>NC_063337.1:73081611-73127078 GCF_021869965.1 Rhincodon typus
ATTCCTCAGGCTTGCTGCTCTAGGTTGCAGGCATTGCACATTTCCTGGCCAGTTGGCAGTGCCTTTTAATATTGACTTCCACTGTACCCTTTACTAAATTCCTTAAATTTATGCTACCACTCCCTGCCCGATAAATGCTTTTTTAATCTTTTTTTTTTGCAATGAGATGTGCGTAATTGCAATTAAAATTGTAAATGAAATCTATTTCTGTCAATTAATTTGTTGTTTGGATGAATAGCGACATTTTATTAAGAAGTAGAATATTGACATATTGTCAAATGATAGTACATAATCCATTGATATTACTTATTAGATAAAGGCAAAAGCTACACCTTAATCCAGCTAATGCTCTTTATTTAAAAGCTGTTTTTTTTCTATCTCAGTTATGCTCTAATGTAATATTTATTTGCAGGAAGATTCTGCAGGGATTTGAGCTGATTCATGTATTTCCCATGTCTTAGTCTTGCCTAATTTTTTCACTGCCTGAGCTCCTGCAGCAACACCAATATGTCCAAAATTTCTCAAAGTGTATTTACTTGTATGTGAAGTTTTCTTCCTTCACTCGGAAATTGTAGGATGTTCAGAATTTTTTCCTGTAATTGATTCTGATCATTAGTTTGATTTTGGATCTTTAGGTTGCTGTAAATTGCCAGGAGAGTAGCAAAATACTCTGCAACTATGTTTCAGCAACCTGAATTGATCAGTAAGCTCCTGTGAAAACCTTCAGTTCCTGTGGAAGGGCAGCTTGGTAAACTGAGTATTGTGTTAGCGTGCCAGATGGTTGAGGGGTGTCCAGTATTCTAGAATAGATAAGAGGGCAGTGTGCCAGCTGAATGAAATAGTTAATAGTCCAGGTGGATGAAGACATTAGGCTGCCTATATAGTGAGGGGGGAGTGTGACAATTGGATGAGGAGTTTTCTTTGCAAAGTGACTGAGGTGGGCAGTGTGCCACTTGCATATTGGTGAGGTCATGCCAAGTGGATGGAGTGCTAAATGGCTAGGATGCCAAGGTGGCAGGTAAATGAATGAGTGCTTAGGGACAGTCAGAAGTCACGTACAGTTTTCAGGCCAGCAGGTTAGAATGTTGGTTCAGGTCTGGGTGATTGTCAAGTCCAGAGGGAGTGAAGGGAAATACCTGACTTAGGCTGAGTCTGGGGTCAGGGGTGTCAGGTCTGACAGGTAGGAGAAGATATTAAGATGGGGGTGAGGTGAGGTGGGGGGGTGGTCAGACCAATGAGGGTTGAGGGGGAGAGTGTGTCAGTTCCAGAGCTGGTAATGTCCAATAGGATTGGATTTGGGGGTGGGATGAGGATAGTGCTCAGAATCAGATTGGCTTGAAGGTGGATGTCTGAAGCACAGTTCCTCTGACGCTTTACACCAGTTTCAGAATTTCCAGTTTGCAGGCTCCAGCTGCCTCCTCTTTACCACGGACGCGCCGTTGTTTACATGTCCATCCCCCACCAGGATGGTCTCAGGGCTCTCTGCTTCTTCCTGGAACAAAGGCCTCAACTGTCCCCACTGGCCAACGGGCCGAACTCATCCTCACCCTGAACAAATTCTCTTTTAAGTCTTCTCATTTTCTTCAACTCAGAGGGGTGGCCATGGGTACTCAAATGAGCCCCAGTTATGCCTTTCTCTTTGTGGGGTATATGGAACATTCCGTGTTCCATTCCTACTCTGGCCCCTACCTACAACTATTTCTCTGCTATATCAATAATATCATCGGAGCTGCTTCCCTCTCTTGCCCAGAATTGGAAAAGTTCATCGATTTCGTTTCCAATTTCCACACTGCCCTCACTTTCACCTGGTCTATCTCTGACTCCTCCCTTCACATCCTCGACACCTCTGTTTCCATTTCTGGTGATGGACCGGCCACTAATATCCACTATGAATCCACTGATTCCCACAGTTACTGTGATTATATATCCACACACCCTGCTCCCTGTAAAGACTCTATTCCATTCTCCCTGTTCCTCCATCTCTGTTGCATCCATTCCAATGATACCAACTTTGTCTCTGAAATGTCCATCTTCCTCCTCAAGCAAGGATTCCCCAGCGCCGTTGTTGACAGGGCACTCAGGCAGTCCAACCCACCTCCTGCACTTTGGCTCTCGTCTCCTCTTTTCCCTCCCACAGCAGTGATAGAGTCCCCCTTGTCCTTACAACCTTCCCACCAGCATCCACATCCTAAACATCATTAGCTGCCATTTCCACCAACTCCGACTAGGTAACACCACCAGATACATACTCCCCTCCACTCAATTGTCAGGCTTCTGCAGGGACTGTACCCTCTGGAACACTCTGGTTTACTCTTCCTTCACTCTCAACATACCCCACAGCCCCACAGCACCTCCCCCTGCAACCACAGAAGGTGCAACGCCTGTCCCTTTACTTTCTTGTTCCTCAGTATCCAAGGGCCCAACCACACCTTCCAGTTGAAGTAGCATTTTACCCTCACTTCACTCAATTTAGTCTACTGCATTTGCTGCTTACAATGTGGTCTCCTGTACATTGGAGAAACAAAGCGTAAACTGGGTAACCACTTTGCAGAATGCCCTGAACTTCCAGTTGCCTGCCACTTCAACGTACCACCATGTTCCTTGCTAACATCTCCATCTCAGTCTTGCATTAGTGCTCCAATGAAGGTCAGCGCAAACTGGAAGAACAGCATCTCATCTTCTGCTTGGGGACCCTGCAGCCTGCTGCACACAATATTGAGTTCAACAACTTTAGGGCTTGAACCCTCCCATGTCCTTACCCTAATCCCCACATACCAGGCCTTGTTATCACATTGTGTGCTGTAACACACAACCCATTGTTAGCCACTAACAGTCCCCATTAATAGCTATTCACCCTGCTAGCCAGGTCATTATCCACTTCTTGGTCTGTCCAACTGCTTTTCTCTCTCTTTCGGCTCTAACTCCACCTATTGTTTACTCTTAACACACTCCCCCCACCCTATCTTCTGCATATAACCTCACATTTTCCTGGCTGCAATCAGTTTTGAGGAAGGGTCACATGATCTGAAATGTTTACTCTGATTTCTCTCCACAGAAGCTGTTGAGCTTTTCCAGTAATTTCTGTTTCTGTGTCTGATCCGAGGGTTTGGTTAGCAGGGCTCTAAGGGTCTAAGGCACCAAGAAGGATGAGGGGTGAGTCAGTCGTGAGTTGGGTGGGGGGGGGGGGGGGGTTCACTTTAACAGTTTCCCAGGAATGGAGAATTCCAGGTGCAGAGGAGTTCTTCATCAGAACAGGCAATTCCCAAGGACTCAGCTGCATTGAGGTTTCCGTATTGTCCTAATACACAACTCCAGCCTGCCCTGCTTCAAATGTTCTCTGGCCATCAAAATATGCAGGCTATTGAGGTCCCTTTGTTAGTTTGGACAAGTGGTGATTCTCCATTGAGATGTGCAGTAGTCTGTTACACCACTCCTGCTGAAGTGTAGTGCCAATCAATTCATAGGATGATAATAACATACGCAGGGGAGGCAATGGCCTAGTGGTATTTCCACTGGTCTTTTAACCCAAAGACCCAAGAAATGTTCTGGGGACCTGGGTTCATTTCCTTCCATAGTAGATGGTGGAATTTGATCTCAATAAAAACATCTGAAATTAAGGGTCTAATGATGACCATAAATCCATTGTCAATTTTCAGGGGGAAAAAGACCCCACCTGGTACACTAATTTTCTTTAGGGAAGGAAACTGCCGTCCTCACCTGGTCTGGCCTATACGTGACACCAATATGATTGACTCTTAACTGCCCTCTGGGCAATTAGGGATGAACAATAAATGCTGGCCTAGCCAGCGATGCGCAAATACCCTGATGAATAAGGGTAGGGTAATGGTCAGCTTGTTTCTATTGTTGGAATTCATTGATAAAATCCTGTCAGTTCATTGACAATAATTGGCTTTATAGCTTTCAGCATTTTTAACGTTTCCCTTCTATTAAAAATAGTATTTGTTCAATTCCTCTATTAGACTGTAATTATATAATTTTTCTTTCAAATATTTTTTTCCCACCAACATTCCTGAAGGCATTCATTCCTTGGTTGAGCACAGTTCTCAGATGTAATTGCCTAACAGGCCATTATTCATGTGCAAGTCTTGACTGTGAATGACAACACACTAGTTTATTGTGGAAGTGGAGAAGGAACACTACAGTTGAGTCTGACTATTCAGAAGGAATCTCTCTACATTCCATTATAGCAAAAATTACTGTTTTAGGAAAATTGAAATCTAACTCAATGAGTTAATTCCCAAGGTGAGATTTCAGCACCCATGACAAAATAACAGTCCATCCCATCTTGAAACAAGACTTACACTTATGTAGCACCTATCACCTCGGATGTCTCAAAGTGCTTTATAGTACTTCATTGAAGTTTTGAACAAAAAACAATGATTATACTTAAAGTACTGAAGTATAATCATTGTTTTTTGTTCAAAACTTCAATGAAAATATAAAATCAGGTGGCTGCATAATGTGTTTCCTGGCATGGCTCTCATTCACGATTTTATGTTACCATGGTTGACAGTTTGATAAATTTCTAAACTTGCCTGTAGTTGAATGGTATCTTAAGAGACCCACATAGATTGTAAATTTGTTGGTCAGTTCATCTAAAGGGGAATTCCCTTTACCATCACTAATAAATTTTAAAATGTGTGACAGGAGTTAATTAAAGTTTCTGCTGCAAAGGCTAAGAAAATGTTATTGAAATTAAAACATTTTTAAGGAGCTTATAAAGTTTGTAGCTATTTTTAAAGTACTAGCAGTTCACCAAGTAATTAGAGTATATATTGGCGTTAACTAAAAACAGTGAAAACTTGTCACACAGAATTGTCTTGGGAAGTAGCCCCAGAACATCACTAGACAGCTACACTTAATGACCATGCAATCTGCTACTGCAATTTTACATATCACCTAGAGATATACTTGATACTGGAGGCAAATCTGGTATATTTTCCTGGAGGCCTAATACTGTGATTAATAAATTAAGCTGTGCTTAGTTCACAATAATTCAGATTCTGTTAATTTATTTTGAATATGCAATTAACCTCATGATATTTTGAACATATCTTTGCTGTTATAGTTACCAAAGTCCTATTAGTAATATGTCACAGTGTCTATTTCATTTTCTCATCCTTCTAGCAAATAAGAGCTAATCTGATTTCCACTGAGAATGGTTCAGAGATATTAGGAGTTGCTGACGCTGGAGAATCTGAGATAACAAGGTGTAGAGCTGGATGAACACAGCAGGCCAAGCAACATCAGAGAAACAGGAAAGCTGACGTTTCGGGTCTGGACCCTTCTTCAGAAAATCTGAAGTTAGTGAATTTAGTCATCCTATATGCATCTCTAAATATAGTACAGGTAGTCCTGTATGCACTAGGAAAGAAATAAATCTTATATGTTATCTTTTCATGAAAAATGATTAAATATTTGATTTCTAAAATGTAGAAGTTCCAGAACATTTGGTGTGCTATGGCTGCGGTGTTTATCCAGGTAACATTAAATAATGATCAGAAATGTAGCCCTGATAACAATTCCCTTCCTTAACTCAAGGTGACCTGAAGCAACATCCACCGGTATAAAAACAGAAGTTGCTGGAGAAACTGAGCAGCTCTGGCAGCATCAGTGGGGAGAAAACATTTTGAGTCTGGTGACTCTTCAGATGAAGCTTCACCAGCAATTTCTGTTTTTGTTTCAGATCCCCGGCATTTGCTATTTTCTGTTTTACTTTAGTGTTTATTTCACTATCCCAGGTCTTCCAGGCATGCCCATCTGGAAGACAGTCAGAACCACATGACACCAGGTTATAATCCAACAGGTTTATTTGAAATCCCAAGCTTTCAGGGTACTCCTCCTTCATCAGGTGGACTGACAAACAAACAGCACTCCTAAAGCTTGCGACGTCAAATAAACCTGTTGGACTATAACCTGGAATCGTGTGACTTCTGATCTTGTCCACCCAGTCCAACACCAGCTCATCCGCATCCCATCTTGAAGAAGTTCCGGTCCTCACCAACAGCATTCCGGTTGTAACTTTCTTCTCGTATACTGTCATTACTTTTGTTTTCTCTCCTAGAATTTGACAAAGTCTTTGTCAAACCTCACTTTCACAGCCACATCTTATTCCTTAGCAATCGCGTCTGCTTCAGACTCACTTTACATGAATTCCAACTAAAGTTTCATCCTTTGTGTTTCAAATCCACTCAGGATCACAGGTATCTCCATGATAAACAATATTCCTTAGACAGCTGTTCTCACTGCATCCTGAGATCCACACTCAATACTATGCGCTATCATATGCATATTCTTGATCTCTCTCTCCATCAGGACCAGTTTTGATGAAGAGTCATCAGACTCAAAACATTACCTCTGCTTTCTCCCCACAGATGCTGCCAGACCTGCTGAGCTTTGCCAGCAATATCTGTTTTTTTTCAGAACTTTAGCATCTGTAGTTCTTTGATTTACCTCTTGTTATAACCTTGGCATGCAAAGCAAGGGATTAGGAACCTGGTGGAGTTTCAAGGTTGGGAAAATATTCCTTGCAGTCCTTGAGAGGAGCACAAGGAATTTTACCAAGATTATTTTTTCAAAACTTTCCTTAACCTATTTCATCCTGTCAATGCCTCTATCTAAAGCTCAGCTGTCATGTTCGGTACAGAGTAGAGCACCTGCGAACACAAAACAAAAATTAGGCTAGAAGTTTTGAATTTGAATTTGGCTCCCACTTGCCTTTAATGTGAGCTTTGATTGTAGGAAGACAAAATGGCATGGGACAGAAATAGAGTGACCTTAGATCAGCCTAATCTTAAACTACCAATCATAATTTTCTCTGCAAGGAATGTCTATATCAATGCCTGATATTCTTCCCTGTTATTTTGGCACATGTTCCACAAGAATACCAGAAAAGAGTACATCATTTAGCCACTTGAGTCTGGAATGCCATTCAATGAGATCATGACTGATTTTCAATCTAACTCAATATACCAGACTGCTCCAAATGCCTTAATGCCTGTGTTTAACAAAACCCCATTAATCTTGAATTTAAAATTAGGAATTACTGTTTGCAGAAGAGATTCCAAACTTCTGCTGTCCTATGTGTGTAGAAAAAATTTCTAATATTATTTCTTGAAGGTCTGGCTATAAATATTTGACAGCACTGATGGTTTTTAAACTCTAGCCCCCCACAGAAAGAGTTTTCTCCAAACTACCCAATCCATTCTCCTTATTATCTTAGACTTCAGTCAAATTACCTCTTAAGTTCCTAAACTCAAAATTGGATAGTTTCATGCTTTTCTTTCATGTTTTTTCATAATTATATGCTTGGAATCCAAGTCATTCTGGTAAATTTGCAAGGCACATTCTGCAAGGTCAAAATGAGATACCCAAAACTGCTTGCAGTGCTCTAAATTAGACTTAAATAGCTGCATGTTTAGTGGAAACATGGCATCTATTCCCTTTGTATTAAAGGGATGAATGTAAAAACTGGCATCCATTACTCTTTTAAATTAGATTGTGCAGCTGTTCTTGACTTTTAGTGATCAGACCACTTGAATTCTATGTATTTGTATATAGTTTTTCACCATTTAGAACATATGCTTTTTATCAATTGTATACAAAAGTAGATGATCTCAAATTTGTTTACACTGGACCTTATCCCATTAGTAAATAAAGCAGTTAGATTAGGTATTCTGGTCATCACACATCATACTTCCTCACACTCCACACACTGCCCATGATTCTCTAATACAAATTCAGTCTACCTCTCACTACTCACCCTAGGTCCATATATTCCAAGCAAACCTATGGCTCTCTGTACTCGTTTCAACCTTCAAGGCACTTTATCTTCCCTATGCCAAATTGGTTGGAGGTGGGGAATTTGAATTCTGCAGTGGCAGATGGTGAAATTTGAATTCAATGAAAAAAAATTAGAATTAAGAGTCTCATGATGACCATGAAAACCAGTGCAAATTGTAGGCAAAACCCATATGGTTCACTAATGTTCTTTAGGGCAAGAAACTGTCATCCTTATTTAGTCTCACCTGCATTTGACTCCAGGCCCACAGGAATCCCATTATACAGGATTGAGATTATTATTGTTTTGGAAGAGGCCAATCATGTGCAGTACCACAATATCCTACTTATATAGCAGATGAGTGATTATATAATGGAACTGCTGTAACAATTGTAACAATTGGAGGGGCACAGTAGTGCGTACTTACAGGATAGACAGGCATGGTCAGTTATCCTGCAGTTTAATGTCTTAGAAGAAAATTGTTCTACGGAAATAGTAAAAGCAATCTTCAAGCCTACCCAGATAGTTTATGAAGGGGAGGAACATATTGCTACTAACAGAAAATGCTATCAATATGGGTTAAATCTTATTGGTCCAAAAACATCAGTTACCTTTTGTTCCTGAGAGAGCTGTGTGAATTTGACAAAAAGAAATGGTAAACACTTAAAGCCATAGCATTGAAATTACAGCCCGGTAAATGAATAAAGGGAAGTTGTAGGATAATGTGAAGGGATTTTGTTATGGTTTCCCACCACTTGCAAAATGCTTAGTTGAGCCATGGGAAGAGATTGAAAATCCTAGCACATATTTTATCAGTTGGAGCAGGTGAATCATGAGGTACTGAAGGAAATCCAAATCATTAAACAATATCCTAGTAAGATATGTTATGGGATTGGGGAAGTAATTTTGAAGTTCACCCATAGATATAAATCAGTTCTCATGCTTTAGTTGTTATGCAGTTGATTATCATTTCATATCTATTGTATGATTTATGTTGGCAACATTGACATAGAAAGCTGAAGCAATGGGCTAAAAGTCTACTGACAGAGCAAGGAAAGCTTATGCTCACAGAAACAAAAGTTACACACTTAAAGGGCAGACGCTGTAACCAGTTTTTGGGGATTTGTCTCTCACACACACACACGCATACACACACACACACACACACACACACACACACGCACACACGCGCACACGTGCACACTCGTATACACACACACACACACAAAGGCTCTGCAAGCCAATACATAATTTTCTCTTGTGTTGTGTTAATCACTTTGAATCATATCACCGTGTTTTTATTTATTTCCTATAAATTAATGTGAACTAGTTATAGTGAAGTTCTATGTACTGGGTTTGTCTCATTGTACATCTCATGGATGGACATTGAAAAAGAACTTGGTATCCTGACTGAAGAACTGCATTGCGGAAATGACAACAGGAAAGCAGAATAGGAATAATAATGGATTTTGCCCAAAAGTCTGCAAAGTTTAAAAAAAAAACATTGTGTAGGTGAACTACACATCCATTGTTTCTATGAGTTTAATGATAAGGGTGTTGGAGTTGTTAAGTTGGTATGATTCTTCTCAAAAAACCAAAAGAACTGCGGATGCTGGAAATGAGAAGCAAAAATAGAAATTGCTGGAAAAATTCCGCAGGTCTGGCAGCATCTGTGGAGAGAAACCAGAGTTAATATTTTAGGACCCAAAGATGCCATCCACCAAGAAATCACTGAAAGTACCGAATATTATAAAGACTGTGGGCACTTACAACATTCCAGTACTGTGCCTGAAAATTTGTGCTCTAGAATTCGCTGGGACCCTAGCCAAATTAGTCCAGTACAGCTATATACTGGCACCTATCTGGTAATTGCCAGGCATCTTTTGTCACAAAAAGCAGAACAAAACCAACTTGACCAATTATACTGCATTAGTCTGCTTCCAGTAATCAGCAAAATAATGGAAGGAATGGTACCAGCACTAACAAGCAGCATTAACACAGCAGTAACGTACTTACTGATGCTCAGTTTGGCTTCTGCCAGGATCAATCAACTCCTGAACTCATTGCAGCTTCACCTCACAGGTGGAACATGGTGAGACTGAGAGTGGCCATCTTCAACATGAAGGCTGCAATTGTCTGAGCGTGGCATCAAGAAACCCAGAAAAACTGGAGTCAATAGCAATCAGGATGAAAACTCCTTGCCGATTGGAGCCAAGTACAAAGAAAGTGGCTGAGTTTATTGAATGTGATGAGGACATGGAGAAAAGACAGGAGGAGGTTAAATGCTGAGAAGAACATTGTCTCATAGGAGAGTTGTCATTCACGACAGAAGATAACATGTTGCCCAATGAACTGCACCTGCATATTCCATGCAGTTATTCATGTCTTCCTTTAGTTGTTGGATTTTCTGAGGTGTGAGAAATATGGCTGGACCAGAGTTACAGTCAAAACAGACAAAACAAATCTGAAGCACCAGCTCCCCAGTGATCAACTAACCTGCAGGAAGTTCTGAGGAAGGGTCACCGCACCCGAAACGTTAATTCTGATTTCTTTTCACAGATACTGCCAGACCTGCTGAGCTTTTCCAGTAACTTCTGTTTTAGAACCTGCAGGAATCCATTTGAGCTTGAATTTTCTTTGCAATTTTACTCTCCTGCTGACTCAGCCTCACCCATTTTTGTGAGTTCTTCCCATCCAAATGCTGTGTAGTGTATTAATGTGAGAGCTGCATAAATGTGAATGAACAGCAACAGGCTTTACTGCACATTATCATATATAGATGATGGCAAGAGAGGATTTCTTATCTGGAAAAGTAAAAACACAGGATTTAGTTTTGTTTGACACTTGACGTAACTGCTTTCACACTGCTCCATATCAAAAATTAGAGCAAAGTGTACCTTTGTTTATTCTAGAGGCTCTGTGAATACATGCTAAAGCAGTTAACCTTGAGATGCCAATTACCCTCAAAATTTCATTATATGCCATGAACTGTTACAATGCATTCTGGTGCCAACAGGGCCCTCTTTCAGCATTTTGCCCAATGAGTTTATACACTAAATATAAGTAAATATTACAATAATTCTCATTGAGCTAACTATAGTGGAGTTGTTTAACTCCAGTTTAATATATCAGGTGGCAATTATTATTGCAGCTGAGGAGAGTCATAAATTGATTGTAATGTTATTGGAACTTGAATGATTTAAAATGTACGCACTGGCATAAGATTGTTAAAGAATTTGGGGTCGAAACTTATCCCAGGCATCATTGTAAAAGTAATTGGAATCGCATGGACAAGCTCTTATATATTCCGCTCAATGCACAATTCTTCAACATTTAATTCCAAGGGGAGGTGATGGCCTGGTGGTATTACTGCTGAACTGTTAATCCAGAGACTCAACTAATGTTCTGGGGACCCAGGTTTGAATCCTAACACAGCAGATGGTGGAATTTTAATTCAATATAAAGAGAATCTGGAGTGAAGTCTATAAATTGATTGTTGGAAAAACCCATCTGGTTCACTAATGTAGTTTAGGGGAGGAAGCTGCCATATTTAACTGGTCTGGCTTGCATGTAACTGCAATACAGTTAACTCTTAACTGCTCTCCAGACAATTAAAAATGGGCAATAAAGGCTGGTCTAGCCAGTACTGCCCTCGTCTTCTGACGAATAAGAAAAAAGCTCTGAATGTCTGTCGCTATGTAACATGGGCAAGTTATATGGTCCCACCTGATTTGCCCTGTCACTGAGCACAAAATTCTAACATCTTAGCTTCTGCATAGTTAACTGCACCTTCAATGGCAAGCAGCTGAAGTTCCAGTCACTTGAATATCCAGATTGTCTGCTGAATTTGGCAGCAATGATACTGGTTGCCTTCACACAACTGAGACAAGGAACATCGCTGTAGCTATCGATTTACATTTTTTGCTTGAGACTTAAAGATAGCTGGACATTTTTGCACTGCTGGCAATTACAGCAATTGCAATAATCTCAAAGATCTTCCGTTTATTCAAATCAATACAGCATGATGGAAGAAAAATGCTGAAGGTATTCTTGTGAAAAAGAAGGTACTTCTGGACTATTGGTAAAGTGTAAGCCACTGAGATATTTGCTACACTCTTTTATTTCTTAATCTGTTGTAGAATTGCAAGCATTTACCAAATTTGACGTTACCCATTACCTCCTCCTCTGTGGAATGCTGTGAGAGAATAATAAGGTAATCAAACCTCTCAGGCAGAGTTCATTCAGAAAGAAAATCAATTGAATGATCCTTAACTTGTTAATCATGGATTCACACTGTATTCAAATACATTTTTAGATTTTTAGTCAGCTAAATCTGTGGGACAGATGGTTGTCTCATCCAAGGTAAACAGCAATCACATTTCCTGAGATAGTAGGACCTGCAGATGCTGGAGAATCTGAGATAACAAGATGTACAGCTGGATGAACACAGCAGGCCAAGCAGCATCAAAGGAGCAGGAAGGCCGACGTTTCAGGTCTAGACCCTTCCTCAGAAATGGACCAATATTTGGTCCAATTCTGAGGAAGGGTCTAGGCCCGAAACGTCAGCCTTCCTGCTCCTCTGATGCTGCTTGGCCATCACATTTCCTGCACTTCTTTTCTGTTTCAACATCAATCTTCAGAGGCACAACTTAAACAATGCATGTAGCTCAAGGTGTTGCCGGACTGGTTTTATTTTTCTCTTTTCAGTGGCTATAGGACCAGCAGTTGGCTGGACACTTGACAGACACTTGAATTCACTACTATTGCTGCAGTACCTCATTATTGTTTGATCTGCTTGCACATTTGGAGCTGATCATTGACTGAAAGGGCCCGGAAAATCTGTGGGTCTCCTTAGCAAAGCCTAACATAAATACATTGGAGATAATGCAGAAGCAGTTTATATGAGTAGCTCCATAAAGGAAAAAAATCAATTATCAGGGTAGATTGAAGAAGTTGGGAGCATTTCCCTTAGAGAGAAGAAGCCTGAGAGGAGATTTGATGGAGGTTTTCAAGTTCAGGAGAAGGCTGGATAAAGTAGAGATGGGAGAAGCTAATCCTGCTCATAAAAGGAAAAAATAGGAGATGTCATCGATATAAAGCGATATGCAAATAAATCAAGGATAATATGAAAAGAAGTTTTTCACATTGTGAATAGCTAGGGTAAAAAATCCACTACCTGGAAGTGTACTGAATGCATGTTCCAATGAGGCATTAAGGAAGGTATTGGATGATTATTTCGAGAGAAATGGTGTGCAGGGATGTGGGGAAAAGGCAAGTGATTGGTGTTAACTGATAGAACCAGTCCAGACACAATGGACAAAATCGCCTCCTTCTGCACCGTATCATTTCTGTGATTCACTGATTCAGTGATCCCATGACCACTCGAAGTTCCTAAGGATACTATAAGATTTCAATCTCCATGGACTAATAAGTTACCTGTCTGATTTCAACAAGTTCCTGACCTGACCATAGCAAAAGATTCACCTTAAGAGCAGCAATCAGAGTCAGTTAGGAATGAGCCAGTTAAATGCTGTGCCTTAACATTCATCTTGCTAGCACCCATTCCAGCTCAGTGGCAAAAGTACAAATTGGGCATTACAATTATGTTTTGTTTTCTTTCAATCAATCCATTTTGCAGCTTCCCTTATATAATTTATAATTAATGTTGGGAGAATATTGCAGTAATATTGGTCCATCGAACAGTTGTATCTTCCTATACTGAAATAGCAAAGATTTCACTGCCTTTTCAATACACCACAAACATTTTCTGATAGATTGCATCTCATCACTTAAATTGCAATATGCTGTTGCCATTGAAAAACTACAAATTTCAGATCATGACCAATTATTAATCGATGTGAATAAATTCCTTAGGGAATGTTTTAAAAACTTGATAATTCAAGGTTATGATCATAAAAATGATGGAAAACATAATTAGCTGCATATTTCCTGCAAGAAGGCTCAGGTGTACTGGTATAAGAAGCCTTCAAAGCAGTGATGGGTGAAAAATAATGGTTTTAGCATTGATGTTAATAAAGAAGAAGAAACAAGCAAAAACTGATGAGAGTGAAGAAAGTTCACAAACAGACAAGATTAGAGATCATGCACTGATGAAATACTGAATGGGAATGTCAGTTAAATTAGCCTATTCACTGGACAGTTAAACTTTGTCGTAAAGAAGCCCAAGAGTGATGGCATCTAATGTTGAACTTTGCAAGTCAGGTAGACCACAGGTTTTAAACTTGTAGGGTGTGGCGACATTTGGTGCATATGGTTACTTTGAAAAACATACAAACAAGTTTTCTCACTTGGTCACCTTGTTAAGAACAGAACAACTGATCTGTAGGTCTCATCTTGGAAAAGTAGGGTTGTTAGAGCTTTTCACTGATTTTACCATATGGCAGTATGCATGGAGGATCCCACAACCTATGTAATGTGGGTACTAATGTCACTCATTGTACTTGTGCTGAGCTCATTGCCACTTTTAAATGCAGGTCCCATAAACCGAAGTAAAAGCAACTGATCTTCATTGCATGGTCCTCAAGTCTTAAATTGCTGGTATTGGGTTAGATCAAGTTAAAACGAGTGAATACACCCGTACATGAGAGTGAGCATATGAGGAACATACAAATTGATTGTAATAGTTTCTACCAGCGTGGGAAAAGAAAATGATTTGTTGACAAAAATGTAAATCTCTTACTGTCACAAGCAGGAGGAGTTATAATGGTGGACAAGGAGATAGCAGACTGTGGTCAAGTGGAAATTCTAAATTGACCCACAGCCACAGAAATCAGGTCTGTCAGAAAATTAGCCAAACCAAATTAAACAGCAGCCAGCAGCTAATGAATACAGGAAACAATGGAAACCAAGGTCAAAGTTACAATCAGCCCTAGAGTTATTTATTGGAGAAGTATTGGAGATTGACTTCCAGCCAATACCTGAGGACGTGCACTTTACACCTCCCAAGCATAGCAACCATGAAGGGTGTTGGCAAAACCCCACTGGATGCTTTGAACACTGCTCATAACCCTATTAGCAAAAAGCCACAGAAAATTCTGGAAGATCAGGGTTGAGGCTGGGGTAAAAACATACACCTGGATGGCACCTACTCAGTGAAGACTTGGAACAAGACTCATAGCAGACAATTCTGCGGCAACCCAAGAAGACTCAGGAGAAGATTCACACATCTTGGTAGAAGTGTGGAAAAAAGACAGCTCAATGTCAGAGAGGAAGGAGATTGCAACAACATAGCTCATGCACATAGATTATTGTGGGTAATATCCATTTACAGTTAGATGAAGCTAGATAGAGAGTAGGTATAATAGAAATTTAGGAAATTATCATATGGTTTTAAAATAAGGAATATTTTTGTTAATAAAATTTGAGTTGAACAGCAAATTGAATTCTGTCTCCCTTTGCCTGCTTCGCTTACATGAGTGCTTGGGTAAAGTGTTTTTTACACATAAACTAGTCAATAGTGTCCAAAACGTGGACAACAACACCAATTAAATAAACATGTTGGTTCTATCTTCATAAAGGAGGACATCAATAACATTCCAAACACGTTGGGAAACATAGGGTCTAATGAGAGGCAGGAACTGAAGGAAATCAGTATTAAGGAAATGGTGTTGGGAAAGTTGAGGGGATTAAAGGCTAATAAAAGGGTATGATGGTCTCCATCCCAGAGTACTTAAGGAAGTGGTCTGAGAAATATTGGATGCAATTGTGTTCATCTTCAAGAAACTACAAACTCTAGAATAGCTCCTGTGGATTGAAATGTAGTTAAAGTCAACCCACTATTTAATAAAAGGGACTTCCCCTTTTCTCCAGATGCTGCTTGGCTTGCCGTGTTCTTCCAGCATCCTGATTGTCTACCTTCGATTCCAGCATCTGCAGTTTTTTTTTCTCTAACTATAGCCCAGTTAGTCTAACATTTCTAGCAGAGAAAATGCTAGAGTTCATTTTAAAAGATTTGATAGCAGAGTGCTTTGAAAGCAGTGACAGGATTGGACACAGTCAACATGGAGTTGTGAAAAGCAAACCATGTTTGGATAAACTGGAATTCTTTGAGGAGTTGATCAGAGGAGCCAGTGGTTTTGGTTAACTTGGACTTTCAGAAGGCTTTTGATGAAGTCCCATATAAACAATTAACATGTAAAATTAAAGTACATGCAATTCAGTGTGGTGTAAGACTGGATAGATGGTTGGCAGACAGGAAACAGTAGGAATAAATTGGTCATTTTCCACTGGTTATATACAGGGACTGGTGGCTAGTGGGGTACCATAGGGTCCAAGCATTGATCCCAAGCAACTTCCAATATATATTAATGGTTTAGATGAGGGAACTAAATGTAATCTCCAATTTTGCAGACAGCACAAAGCTGGGTGGGAGGATGAATGATGAGGCAGATGCAAGGAAGTTTCATTGTGATTTTGACATGTTGATTGAGTGGATAAATTCAGAGCAGAAGAAGTATAGTGTGGATAAATATGAGGTCATTCACTTTGAGAGCAAAAGCAGGAAGATGGATTATTAATGAATCATGATAGATTTGGAAAAGGGGAGATGCAATGAGACTTGCATGTTCTCACACACCAGTCACTCAAAATAAACATCCAGGTGCAGCAGGTGGTGAAGTGGTAAATGGTATGTTGCTTCATTGCGAGAGGATTTGAATACAAGGGCAGGGATATCTTACTGCAATACAGGATAATGGTGAAACAACATCTGGAATATTGTGGGCGCTTCTGGTCTCCTTATCTGAGGAAAGATGTTCTGGCTATGGAGGGAGTGCAATGAAGGTTTACCAGACTGATTCCTGGAATGGCAGGTCTGATGTATGAAGAGCAGTTGGATTGGATAGGACTATGCTTATTGGGTTTCAGAAGAATAAAGGGGATCTCATAGAAACCTATAAAATTCTAACAGGACTGACAAAGTCAACACAGGAAAGGTGTCCCCTTTGACCAGGGAATCCAGAACCAGGGGCCACAGGTTAGGAATATGAGGTAGACTGTTTAGGACTAAGATGAGGAGAAATTTCTTCACCCATGGATTTCTTTGCCACAAAATGCCGTGGAGGACAAAACATTGACAGTTTTTGAGAAGGGGTTCAATATAGTTTTAGGCTAAACGTATCAATGGGATATTGAGAGAAAGCAATAACAAGGTACTAAGTTGAATGGCACAGCAGGCTTGAAGGATGAATAGCCAACTCCTATGTCAATTTTCTGTTTCCATGAATTATGAATTCTGTTTCAGTTCAGAATTTGGTATTCCATGCAGATGGTCCTTGTAGTTACATAAATGGTGAACTTTTGAAAAAGGGTTAATTGAATGTCATGACTGGCTCTTTGAACATTTGCAAGTATAGTTTTCAGTGGAAACCTAAGACTTGGCCCGTCATTCTCTGATATCTGTAGGACCAGTGATAGAGATATACGCTCTAGTGAATAAGCATCAGTCTAATGTTGTTTGCATTAATGCATGGAAGACTGATTAATACTATTGATATCCCTATCAACAATTAAAAAGAGCACTTAACAACAACATTTGGGAAGCTACACTGACTGTCACTGGAAGTGCCATTACTGCTCTGCTCATCCATGTATAAACAAAATACTCAACTCTGAAACTGCTTCCCTTATGAATAACAGTCTAATTTCTGTGAGCTTGCGACCATTCACATTGATCACAGAAGTATATTTTGGTGACAGATTAATGTTGAGAAAGAAATTGCCAAAATTTTAAACATGTTTCTTCATCCTGTCTCAAACAAGTAACATATGTTTAATGGATTACTCCACACATTTTGGGAAATTTCAGCCCAACAATACAGCATTGTTATAATACCAAGGGTGATCTTTAAGGGAGGCAATAGGGGTCTTGCCTGTTGTCTAAGGTACCAGTGAGAGTCCCTCCCCTCCCTTTCTGAGAAGATCCACCGAATTAAGGGCCAACTAACTGAGCAGTGCCAGGCCTTTCCTAGGATCAAGGACACTGGATTGAGTATCCCATTCATCTAGAGTTGTGATTTAATAAACGAAAAGCACCCCTTCACTGATCAGCAACACAAGCAGGTTGCTCTCAGTAGTATGTCGACCAAACACATAATGTGGACCGTAGACTAAGCCACAAATGGTGGAGGAGGGGCTGTCTGATGGGTTTACATTGCCAGAGATTTGGTAGCATGGCCAGGGAGTTGATCCTCAGTTGTCTGCCTGTTTCTCAATTCTGAGCCCCATAACCATACACTAAGTGCATCTTTAACAGGAAGAACTCACACCCACCCCTCTGTTTGCAGGTCACCAGACAGGGTTAGATTTGGAACTTTCTCCAAGATTAGACCCCTAACTACTACTGGGTGAACATCAGGAAGGGCAGAAGAAAGGGTCTGAAATGGGCAGTAATGTCCAGCCTTCTTACCACAGGCTTAATTGGGGCAGTGGCAGAATGTCAATAAGGTTCCCAACTCTCCATCCAATAAACTGCCACCTATTGCGTTATATTCTGCCCAAATGTCACAAGCTCCTCACATTGATGAGCAAGTTGAGTCCTAAAATTTAAATATTTTATTATTTGATATGTAGCATGAAGGAAATAAATGTTTTATATTGGTTGGGCAAACCTCTATGAATAGTAGCAATCCTAAATTGCAGACCACAATAATCCAATTCAACAATTAAATAAAATTTAAACAATAATGCTCATTTCTGGTGCAATGCTGCAGAATTTCCTCATTAAACATTAGCAGGGAATGTCACTGGGACAGAGACAAAGCATGACTGACCAATTTATCCTCTTCAACCATTGCTTTATATCGCAGAATTAGACACACATTTAACATAACCCAAGAAAATAAAATCAGTCTCAACACTGATGGAAACCAGCTCCAAGTAACATTAAACTTGACTGACTTTCTTAGAAACGAATCTGATCATACTTGCTATTTTCTGCTTAGTCAGGTGTGATTCTATAACATGTCACAGGTGGTATTTCTTTGCTCCAGCAGTTCATCTTCCACCATTTGCCTAATTTCCTTTGATTTTATGTTTATCTTTGTGTCTTTATAAGGTCTCTGAGTTTAAAGAGACATTGACCAATACTTCCTCATGCATGAAGCAATGTGTGTTAAGACTTGTCAGACTAAAGTTAATTCAGATAGTAAACTCAGTTACTGATCTCTTGTCTAATTCAGGAATAGGTTTGTTAAATGCATCCAAAGCTGGAGCTTTTGCAACCTCCTGATATTTTAAACACTTCCATTTATGCTTCAATAATTTTGTGATAGACTGCTTACATTAACAGAAAGCAACGTTGAGAGCTCTTCCATTTCTTGTCATATCCAATGTCAAGTCATGTTGAACTTGATATATTATAAACATATATTCATACCTTGATCTATTCATGGAACCAAATTGATCTTTGGTCATTTCATTTTGTCAAGCTTCACTGTGCCACATAAACTAATTTAATTAATCTTCAATCCAGTTTCCAAAGCTCATGAGCTGCAAAACATTCAGAGAAACATAGAAAATAGGAACAGGAGTAGTCAAATAGGCCCTTCAAGCCTGCTCAGCCATTTAGTATGATCATCACTGATCATCCAATTCAGTACCCTGTCTCAGCTTTCCTAACTTTTGGTCCCTTTAGCCCTACGAAATATATTTAACTCCTTCTTGAAAACATTCAATGTCAACTGCTTTCTTTGGTAAATAATTCCAGATACTCGCCACTCTAGATGAAGAAATTTCACCTCATCTCAGTCCTAAATGGCCTACCCAATACGTGTAAATTATTCTGATACTGTTATAGTCTGATTCATACATGTCCCATTCAATTTCAGCCTCATTGAGGTAAGTTTCAGATGTCTTTTTTATCTCAAACAAAAACAGAAGTTGCTGGAAAAGCTCAGCAGGTCTGGCAGCATCTGTGCACGATGAAACAGAGTTAAAGTTTTGGGTTCGATGCCCATTCCTCAGAACACTTCTGAGTTCAGAGGATGGGTCACCGGACCCGAAACGTTAACTCTGTTTTTTACTTCACAGATGCTGCCAGACCTGCTGAGCTTTTCCAGCAACTTTGTTTTTGTTCCTGATTTACAGCATCCACAGTTCTTTTCAGTCTTTTTTACCTCTCCTGCTTAGACATTGCTCTTCAATAGTGTTACATTTCCATAATCATTACTCTCTAAACTCTGAAGCTCTAGTCAACTGGGTTTTGTGTGTATATATGAATCTTTTTTTTTTGGTAATCAGGAACATTTAGGTGTTTTTGTATTAGCGTAATTCTGTTTCCTTTTTAGGAGTACATTTAACTCTATCAGGATGATGAGAATAAAAATGAACCATTCCATCATCATTCCATTACATCATAGCTCATTTGGATCTTTACTCAGCGCTAGAGTCAATACTTTGAATGCTTCTAACACCACCCTTAATGACCGAGCTATAATTTTAATGTTATCATAGAATCATCATTATGTTCTCTTGTTCGGATTTCTCCACCAGAGGAAGCAGTTTCCATTTATTAAATACATCAACTTAAAAATAGGTAGTTTTTTTTATTAGATCGCCTGCTCTGTTTTGATTCTTTGTTATTAATGACCAAGATTTTTATCATATGGCAAAAATGGCAGAGATGTTTCGAAATGGACTGCAGCAGTTCAAGAAGGCAACTTATCACTAACTTCTCAAGGTCAACTAAAGATGGGCAATAAATGCTAACCCAGCCAGTGCCATCATGTCTTATGAATGAATTATGAAAAGTATCTAGTCTCATCTTTAAACATGTGTTCTGTTTTTGGAGCAGCGAGAGTGGCTTCATACAAGTATAGTTCCTGGAGGTAGCAGACCATTTTTCAGTTAGCTGTGTCCATTTCAATCCCATTTTGACATTTCCACTGGATCAAAGCCAAAGTGCACAGAGCAGACCTACTCTCAAATTACTTCTGAGATCCCACCTCATAATTCTTTACAAAGTATATAAATGTGCCGTATGGCTGTTGGAGAAGTCTTACTTTCACATTGCAATGTGTCCTGTGTGTGGCATTGGGGCATAGAGTTGAGGTAAGATGAATGGAAACTTTTTCTGCATTCTGCTTCATATTTTACCTGAGCTGCTTGTACTTGACACTTACACTGGGTGCCTTGCATTATTTGTAAAGAAGGAGAGTGTTGAAAAGCTTTCAAAGCTATTCCTCAGGGACATCAGGGCCTGTTTGGAAAATAATTTGTTCAAAGGGAGTTGGAATTACCTCTAAATCCTAACCAATTCTAAGATTTTCAATAAATTGTCATGTCGACCTTGAATGTACTTTAGCAGACAGACAGCTTTGGGATTATTGAGGGTTAGGTTTGCAATTAATATAATAGATTTAGGGCTGTAAAAGGGCAGGAGTGTTCTATGATGCACCAAAATTATGAAAATTAACAAGCAAGCAGATTCATGCCATATCCCGCCAACATGTCTAAACTATTGAGATTGTATCTTTACAAGATCCTCTCCAACTTGATTTCTGTTAGCTGCAAAATGATTCAGGATATCCTATGTTCAAGAAAGCTTCAGTCCCAACTCCACGAGATAGAGTAATGCTTTGAGCAGTCAGATTGAACTAGTATAATTTAAATTTAAACAAAGCCTAGCAGTTAACTGTCAATTATTATCTATCTGGTGCTTTCTCTATTACAATAATTCTACCAGTCAGATTCTACTTGCTAATTCACATCCTTCTTATACAACATAAAACATTGCTTTCCCTTTACTTTGTTCTTATTGTGAAATGTCCTGCTTATGCAAAGTAGGGGAAAGATTCATCATTTGTCTTGGTATAAATACTTATATTTGCATTACATCTGATTTAACAAAAGAACAATAGGCCTGCAGTCAGGTTCAAGGTAACGGGAATGAAATGCAAAATCTGATCCATATTGTTACTATTTTGATGACAAATTTAAAATATGACTGTAACAAGTATTTAAAAAATATCAGCATCATTCCAACAGTACAGGAATTTATGCTTACCTGTTACAGAAAATCTGTTTACAATTGCATATTTCATTTGCTCCACCTTAAGATGTGATGGAGAATTAGAAAATGCATGGTTAACAATGCAACTGGATAGTCAGTCACCTACATTATGCAACAAGTCTTTGTTTCATTGAGTGTGACAGATTCTATTGCTGAGCCAACAATTTATTTTTGTCTTGATCAACAATTCTACTTCTTTTTGGATCTACTTTTTTTTTGTCGCCTGACTTTTACTGCACTGTACAATTTACTGCATAGTCTTTTACATTCTTCTGGCTCTATCTTTCTTTTTAACTGCAAGTGTTTGTCTGTTTTCCAAGTCTGTATGCTTGCCAGTTCTATCTATATCTCCTGCATCAATGCCACCATTAGAAAACAAGATATTGGCAGCTTGCTGTGCTGCCAGACTTTGATCTTTCTATAGCTGGACTAAGAAGGTCACTTTTCCACTTGAGGGAAAAAGGAGAAAGAAAGAAAAAAAAGCAACTGAATAAAATGAAAGGTCTCTTTATATGGTAGGTTTGTATCAATAAAAGAACAACTGTGATTTTTAACTTGAAGTTTTCCTCAGATTTCATCATTCTTATTTGGCTATTTTGATTCTGAATGCCTTGCGATTTGATCAGGAAAAAAAATAAATTCGGTGACTTTTCAGTGGTAAGGCAACCAAAAAGATCAAATTCATTTCTGATTAGGTCTCGTGACAAAATATTTACAATAAACCTCTTCAGAAATAAAAAAAGTTGTATCTAATGTCAGAATTTTTAATACATAACAATCACAAATGAAATGTTTTATTTAATTCATTCCAATTATTACAATAAATTTAGCCTTCAGCAATAAACTTATAGTACAAAATGTATTTTAAAAGTTCAGTTCAAATTATTGTTGTATTACGCCTTTTTCTGATTCCAGCTAATGTTCTAAGATTCCAGAATGAAATCTGGCTTGAGAGATCACATTTTGTTTTTTCCTTAATTTAACATGATGGAATATCTGTTAAATAATAAGTAATGCAAGGTTGCAGATTTGGGTTTAACAATGAAACCGAATGCTATTAGACAAGGGAAATAAAATGATTAAAACAAAATAAAGCAAGCACACTATATGAAACTATTTTGAAAGATTAATATCAAATAACAGAAGAAAATCCCATCTACTCCAAAACACCGTCACTTTACAGTTAAACAAAATGCAAAAAATTTCAAAACACAAGTCAGGAAGACTATCTAAAGTCTCAAAACCATCTGTTTTTCAGCTAAAGGATATTTTCAATTTTTGGATCAACTATAGTATATTTGGGTCTGTTCAAGATCGTTCGGGCCTCTTGGGAAGAAACTCTGCTTATGGTTCTGTTTGAGTCCATTTGAGTTTAGCAAAAATATTTCTAAAGGGCCTGAACTCAGCGTGTCTACAGATTTGTTCAGGTCTGTTTGGGTCTGCTTCCAAAAAGACCTTTGGTGTTTAGAAATTTTAAAGTTTCAGATGTGTAGATAAATAATACCTGACTTGTAATCAAAATCTTACTGGGCCTTGCAGTGAGACAACTTCTGAAACATTCACACTACTGGTATTTAGCCTAGAAAATGTAAGATTCCACTCCAGTCCTGAAAAACTACTTCACCAAAATAGACCAATGCCCATATGCTGCTAACAAATAAATCGCATACCTTTCATCATACTTATTCCCAAGAAAAATGAGAAGTACGTTTAAGAGGCATTTTCATTTCCCAACAAAAATTCTTTCAAACTTTATTTTCCTTTTATATGTAATGTTATAATAACATCAAAAAGACAAGAAATTTTGTTGCAGCCATAGTATGTATTATTGCATTTACATCACAACACTCATTTTGATTGCTCTTCATAAAGTATCTGCTGTAACATTTTCTTCCCAAGGTACATGATTCTTTTTTAAAAATTATACAGCTGAATGTTTAGCTCGACCAAAACACCCATGGTTCTTGTTCCAACATTAGTTCAAAAATTTCGAAAGATTGTGATCCACTTAAATAACAATTTCTTCCTTTTGTTGACATTGTATATTTAAAAATGTAGCTCCAACACAAGACTGTGTCCTTTTTTAAAAAAAAATAATATTCCTGTTGATGAGTAGTCAGTTTTTGGAAAAATAACTGACAGGCCATTTAATCCTCATTCCATCATTTTGCCTTAAAATGGCAGCTATCTCATCAACAGCCATTTTGAAACAAGCATAGAAAATATTAAAGAAACTCAGTAGGTCTGGCAGCAGCTATGGAGAGAGAAACAGAGTTAACATTTCGAGTCTGGCATGACTCTTCTTAAGTATTCAGTTTTAAGTTGTAAAAGGCACTCTGGCATTCATTCGATTTTTCTGCTTTTTCATAAGAAATTTCCCCAATAAAGCTGCCATAGTCCTGAAGTTTGAAGCAAATGTCTGATAAAATTCATTCATACCAACATATTACAAAATTTTGTGTTTTCCTAGACATGGAACTATCCAGAATTGTCCTAACCTACACTTCTCTATATCATGCTTCATACATACTACAATCATAGCTGTTGTCATTGAAGTCCCATGGTCTTCTTCTCGGTGGTCAGAATTGCAGCCTACGGTGACAACTTAATAAGTTCCCATGAGAAAAAAGAAACTTTACATCCAGCTTCACTGATGGTCTGCCTCGGATGTCATATGGTTTTCTAGCTTGCTTTGTTTGGTGCTCGCTACATGTCCTGTACAGATTGCCATGGTCCTTGATTTCATTACTCATGGTTGATCAGTAGAACACTCCGCTTGCTTTTCTTATGGTTAATCAAATTGCTTGGTGACTTGTGCAGATGCATTTTAGCATCTCTCTTCTCAGCCATTTAGGGATAATAGCTTTACTTCTTTTGTGCAATATGCCAATTCATTTCTGTTTACCCAGTATGCTGCAGTCATGGCAAGTGTGTCTGATACTTTTCAGGCCATTCTTTTGTCGCTATTTCTTCAAACACTTGGAGAGTTGCATCTTATTCAGTATTGTGTTAAATTTGAACAATCAGATTCAGTAGCTCTTTTCAGTTAAACTCCAGATCATGTCAAGCTGCTGCTTCATGTTGGTTTTGGAAAATTTACCTTCTATCATAGAATCCTCTACTTTCTTCTTTGGGAGTATTGCCCTTAACAGCATGTCAACAATGTGCATTTGTCTTCCTTTCTTGTACATCACATCCAGATAAAATCTCTGTAACTGGAGCAACATTTTTTAATGAAGCTTTGGAGTAGATAGTGGTAGCTTGAGGAAAGACTTTGAAGTGGCTTGTGGTCAGAGTTAACTTTCATTTTGTCTCTTCCAAGTGGGTATTGATGAAAACGTTGACAATAAAAGATAATAGCCAGGCATATATTCTCAATCTGAGTGTCACATTGTTCCTTTATATTAATGCTCTGCATGACAATTAACTGTCTCTGCTGCATTAGAGTAGTTCTATGTCTTGTCTCACTGGCGTCACATTGCAGAATGACTTCAACATTTATAGCAGAATATTTCAGTAATGACATGCCCATCACAAATTGTTTGATTTTAGTGAACTCTGCAACTTATTTTGAGCCTAAACACCATTCTAAATTCTTGTTAATGATATTAAATAATAGTTTACACCCCAATGACAAATTGGACAAGAATTTTCTTAAACAATTGATGAACGTTAAAAAAAAAGACATTGCACAGTTTTTACATTGTTGGTAACTGCATCACTTCTACAGGCCCCACCATTTTTAGGGATCTGGGTGAAGACCGACATACTTGAATTTGGGCATCAATTTTTTTCCTTCCATCCGATAAGCTTAGTCTGGCATTCACACCAGAATGTCAGCAATGTCAGCAATGGCAACTTCCACTGTGTCTCCACAACCATAATCTTGCAGATCATCCAGTATTCCTTCCATTCCAGGAAGATAACTGTCAACCTCATGCAGTATGTTCTGACACTCTTCTCAACCACATAAATGCCAGAATGCATGTACAACTGTATCTTTTACAAATTCTCCAGGACATAGGTAGAACACTGCTGATTTCAACCAGTGTCACTTGCCAGTAACCATCCTTGACACCTAGGTTAATGACTCTTTTTTCACTTTACAAGTTGTGGCAACAGCCTTTCAATTGTTGACATGAGGGCAATACTGTGATCCCAGCCAACATTGTGTCTGTACAAATTAAATCCCAGAACAAAATTTGTCATGACAGATCATATATTGTTTTTTGTTGGTTTTAATAACTTGATCTTTCATTGAAACATTAATGTGTATACTACAGATTTGGTTTCAGTAATACGAAAAGAAGTTTATCACACTTAGGAAATGAAGATAGAATCAAATAAACCAAGCTATTTACATTTAATGTGTTTTGGTTTTTTAAATTGTAAGGTACAATGCCATCTATTCACAGCACAATAACTTTACAGAACTCAAAGACCAGAGTGAGATCCTTGAGAATTTGATTGCTTTCATCTTGATTATTCACACAACTGATTTTCAAGTGTTCTACTCTTCAGGCTTTCAAACAAAGGTTTCTGAACTGGAATTTTCAAACTAAAACTTTACGCAGATGCAATGTATTTCTTAACTATTCCGAACTAACTCCTTCCTTTGGCGGAAGTTGTTCTTTTTCAAGCCAGCTCTTCTACAAACTGAATCAAATGTTTTACAATTTGGAGGTTTTTGACGCTATGCAAAAACCACTTCTTGGTTCTTCAAAAGCGAAAAGAAAGCAAATGCCTCTTTGTCTGCTGAATCTGATCATAAAACATTGTCAGTAAAAACACATTCACATTACCAATCCAGGGGATCCTCTGACATATGCAAGTTTAAAGTTATGATTCCAGAAAGGCTGACAATTTGACCATTGAACACATTCATTCACACAGATGAAAACACACATGCCATTATTTCAAAATCCAAATTCTAAAATAAATGTGTTTAATATGTGTAAATCACCCAAATAACATTACAATAGTGAGACCTCTTTGAAGCTTTATTTAGATCCTCTTAATCAATGCAAAGTCTTAGTTTTCCAGCTTGCTTCACTGTTACCATGCATCTAATCCATTCTGTAAAGATTGTCACTTTCTTGATTCTGTAAGCCAATACATTATTTACTTTTGTATTGCATTGATCACTTTGAATCAAGCCATTGTTCTTTTCTTTCATATTAATTAATGTAAGCAGATTGTAGTGGAGTCCTGTGAGCTGGGATTGTCTCATGTTGATGGAGTGAAATATTGAAGGAGAAATTCACACCCTGATTGAAGAACTGAATTGAGTTTGAGAAGATGAAGGCAGGATTGGAATTTTGATTAAGAAACTGATTTGCTAATGTCTGCAAATTGATTTTTCAACTAAACTGGAGCTGCAAGAGAAAAGTAGTCTCATTGTTTGTTTGACTACAAAAATGCCTCCTTTGCTCTGACAACTGCCTATGTTTGTTGAGTATAACCTTAGAATTCAGGCCTGAAGAGTGTAGCTTTGAAAACGGCAGTGATGTAATTAATAAACAATGAAATGGACTGAAAACAGGTATTACCTTACATGGCACACATACATATAATTGAACCAAAGAAGAAGGAGAAAGAAAGACTTTGAAAATAAGGGGAGACCAATTTGATTGACTGTTCCAAAGATGTTCTTGGAGGTCTGTTAACACATTGACCATCTGAGGTGGATTCTAGCCTATGAGCCTTCTAGGCAACCAGTGTCATTTATGTGCTATTACTTTTTTGTTTAATAAAGGTGTTATATATTTAGTGGAGCAGTATTCCAAGTTGTGTTGTGCTATTGATATTTAGGCTGGGAAATTAAATCAAGTAATAGGGTCTTATAAACACCCACTTCTTTATCAGTTCTTCTAGATTTTTCTTTCAGGCTGGTTTTGAAGGAATTTGAGGTTCACTCGTCCAAGCTTTAGATTTGCTCCAGCTGAGATGAGTGGCTGTGGCTTGGCATCTGTGATCTGGAACTTTGGAACTTTGCTACTGTCATTTTATTGGCTCCCAAAGGAACTTGTCTTCTCTGCATGAGTTTGTATAGTCCCAAGCTTACCTCAAGGGTTTTATTTTTGGATTACTATGTTAAGCCTTTTCACCCAGTTCTGTGATGGTCCTGATGTTGCATAACAAATCGTTGCCTATCAGACACTTTATGTTGACTTGATATTGTCCTTCTGCAATCATCATCGCAACAGTCACAAACTATTTATTACCTATCAATTAGACTGAACTGATATGCTGTGAGGCATTGTTGGCTGATATTTCTCCAGTAGCCATTGAAATTTCCCTCTAGCCATATACATGTATGTAAAGTGATTCAACTTTTTTTTTGCTTTCCTCAAGTTGCCACTTTTTTAAATATCTGGGTGCAATGTATTTACATCCTGTCTTTTCTTCATGATCTTTCTGTTCTTTCAGCCTGGAATGTCTTTTAGTATGATGCCTAGCCTCATCTGCTCTTTAAGTAGATATACTCACCCTATGGGATCTCTACTGTCTAACACAAAACTTTCTGCATTAAGTTGTTTATAGTTGTGTGAATTCATAGAATTCTGTGAGCTGTGTACAATGGGCACAGTTTGATTAATAGACATTTTTCACCCAGAGCTTTGACATTGAAGGCAAGCTTCCATGTCATTCTCACTTGGGGTTTCAAAGGCTGCGCTTGAATCTTTCAAGACTTGTATTGCCCTTTTATTTGCTCTTCAGGGAGACTTGATGGGGAATACACTTTGCAACAATCTAGCCAAAAGTGTAGCTATTCAAAATTATGCTGATTTGTGATTAGATTTGAAGTTTTTTCCATCGTTTCACAAATCATTCATTTTGTTTTCCAATTTTTTTCAAACATCAAATCAACTGGCAAGAGAAGAGGAAAAGTCTTAACAATTGTGTTTTACTTAGTTCTTTCATCTGTGGCCTGCTTCTCTGTTTCTTTAATTTTTCCCTCTGTGGTTTCTTGTGACTCTAACAGTTTTAAGAAGTTCCAAACATTCACGTGACGCTTTTTGAGATAGTATGTTGACAATTCAGCCAGAGAGGAGGCCATACTAAACTTGGCTTTAGGGAATGAGTCAGGACAGGTTCTCGATGTTTCGGTTGGACAGCATTTTGGGCTTAGTGACCAAACTCCATAAGATTTCGAGTAGTCATGGACAAGGAAAGAGTGGCCCTTGGATGAGGGTGTTTAGTTGGGCAAGGGTCAATTACTTCCAAATTAGACAGGAACTGGGGACTGCGGATTGGGAGCAGTTATTTGAGGGCAAATCTATGTCTGGCATTTGGGAGGCTTTGAAAGACCAGTTGACTAAAGTGTAAGACATGCATGTTCCTGCAAAACTGAAGGATAGGAATGGCAGGATCCAGGAACCATGCATGACGAGGGAAATTGTAAACTTAGTCAAAAGGAAAAAGGAAGCATACAATAGGTCTCGGCAGCTACAGCTGACAAAGCCTTTGAGGAGTATAGAGAAATTAAGAAGGAATTTAAATGCAGAATTAGACAGGCTAAAAGGGACCATGAAATGTCTTTAGCAAACAGGGTCAAGGAGAATCCCAACGCTTTTTATGCATATATAAGAAGAAAGAGGGTAGAAAAGGAAAGAGTAGACCCCCTCAAAGACAAAAGAAGGAAGTTATGCTTGGAGCCACAGGAAGTGGGAGAGATCCTTAATTAGCACTTTGTACTGGTGTTCACCGAGGAGAAAGACATGACTGATGTTGAGGTCAGGAATGAATATGTGAATGCTCTAAAGAATGTCAAAACATTAAAGGAGGAAGTTTTGGGTATCCCAAAGTGCATTAAAGTAGATAAGTCCCCAGGGCCAGATAGGGTCTATTCCAGGTTCCTGCGAGAGACAAGGGAAGAAATAGCTGGGGCATTAGTAGATATCTTCACATCCTCTTTGACCACAGATGAAGTTCCAGAGGACTGGAGATTAGCCAATGTTGTTCCCTTGTTTAAGAAAGGAAGCAGGGATAATCCAGGAAATTATAGGCCGGTGAGTCTGACATCTGTGGTGGCGAACCTCTTGGAGAAGATACTGAGGGACAGGATATATGCACATTTTGAAGAAAATGGTCTAGTCAGTGACAGGCAGCATGGTTTCGTATGGGGAAAGTCATGTCTCACCAAATTGATCGAATTTTTTGAAGAGGTGACAAAGATAATTGATGAGGGAAAAGCAGTGGATGTAGTTTATATGGACTTTAGTAAGGCATTTGATAAAGTCCCACATGGCAGATTTGTACAAAAACTAAAATCACATGGGTTTCGAAGTGGGCTAGCTAGATGGATATAAAACTGGCTTAGTCATAGAAGACAGAGGGTAGTGGTGGAAGGGTGTTTTTCAGAATGGAGACTGGTAACTAGTGGTGTTCCATAGGGACCAGTCTTAGGTCCTCTGTTGTTTGTAGTATATATAAATGATCTGGAGGAAAATGTGGGTGGTCTGATTAGTAAGTCTGCAGATGACACGAAGATTGGTGGAGTTGCTGATAGTGCTGACGATTATGAATGAATACAACGGGATATAGATAGATTGTTGACTTGGGCACAGAAATGGCAGATGGAGTTTAATCCAGACAAATGCAAGGTGATATATTTTGGAGGATCAAATTTAGGTGTGAATTGTACTGTAAATGGCAGACCCCTTTGGAACATTAACATACAGACAGATCTGGGCATGCCTGTCCACAGTTCCCTAAAAGTGGCAACACAGGAGGCCAAGGTGATTAAGAAGGTATATGACATGCTTGCCTTCATCGGCTGGAGTGTGGAGTACAAAAGTTGGCAAATCATGTTGCAGCTATATAAAACCCTTGTTAGGCTGCATTTGGAGTATTGTGTGCAGTTTTGTCACCACACTACCAGAAGGATGTGGAAGCTTTGGAGAGAGTGCAGAGAAGGTTCACCAGGATGTTGCCTGATCTCGAGGGCATTGGCTATGAGAAAAGGTTAAAAAGACTAGGATTGTTTTCACTGGAAAGACGGCGGCTGAGAGGAGACCTGATAGTGGTCTATTAATTATGAGAGGCATAGATAGGGCGGATAGTCAGAGGCTTTTTCCCAGGGTTGGAGTTTCAATTACAAGGGGACACAGGTTCAAAATGAGAGGACAAAAGTTTACGGAAGATATGCAAGGAAAGTTTTTCACGCAGAGAATGGTAGGAGCCTGGAATGCACTTCCAGAAGAGGTGGTGGAAGCAGGCACGTTGGCGACATTTAAGAGGCATCTGGATGGTTACATGAATAGGGAGGGAATAGAAGGATATGGACCGAATAACGGCAGAAGGTTTGTCTTTTAGTTTAGTCAGGGCACAATGATCAGCACAGGCTTGGAGGGCCGAAAGGACCTGTTCCTGTGCCTGAGTTCTCTCTCTTTTGTTCTGTTTGGAGACAAGTGGTCAGAAACTCAGCTTTAAACCATATCTGGCATGCCTTGGTCTTACTGTTAGGATTCCTTTTGACGTTTGCAGTGAAGAACCTCAATGCCCACCTCAATGAACTGATATGAAGAAGTCTGTACCCCGATTTTCCATAACCCTAGTGTCTCAATAAAGCCTACTGTATCTTCAGAGGCTAGATTACCAAGAAACCATAGTGAGGAGCAACCCTTTCCATGACAACTATAATGATTACCTGGAATCCAGACTGAGCATCAGCTGCCAAAGAGTCCTGGTAATTTTTGAACATATTAATATATTTAGTCAATTTACAAAAGCAACTGAGAGATAATTTACTTTCTTTCTATGTGTACACACATGTTAGTGACACACACTGGAATTAGTGCTGTGGGGTGGGGAGGAGATGATGATAGGAAATATATGCTATCTCCCCTTCATCGAGGCAATAATGATGTTGTACCTGTGGGAGACAACTGATGGGCTCAGACTCATGATACATGTACTTAAGGTGTGTATCTTCCCCTCCTCTGCAGTCGCCATGTCCAAGAATCATCTGCTGTGTCATGTATGAGCAGAATGATCCCTGCACAACTTTGACAAGTGCTGGCCCACGCACCTTCTCATAACCTGTTCACACAAAGCGACGTGAAAAATGAGCAATATTTGGAAAACAGAACCATTCCTCTTCGATATATTCTGTACATGTAAAAAAATCAGATTATATGAAGGGTAAAAAATGTTGAATAAATGATGCTATTGATATCCTGTAACATAGAAAAATATATGAAGTTAAATAAAAGCTGTGGATGTCATGACATGACATAAAACTTTACAATTGCATACTTTTCTTGAACCAAAGTTCAAGCAATTCTTAGGAAAGAGATGAAAGCCTTTGAGGGACATCCATTAGTGGCCCAAAATGAATTGGGTTCAAACCATGTCACCTTGGGCATTTACCACAAAAGGTTTTCACTCTCTCTCTTAAAACAGCTTAGAATCAGTAAATGTTATCATGGATCTGAGCTGTGACAAGCATCAATTGAAACAAAATGTCATGTAAAGGGTGATGTCATGTGAGATATATGAGAAGCTAAGACAAAGTCATGTCAATGTGAAATAGTTCGATATTGTGGCTAACTCACAACCACTGTCTCAGGGCTAATGTTTCTCACAGATTTCTAGTTCCAGTAATGTTCTTTTCTACATCACCATTTCCATTACCTTAGTTCATGAATAACTAAAATCTAGTAAGATTATGTTCTTGGTGCAAGTCTCACAATATTTCATTGTGTGTCGTAATATGTCATGATATTTAAGTATTGAAGGAGTGAAATAATACTGTTTGCAATGGATAAAATATTTTTCTTCACTTATGATTTATAATAGCAGTTTTAATTTCCTATTACAATACACTCATGACAAATAAAACTTTAGCAATTTATGTTTAGATCTATTTAAAGAGTGATTTAAATAGAGCAAAGTTACAAGCCATAAAAACATTGATTAAAATCTCGTATAATGTACCAAATGCCATGAATTAAAAAAAGAACTACAGGTATCCACATTAATCCACATTGTAGTTGTTTAAAAACTGATTAAAATATTATCATTCTTCTCATGGGAATTTATATTTACCTAAGTGAGGGATGTGTTAAGTGTTACTTCTTATGCAGAAAAACTTCTCTTTCATGCCAAACCTATTGTCTCTATCTTCTGTCCCCATTCCTCCCATTTGGCATTGCCAATTCCTCTGACTTTTCTTTGTTCCACATCAGTAAACAGTCCCCTTATTCTACTTATTAATAACAAAATACTCTATCACACAAAGGCCCAGCATAGCTCTCCTATGCCTACTCTATCATCCTATTTACTGTGACACTAAATATTAAAACACTGACTGTAAATGTTTCAAACTCTGTGCAATTATTTCACAAGTTAATGTTTATCTGGCAGAAATCGGACACTTTACGCAAATTAAATAGTAAATAGGTGCAGCATAGAAAACACTCTTTCTGGGTGTATAATGGCTTGGTACAGAAACTGCTCTGCTCAGGACTGTAGGAGACTACAGAAAGTTATGCACACAGCCCAGGCCATCATGAAAGCTAACCTCCCATCCATGGAATCCATCTACACTTCTTGTTGCCACAGAAAGGCCACCAACATCATCAAAGATCCCTCCCACCTGCGTAATACTCTCTTCTAACCTTTTCCATCAGGCAGAAGATACAGAAGCTTGAACACACATTCCAAAAGATTCAAGAACAGCTTCTTCCCTACTGTTATTAGACTGCTGAATGGACCTCTCTAATTTCAAATCTTGCTTTCGTGCAGTACCTGTGCAGCTGGAAGCTTATATGCCTCGTTCAGTTTAAATACCCTTTGATCTGTATGTCCATGTATGCTATGATCTGCCTGTACTGGTCACTGTTCTTAGATACATGTGACAACAATGAATCCAATCAAATCAAAATCAAATAAAAACCAATGCTCTCTTCTATCACTCAATTTAAATTTTCTTGAATAAAATTTTCCTTTTTATCTTGTCATTTGCAGGTTTAGTTTCTTGATTTCTTACTCCTTTTGAGGGCTGTGGTGCCACATAATTAGCCTAATTCCCCTAAACTCTCTATTAGATGCTAAGATTCATTCATACTTCCTTTCCAAAGTATAACTAGAATCATAGAATTATTAAAGTGCAGAAGAAGGCCATTAGCCCATCATGTCTGTAGTGGTTCCCTGTATGAGCATTGAGACCTAATACTATTCTATAGGCCATTTCCCCAATTCTATAGGCATATCTCTCTGCACATAATATCTGTTCAAATAAACATCTAAACATATTTGAAAGTCACAAATGAAGCTAAATGCACCATACTTTCACGCAGAGTATTCCGGACTCTAACTATTTGCTAAGTTAAAGAAAAACTCACGGCATATTTACATTTTTGCAACTTAACTGTACGCCTTTCATTTTTGGTTATTTTATGAGGGGGAACAATCTCTCCCTACCTATCTTGTCCAGACTATTTGTGATATAGAACTATGCATGGGTTTTGGTAGAAGTAATAACTATAAAACTTTCTGAAAAATAAAAGCATAAATCTGAACAGTTCTAGGTACAATCATCAAGGAGAAATTTCTTTATCTTGATGTATGTCAATATGCTAAATAACTTTGTCTACCATGGCTGTAATTGCTTCTGTAATTTAAACAATATAGATACAAAGTGCAAGTCTGTTTGGGATGTGTGAATCAACACAATGCTTGTATGGAACAGGGACTCAGAGATACTTCAAGCTTAACCTTTGCTAATAAAAGTTTATTACTCCCATTAGCTTTTGAAGTAGATATTCATTCACCCCATCACTTATTAATATTACAGTAAATATGTTAACAAATCAATTAGCTAGACAATAATCCAAATTTTCTAAACTGGTAAGGCAATTGCAAAACAGTTGTGCTGACTCGAGAGCTTTATCTAGACAATAGAACAAAAGGAGACAACTAAAATATTCGGAATCAAAACACAAATCTATGTCCTTTCTAGAAATCTTTATAATGGCCTGTGGTCTAGAAGTCAAAAGAAAAAATACAGAACACATTTTATCTCTTTGGGATTTCCCAGGTGCTTCACAACCAAATATGTACCTTTTCTTATTGGTTGTCACTGTTACAATGTATGTTAGTGTGACTTCAAAGTTGTCTCAGTCAAGGTCCATAAAACAGCAAAGACATAAATAATCTGAAAATCAGTTATGGCAGTGTTAGTTGAGGGTCAAGTATTTGTCAGGACATAGAATCATAAACTCATAGGATGAATGGTTGTCTTCTGTCACCAGTCAGTCTTTTCCATGCCAACTCTTCACAAAGGCAAATCAAGTGCCATTCCCTCCCTTTTCCCATAGCGCTGTAAGTGTTTTCTTTTCAGATAATGGCCCATTTCTCTTTCAAAATTCACAATTGAATCTTCCTCAACCACAGACTGTATTTTGGACTGAAACCATGGCTTGATCTGCTGCTATAGATACAACCCTTAGATGATCAGTCCTCATGGATTCTGCCTATTAGGACACTTGGCTGTGGGGTTCAATCCTGCAGTGTAGAAACTGCTGTGTTAGACTATGTTATCTGTACTCTGCTGCATCTCTATTTCTGCTTTGCCTAAGAGTGACTATTGTCTGACTCTGTTTTGATGAACTCTTTCAGTTACAATAGCTCTGAATTCACAGGTCAGGTGCATAGGGGAGGAAAAAATGAAGGAAGTGGTTGGACCGCAGATTGACAATGGTTAGCGTTTAAAGAATTAATGATTTGTTTTCAAAGTTAATGTCTTTCTTTAAGCAAAAATATAAAACAGGTAAAGCAAGAAAGTCATAGCTAACATTGGAAGCTAAAGATACATCAAAGCAGGAGGCTTATAAAATTGCCAAAAGTGGAATTGTAATCTCAAGGATTGACAGAATTTTAGAAATCAGCAAAGGAGGCCAACAATATTGATAAAGAAATATAATTGAACGTAAATATACATGCGAAGGCTCATGGGTTTATAATAAATAGAGAAATGGTAGACAGAAAATTGACAGAAAAAAGGGTGAGTGGAGATTTTATCTAGGTTGTGCCAGGGCAACACTGTACATGCTTAATTATTAACTTGCATTTCCAAAGTCAACCTTGCCATCTCCAAAAACAAGGCTATGTACATGATAGCATAGTCTAGTCTTCAACATGGGTAAGACAGCCTATCTTCAGTGGATAGTTGTGTGCCAAGTTGAACATCAAGAAGATAACACGCATCAGGTTAGAGTTGAAAAGAAGTGAGATTCATGGCAGTTTGGGTAGTTGGAATGCAGAAAATGTTTCCTTTTGAATTTTCTGTGTTAAGTTTTATCACTAGAACAACTGTATGTTCATTCACTAGTATGCACACTAGTAACCAATGGACAATAATCATTGTTTGAATATTATCTTGAGAGGCTGAAAAATCTGTTGGTATCCAAGATTAAGGCACAGGAGGGAGATTGTCTCCACAATTAGTACAATTAGCTCAGTTGGCTGGACAGCTAGCTTGGAATGTAGATTAACACCAAGGCCATGCATTCAACTCCTTGACCAATTGAGGTTATCATGAAGATCTGACCTTCTTAACCCTGCCCCTTGCCTGAGTTGTGTTGACTCTTAGGTTAAATCACCACTTGTTGTCTCTATTTAACAACAGCACAGTCCTCTGGGATGATGGCAACTTTACCTTTAAATGTTGTTATCCCTGGCAAAGCTGTTGAGATTTTTGCAGTACTGTTGGGCTGAATTTTTGGTGGGAAATGCAGTGTTGCCTCTCTACAGGTGAAATGATTCATATTTCTGGAAGACTTTAAGGAGGCTATGCCTAATAATCCATGCCTTGTGTATTTTTAGGTTTCTGTTGAGGAGTTGTAGGTCTTTGTCATTAAAGTTTTATGCTTTCCTGAATGAGACCTTAGGTCTAGAAGTGGTCAGTGTAGTCTTTGTTTTACAAATATGGTACATATTTTCAGAATACAGGTAGTGAAATCATCACAGAAAAAGTCACAATGCTAAACACTATTTCATTCTTGACAAAATTAAAAAATTGTGGAACCTGGAAATCTGAAATTAAAAACAAAATTTGTTGGATTTCTCTGTGATCATGCAGCAACAATATAGAGTTTCTGGTATGATGAACTTTCATTAGAACAAAGCTATTCCTCTCTCACCTATTTGTCTACAGTTTGCTGACTACAGTCTGAAGTGTTTAACATAACACCATAGAGGTATCCAGATAGATCAACTGTTCAAATTTGTTTTATGTAGGTTTGATGATAATAACTGCACTGGCACTAATAAATGAGCAGATCCAGGAAACTTGTATGCAGCACCCTTTGTAGGCTATGAGCAGCTGCAATTGTTTTTAGAGATGCAATGCATAACTCACAATTTATATAATATGTACATTCATAGTGAAGATATTCTAAACCACTGAATTCAGGGATAACAAATGGTTTCAATAGTGCAGGCGAGGTGGAGATGTAAGACTGCAATATGGCATATGTCTTGAGGTAATGAAATCATTGTTGAACTGAAGTCTGACCTGACAAATTTCTTACAATCTTATCTTTCATTTTTGAAAGCACTGTAGTTCGATACACAAAAATAATCTGTTCTATGCTGTCATCCAAACTGATCTTAATGTGCAGCAATTTATAACACGAGTTGTGTCAGACTAATTGATGGAATTGGGGCAGCTGCCATTTTCTGGAACAAAGTGCTCAGAATGAAGCTGATTTTAAAAACTCACCAGCAGTAACACAAGATCTATATAATGTGCAATTCTCGGCTCCCAAAACATTTTAAATGCTGTTGAGCATTTATATTGTACTTCATGTTTACTTGCCTATTTTGGATGCGATGAGTTTATTTCCCTCTGGCTTTTAGGAACTTTTTTTATTTTTAATCTGTCTGCTTATCATTGTCAGTGGCAGAGTATACCTTTGGCAGGAGGATCTTCCAAAACTAAATAAGGATAGAATTAAAATAAGCACATTGAATTCCACACAAACAAGTTTTACAATTTATCAAGTTTAAAACATGTAAGCAGGGATTCAAACAACAATAGTTTGCACTTTTCTAGTTTTTCTATACTGAACAGTCCATGTTCAAATTTTACAAGATCTGGACAATATCCAGGCTTGAGCTGGCAAGTGGCAAGTAACATTTGTGCCACTCAAATGCTAGGCAATGACCATCTCCAATAAAAGACAACTTAACTCCTCACCACTCCTTGAGATTCAATTGCGTGACCATCACTATCAATTTCCTGGGGGAAAAACTCAGCTGGACCCCCTACATAAACACAGTGGCTACAACAGCTGGTCAGAGGCTAGGAATTCTAAAGTGAGTAACTTTCCTCCTGACTCCCCAAAGCCTACTTGGCATCTACAAGTCAGAAGTATGATGGAATACTCTCGACTTGCCTGAAGTGCAGCTCTGAAAACAGTCAAGAAGCTTGAAAAAACAAAGTAACCCATTTGATTGGCACCACATCCACCAGTTTCAACCACGTCCAGCACCAATAGTCAATGGCAGCATTGTGTACTACCTACAAGATGCACTGCATAAAATCACCAAAGATCTTGAGACAGCACATTCCAAACCAACAACCACTTCCATCTAGATGGACAATGGCAGCAGATACCCGAAAGTACTACCACCTGCAAGGTCCCCTCCAAGCCACTCACATCCTGACGCAGAAATACATCAAGGGCAACTAGATTTGGGCAATAAATGCTGGAAGCAATGCCCACGTCCCACAAGTGAATGAAAGAAATGTTGCCTTTAACATAGTCAAAAGCTCTAAGCTTCTCAAGAAGTGGTCAGAAATCATACAGAGACTGAGATACCCTCAAGTCACATACTACGATAAAGTGATGATATCACGAGCAAGTATCTCAGAGGTATACTGACATATTGGCGCAGGGACAGAAATCACAAGCTCCTGGCCCAAACTGCTAGCTCACCATCAACTCCTGATCCAAGCAAAGCCTACACCTGAGCCAACTCCAGCACAGTTATCCCCTAGAGCAGCAGGCCTTGGCTATTGCCCCCGACGCACCCCCTGTCCCAGACCTTGCTGACATATTAACTGTGAGGCATAATACAATAAATATGGGGTATGAATGAAAAAAGAATTAGAACAGCAGAGTTCTCAGAGGGTTTTGGGTTGGAGAAGATTATGTAGATAGGCTGGGACAAGTCGGTAGAGGGAATTAAATAGAATGATGAAAATGTTAAATTCAAGCTGTCACTTGACCAGGAGCCAATGTAGTTCAGTAAGAACAGGAATGACTGAGTGAATAGGCTGTGAAGAAGGTTTAGGGTACTTACAACATAATTTTTGATGAGTGAATCTCACAAAGGGTGAAAGATAAGTTGCCAACCGGAGTGCATTTTTGGAAAAGCTGAGTCTGCAGGTACAAGAAGCATGGATATTTTAGCAACGGATGAACTGAGGTAGAGGTAGAGATAGTAAATATAATGAAAATGGAAATACATGGTCTTCATGATGGAAAATATGTCAGATCAGAGGCTGAACTCCAAGTCAAAATTAAAGTTGCAAAATCTCTGGCTCAGCCCGTGTAAGTAGCCAGATTTTAGGATAGAATTGATAACTGGCAATGGAATTTGTGGTGATAACCAAAAACAATGATTTCAGCCTTCTCAATGTATAACTGTAAGAAATCTCTGTTTATTGAATGTCAGACAAGCTGCGTGAAAAATCAAAGCTGCAATTTTGTGAATTTCTCATTTGAAGTTTTATGCTGCTCAGTAAAATAAAAATCAAGCTTCTTCCAATGCACTTGGCTCTATGAATAGAGGTAGCCACAATTAAAGCAACCAAGACTGCAGTAAGAATAAGTTAGGAAAATTGAAATACATCTCAATGGAAACAGGAGAGGTTTATCCAGTCCATGAATAGAGCTGTTTCATTCTGCAAGAGTATCTTGAGGCACAATGATCTCATTGCCTGAATGTCTGAGGGCACAGCTTAAGGATACGAGGTAGGCCGTTTAGGACTGAGATGTAAAAAAAAAATTTTTACCCATTGAGCAATAAGCCTGCGGAATTTTCTGGCTCAGAAAGCATTTAAGGCCAAAACATCAAATATTTTCAGGAAGGCGTTATATGTAGTTCTAAAGACTAAAGGAATCAGAAGTTACGGGGAGAAGGCAGAACACTATACTAATTTGGATAATCAGTCATGGTCATGTTGATTGCTGGCTCAAAAGGCAGAATGGCTAACTCCTGCTCCCATTTTCTATGTTTCCATCTCCTTCTCTGAAGTAGTACAATCAAATACAACCATTAATCTCAATTTGACACAATGAAAATGGTTCATGTTGGGGATCAGAGAAGGGCAATATGCACTCACCTTGTCCACGATACTGTAATCTAACACTAGCCTGAGTTACAAACTTCCACTTTTGGTGAGCCACTGTGAATTACAACTGATGACTGGATTGTGACCACCAACTAATTTCTACTCTGCAGTGGAAGCAGTGGGTAAGAGGTTGCTGGACCAAAACAGACCTAGGTATGTAAATTTCAATCCTTTTGTTGGTTTCTTGGTGGACTTAGAGGGATAATCTTTCATAGCTTATAAGGAATCTTTAGGTATCTTTTATTTGGCAACTTTGTTATTGCCTCAGCTTTTACATCCCTCATTCCACTTATTGGATATTGTATAAGGCAATGGTTCTGAAACATTTATTATTGGAGACTGTATTATGTTCCACCCAATCTAAAGGTGTCATAAAGACTTGTGTAAGGAAAGACAGAGCAACACTGCATCTCAAAGCAGCCAAGTGTTATCCTAGGTCTCAGCATATTCACAGCAATGTGTAATTTACAAACGTAAATGTTCCTCATTGCTATCATGCAATACATTACATCTCTTTAAGACAAGATCCTCTTCTCATTGAAACTCATTCATGATTTTCCAGTGCCACTATAAACCAATTAGACCTGTCAAGAAAAGGGATTTTTGGCAGCAAACTATCCCTGATCAAAAGTTGGTAGTGGTTACATGGCAGCACATACAATAGTGGGGATTAATTTTGCAGGTGTCTGTGTGACTTGCTTCAGCTTCCTGTTATGTTGATCCAAGTCCTGCATATTGACATAGAAGCATTGAGGTTATGTTCAACCGGGAGTCATGTTTAATGTATTTGGATGAGAATTTGGATGAGTTAAAACAGCCTTAGCCTTACATTAGTGAGATACGGCAAGCTTGGAGTTTATCTCATTAATCCAGCAATCACAAAAGTTAAAATTGAGGCTTTTATTAATGTTTATAATTACTGGAATCAAACACATATTTGAATGTCTCTCTGGTCTTTATGATGTAATGTTTACTACACCATTTTAGTATATTCACTAGTATTTACTGTGACACTTTCAGGTCTAAATATCAAGCATATGTAATTCTTTGTTTTATATCATTTCCAGACTAGCAATTTAGTTTTTGACAGCATTTCATCTCACTCTCTGAAATCACAGCTTCAAGAACATATGTATAAAATATATCAGTCCAAGATGAAAACAAAAACTTGCTTTTGGAGACTATCATTCACACCCTCATGATGCACGAAAATCCTTCAGAGTCAATCAGTTTGTTTTGTGAACTCCTGGCATTATTGACATAAAGGTCAATGCAGCAATCAATTTGCATGCCAACTGCTGAAACAATGATGTATTCTGGTGTGATGCTTGGGCGCCAACCACTGGTAGCATAGGATTGAGCTAGAGCACTGCCATTAATGGTCCCTTCTATGTCAGTCTAAACAGCTGTTCACTGGCCTGTGGTAGAGGATGAAACACAAATAGAACTCAGCAGGAGAGGCAGTTTATTACATTTCAGTAACTCAATAGCTCACATTAGCTCTTAGATAAGTGAACTGTTATTAACAAAGGAGAGATTAGCTATCTCTGTCTCCATGAGGAAAATGTGTCAGAGTTCAATTGTTTCTTCACCTAGAGGGTGTGTGACATCATCAGACTAGGCAGAGCTCAGTATAGCTCTGACTTCAACTCTTTCAGAACTTAACTCATTCAACAAATTAAAATCAAAAGAGCGACCAAATAATGGAAAATAATTTCAGAAGTGCCCATTTGTGTCATAGTTCATTGTTATTTATAAATACAATAAAACTGTTACCTTATTGAACAAATAAAAATGAGAAGAATGACTAAATAATGGAAAATAGCCTCAGGAGTGCCTACTTCTGTCATAGTTCATTGTCGTTTATAAGTGAAATGGAGAGGTCTGAGGAGATCTTGATTTCAACAGATTATCAAGGGCTCTGTGGTCAGAGCCCAGGCAGATTAATTTACTACATTCTAGATTAGCCATTGGACTGGATTGGATGTTGCTATGGGGTTCTGGAGTTTGGGGTGTGGGGTGATGGTTCTGGAGCAGTTAAACATGGAACTTGGAGTCTGTGATCTGAGAGCAGGCAGAGAAATGGCAAACCTTTCAAAATAGGGCCAGGAGAGAGATCATATGAACAGCAATCATAGACACTAGGAATAGGAAAAGGGTATTTGGTCCTTCAGTTCTACACCACTATTTGGTAAAATCATGGCTGAGCTACTTGTGGATTCAACTGTACATTCCTGTTCACCACCACCCCCTCCCCAAGCCCTGTGAATTTTGACTCCATTGTCAATCAATAATCTATTGAACTCAGCCTTAGAAATATTCAATGGCACAGCCTCAACTGCTCCCTGGGGAACAAAGTCCATCAGACCTATCAACCTCCTGAGAGAGGGTCATCATTTCTGTAATAAATAGGAGACCCTCTACTTTTAAACTGTAGCACCTAGTTCTACTATATGGCATAGATCCATCGTGTCTATGCCAACCAACAGGCACTAATCTCATTTACCTGCAATTGGTTCGCAGCCTACAATGCCTTGGCCTTTTAAGTACTCATCCAGAATCTTGTTCAATATTGCAAGAGTATCTGTCTCCACTCTTTCAAGCTCCAAATATCCACCACACTCTTAGACGACAAACATTCTTCCTCATATCTCCTCTAAATAACTTACTCCTCACCTTAAATTAAGCACTCTAGTTTTAGACATGTCTGAAATGGAGAAGAGATTTTCACAATCAACATAAAATCATGTTGATTTTGTCTGATTGCTAACTGTCCTGCTACGACCTCTTCAATTATATTTTAGTCCTCTCCCTAAAACAGATGTTAAAATAACTGGTGTGTGGTTTCCTGCTTTCAGTCTCCCTTCTTTCCTGAAAAATAAGAGTTAATTCTCTATTTTTCAAGCTGAAGGGGCCATTCTTGATCTCAGGAAATTTTGAAAATTACAACCAATGTATCTAATATCCAAGGAACTTTTATTTAGAGCTACAGGAGGCAGTAATCAGACCTAGGTGACTTGTTAGCCTTTCATTCTAATAGCTTTTCCTTACCTTTTCCCTGGTGATTATGATTATTTTAAGTTCTTCCCTAATTTTGAACATTTTAATTTATAATTATGTCTAGAATGTTATGCATGTCTTCTACAGTGAAGATGAACACAAAATATTTGATCAATGCTTCCACCATTTTCCTATTGTCCATTTTTAATTCCCCTGACTCACTCCCGAGAAGACAAACACTCACTTTAGATACTATTCCTTTAAAAATACTTATAAGAACTCTTACCTTTTTATATTTCTAACCAACTTTCACTAATACTCTGATTTTTTCCTTTTTTTCAGTTATTCTTTGCAGATTCATAAAAAAAACTGTCTAATCAAATGTACACTTTTAAGATCAATTAGAAACTATCTAACTTCCTTAGGTGGCTGTGTTGATACATGAATCTCACAAAATCTATTTTTTCCTCAGTGGAAAAGATACTTGTAGCTGGGAGGATGCTTAGGGATTGCAGACCATGACAACAGTAGTTGTGATAAACACTTGGCTTTTCTTACTTAAATGGTGTTTGCCACTGATTTTCTTTTCACAAATAAATAGGTCTGTTGTTCTCAAGGAAAACCAAACTTGTTAAAAAGGCTTGAAGCAAGCAAATCTATGAATGTTGGCATTAGATGTAGGTTAAATATGCCTCTTGCTTTTCTTTTCCCATGTGGAAGCTGCTGCACTTCCATTTGGAAGTCTACACACGGGTCCTCCCGACCTTAATATCTCAAGAAGACGTCCACCATCGAAGAGAGTTCTTCTTCAGATTGCAACCTCAACATCTCATCTTACTCATTGCATTTTTCTTCAGCAATAGTTGACATTTGACCTATGGATAACTCAACAGTGATGGAGAAGAGCGCGAATGTCAGTGACGGAAGTGAACCAGCAATTAATTCTGGGAATGTTCAATTATTTCCTTGATCTTTGCAATGCTCATCTTAAAAGTACCTATGCACTTGTGTATCATGATACATAATTATCTGTACAAGAAACAAGCTCTCTTTCTGAACATGATGTATATTGAAAAGTTTTCACCTATTGGGTCTATGGAATCGGGAAATGAGGGCAATTGAAATGGCTTGGGGAGTTTGATTCATGTCTGCCACAATTTCAGACTGACACTTGTATTTAGATTTGTGAGGTTCACCCGAAGAGGAATTTATTAAAATTTGGACCCTGTGGGATTTCTCATTGGAACTCCTTTCTCTATGTTGAAACAAATGAGTAAAAGCTAGTGAGTTTGGTCTGACAGGGCCTCTGGTAGAACTATCTGTAGGAATTTAATAACCATCTTAGGTTTATTCAATATATGTGCATCAATTCTCTGACCCTTTGATCTTTTGCTTATAAATTTTGTGTCTGATACCACCTCTCTCACCAACACCTGAGGAAGAACAAGATTCCAAAAGCTTGAGTTTTCAAATAAAACTGTTGGACTATAAATTGGTGTTGTGTGTTTTTTTGTATTTATAGGAAGACACATTTGCTGTTACTCACATCCTGGGAACCAGCACACTTTTTCAAATTTTATTTATTTGATTTGGAGCATTGCTTAGTTTATGATTTTTTTCTGCCTTAATTACCCTGAATAAATTCTCAGAGCTTAGAATGGATGTCATTCATGCAGCTTAGATTTGGATGGAAAAAAAAGGAACTGCAAAAAGAACAGGCATTGACTGAATAACCCTGAGCAGTGGCAGGTGGCTTTGCTTTACCGAAGGCTGTGAAAGTCAGCACTTATTTAACTACACTGCCTGAAGTTGATTCGAGAGTAGTTCAGAGAACAGCTCCTGCATGTGCCAGCTTGCAGTGTACACATGCATCAATCAAGTTATCGGCGTCCAGGACAACACTTTACAACAGTTAAGATGATGCACGTATTGAACTTGCAGCAATCCTTTGTTCCTCTCATGTGTATTTGGTTACAGACTGCATGCATGTAACCATCAAGGCACTAAAAAACCTAATCAATGTCGGAAGGAACCTCACTCACATTCAAGTGCAACTAGTCCATGACTATGGAAATAGGAACATTCAAGTCAATGGTGAGTTTGTAGACAGTTAGCATAATGTATTGATCCAGATCACAAGGTTCTTGAGTGGATTTGTAGCTCAGGTTTTGGATGTTGTGGTTGGTTGGCTCGCTGAGCTGGTTCATTGTTCTGCAGAAGTTTCATTACCCTGCTGGGTAACATCATCAGTGCAGCCTCCGATGAAG
>NC_063337.1:73127088-73273246 GCF_021869965.1 Rhincodon typus
TTAGCCTTTGCAGGGAATCTTGTATATTACGTTGGTCCTGTCCATAGTGGGTAACGGGTCTTTGGCAGGTAGCTGGCGTAGGGTTACTGTGGGTTTGTGTGCTACTCTGATGCCCAGTGGTCGGAGGAGTCTTGTGGTCAGTTCAGATGTGTTCTTGATTTAAGGTAGCGAGATGAGTGTGTTGGGGCATGCAGTATCTTCCTGGTGTTGTTCGTGTAACAGGCATCTTCTGACCCAGTTTTTTGGGTATCCATTGTCCTTGAATACTTGGAGGAGGTACTCTCCTTCTTTTTGGCATAGGTCTGTGTTGCTGCAGTGTGTTGTTGCCTGTTTAAATAGAGTTTTCACGCAACTTTGTGAGTGTTAGGGTGGTTGTTGCTGAAATTCAGTGCTTGGTCAGTGTGTGTGGCTTCCCTGTGTACCTTCATCTGGAATTCCCCATTGGTCCTGCGTTCCACCATGACGCCCAAGAGTGGGAGTTGTTTGTTCTTTTCCCCTTCCTTGGTGAATCTGATCCCAGTGAGAATGTTGTTTGTTAGTTTGTGTGTCTTCTCTAGTTTGGTCCATTTAATAATTACAAAGGTGTTGTCCATGTATCATATCCATAGTTTCAGCTGTATTAGCAGAAGGGCCATGCTTTCGAGTCTCTGCATCATTGCTTCAGCTATTAGTCCGGAGGTAGGTGACCCCATGGGTGTCCCGTTGATCTGTTCGTATGTTTGGCCGTTAACGGTAAAGTGGGTGGTGAGGCATAAGTCTAGTAGCTTCAGTATGTTGTCTACGGAGATGGTGTCACTCGGGTCTTGTTCTTGTTTTTGTAGTGCTGTCATTGTTTCTCTTCCTAGTGGTATGTCTACCGATGTGAATAGGGCAGTAACATCAAATGGTATCATGGTCTCGTCGTCTTCTATTCTTATGTCCTTGATGGAATTGAGGAGCTCTTGGGCTGAGTGGATTGAGTGGGGTGACTTGCTGACGAGGTGCTTTCATCTCCTTTGTAACCCTACGTGATGGCGTGCCTGGCAGGGAGACTATGGGTCTGCGGGTTACTTTCGGTTTGTGTACCTTCAGGAGGTGGTAGAATTGGGGGTTGTTAGTTCCTTCTGGTTTCATTCTTAGGTAGTCTACGTGGATATGTGGACAACACCTTCGTAATTATTAAATGGACCAAACTAGAGGAGACACATGAAGTAATAAATAACACTCTCACTGGGATCAGATTCATCAAGGAAGAGGAAAAGACCAAACAGCTCCCATTCTTGGACATCATGGTGGAACACAGGACCAACGGGGAATTCCAGATGAAGGTACACAGGGAAGCCACACACACTGACCAAGCACTGAATTTCAGCAACAACCACCCTAACACACACAAACAAAGTTGCGTGAAAACTCTATTTAAACAGGTAACAACACACTGCAGCAACACAGAACTACGCCAAAAAGAAGGAGAGTACCTCCTCCAAGTATTCAATGGATACCCAAAAACTGGGTCAGAAGATGCCTGTTACACGAACAACACCAGGAAGATACTGCATGCCCCAACACACTCATCTCACTACCTTAAATCAAGAACACATCTGAACTGACCACAAGACTCCTCCAACCACTGGGCATCAGAGTAGCATGCAAACCCACATCAACCCTACGTCAACTGCTAACCCGAATCAAAGACCCATTACCCACTATGGACAGGACCAACGTAATATACAAGATTCCCTGCAAAGGCTAAGACATTATATTAGACAGACAGGAAGAAAATTAGCCACAAGAGTACACGAACATCAATTAGCAACAAAAAAGACATGACCAATACTCACTCATCTCCATCCACATGGATAAGGAAAACCACCAGTTTGATTGGGACAACACTAGGTTCTTGGGACAGGCCAAGCAGAGACAAGCACGGGAATTCCTAGAGGTCTGCTTCTCCACTAAGAAGGCCATAACAAACACATAGAGCTAGACCCTATATATATTCCACTGCGAAGGAAAACTAGAAGTGAGGTGACCCAGCTCAATGGACACCAGAGTTTAAATAACAGGCAGGAAAACACAACAGTGCTTCATCGGAGGCTGCACTGATGATGTTACCCAGCAGGGTAATGAAATGTCTGTGGATCAATGAACTAGCTCAGCAAGCCAACCAACCACAATATGATTCAGATCACTCCTTACTATTTCACCCTTTTTTGGGAAGTTAATGGATGGTTTCTTGGAGTAAAGGTCAATGATTCCCTGTCCAAACCTATCTTTATGGAGCAGCTCATATGTAACAAAAGTCGTGGGTTTTTATGGAAAATCATCAGGCTCGCAATAGACACTTGAAATAAAGGACCGGAGACTGTCTGCAATCTGGAATATCACTGTATGATCTGTTACATCTTTCACAGTCTGAGAATGCAGAGGGGATTGCTTTTGGAGGAGGTCCTCAGCTAATGGCAAAGACTTGGGAGAAAACAAGAAAGAAAATTAAGAAGGCTTGTAGACAGAGATACCAGGAACTGATTCAAACCAAACCATTTCAGTTTACCTACTCATGTTGCTACCTTAAGAGTCACACAAAGTCTATATTGCATCCTTCACTAGAGCTGAAGAACATTGTAATCACTCATCCAACATTGCTGTAAGTAGCATAATGATGTGGTTCAAACTGTTTTGCTGCTACAAAATCTCTACACGGAAAGAAGTGTCAAATGTGAAAAAGTAATGGATTTAATTCTAAAGACAATAATTCCCTTGAATAATTGTATCACCCTAGTGCTTTTTTTGAAAACAAATGCAACTTCAAGTATTCCTGCAAGATTGTTTGCGAGTGGGTACTGTTGTGATGTGATGTACATGTAAATTTAAAGGAAATGTCTTCACCTGCTTTCCATCTCTACCAACTAAGAGACAGGATATGTCCTGTGATCTTGTAGACAGAAATCAGTAGCAGTATCACAGGTCAAATATATCTACCTAATCCCTTGCCTAATAAGAACAGACATAGTATTATGTGCAGTTCTGGAATCCATATTTTAAGAGAGATGTGAACACTGGAGAGGTTGCAGTGGATAATTACCAGGACGTTGTCTGGGCTGGAGAGTTTCAGTTATGAAGAAAGATCAGACAGACTGAGGTTATTTCCCTTAGAGCAGAGGAGGTTGAGAGGTGACAAGATTGAGATATATATAATTATGAGGGGGACAGATAGGGTGCCCAGCAAGAATTGTTCCCGTTGACGGAAGGATCAATAACCCTGGGGCATTGATTTAAGGTAAGGGGCAGAAGTTTTAGAAGAATTGTCCGGAAGGACTTTTTCACCCAGAGGGTGGTAAGAATCTGGAACTCACTGCCTGTAGGAGTGGAAGAGAAGAATCTCTCACAACCTTTAAGAAGTGTAGCAAATTTTGTTTTAACTGGCACCTTATGAACAGGCACGCTCAATAAACAGGCAAAAGTTGTGTACCTGAAATATTGGAAGCTTATCGCAATCTCCACAATGTCTGGATAGTCAGTTGAAGGAGTGAGCAAGAAGGCTCTCTGCTGGTAAGTTTTGTTTAAGGCAAAATTATTATTTAAGTGATGTATGCTATAAATAAACTATAACAGCAATATGTATACCACCTGCATTACATCTCTATTATTTAGTGTGTGTTTTTTACATTGTTTAATTACTTGATCAATGGGAACAGTCCTGGTCCCACAGACGCCAGTTAATAAAAAGTTTGCTGTGTTTAGATATGCACTTGCAATGCCCACTACATGGCTATGGGTTAAAATGCTGGAAAATGGGATGAGAATAGTTAAGTCTTAGTTTTTGACCAGAGGGGATGTAATAGGCTATGCTGTACATCTCTATGAACTCCATAATCTAGTTACCTCCATCTTAACAATATTCAGTGACCTGTTTCCATCGCCTTCTACAGCAGTGAGTTTGAATGTCACACAACCTTTTGAGAGAAAAAAAAATCTCTTCAACTATCTCTTAAAAAGCTGGTTCCTATTTTTAAACAGTGGCCCTCGTTCTGGACTCAGCCACAGTAAGGAACATTATTTCTATAACCCATCTTGCCAAGACCGTTCAGTAGCTCATATGCTTCTATCAGATCACCACTCGCTGTTCTAAAATCCAGACAAAACAATCTGAGACTGTCTAGTCTTTACCCAAAAGACAACACAATCAGCGTTAATCGGATAAATCTCTTCTGAACTGCCTCCGTAACATTAGCGAGAATCAAAACTGTGCAGAATATTTGAGATATGATCCCACGAGTGCCCGATATAAATGAAGCCTTTCATCTTTACTTTATGTTCATTTTTTCTTGTAATAAATGATAACATTCTATTAAACAGTTTATTTACTTGCTGTGCCAACATGATTCATGCACTCAAACACCTACCTCACTCTGTGAGCTACCTTACCTCAGAATTCCGCAGTTTTTCTCCTTTAATACCCTGCTTGTATTTTTTTCTGCTAAAATGAACTGTTTCACATTTTCCTAAATTATGCTCCATTCACTAGATCTTTTTTTCCATTCACTCAAACTACCTTTCTTTCATCTGCACCCTCCTTATGTCCTCTTCATCACATACTTTCCTAACTAACATTGTGTCATCTGCGAATTTAGCAATTGATACTATGTTTCCCTCATCTAATTCGTGAATGAATTCTAAGTAAGAAGTTAGAGACATAGCACAAACCCCAGCAGCTCATTACTTGTCACACTCTATCAATGATAAAATGATTCTGCCAGCCAGCTAATCTATGCATGCTAACGTATTAACCCTGCACAATGAGTTTCTATTTTGCATAATAATGTTTCATGAGACAGCATGGGACAAGCACGGTATATGAACAGCACATGTTACCCTTAAAAATTCCCAAACATTTTTTCAACATGATTGCCCTTTCACAAACCAGTTTGACTCTTCAGGATCACCTTGACCTTTTCTAGGTGCCCAGTTATGATATCCTTGATGATAAATTCTAACAGACAACAAGCTTGACGGCCTAAAGTTTCTTGTTTTCTGCCTCCCTCTCTTATACAGATGAATTAAATTTGCTAGTTTCCAGTATAATGTAAGCTTTCCAGGATCTATTTAATTTTGGAAAATTAACACCATCACCCCTTCATACGTTATGAATGAGGGCAGGTCAGTACTGAAGCAACAAAATGTGGATTGAGCTAGGACATTGCACTGAGGAATTTGTACAAAGATGTCATAGGAGTTGGATAATGGTTCTCCAGCAAACATGACCTTAGTCCTTTGTGCTAGCTGTGACATCAATCAACCGAGACTGTGATAAATATTTCTAATATGTAAATATAACCTGGGAATTTGCTTTCGCAGGAAAATAGTTGCCAGTTCTGTGAAGTTTTTGTTTTAATGATGTCAGAAAGTCATTTGTAAATGGTGATTTGAAGCATTATTTCCAAGAAACCACATGATTCAAGTTAAGTGACTTGATGGGAGACTTGGAAATAATGTTCCCTGTAAGCTGCGCAGCCACACATTCACGCAAGGGTCTGCACATGCTACATGCATGCCATTGGCATGTCGATAGATTCACTTCCAGTTACAGAAGCTGCTGCCACACTGGGACCTTGGATGTCTGCACAGCACCAGGAAAAGTTAGTAGGAATGCATCGGACAAAGCTAATTGCTGAATGTTTACAAAGTAGAATATTTACAGGAAATGGGAAGATCCAGGGACAGAGGCCCGTATAAAATGTCAGTTCAGAAAAACAGCTTCATATATGCAAAAGGGTAGTTAGGTTGTCAAGTCTTTGGGCTGGAAATTACTTTTGTTTCTTAACTCTTCAGGGAAAAACATTGGAAAAGACCCACCATTTCTCTTAAGATTGAGTGGAAGGAGTCAGTGAGTTGCTTTGCATTTTTGAGTCTCTGCCAGAGACAATAATAAAGTGAATCACATTTGATGAATGTGCAAAAAGTCCAAAAGAAACACTTTCATCAGCTGAATAAGAAACTAAAGAGTTAATGTAGCAATGAATACTGCGCTGGTTTTGAGTGACTGTAAATGATATCTGAATTTTTCTGTTTGTGTTTATGTTGAGATTTCTAAATTGTAGATGTTTTGTGTAATAAGTTTGTGCTTTTTTTGTTAAAAAAGAACATTAACAGCTTCTTGTGACTATGTTCAAGGTTGGCCATCATGATAACAAAAATTAAACTTATGCTCTATCAAACCAGGTTTCACTCAAGAGATCTCACTTCATCAGTACGGCCATCAGATGAGATCATAATAACGGCCTTCCCTGTGATTCCTATTAACTTCTGGTTTGCCACATACCACATCGTTCCTTACATGCCACTCTTGGCCAGATGATGTCTTAATGCCAATGGCAGTCAATCTCATTTCACATCTTGAGTTCATCCCTTTTGTCCACATTTAGACCAAGGATGTAATTAGGTCAGAAGAAAATAAAAATAGAAAAAAAGATCTAGTAATACTTGGGAATCAATGTACTTCTCAATCAATGGTCTTCTCCTGGAAACCTGCCAGTATTAAATGCCAAGCAGAAAGTTGAGCGGTCGTAGATGAGTCTTTCACAGGAACAGGATTCCTGAGACAAGACCCTGAGTTTCTCAAGAGTTGGTTGTGAGAATTTTGCTTGGTATTGCCATCAAGGAGGTAGTGGCTGCTGGTGAAACGAAGTACACAGGACGCCGAGTGACCCAAGAAGGAAGTGAGAGATGGTGAGAGGAGTTTTCAGAGTTGATGTCATGGAGGAGGGATATATAAGGAAGGGGACAGCAAGAGCTGAAGGACTGGCTTTCAGAGGAACCCCACTTCTTGAATCAGACACAGACTACCTTTAAACAAGGGACATTTCTTTATTCAGCCTCTCATGCCATTAGACCCCAAGCAACCCATGTAGATTTGCATGAAAAGTTCACTAAATGACAACATGCCAACCTACTAGTTTGTTAAAAGTTTAAGAGGCCTTCAATTGGGCATCAATTGCCCCTTAAAGGCTTCAAATGGCAGAAGCCAGTCTCTGGAAATTCCCATCACAGACAATCAGACTGGAGGTAGGAAGGCGGCTACATCTGCTCTTGCCGTATTCTGATCAAATAAATGCCCTCACTGCTCCTGAATTACCACCAGGCAGCAAATACCACCTATGGAGTGGCTGAATACTTGCACCTGCAATGCTAAAGACATCAGGAGGAGAGTGAAATGGATTAGCTGCTCAGTATTTCTGGAAGGAGATATTTGCAAATGTCTCAGCCTCGTCTTTTGTGCTGATGTCGAGTGCCTTCTGGTTAACATTTGGATGTTCACGTCTGCAGTTCAGTTCAGCTGCAGTATGAGTCATGCAACCTCAGTCACTAGTGACTAGAAACATTTTCAAATCATGACTTGAATCTTTGCATTAAAACTTTCCTACATTACAGTAATTACACCTAATATGCAGCATTTAATTTTCCATGTAAACATCTGTTTATTAGTATTTGATCAATATTGTCTAACACAACAAACAGTAAATACAATTAAGGTAGCCATGGTAATTTCCATAATAATTATATGCATGCAAAAAAAAATATGTTCCAAGTATTCTGCTTCAGAAACAGCTGCTGTTCACAATTGCACCTGATGTTCTATAACTTTTACACGCATGAAATTACAAGCTGCAAAAGTCTACTCCATAGTGCTCCTATTTCAAGTGCTACCATGGCCACTTTGGTTAATGTTTTTGGAGCACTTGTATGCATTTATTAACTTGTCTTGCATTGGATTGCATTTGGTGAGGATGCCCATGTTGCGAGTAAGAAAGCACCGACCAAGTATGCACAGTAGGTTAATTATGGGACCAGACCTGTGGGCTACACTGACTTGCTGCTCCAAGCAATACTCTTTTTTCACCTCAAACCGCTGAATATGCATTCAGCATCAGGGTGGTCCCTTACTTAACATGACCTAAAGCAATTATTTATCACTTTCTGATATAGCAAGAACAGCAGATGCTGGAGTCAGAGTCAATACAGTGTAGAGCTGAAGGAACTCAGCCAGTCAGGCAGCATTAGAGGAGCAGGAAAGTTGACGTTTTGCATTGGGACCTTTCATCAGGACCCTTCATCACTTTCTGATTCATTGTTGATTGTTGTGGTCTGAGCATTTAGAGCTGAACTCAACAGGGAGTTGGTGTTGCATGTGATTGAAACTTTGACTCTGACCTGAGGTGGTCAGATGACTTGTTGCCCGCCATGGGTGCTGATACTGTTCATGCAGGATGGATGAAAAAATTGCAATTTGTCTCAGGCCACAGAGAAGTATACAAAGCGTACATGTGGCTGCGCCAGTATAGCGGACTTCACCATTGTACAAATTGCTATTGATGGCATAGACATTGTGTGCACCACAGGTAAATTTAGTGGTGTGCCCAATCCACTCTGGGTATTCTCTACTGCATGTGCATCTAGTGTACAACCACACTATTTCAGTATCTGAATGGCTCTGAATGACAAGGGACATCTGGAGATATCCTAGCTCATGGCTCTGCTGTGCAATCTACATCCATGTGGGTAGTACACATAATGAAAGCCGTTCTGTTACACAAAATACCAGGCCACTGAGGTTATTTAGCACAAGCTGCACCTCAACAACCTTAGTAATTTGCTAGAGTACAGACTGCTGGACTGCTTTGAGACTATAAAAGAACCTTTGAGGACTGACATCTACAGACATGAGGACAATGGTCTACACAGGTCACTGGCAGAAATGGAAGTGGAGGATATCTCTGCTTGTGTTTAAGGAGCCGGTACACATGCAATTACAACGAAAATGTAAAGGGTCATATGTGGGCATGTGAGTCACAAGCAACTGCATGGCAGAAGAGCTGGTATTCAGTAGTGAATCTCATCATCAATTGAGAATTCAGCATACCTGGGCAGGCTATAAAAGAAGTGACCAGACAATGATGGAAGCTATGCATTAGGACCACAGTTTGCAGATCCACCTTATTTTGTTCAACACTTGGTTCCATTTCTTGTTGCACCCTTTCAGATGAGCAATTTCAGGGTCCACCAAAGTTCCTGGAATCATTGAAAGTAAAATGAACAACCCTGCTTCAATCTGCCACTGACATTGTCTCATATCATCAATAGACTTCTTATGGGATCATTAAGTTGTCAGTGGGCATTTTCCAGCACTTGACCCATAGCCTTGAATGTGATGACATTTCAAGTGCTCAACTACATATTTTTTTCTTCTGTGAAGATAAAGGAGTTAGATGACACTTCACATGATACTGAATCTGCATGTTTTATTGTAGGAGAGGTGGTACCACAACTCAAGTGAGGTAGTAAGCCCCAGAATAGGATTATCTGACCTGAAAACAATCACCTCTGCAGTGGAAGAGTCACTGCACATCACAGGGGAGGACAGCAACTGATCAACTGATGGTGTGAGGCTCAAACAGTCAGGCATAAGAGTGAGAATGCATCTAACCAAGTGCTGGTGTTTGGGCATAAAGGAGACAGGTGAGGAAATATGACATGTGCATAGAATGTGCACTATTACCTGCTTCACTTATAACTTTCACCAATTCACTTATACTCACAAGTGTCAGGGAGGCTTTGTGTTTAGAATTGTGAGCACAATCTGGTGAGAACATCCGAGAAGCTCAGGGAGACTGTGTGACTCTGTATAATATACTGTCGCTTTAAGAGGTGTACTTTGTCCTGGTTTCTTCTAAGAGACAGATTAAATGAGAGGTAGCAAGCAGTCTGTGGTGACGTAGACAGCTTATAAGGCCTTGTTTTTTTTAAAAATTGGAACAATAGAAGTAGTTTGGATGGGTGTGGCCGGTTCTCACAAACTAGGATTTCTAGTTTTTTTGTCAGATTTTAGATTCAGCAGTTGCTGTTGAAGGCTGAACAGGGTTGGAAGCTGCAATAAATGTCTCCTGGCTGCTACTCTCTCTGAGTTTTCATTTGGTATTTTTCTCCCTCTCTGCTGCTGGATTGCATGTGATACAATCTATTTCTGACTTTGCCTTTGTGTCAAGGGATGTGTTATGAGACGTTACTATATTGGAACAGTTAATTAGTAATAGCTAATACATCTATAATTTAGTTAAGTTTTTCAATAGTTAAGTTATTCCCAATTCCTCTTTCTTTTGTTTGTATTTTAACCATAGTGTTTAAATAAATTTTGTTTTGCTTAACATTGAGTAGTTTGACCAATTGAATTGCACTGGAACAGAACACTTTACATTTGCCTTTAAATAAGAAAAAGTTAGGGTCTAGACCACCTTCTTAAAATATTTTGAGAGTGTCTAATCTGGTCCATAAGATCTGCTTCACTGACACTCAAAGAACTGCTGTAAAACAGGTCCTTGCTGGCTCCACACTGATGACCTGTTTCCAGTCATAGCTGCGAGAAGCCTGTTGAACATGCAGCAAAGGGCATAGATTGCGAAGAGATCAGGGTGGTGTATAACATTGTGCAACTGATGGAGAAGTCCATGCATGCCATAAGTACTGCCGTTTTTCAGACATGTGAGAAGATGGCTTCAGGATCATTGCCTTAGGCTTTCTGTAAACAACATCAAAGATGACGGTCCTGCACCAGTGAAGGGAATGAATCCTTCAGACCTCCAGATGATACCTGCCATTGCCATCAGAGGGAAATGGACAGAGCACTGAACAGACTGTCTTCACATCAGCTGCTTATGTTGGGTTAGGGTTAGGGTTACTAACTGAATGGCTGTAAGTGAACGCTTTCATATGCATGAGACTAGAGGTTATTTTAAAAACATTGTATTTTCCAAGGGTGAATGTTACACAATTTACCACTTTTACTTTATTCATGTGTGCATCATTGTCATTTTTTGACTAGTCAGAAAACTAAATGTCCTGGAACTTGTTTGTCACACCTGATAATTACAAGGGAGTTAAAGACATTTCCTCGATTGTAGAGAAAGTGCTCTTGTGTGTTTGTATCTAGCTATTACTGAATGTCCCGTGTACGTGTCCAGTTTTACTTTCGCTAGTCTGTGGCATACAGCTGAATTTGCAGACTCGTTGATACTATGCTTCGAGAAAGAGATTGTCTGAGTCAACTCTCAGTGGAAAAGATATTGAAATGTTTAGGTACACTCAATACCATGTAACAATGGAACAAGATCTGTATTCTTGGTCATGGTGAGCTAAATGACATACTGGCAATTACTGATATCCCTGCAAACAGTAGTCTCTCATAACTGAGTGTGATATTGGTCCACTTTCCCAAATCCACGGTGACAAACAATAAAGGTTCAGATTGAACTCTGGGAGGGTTGGTAGACATCCCAATCAAACAATGATTTTCTGGCAATGGGACCATGGCAATGTGGTGACCTCACTCTAGGTCAACCCTGATGTATATTAGGTAATCCCTCGCATCCCTGCCACTTCTTCCCATGGCCCTGGCATTCAGTAAAGCCTCATATACATTCACATCATCTTCGACCTTGTCCCCACCAGAGGGGGAGAGCTGCTGCTCTCTATGAACCTGCTACAATGGCTTTCCTCTGTGGGCATATTGTGGAGCTCCTGCTGTCTGGTCAGGGCAGCAGAAGAACACTTTACCAAGCTAATGATCTGCTCAATGATAGCAGTTATATTGTAGCATTCTTCTGCTGTGATTTGAGGATCCAGCTCCACTGATGTCATCAACCAGATCCAGAGGGGATAGCCCTTATTAACTAGTCACCAGGATTCAGCATGAGCTGTACTGCAAAAAATCTTATAAGCTTTTCTAATTGCTCATAATGTTGGAGTCTTAAGAGCTTCCTGTGAAAGAAACACAGACGTATACGTTTCTTTATGTGGCTGCAACCAGTGTCACATTCAAATACTGAAATCCCTGACAGTCCCACAGGAAAGGCTTAACTCTGTGGAGTGCCATCAGTGCCACCTGCTATGATGATATCATATGGACTGGTGAGCAGAACAGCTTAGTATCAATAGGATCTTGAAGTCTTTGTAATAATGCGTACCACATCAATATAAGCTGTAACTTGTTGCTAATATGAAATAAACTGTATTGTGTTAACTACAGGAGATGCTTCTAGTTAAACCATGAAGTTGTTTACTCTTCTACAGTAAGCTAAGCAAGCCCCACATCTTCTTACACTTACAGAGGATGGCGGCAGCTAACTTTAATCCTGGTGCAGCTGCTGATACAGTGTCATGAGTCAGCATGCTCTTAAAACACCCTTCCTCTCCACTGCTTTCCCTGGATCCCTTCTTTCTGTCCAACCTCCCCCTCTTGTGCTGCCTCCTGCTGACCTGTGACCTCTTTGTTGACCAACAACAGCCCTCCTTTGCCTGCTTTGCTCTGTAGCTCCCAAGTTGTCAGAATATTGAGTGAATCCACACCAAGTGAAGAGTTAGGAGAAGGCAACCAATTATATGAGCACCTCGATTTTCATGACTTCCTTTATTAATTTTGTTAGTAACATCTTCAAAAAAATCCAGACATGTTTGTCAACCACAATTTTCAATTTGTAAATCCAATCAGATAATTATTGCCTGCGTGTTTATTTACCAAATCCGTCATAGCAGATTCTCGCACTGAACTGAAATAACTTTACAGAGGCCAGTATCCTGTCACCAAGTCACCCTTTATTAAATGTGTAAAGTCCCTCACTTTGGCACAGCCTTGTCAGAGTCAGCACACAGAGTGTTAGAATCTCTGGCACTCCTCTTTTTAGATGCTTTTTCTCCCTGCAATCAACAATGTTTTCATGATCATTATTAAATCCTCAATTCTAGATTCTTCATTGAATTCAAATTCAGCAGGCAAGCCTCAAATAGACAATTAGCTTCTGGCTAGCATGTGAAAAGGTCCTAAGATCTGCTTCAGATTGGTAGAAGGCTTAGACGGAAGGTAAGGAAAACTTTCTCCACCTCAAGGGCAGTAGGGGTCCAGATGTCACTGCCTGAAAGGATAGTAAAACAAGAAATCCTCAACTCATTTAAAACAATTCTCAATAAATACCTGCAACTCCATAACCTCCCGGGACATGGGCTAGGTAATAGAAAATGTAATTAGGTTGGGTGGTCATATGTCAGTTAATACAACCATGATCGTCAGAGTGACCCTCATCTATATGTATTTCTTTTTATATTTTCTAAATATTCTAGATACCTTAAACAGAGTAATGCTCAGGAATGGGTGGAAAGAATGGGGAGTGGTAGTAAATGAATTGCTCCTTAGGAGGGCAAGCCCAGAAACAATGGGTCAAGTGGCCTTCTTCTGGGTTGTAGAGTTCCATTCTACGGTTCAGACAAAAATCTTGAACGTCTCTTTTATTTATCAATATGGAAGTCATTCACTTCTGATGGATTTCGTGTTCATGCAATAGCCACCATACTGAATGCTCCAGTGCTCATAATACATCTATAATTCAGGCATGGTGCCAACTAATTTCTAGTCTATCCTCTTTCATGTCATAGTAGATAACAGGGAATATTTTGAGTTGACTCTGTTTTAATTAAGTGTGTTGATTCAAGATTCATTAAGTTTTCTTTTCCTTGGCAATTTCTTCCTTTCTTGTTTTTCTCACACAAGACTTTGAAATCCTTCCAACGTAAGTGTGTTAAGCTAATATAATTGAACATGGCTTCAGGGAACCGGACCAATCATAGCAAATCAATCCATGGTTGTCAATCTTTTTGATAGAGATTGTTCAGCTGGAAAAGGCAACAAAAGAATTGCAAGTGCCAACAATACTATTAAGGCAAAACTTTGTTGATTGTTCTGTTTCATAGTGAGGGCTTTATTACATGACATTAAATTGACTCAACAGAAGGTAATACTTCTTTTTTTGGGCTTTTGTTCCAAAGTAGCAACTGCCTCTACCACATTATCTTTTTATCAACTTAAGTGTAAATACAGGACTCTGAAAAACTAAAAATAATAAATTGTTGCGTTTTTCATTTCAAATAGTCAGAGGTGCCTTAACTATCGTTTCTACTTTATCTACATATTTATCTGTACATGTTTAACATGTTGGAATGAACACTTCTTAAGTTATTTTGCCTCTGCATTATTTATTCTTAATAGTTTATTAACTTTGCATGACCCTAAAACATTTCAGTTTCTTTGAAATAATTAACCATCTAATTCAATCAATAGTTTGTTTTTTACCCTCCACTTTTATATCGTGTTTATTAGGTCTGGATATTTCTGTTATTGGAAATGTGTGTGTAATTTCCATTTTTAATCCTGATTAATCATTCCAAGCAGTGCTGCAGGATAACATATTCATACTGCATGCAATTTCTGAGTGTGTGAAATAACAGCCAAACAGGATGAATATGAAGTTATTTAATATTGCTAAGCATCAGTCAAATCACTGGACCAGTACAAATATTGAAAAGTTCATTAATCTAACCTCGAACACAAGCTCATTGTTGAAGGTAGCATTTCAAAAAAGAGCCAAACTGATAGGTTCCACAATCATTCACTTCTGTATCTGCTCTGAAAAAAATTAAAGTTCTCAATATTATTAACTATAGGTTGTCAATTTAAAGTAAAATGGCAAAGTTGTAAGTTGTATTTTCTGTGAGGTATTGTGCTATATTTGAGAATGCAGCAAAAATATGCTCCAAATTTGGCCTTGAAAAACACTGAATACATTACAAATTATTAATGCTCACCTTTTTTAACATCTTATTTCTACTTTCGTGTGTAACTATTTGGAAAACAGTTTATCTTTAGATCCACGTCATACTGTAATTGGTTGTAAACCAACAATAGGGTTGGCTATCTACCTCAGTTTAGTCAGTAGTACTGTCCCCTCTGACTCAGAATGTTGTAGCTTCAAAAATCATTCAAAACATTTAAGATCATAATCCAAATAGCAAATTCAGTGAAATACTGATTGAGTGCTGAACAGTTGGAGTTGGCATCCCTGAGATGAGAAATTAAGCAGAAACTATGTCTATTCTTTTGTGACATCAATTCCATGGTATAATTTGAGGAAGAGCAGGTGAGTTCTTCCTGGTCTTTGATACAAGATTTAACCCTCAATAAATATCACTGAAGCCAATTATACGTTCGTGATCTCATTGTAGGGTTTGTGTAATTTCACTATGTACAAGTCTACAGCTCAATCTCCTACTGTTTAGGAATGACTGCACTTCAGAAAATGCTTAATTGACTGCAAAATGCTTTAGGACATCCTGAAGACAGGAACATTGCCACATAAATTAAAATTACTTCTATTCATTTCTCCCTATCAAGTGGATGCCTAGGTACTGAAACTGTCTTGATTTTGTAGGGGTGCATACTTCTTGTTGTATAAACAATGGCTTTTCTTAGTTTAAAGATCACTAGTATCTTCTTCTGCTTGTTTTTATTTTGAATATTTTTTTCTAAACTATTCTCAGAATTGCATGTCAGAAATCTGTTTTAATAGTTTTAATGTTTAATTCTTAAGGCTGCATTGACATTATGGCTGCAACACAAAGATTTCTTATAAGGTGATTTTCAATGTTACTCTGCAAATGCAGTCAAAGATGCATGTGATAAATTCATTATTTTATTAAATGGCCTGCATTTCCCATTCTGCTGCTCATTCATTTTGTTGCTCATATATTCCTGTTATTATTTCTATTGTGGTGGTTTGGAACTCACATCCTTTTATCACCTCTAGGCAGAAAAATAAAACATAAGCTGAGCTAGAATGTTTGTACCTTTCTATGTTATAAAAGTAAATTTCAATTTGGTGCTTTTGTGCAGACGTCTTAATGATAAGATAAGAATGGGGAAAATGTAAACGAGTGCAGCATAGGCATGTAGGAGTTAAGGGATTGTAAGGATAAAATGAGATTTTTTTCTACAGCTGTCCTATACTGCTCTTGGCATGGGAGTGTTTGACGTCAATGCTGGATGCCAAAATGTGACAAAATATCCCATCCTGTGCACTCATCTGTCACCTTGATGATTTTGCCATTTGAAAAAAAATAGAAAAGCACCACAAGGGTAAATGTTTTCATAATGGCACTTAAACTGAATCCTCCTTTCTCTGCAAATTCCAAGGATGACAAATACTAGCTGCAAACACTTTGTGTCTCTTTGTTCTGAGGAACAGCTGGTTTCACGCTGCAAGTCCATCATCATCTCCTGATGAGCTATTCTGTGATGAAAAGATCTTCTCTTTTAGCACTGAATTAGCTCCAAACAAGAAGTGCTTACTTGTTCCTCCCAATTATTTTATTTTAAATCCTTGAGAGAAGGGACAATTGTTGTCAATTTGCTTTATAGTTCTTTTTAACCGTGTATTCTTTCCACTGAGCTTCTTTTAATCATCAATGTTGGTTTTAGTTTTGTAAGATGTTGCAGTTTTTCACAATGCTCTGCAATCGGTCTTCCACGTCCTTGCCCGCAATGAAATGCCTTACTTTCTGTGTTTGCAGATCAGAACATTTTGGCCCTATCTAACTCTAGGTGCCAGGAAGCCTATCTGAAAGCATTTCCATGTCATTACAAGCTTAACCAACCAAATTTAAGTATCCAGCTCCAATTAAGTTCTCCCTAATCACTAAAAGAGTACTTTATAAAATCCAAGTGATGTGCATTTGGCAAACTTGGCTTCTTCCTGGACTTCAGAGTGAGTTCTTGCTGCTTTGCCCTTATACCAATACGTTTTTAATCAATGTGAATGATCGAGTTTAAGGATGGTTTCTTCAAATGCAGTGAAAGGAGTACCAAAGAAAAGGCAGATTGTACATAAGGGGCATAGAATGGCAAAGGCTGCAAAGAAGAGGAGATGTCATACCTCAGTTTGGTCACTCACATTTTATCCTGTTAGTTGTTCTAAATACAGACTTGCTGAAACTTTTGTAAGGGACATAGAGACATGTGGAAACAAAAAAATGCAGTAAGATAAGGCAAATTGGACTAGGGAACATGCTCCACTGTTCCTCATAATAATGTCTTTGCGATTTGTGTAATCCTGCATTTTCTCTCCTATCACTGAAGAATGAACAAGTTGGGCACTCTCAGTAACTGTGATTTGACTGCCATATGAGCAGGACATTCCCAAATATTCCTATCCCCAGAGTGAATAAGGCGATTCATATCTCAATAGTATAGTGCACTTTTTAAACTTTGTCTGGCTATGGAAGCCAAGGGAATGATGGTTCCTTCTTTCACCCTGCAGAGCATGGTCAAAGTTTTCTATTCACTTCATAGAATATCTTTCCATTGTTTCTGCAATATAGAGGCTAATAGCCCATTGTCCTTAATAATACTTCATCCGAAAGGCTGCTGGGATTGAAATGAATCTCTTGAGACTTTGCTGCAACCCACAAAAGATAGCTTTCCCTAAGTAATGGGAACAACATGAGGCATACACTTGGTTGATGATGTAAGATATAAAATCGTTCTTAGTATATAATTATATTCTGATGGACAAGGATGCTCCACTTCTTTCACTTCACCCATCCATGTCTGCATCTAGTTTCATAATGAAACTACAGCAAACGTATGTGCAGTGCAAGATGTATTTACACAAGTGCAGACTACAAACTGAATTGACACATATGCCACCCATGTACCCGCAAAATTACTTATTCTTTCTTTGCCCACCAATACATCTAGGTGCAGCCCAAACTTTCACATCTGAGATGAAGAAACCTGTTGACACATTGGTTATCAGGCAGCTCCATGGGCTTAAGGATGCTGAGGATCTCCTGTACAGATACGGGTCCTCTCTCCTCAGCTTGAACTACTGGGGATGATGGCATCTCTGGGCAAGGGGATACTGATAGTCAGGATAATTCTGAAATGTCTTAAGATAAATTTCCTGGAGAGCGTGACTGACACTCTTTCTCCCAAAGTGCTCGGCGGCATGGTGGCTCAATGGTTAGCACTGCTGTCTCACAGCACCAGGAACTTGGGTTCAATTCCACCCTCAGGTGACTGTCTGTGTGGAGTTTGCACATTCTCCCCATGTCTGTGTGGGTTTCCTCCAGGTGCTACGGTTTCCTCCCACAGTCCAAAGATGTGCAGGCTAGGTGGATTGGCTATGCTAAATTGCCTGTAGTGTTCAGGGATATAGAGATTAGGTGGGTTATAGCAGAATGGGTCTGGGTGGAATGCTCTGAGGATTGGTGTGGACTTGTTGGGTTGAAGGGCCTGTTTCCCCACTGTAGGGATTCTGTGATCTTCTATGATCAATGGCAGCTTCATAATGTGTTACTTATTACTACACTGGATTTCATGGTTGCACATCCTCTCTCTTCTTGCCATTGATGCTCTGCACTAATGTCAACAGTGGTGTGTAGCAAATCCAGGAACACATTTGGCAACCACTGAACATTCTGCTTGGCCTGGCTTTCCAAGACAGCTGCCTCATATTCTATGGAGATACATAGGATATCACATGACAGACACCTAGGGGCGTCACGGTGGCTCAGTGGTTAGCACTGTTGCTTCATAGTGCCAGGAACCCGAGCTCGATTCCAGCCTCAGGTGACTGACTGGAGTTTGCACTGGGTTTCTTTTGGATGCTCCGGTTTCCTCGCACAAGTCTAAAGATGTGCAGGTTAGGTGAATTGCTCATGCTAAATTGCCCATAGTTTCCAGGGATATGTAGGTTAGGTGTGTTAGCCATGAGAAATGCAGGTTAGGTGGATAAGGTAGGGGAGTGGCTTTGGGTGGGATGCTCTTCAGAAGGTCGGTGCGGACACGATGGACAGAATGGCCTCCTTCTGCATTGTAAGGATTCTATTCTATTCACCACAGTGGACAGAATTGGAAGGACTCATGCAGCCTGCTCTGCCAATAACTACTGCCTGATGTTCCCCTATCTGACCATACTTGTCATTTATGTCTGAGTACAGAAACATATTATCTGCATGCTGATTGAGAAGATTCCTGATCTTGGTAGCTCTCTTCCTGTCTAAGACCTAAGCTGTTAGTTCCTCAATCGACTCAATTAAGGAATTAGTAATTGATTTAAATTACTTTTCAAATGCTTTAACAAGATTAATCAAGACATCTGTCTCTTCTCAACTTTTTTTTCATTTTAAAATGATCTGCAATTGAGCCTATTGAGTAAAGACATGTGTTTACTTCTCACTTGAATTTTGTCTGTATTTTTAAAGTAGTTCTATTAACTAAAAAAAACAAGAAGAGGCTGGAGAAAATTGGCAGGACTAGCACCGTTTGCAGAGAAAGAAATACAGAGTTAAATTTTGAGACAAATATGAGACTTCTTTGTAATGATTGGGGGCTAGAAAATGATGTTTTTAATGTTGTTAACAAAGGAGTAGAAGCAGTGAGTAGAGCAGATGGTAAGGTTACCAAGAGGGAAAAAGAAACAAAGTGAAGGGAAATGGCAGTAGAAAAGTGACATACGTGCAAAACAGCTGCTAATGATAGATATGAATAGCAGAAAATAGGTCAATTTTGCCGAGATCAAACATGTTTAAACAAGATACTGGAATGTGGGGAGAAGGTTATACGATAAAGATGGAGGACAGTGTTCATGTTCTGAACTCAATATTAGTCTTGAAGGCTGCAAATTGTCTAAGTGGAAAATGAGGTATTTTTGCTTTAGCATGCATTAGGCTTCACTGGAAAACTGCAGCAGGTCAAGGACAGAAATGTTAGCATGAGAACAAGGCGGTCTGTTGAAATGGTGAGTAACTGAAAGGGTGGGGTCATTCTTACTAATAGGGTGGGGATGTTCTGCAGACCAGTCACCCAGTCTGCATTTGGTCCAACCAATGAAAGGGAGACCATATTGTGAGGAGTGAGCACAGTAGACTTGATTGGAAGAAGTCAAAGTAAAATGATCCTTCACCTAGATGGTGTGTTTGGAACCTTCAACAGTGAGAAGGTAGGAGGTAAAAGGACAAATGTTTCACCTTCTGCAATTGCATGTAAAGGTTCCATGGACTGTGAAGAAGTGACAGAGGGTGGACTAGTGTATCATGAAGTGAATGGGCCCTATAGAATGCTGACAGTGGAGATGATGGGAAGCTGTGTTCCATGGTGGCATCCTGCTGAAGCTTGCAGAAATGGCAGAGAATAATCCTTTGAGTCTGCAGACTGGTGGCATCAAGTGGAACTCTATTGTTATGTTGGGATGAAGGAGAGAGGCGAGGGCAGAAGTGCGAAAAATGGGTTAAATATTGCGTGAGGAAAAAAAATACAGAAGTTGCTGGAACAGCTCAGCAGGTCTGGCAGCATCTGAAGAAAACTGAAAAGGGTGCAAATAGATTTATAATGATGTTACAGAGAATGGAGTGTTCCTCTCAGAGCCTTTTGTGTCAATGTACGCTTAGTCAGTGATAAGTTACTGGTATAATGTCCAAAAGCAATATTTTTTAGTTCAACAATAAAAACACGTTCCCTCCAAAATCTTATTACATAAACTTTACATCTGCCTTCAATTTCACTATGCTAAGTTGATAAGTTATAATGCTGTTTTGCTAATTTTCTTAATAGCTGTCATTTTTCCAAAAAAAATTTCATTTGTTTCTCTTCCTGATTTGTTTAAAAACAATTATAACAATTCTTCCTTACTTATTACAACATTTTAAATCTTCTTTTCACTTCTCAACTTAGTTTTTTTTCTGAGTACAAAATTTCTCCACTCTTCTATTATGTGTCTTAACATCCATCAGGTGTCTGATATCAATTGCTTAATCCCGGGATATAATTCAAATCTTTGCCGTTGTAGTTATTGAGAGACTCTGCTTGGTCTTCTGAAGGTATTGCAATATTTTTCTCTCCCTAACTGGTTTGAACTTCTACCTGTAGCTGAGACCTACTATGTTTCCTGCAGTTTTGTTGTTGCTTGCTGCTATTTGCATGGAAGCTGACAGTTTCTGTGAGCTTAAAGCTATTGTACTGAATATTTCAAGACACACTCACAATTTTCTGACTGGAGATCTTTTTCTTTCCCCTGTTCTTCTCCCTAGATGACTGTGGCTTTTGCAGAACTAACTTTTTTTACCAAGTTACCATGGTCCAGTTGAACCACTGTTCACCCTGCTGTAAAAGACAATGGATTCCACTACTGAAATCACATTGTATTGTGTGGCTATATGAAACCTTTAGACAGTCACCACTGCTACCATCTTATAATCCTCCATTCTAGCTCTGCCAGCATATTGAAAATGTTAGTCTTGTCAGAACCATGTTGTATAGCTTGAGTAGGTTTACTGTCACTAATTCTCTTTGCTGTATTAATCGGGCTATTGATATCAGTTGGGGTAAGACACCCACACAACGCTGTAGACACAAGATACACCGTATCTTAGTGAAATAGTAAAGGTTAATTATATATTACTTAGTAGCTAGTTACATTACACCTCAGGTACATGTCTGAGATACTTCCTTACCTCACCTCACCTTCTCTTCTCCAACTTTGCTTGACCTCTCCTGCTCTCAAAGCTGTGGGGACCAAGACTGAGCACCATTGCTCCCATCTTCTAGCCGCCTCTGAACTGGGTCTTCTGACAATTGGAACATGGCCTAGCAGTGGCTGCACAGCCAACAAACCATCTGCCGGCCAGAGCTCCTGTTGCTGCAACTGCAGCGAGATTATTGCAACACTCCTCACCCCACCCTTACCCACTCCCCAGTCCAGTGTGTGTATATAACAGCTCAGTGCTTATATAAGCCCCCAATCCAGTGTTTTTATCGCCCCCAATAATCTTATAACAACCTACGCAGCCCGGTGTTTATATAACCCCTAGTAATTTTATAATCCCTTTAGCTCAATAGTTTTATAACCCTTCCAGTAATTTTATAATACCCCACAGCTCAGTAATAACATAACACCCTTCAAATTCGACATTTATATAACTCTCCCAGTCCAACATCTTTGGTGTTTCTTTAAACCTAAGCAGTGATCTTTGTAACACCCTCCCAGCTCAGTAATTTTATAAACTACTCATCCATCAATTCAGAGATTTTATAAACCCCCAACCCAGTTTATCCTCAAATCCCAGCCCAGTGATTTTTACAACTTCCCACCCCAGTGACCTTACAAACCCCCACCCCCAGCCCTGTCATTTCACTGTCACAGACTGAGAATGACCAGCAAAATGGCAGCAACTGCACTGTCCTTCTTATTCTCTCCCCTTTCTCCCACTCTCCTTACCTCGGACCTCACACTAACCCAGCGTGAGATGCTGCCCAGCATCAAACTGTTTGTCTGCAGTCCACTGCAGACAATCAATGGCCAAACAACACTGCCTGGTCTCCAGTTGTTTTAGAACCCCATCGCCACTGGATCAAGACATTGTGCTGCTAAACCCATGTGGTAGCCGGAGTGCAACGGTTTCCCCATGATGAAAGAACTCTCGCATATGCACCTTCCACACCCCGAGGATAAAGGTTGGGAGCTGGAATGTTAGGACCCTTGTGGACAGTCCCGCCGGTGACAGACAGAGGCACCACACTGCCATCATTGCTTTGGAACTCAGATATTGTCGTATTAACATTGCAGTCCTGAGTGAAACCCGATGGGCAGGGGAAGGACAGCTCAGTGAACAAGGTGGTGGCTACATCATTTTCTGGAAAGGCAACAACGAAGAATAAGGCTGCATCCATCAAGTTGGCTTCGCCATCAAAGATGAGCTGGTGGACCAACTTAAAGACTCGCCCTGCTGAATACGCGAACACTGCTTGACACTGATTCACCCTTGCTTGGAACCAGCATGTCACAGTATTCAGTGCATATGCACCAATGCTCAATGCAGCAGCTGAGTACAAGAAGAAATTCCACTCCAGCATTTTCTAATCTCTCTCATGGACAAATTAATCATCCTCAGTGACTTCAATGCCAGAGTTAGCCAAAGTGCAGATTTTAGGGTGATTTAATCTGGAAAGAGGGAGTTGTGAAACAAAACTCGAATGGCACCCTTCTCCTAACCAAGTGCCACGAATACAACCTCCTCATCACTAACACACTGTTCCACCAAAGGGACAATAACAAGACAACGTGGCAGTGCCCTGCACTCCAAATGCTGACATCTCTTTGACAACATCACAATTAGGGTGAGGGATCAGAAAGATGTTAAGATCACGTGTGCCGTGACTGGAGCTGACAACTGCTAGGCAGATCATTGCCTGATCCGAGCCAGGATGAACATAAACATAGCCCCACTGCAATGGAGATAACAGAAGCAGTGCCACAAAAAGATTCATATTGAGGTACTTAAAAATCTGGGAAAAAAATAGCGTCATGCAACCAACTCCTCTCCACAAACCTAGCAACCCTTGGTGACATTGAATTGTGGGATCCCAAAAGTCTTTGGTCCACCCTTAAGACTACCATCATCAAAGCTTGTAAAAACTCAGTCAACCAGTCAACCAGGAAACACCAAGACTGGTTTGATAAGAAGATCATGAGACCCAGAAACTATTAAGCCAGAAGTGCATGGCATTTCTGAATAGAAAACAACAACTACATTCGGAAGAGAAAAGGCAGACCTACAGGTGACTGAAGGCAAAGTTATAAAAATAAACAAGAACAAGAAACTTTTTCTTTTCCTTTCAGACATCAAGGCCCACAATATACAACAACTCAAAAATACCCATGGCCCTCTGGAACCTGCCTCTCCTCCCCTTCCCTCTGACTCTATCCCTTCACCCAAACCCCGCCCCACCTCCTGTCGGGTATTCACCATCCGTCCTAACCTTCCGCTCTCCGATGCTGAAGACTCTGTACTCAGCAAAGGCCTCAGCTTTATCCCTCTGCGTCCCCACCTTAACGAATTTCGCGCACGACATGACGCCGAACTGTTCTTCCACCGTCTTCGCCTCCGTGCTCACTTCTTTGGACAAGAGTCCTTTCCCCCTCCCACAGACCCCTTTGCCCAACTCCAACTCTGTCCCTCCACCTGGACCCCTCCCTCTGGCCTTTTACCTGCACTCGATCTTTTCATTGAGAACTGTCGACATGACATTAGTTGCCTCAATTTCACAGCCCCTCTCAACAAATCCAACCTATCTCCCTCCAAACTGACTGCTAACCCTGACTTTGTCATCAAGCCTGCCAATAAGGGTGGTGCTGTTGTTGTCTGGCGTACTGACCTCTACCTTGCTGAGGCTGAGCGCCAGCTCTCAGATACCTCCCCCTACCTTCCCCTGGACCATGACCCCACCATGGCACATCAGGCTATTGTATCCACTACGGTTATGGATCTCATTTCATCCGGTGATCTCTCCCCATCTGCTTCCAAGCTAATAGTCCCCCAACCCCGCACAGCTCGTTTCTACCTCTTGCCAAAAATCCACAAACAGGACTGTCCAGGTAGACCCATTGTTTCAGCCTGCTCATGTCCCACAGAACTCATCTCTTCCTACCATGACTCAATCTTCTCCCCCCTGGTCCAATCCCTACCCACATTCGTCCATGATTCATCTGACGCCTTACGCTGGTTTCAAAGCTTCCAGTTTACCGGCTCCAGCCACCTTCTCTTTACCATGGATGTGCAATCCCTTTACACATCCATTCCCCACCAGGAGGGTCTTAGGGCTCTGTGCTTCTTCCTGGAGCAAAGACCTGAACCATCCCCACCCACCACCACCCTCCTCTGCTTGGCTGAGCTTGTCCTCACCCTCAACAATTTCTCTTTCAACTGCTCTCATTTTCTTCAGGTAAGAGGGGTTGCCATGGGTACCCACATGGGCCCGAGTTATGCCTGTCTCTTTGTGGGGTACGTGGAACATTCCTTGTTCCAGTCCTATTCCGGCACCCACCCACAACTCTTTCTCCGATACATCGATGATATCATTGGTGCTGCTTCCCTCTCTCGTCTAGAATTGGAAAACTTCATCAATTTCGCCTCCAATTTCCACCCTGCTCTCACTTTCACCTGGTCTATCTCTGACTCCTCCCTTCCCTTCCTCGACATTTCTGTTTTCATTTCTGGGGATAGACTGGCCACTAATATCCATAATAAACCCACCGACTCCCACAGCTACCTGGACTATACATCCTCACACCCCACTTCCTGTAAAGACTCCATCCCATTCTCTCAGTTCCTCCATCTCCGTCGCATATGTTCAGATGAGACCAACTTCGACAAGGGAGCCTCCGAAATGTCCACATTCTTCCTCAACCGAGGATTCCCCAGCTCTGTTGTCGACAGGGCCCTCAATCGGGTCCGACCCATCTCCCGCAGTTCTGCCCTCACCCCTTCTCTTCCCTCCCGCAACAGCGATAGGGTTCCCTTATCCTCACCTACCATCCCACCAGCATCCACATCCAGAAGATCATCAGACGCCATTTCCGCCACCTCCAGCAAGATGCCACCACCAGACGCATATTCCCCTCCCCTCCTTTGTCTGCCTTCCACAGGACCGTCCCCTCCGGGACACCCTGGTCCACACTTCCGTCACCCCCAACACTTCCCCACAGCTCTACGGCACCTTCCCCTGTAACTGGCGAAGGTGCAACACCTGCCCATTTACCTCCTCCTTCCCCAGAATCCAAGGGCCCAAACATACGTTTCAGGTGAAGCAACACTTCACCTGCACTTCCAAGAATCTAGTCTACTGCATTCGCTGCTCACAATGTGGTCTCCTCTACAGTGGGGAAATGAAGCGTAGACTTGGTGACCGCTTCGCAGAACATCCACATTCTGCTCGCAAAAAAGACCCTGAATTACCTGTTGCCTGCCACTTCAATGCACCACCCTGCTCCCTGGCCAACATCTCTGTCTCTGGCTTGCTACAGTGTTCCAGTGAAGCCCAACACAAGCTGGAGGAACAACACCTCATTTTCTGCTTGGGGATCCTACAGCCCTCCGGACTCAGTATTGAGTTCAATAATTTTAGGGTCTCAGCTCTCCCATGTCCCAGCCCCCACCCCACACACCAGGCCTTGTTACCACATAGCCTGCCACTACTCATCCCCTGTTGTTAGTCACTAACAGTCCCCATTAACAACTATTCACCCTCCCAGCCTGATCTTTAGCAACTCCTTTGTCTGTCCAACTGTCTTTCTCTCTCTTTGGGCTCTATCCTATTGTTTACTCCCTACCCCACCCACCTCCCTATTTTCTGAATATAAACTGACGTTTTCCCAGCCACCATCAATTCTTGGAAAGGGTCACCGGACCCAAAACGTTAACTCTGTTTTCTCCTCCACAGATGCTGCCAGACCTGCTAAGATTTTCCAGCAACTTTGTTTTTGTATAAAAATAAACCCATGACTTAAGGAATAGGTGGTGAGTGAGGAAAGCACTGGAGACCCAACGAATGACTGACAACCATGATATGTATGATTTCTTCTGTGCTGTCGCATACGGGCCAAACGCCCAAGGCCCCACCCCAATGCTGGCCAGGGACGTAGTGACTCTGATCAAAGATAAAGTAGCCTTCAAACAACGCTGGGGAGAGCATTTCAGAGGCCTCCTCAACCAGGACTCTGTGGTTGATCAAAGTGTCATTAAATGCATCTGACAACATACTACATGCTGTAAGCTCAGCAATACCCCAGTCTTGCATGAAGTAGAGAAGGCCATCCACCAGCTTAAGAACAGCAAGGCTGCTGGAGTAGACGGCATCCTCTCCGAGGCATTGAATTATGGAGGCAAAGAGCTCCTGCTGCAGCTAGACATACTTGTCTGCTTTACCTGGAAGGAGCAGCGAACTTCCTGAGAGAGCTCCGAGATGCCACAGTCGTATTTTCAAAAAGGGAACAAGTCCAACTGTGGTAACTACAGGGGAACCTCCCTGCTGTCGACCATTGGAAAAGTCATCGCCAAGGTCCTTCTCAACCATCTCTTCCCTGTGGCTGAGAAGCTCCTCCTGGAGTCACAGTATGACTTTCGGTCATGGAGGGGCACAACGGACGATTTTCACCGTGTGACAGCTGCAGGAGAAATGCAGAGAAAAGAACCTACCCCTGCGCATAGCCCTCTTCGACCTTACAAAGGCCTTTGACACCATCAATTGGGAAGCATTATGGAGTGTCCTCAGCTTTGGTTGCACCATGAAGTTTGTCACCATCCTTCACCTGCTCCTTGACGACATGGAATTCATGGTAATGACAAATGGCTCCGCCACCAACACATTCCCATTTCAAACTGGTGTCAAGCAGGGCTGCGTCATCGCCCCAACATTGTTCTCAATCTACCTCACTTCATCTCGCCACTGACAAGCTCCCCGTTGGAGTTGAGCTGCTTTAGAGAACCTGTGGGATTTTTTTTTCTATTCATTTGTAGGATGTGGATGTCGCTGGCTGGCCAGCATTTCTTGCCCATTCCTAGCTGTCCTTGAGAAGGTGGTGGTGAGCTGCCTTCTTGAATCGCTGCAGTCCACATGTTGTGGGTTGATCCACATTGCAATTAGAGAGGGAATTCCAGGATTTGACCCAGCAACAGTGAAGGAACGGTGATATATGTCCAAGTCAGGATGGTGAGTGGCTTGGAGGGGAACTTGAAGATGGTGATGTTCCCAAATGTCTGCTGCCCTTGTCCTTCTAGATAGAAGTGGTCGTGGGTTTGGAAGGTGCTGTCTGAGGATCTTTGGTGAATTTCTGGGTGCATCTTGTAGATAGCACACACTGCAACTACTGAGTGTCAGTGGTGGAGTGGATACTTGTGGATGTAATGCCAATTAAGCAGACTGCTTAGTCCTGGATGGAATCAAACTTCTTGAGTGTTGTTGGGGCTGCATCATCCAAGCAAGTAGGGAGTATTCCATCGCACTCCTGACTTGTGTCTTATAGATGGTGGACAGGCTTTGAGGAGTCAGAAGATGAGTTATTTGCCACAGTATTCCTAGAATCTGACCTGCTCTTGTAGCCACTGTGTTTATGTGGTGAGTCCAATTGAGTTTCTCGTCAATGATAATCCTAAGGATATTGATACGGGGGATTCAGTGATGGTAACACCATTGAATGTCAAGGGTCTGTAGTTAGATTTTCTCTTATTGGTGATGGTCATAGCCTGGCATTTGTGTGGCATGACTGTCACTTGCCACTTGTCAGCCCAAGCCTGGATATTGTCCAGATCTTGTTGCATTTGGACATGGACTGCTTCAGTGTCTGAGGAGTCGTGAATGGTGCTGAACATTGTGCAATCATCAGTGAACAGCCCCCACTTCTGACCTGATGATGGAAGGAAAATCATTGATGAAGCAGCTGAAGATGGTTGGATCTAGGACACTGCCCTGAGGAACTCCTGCAGAGATGTCCAGGAGCTGTGATGATTGACCTCCCACAACCACAACCATCTTTCCTATGTGTCAGATATGACTCCAACCACTGGAGACTTTTCCCCCTGATACACATTGATTCCAGTTTTGTTAGGGCTCCTTGATGCCACACTCGGTCAAATACAGCCTTGATTTCAAAGGCTGTCGCTCTCACCTCACCTCTGGACTTTAGCTCTTTTGTCCATGTTTAAGCCAAGGCTGTAATGAGGTCAGGAGCTGAGTGGCCTTGGTGGAACTCAAACTGGGCGTCACTGAACAGGTTATTGCTGAGCAGGTGCTACTTAATAGCACTGTTGATTGTACCTTCCATCACTTTACTGATGATCGAGAGTAGACTGATGGGGCGGTAATTGGCCGGGTTGGATTTGTCCTGCTTTTTGTTTTCAGGACATCCTTGGACAAATTACCACGTTGCCAGGTAGGCACCAGTTTTGTAATTAGACTGGAACTGCTTGGCTAGGGGAGCGGTAAGTTCTGGAGCACAAGTCTTCAGCACTATTGCAGGAATGTTATCATGGCCCATAGCCTTTGCAGTATCCAGTATCTCCAACCATTTCTTGATATCTCGTGGAGTGAATCAAATTGGCTGAAGACTGGTATCTGTGATGCTCGAGATCACTGGAGGAGTCCAAGATGGATCATCCACTCTGCACTTCTGGCTAAAGATTGCTGCGAAAGCTTCAGCCTTATCTTTTGCTCTGATATGCTGGGCTCTTCCATCATTGAGGATGGGAATATTTGTGGAGACTCCTCCTCCAGTGAGTTGTTTAATTGTCCACCACCATTCACGACTGAATGTGGCAGGACTGCAGAGCTTAGATCTGATCCGTTGGTTGTGGGATCACTTAGCTCTGCCTATTGCTTGCTGTATCTCTGTTTGGCGTGTAAGTAGTCCTGTTTGGTGGCTTCACCAGGTTCACACCTCATCTTCAGGTAAGCCTGGTGCTGCTCCTGGCATGCCCTCCTGCACTCTTCATTGAACCAGGATTGATCCCCTGGCTCGATGGTAATAGTTGAGTGGGGGATATGCCAGGCCATGAAGTTATTGATTATGCTGGAGTACAATTCTGCTGCTGTTGATGGCCCACAGCACCTCATGTCTGCCCAGTCTTAAACTACTAGATATGTCCAAAGTCTTTCCCATTTGGTATGGTGATAGTGCCACACAACATGATGGAGGTTGTTCTCAATGTCAAGGCGGGACTTCGTCTCCATGAGGAATGTGCGATGGTCACTCTTACCGATACTGTCATGAACAGATGCAACTGAAGCTGGCAGATTGGTAAGGATGATTTCAAGTATGTTTTTTCCTCTTATTGGTTCCCTCACCACCTGCCGCAGACCCAGTCTATGTCCTTTAGGACCCGACTAGCTCGATCAGTAGTAATGCTGCTGAGCCACTGTTGGTGGTGAACATTGAAATCCCCCACCCAGAATACATTTTGTTCCTTTGCCAACCTCAGTGCTTGCTGCAAGTGTTGTTCAACATGGAGGAGCACTGATTCATCAGCTGAGGGAGGACGGTATGTAGTAATCAGCAGGAGGCTGCCTTGCCCATGTTTAACTTGAAGCGATGAGACTTCATGGTGTCTGGAGAAAATGTTGAAGACTCCCAGAACAACTCCCTCCCGACTGTATACCACTGTGCCTCCACCATTGCTGGGTCTGTCCTGCTGGTGAGACAGGACATACACAGGGATGGTGATGTTCGTGACTGTGATATTGTCTGTAAGATATAATTCTGTGAGTGTGACTATGTCAGGCTGTTGCTTGACTAGTCTGTGAGACAGGTCTCCCAGTTTTAGCACTAACCCCCAGCTGTTAGTGAGGAAGACTTTGCATGGTCGACGGGGCTGTTTCCGTCATTGTCTTTTCCGATGCCTTGGTCAATGCCAGGTGATCCGTCTGATTGATTTCTTTGAGACTTTGTAGCGATTGATACAACTGATTGGCTTGCTAGGCCATTTCAGAGGGCAATTGAGAGTCAACCACATTAATGTGGGTCTGGAGTCACATGTAGGCCAGACCAGATGAGGCTGGCAGATTTCCTTCACTGAAGGACATTAGTGAACCTGACAGGTTTGTCCTGACAATCGACAATGATTTCATGGTGATCAGTAAATTCTTAATTCCGGACATTTTTAAAATTGAATTCAACTTCCACTATCTCCCATGGTGGGATTTGAACCCAGGCCTCCGGGACATTCTGGACTAATAGTCCACGGATAATAGCACGAGGCCACCGCCTACCCTACTTATTCAATCTCTGCCGCCTTCAAGCCAGAAACCAAAGCCACCCCAAACAGTGTTCATTGAGCTGTAGTACATAGGTGATGCTTGTGTATGTGCAATCTCAGAAGACATACTCTCGACTATTGTTAGCACCTTTATGGGGCAAATGAGAGCACTGGTCTCTCACTGAACACCCACAAAAAGAAGATCCTCTGTCAACCTGGCCTGGCATTGTTGTGCAAAACCCCGATCATCAAGGTCCACAGGGAGACCTGAGAGAATGTTTACCACTTCCAATACCTTGGTTGCGTCATATTAACCAAAGCAGCCTTTGGCTGCCTGAGGAAAAGAGTGTTCGAGGACAACAACATCAGATCCAACACCAAGATCATGGTTTGCAGAGCTGTGGTGGTTCCTGCCCTCGTATGTGCTCTGAGACATGGACTGTCTACAGCAGACACCTGAAGGCACTGGAACAGTGCCAAAAATGTTGCCTGCACAAGATCCTGAAAATCTGCTGGAAAGAAAGACACTCCAACACCAGCATCCTTGACCAACATCATCATAATTAAGGCACTGACAGCCCTTGATCAGCCACGATGGGCTGGGCAAGTCATCTGCATGACCAACACAAGACTCCCCAAGCAGGTGCTCTACTCCCAACTTTGAAAAGGCAGGCGAGCCACAGGTGGATAGAAGAAGGCATGGTGGCTCAGTGGTTAGCAATGCTGCCTCACAGCGCCAGAGACCCGGGTTCAATTCCACCCTCGGGCGACTGTCTGTGTGGAGTTTGCACATACTCTCCGTGTCTGCTCTGGTTTCCTCCCACAGTCCAAAGATGTGCAGGTTAGGTGGATTGGCCATGCTAAATTGCTATAGTGTTCAGTGATGTGTGGGTTATGGGGGGGGATGGTTCTGGGTGGGATGCTTCAAGGGTCGGTGTTGGGCCAAAGGGCCTGTTTCTACACTGTAGGGATTCTAAGCGCTTCAATGATACCCTCAAAGTCTCATGGCCAAAGTGCAGCATTCCCACAGACACCTAGGACTCACTGGCCCAAGACCGTCCAAAGTAGTGGAGGATCATCTGGGAAGACGTTGAACAACCTGAGACTAGCAATTGGATAAAAGTGGAAGCCAGGCGAAAACAGCAAACGGAGCATACTGCCACACCAATGCCTCACCCACCACCTGCCCCAAGTTTAACAAAGCCTGTGGTAGCTGTATAAGTCTGTATAGCTACTCACGAACTGACCTGAGAGTGCAACAGAATCATCCTCATCTGCAAGGGAGCACTGGTGATGAAAGTCCAACTTAGAATTACAACATCATTATGTGGTGTACTGGTATAGCAGGGGCCAACTCCTCCCAGGAAACAGTCCTTTGTGTTCTGGTGGGTGAAGATTATGTTGCAATGTCAGTTTTCCCTTTTAGGTTGTAACCGCATAATTATACAACAGATAAGAGTAATAGTTTTTGAAGTGTGTGTGCAATGTGGTGGAAAAAAGTCTCTGATTGTTTTATTATCTAAATTATTAAAAACCTGCAACAGAGGACAACAGAGATTTTTGAGTCCCTCATCTGAAATTGCTAAGAGCTAGGGGACATGGAGAAAAATCAATTAAAAAGACTATTGAAAATTTAATCTTTCACTCCAGAACATTGGAATATAAAGCAGAGGAAGTTATGATATAATAGAATAAAGTTTTGATAAGCATACATATAGAATATTACATTCATTTCTGGGTGCTACACCTCAGGAAGGCTACATGTGTACATGTGACATCAAGTGAGCGCAACATGCACTCATCAGAAATTGTGCTTTGCATAAAAAGGTTAAGTTATGAGGACTGGCTGCATAGACAGGGCTTGCATTCCTTCAAATGTATGAAATTAAAGGCTGATTTAACTGAGCCACATAAGACGAATGAAGGTTTTTATAGGGGCAAGTTGAAATAAACTATTTCCTCTCGGGAGTGAGCCCATAACAAAGGGACAAAATTAATATAGCGGTATGTTATTCAGGTCTGATATCAACAGTGTTTCTCATTAAAATAAGAGGAAAGGTCTGGGATTCCCTCCACTAAATCTGAATTCAATCTTCCAATAATGGAATTGATCCTTTTTTTTAAGGCAAGGATCTGAAACAATACGGAGCAAATGAGGGTAAAATGGAATTGAAGTACCATTCAATTAAATGCTCGGTTTTTATTTTCCCATTCTCAGGTATCATAGTTCAATGCTTTGTTTGGCAGTTATTTTTCAAGTGTCCTTCTTATAAATAGTATTGGAAAAAACGTGAGTAATAGATTAATGAGACATGCAGTAAAGTTGTCTGAGAACCAGTCAATGCTCTTTTCTACCTGGTCATTTGCCAGTCTGCTGCTGCAGTTTTCAGCCAGAACTATCTTATTAAAGGCTATGATTTAATTTTAATGCACTCCAGCAGATTGCACTCATTTGGCATGGGATTTATAGCAAATTTTAACCTTATGGGTATGCAAATAATCGGACAAAGGAAATCCTCTACTGAGTATCCACAGAAGCCAGTCTTTTTTTCCAGCAGATCTGTATTGCAAATTACTGCGGCAAATGTCATGCCCATGATATTTACCCTTCCATAACCTGAAAAGAGAGGTAACGCACAGTAAGTAATATTCATCACACAAACTGTTGTTAGATTACAGGAAGCTACAAAATCAGTGTTAAATATTAAGATATTAGCAAAATGCATAGTGTTGATAATGTATAATGAGGTAATGATGGCTTCAGCATCACATGATTATTTAGAGATTTGTGGAAGTGAGTAGAACATCTAGCAGAGTCTAAGAAAATCTATGCATCAACTATGCTGTAAAGAAATGCCCAGATTCTCCGCAAGATGAACAGCACCTTCTAAAGTAGTCTGGAATACCAAGTCTCTCCCTTGAGCCTGGTATTTGTCAGGCAGACTGTGGTTAGGGCATGAACATTTCATGGAGGCAGCTGTCCTTTTCAGTGATCAGCTGTCCCCAAGGAAATGGAATGTTGACATCCTGGAGTGTGGAAATCCACACAGGTAAAAATTAGAGCAATTAAGAATAGATCTGTTCTCAGTATATGGTGAGTTCTTTACCACAGAAGGCTGTTGAGACTGAGTCATTTAGTATATTCCAGGTGGAGGAAGACAAATTTTGTTTCAGTCAGAGAGTTAAGGGTTATAAGACAAGCAGGAAAGTGGAGTTGAGAATTATCAGGTCAACCATGATCTCATCAAATGGCAGTGCTGACTCGGTAGGCAGGGATCTTACTTCTCTGATATCTTATAGCCTTATGGTAATTTCTACTGGATATCCACAGTACTGTTTTGAAGAGGTAAGGTACCTATTTAGTGGAGGTAAGACAACCTTTACAATTGTGAAAATTAGGCATGCTTCTGTGTAAAAAAGTGCATAAGTATATCTTTTAAAATTAGTTCATTGGATATGGGCTACCTAGACTAGTAATTATTATCAATCAATAGTTGCTCTGGAGAAGGTGGTAGTGAGGGGCCTTTTATAAACACTGTAATCCTAGGCATGTAGATATACCCACGGTGCTGTAAGAGAAGAAGTTCCAGGATTTTGATCCAACAACAGTGAAGAAAAGGTGATGTTAAAGTCAAGATAGTGCATGACTTGGAGGGAAACTGTCAGCTAGTAGTGTTCCTTATGCATCTGCTTCCCTTGTTCTTCTTAGTGAGAGCTTATGGGTTTGGAGGTTTTGCTGAGGGAACCATAGTGAGTTACTGCAGTGTACCTTGTAGCTGGTGCACATGGCTTCCACAGAGCATCAGTGTTGTAGGGAATGAATGTTGAAGGTGGAGGATGGAGTGTCAATTAACTGGGTAAGTTGTCCTGGATGATGTTGAACTTCTTGAGTGCCATTGGACCTGCACTCATCCAAGCTAACCCTATTGTTTTCTGTCTGACTAGTGCAATGAAGCTGATGGACAGGCTTTGGCTAGTCAGGAGGTAAGATACCCACTGCACTTTCCGATCCTCAGACCTGCTTTTGTAACTATACATTGACCTGACTGGCCTAGTTCAGTTCCTGGCTAATGATATCACTCAGGATATTGATAGTGAGGGATTTAGAGATGGTAATGCCATTCTATGTCAAGAGGTAACAATTAGATTCTGTCTTGTTGTGGTACGAATGGCACTTGACATTTGTCAGCCCAAACCATGTCTTGCTCTATATTGACATGAACTGCTTCACTTTCTGAAGAATTATAAATGATACTCATTGGCGAGCATTCCCACTCTGGCCTAATGATGGATGGAAGGTCACTGATGAAGCAGCTAAAGATGATTGGGTCAAGGACACAACCCTGAGGAACTCCTGCAGTTATTTCCTTGGATAGAGGTGATTAACTTCCAGTAACCATAATCATTTCTTTTGTGACAGGTACTTAGCTTTTTACCTATAGATCTTCAGTACACGTGAAGGGTATTTTAAGCCATATTTCTTTTTACAAATGTAAGACAATTAGTCTCTCAGCTTGCTCATTTCTACATTTTCTTTTGTTTGCCATTAGAATCCTTAGCTTGATGGGTTAGTTTCACACTAGCCAGTATGCTAGGTGGTTTTAAATTCCATCCCTATTCCAGGTCTCAGCACATCAAGAGCTGAATGTGTAATCTGTCATACGCTACAGTGCAAGACTAAAGACATACTGCATGCCAGAACCGCTCTGCTGCAGGTGAGATATTAGGTGTAGTCCTAACATTTATAAGAATGATAAAAATCCCACGGCAAGAAAGAACATGAGCCTCTTCTAATAATCTGAACAACATTCTTCTTTCAATTAATACCACTGAGAAAGATTCTCCTATGACTGTTTGTTGGACTTTATTACACTTGAAGTAGCTGTTGTGTTTGGCCAAACAATTACTGTTATTGTAAATTCAAGTAAATCATTTCCACAGAATATATTCAGGGATAACATATTACATAAGTATGAGTCTTCCAGAGCTTTCTCAACAAATTATATAATGTAAATGTATATTTATTTCCTTAGTCAATACAGGTGTTACTTTTGATCTGTATTGAAACACACTGGCACAGATAAGAACAAAATATATGATTGACTTGGGCACATGGATGCTGGCCATGTTTTTATTTGACATATTGTGCGTATGAAAAATGAATGAGTGGTTGGAGTTTAAATTTACTGTCCCGTTCACTTGTAATTTGGCATAAATAATTTGACCAATAAGTTCAAAATAATTTAAAACAAATGTTTTCTTTTAGAACATGGAATTAAAACCATTTGTAAATTGTTAAGTGTGAGAATATAATATTTTCCAATAAAACAAGCTTTGAAAGCAGCTATACTTCCTAGACTTAAGATTAACCATCAAAACTGGTCATTTATCTCATTCTAGTAAATTTTTCATGGTGGGGCCATGAAAAGTGGAGAGGCATAAAATTGGTCACCATGGCAACGGGGCTTGTGTCAATTTCCTACCTATCTGCTCTAACAAGCCAGTTGTGTACTTTAATTGGGGTTCTCCTCTTGATATCACCAATACTTGTCCTTTGGAAGGAGACATCCCTTTCGGGTCTCCAGAAATCCCAGAAAGAGCAGTTGATGTGGTGGATGGGGTACCGTCAGGGCATTGTGGGTCAACCACAGCACACGGACTGCAGCGGTTCAAGTAGGTGGCTCACCACCATCTTCTCAAGGTCAACTAGGGATAAGCAATAAATCCTGGGCCAAACAGCGATGCTCATGTTCCATGAATGGATGAAAAAAATCCGCTACACCAAGCCCTGCCTGTCCTAGCCTTTGTGAGACCTCATAGCCATCTGACACACAGGTCTTCATTATCGAGCACTTTCATTGGGATGGTTTCAATAAGGGGAGGAGCCTGAGCTTCAATGGGTGCTGCCAGGACATAAGGGCTATCAACCAAAAGATTAGGCCACAATTCACAGAGGTAGGATTTCCCTCTTTATTAATTAAATGATTACTTCAGTTTTTTGTTTATTTCATTTGTGGGATGTAGGCATCACTAGCTGGACCAGTATTTTCCTCACCCTAGTTGCACTTGAGAGGGTGGTGGTGAGCTGCCCTTTTGAACTGCTGCAGTCCACGTGCATTAGGTAGACTGACATCACCAATATGGAGGCAATTCTAGGATTTTGACCCAACAATTCTTAAGGCACAGTGATATACTTCCAACTCAGGATAGTAAGTGGCTTGAAGGGGGAACTTGCACCTGGTGATGTTGCCATACGTCTACTGCCCTTTTCCTTCTAGATAGTAGTGGTAATGTGTTAGGAAGAAGCTGCCTAAGGAAAAGTAGTAAATTTCTACAGTACATCTTGTAGATAGTATGCAATGTTGCTGCTGAGAGTTGATAATGGAGGGAGTGGAAGTTTGTGGATGTGGTGTCAATCAAGCAAGAAGCTTTATCTTGGATGGTGTCAAAGTTCTTGATTCTTGATTGAACTGTTCTCATCCAGGCAAGTTAGGCATATTTCATCAAATTCGTGACTTGCAGATGCTGGACAGAATTTGGGGAGTCAGGAGGTGAGTTACTTCCTGCAGCCCTCTGAGCCTCTTACCTGCTCCTGTAAGCACTGTATTTATATAGCTAGTTCAGTTCAGTTTTTGGTCAATGATCACCCACAGAGTGTTGATAAGGGCGGATTCAGTGATGGCAATACCATTGAATGACAATGAATAATGTTTGGGTTCTCTCTTGTTGAAGTTAGTCATTTCCTGCCATTTGTATGACACAAATGTTATTTACTAGTTTTTTAGCTCAAGCCTGCATATTGTCCAGGTTTTGCTGCATTTTGACATGGACAGTTTCAGTATGTGAGGAATAACAAGTTGTGCTGAATATTGTGCAATCATCTGTGCAATCCCCATTTCAGACCTTATGCTAGAGGGAAGGTGATTCATGAAGCAGCTGAAGATGGTTGGGCTGAAAATACTACACTGAGAAACTTCTGCAGACATGTCCTGGATCTGAAATGACTGACCTTTAACTACCACACCACCTACCTATGTGCCAGGTATGATTCTAACCAGTGTGGAGTTTGTCCCAATACCAATTAATTACAGTTTTGCTATGGCTCCTTGATGCCATACTCAATCAAATGCAGCCTTGATGCCAAGGGCTGTCACTCTCACCTCATCTCTGGAATTCAGTTCTTTGTCCTTGTCTGAACCAAGGCTGTAATGAGGTCAAGAGTTGAGTGTGCCTGCCGGAAACAAACTGGACATCATTGAGCCAGTTATTGCTGAGTAGTGCTGCTTGATAGCACTATTGATGACAACTTCCATCACTTTACTGAAATATTTGTGGAGCGTCTTCATCCAGTGAGATATTTAGTTGGTTCACTACTATTCATGAATGGAATTGGGAGAACTGAAGAGCTTAGATCTGATCCATTGGTTGTGGAATTACTTAGCTTGTTCTATCACTTGCTTCTTTTCAGGTTCTGCTTCACAGAAGACACAAAAATATCATGAAGGAATGTTAGGGGAAAAAATAAGACGTATTAGGAAAGAGGAATTTAGAGAAATTAGTATTAATTTAAACAGTGTTTGAGAAATTAATGGGACTGAAAGTTGATAAATCTCCAGGATCTGATCAGTTACATTCTAGGGTACAAGGAATAGGCCATGGAAATAGTCAGAGGAAGAAAACAGGAAATCGGAGACCCAGTAGCTTAACGTCAGCAGTAGGCAAAATAATAGATTCTAATGTACAGAATGCAACAACAGGAAACGTAGAAAATATTAACATTAGTAGACAAAGTCAACATAGATTTATGAAAGGGAAATCCTATTTGAAAAGCTGCTGAAGTTTTCAGAGTTGGTAACTAGTAGAATGGATGAGGGAGAATAGACACAGGTAAGGATGTGTTGCAGGACATGAGAAGGACATGTTACTTAGTGATAAGAAGCCTCAGAGAAAATATTATGTGAATTTGTATCCAGCACGGTGTTTTACCTGATGCAGCAATGCTTATGTTAGCCTTCATAGGAAACTGGACATGCACACTGCAATATTGAAGAATCCAACAGATATTTATGATAATCATCTATTGTGAAGAAATATTAATTACCTTTACAAGTACATCAGTGTCTGCATTAACACTAAGTGAATACTTCGGCTAGAATTCTTTCAATAGAGTGTTATGCTTCACTTGACCCCTAGAGTAAAATGGAGTCTGAGACCTTTACAGATTCAGATCATGTGCTATGGTACAGTGATGATATTGGGAGCAGGACTCCTGAAGGTATACTGACTCATAATATCACATAAAGGGATATTGACATACTGACTGTGATTTTATATGTTGCATGTGCAGACACCCATAGCCCAAGGTACTCCACAACAGCAAATCAATGTGTACGGAGCAGTATTGAATTAGCATAAAACACTTCTTATATCTGTCTTGGGGTATTAAATATACTCCTTTCCTTTCACAACACCTCCAGAAAGTTAAGATATGTGCTTATGGTGACGTATTTTCTCCACTGTAATCACAATAAGAAAATGTCAAGTTAAACAACGGCTGATGTATTAATGAATTACACCTTCTACACAGGCAGTGTTGAACTGGACTGACCATTCCAACATTGCAGGCAATGAGAAATAAGCATTGAGAACATTAGAAACAGTGAATGAAGAATGAGTAGAAAACCTATTATGAGGAAAAACATATTAAGTTCATGCAGGGCTACATTTAAAATTTTTAACTCCATGTCTTTTTTCACCATGTTTCTCTCCTGCTATCTGTTAGCTGATGGCGCACTCCACTAGCAGTTTGTACAATGCCTATGTCTAATATGAATTGTCTTATCCTGTCTTTTGTGCAGCGTACTGAATACTCAAAAATTAGTTATTCACTATCAAACTTTACTTAAGTTCCACTAGCCAAAAAACTGTTAGTAATTTCAAGGTAGTTAATTCTGTGGACTAAGTGTGGAGCTGGAGGAAATACAACAGGCCAGGCAGCATCAGAGGAACAGGAAAGTTGACGTTTCAGGCCGGGACCCTTCTTCAGAATTACGGGTAACACAGACACACACGGGAATTCCTAGAGGCATGGTTCTCAACCCATAATGCTGTCAACAAACATATAGAATTGGAAAACCGGAAACGACACTACTCACCACAATGGACCGGGCGGTAAAAATTCCAAGCAACGCAGACACCGGTGTACCTGTAAAGGTAATGAATGTTTCTTCACAATAGGTGATTATCATAAATATCTGTTGGATTCTTCTATATTGCAGTATGCATGTCAAGTTTCCTATGAAGGCTAACATAAGCATCACTTATCGGAGGCCTCGCTGATGATGTTACCTAGCATGGTGACGAAACGTCTAAACGAAAACAAACCAGCTTGGTGAGCAAGTCGACAACCTCAATAGTTTTATATTGCAAGAGAATTCATTATGCAACAAAGGCATAACATTCAAAAATTAATTATTGCATTACCTATGGAAAGTGATGCTATAATGGTGGTATCATTGAGCTGCTAATCCACACAGCCAGGGTAGCTTTCTGGTGACATGGACAAATCTAGACTTAAAAGCTAACTTAATGGTGTTCACAAAACCAGTGTTGATTGTTTTAGAAATCTGTCTGTTTTGTAAACCTCTAAAAACCTGCATTGCCCTTTGGGGAAGGAAATTTCTAGAACCACAGCAAAATGATTAACCTCTCTGAAATGGCCTAGCAAGCCCCTCAGTTGTTCAAATTGCTACAAGTTTTTTCTTAGAAACAAGCAATGAAACCAGAATAGACATTTATAAAGGCACAGGAAACAATGCCGGCAAACCCAACTGACTCAAAGCTGTAACATCTGCCGTACTAACTTGTGGGTGCTGGTGCAAAAATTGGGACATCTGTCTCACAGAATAGTCAAACAACTACCTGACATAGTCCTGCTCTTAGAATGATAGCTTAGAGACGATGTCCCACACAACATCACCAATATACCTGTCACCAGAGATGACAGTACAGTGGCATACAGTCAAAAGAGAGTTTCCTTGGGAGTTTTCAACATCAACTTTAGATTCCATGAAATCTCATGAGTTTCAGGTCAAACATGAGCAAGGAAACCTCCTGCTGATTATCATATACCAATACACATATGTGGACCATAATCACTCTGGTCCCTCTCACTCTCAGTTGGTGAATCATATTCCTTCACCACTTGGAGGAAACACAGAGGGTGGTCAGGACATGGGATATACTCCTGGTGGGGTCTTCAATATCAATTATGAAGAGTGCACCATGACTGACCAAGCTGGTGAAGCTCCAGAAAACTGCTAGATTAGGTCTGCAGCAAGTAGTGAGAGAACCAAAAAGAGGGAAAACATACTTGATCTTGTCTATAAATTTACCTGCCAAAGCTGATCTATCCATAGTGATCTTGATAGAATTGACAACCACAATGTCAGTACAGTGAGGAAAGCCCATCTTCACATTAAGGATACCCTCCATTGTGTTCCACTGCAGCATCATCAAGCAAATGAGATAGATCACCAATAGATTTAGCAACTCAAAATGTGTCATTCATGAGGCGCCAAGGCTATCCGCAACAGCAGAATTGTATTCAACATTAACCTATAACCTCATGGCCAGGCATATACCCCACACTACCATTTCCTTCATGTGAAGAGATCAACCATTGCTCAACAAAGAGTGCAGGAGAGTATGCCAGGAACTAGGGGTTAATATTAACCAGAAACAGAACTAGACCAGCCATATAAATATTGTAGTCACAAGAGCAGGTCAGAAGCCAAAGACTTTATGGTGAATAGTTCACCTCCTGACTCCCCAAAGTCTGATCACTCACTGCAAGACTGAAGTTAAAACCAAAAAGGAATACTCTTCATTTCCCTAGATGAATGCACTCCAACAACCCTCAAAAAATTAATCACCATCTAAGACAAAGCAATCAACTTGATTGGCATAGTATACTCTGCCTTCACTCAGGCACAGGGAAAGCAGTGTGTTCCATTTACAGCATGCACTGTAGCAACTTACCAAGGATATTTTGACAGAAACTTCCAAACCTGCAACCTCTACTGCCTAAAAGGACAAGGGATTGAATATTGCATTCAATTCAGGTCTCTCTGCTGTAGGAAAGATGTTGTTAAACTCGAAAGGTTTCAGAAAAGATTTACAAGGATGTTGCTGGGTTTGGAGGGTTTGAGCTATAGGGAGAAGCTGGAAAGGCTGGGTCTTTCTTCCTTGGAGCACCAAAGGCTTAGGGCTAACCGTGTAGAGGTTAATAACATCATGAGGGGCAAGGATAGGATGAATAGCTGAGGCCTTTTTCCCAGGGTAGGTGAGTTCAAAACTAGAGGGTATAGGTTTAAGGTGAGAGGGGAAAGATTTAGAAGGGATCTGAGGGGCAACCTATTCACAAACAGGTGGTGTGTGTATGGAACAAGTTGCCAAAGGAAGTGGTGGAGGGAGGAACAATTACAACATTTAAAAGGCATCTGGAGGTCCTCATGAATAGAAAGTGTTTAGAGGAATATGAGCCAAACACTGGTAAATGGGACTAGAGATAGTAAGAACTGCTGATGCTGGAGTCAGAGTTAACACAGTGTGGAGCTGGAGGGTCTAGACGAAGGGTCCCGACCCAAAACATTAGCTTTCCTGCTCCTCTGATGCTGCCTGGCCTGCTGTTTCCCTGGCAAATGGGACTAAATCAGTTTAGGATATCTGGTTGGCATGGATGAGTTAAACTAAAGGGTCTGTGTCCATGCTTTATAACTCTTTGCCTCTATTATTATATGGCAGCAGTTGCACGGGAACACCACTGCTGTAATTTCCCCTTCAACTCACAAGCTATCCAAGGTCCTTTTTTCAAGGATGGTTAATAATTATTATCCTAGTCAGCATATCCCAATTGGATGAATAAATAATTTAACTTTTTTCCTCTGAAAACTGCTGCCAATATCAAAAAATACAATATTTGTGCTTGAATTCAAGTAACTCCTGAGTAAGAAAGTTGATCAAATTATATAAGGCTGAATCTTCTATTTGTAAATCAAAATAGTTCATGCAGCACATGGGTGTTTTCTACTGCACTCAAGCATTCCAGATCTGGAATAATAGACTTTTTGGCATTTATATTAATTAAGGAGCTCACTTGCTCATTGACAATTATTAAAGGTTCATTATTTCAAGTGCATATGGGCTGATTCTCTCATTATCACTAATAAAATCATTTTAATATTTCAATTCCTATAGGTTCACTAAAGCCCCATTAATTTCAACAAAGTGCAATCATTTAGCTGATTTTTTGGGATAATAGATAAAATGTATTATTGAAGTGGATGGGGCAGCTAAGTGATTACAAAATGAGGGGTATATTGCAGTCTAATTATTTTTGCCGTTAATTTTTTTTACATTTATTTGGTAAAGGAGATGGGGATAAGCAAAAAAAGTGGAAACATATCTATAAGGTCTGTTTTATGATTACATAAAAGCAAAATGTATTCTCAAATAAAATACTGACACGTTCTAATTGCAAAGGATTATTCATACTATCATTCTTTCCAATGCACTCATGTTTTGGTGTGAACTGAAATAGGAACACCATCCCTTCAATATTTCCTGTTTTGCCGCACTCTGATGCACTGTCAACCTCAGCTGCTATGTCCAAATTTGCCACTAATTATCATTAGTGTGATGTGGAGAAGGAGGAGAGCATAAGAAAAACCGCATGATGAAATTTAATTGGTGCTTAAAATCTCATGGCGAGTCAAAAATCATTACTCTGAGTTTGGGCATTAATGTTCAGTGAAAGATAAATTGGAAACCAAAGGTATTTCAAAACTCCATTGATGATGCCGCACCAAATGACTATAACCTAATGCACACTTAGGGTGAATCTTGATTCTTTAAAGAGCCATAGCTTAGGGTTAGCTCAGAAATGATCATTCAAAAAATGTAAACTGTATCCCAAGTTACCTCATCACCAACCACTTCCACTTCTAACAAAAGGACAAGCATAACAAGGAACACACAGCCAATTAACTTGCAATCAATGGTTTAATTGTCTAAACATCACAAACAGGCCTCTGCTTTCAATCTAATAATCATGATCTCCAAACGTATGTAAACAAAGGAAGCTCAAACATGTGAAGGGAGGTGAGAAGGAGAGATTCCATTTGTTGATAGACTTTACAGCACTTCAGGGTTACTTCCTCTAGTGCTGAAAAAATTACCCAGTGAACACTAAATTGTGTAAAGTGTTTGCAGACCCCATCATGATTGGAGCATAACTCCAACATTTAATTGAATGGTGGACATGGCTCGATGGAAAGAATGACTTTTCCTGCTCTTATGTTTCTCTGCGAGTGAACTTGGTGCAAATAAGGGTATCCACAGCGTATGGAACAGCAATGTGAAAAACGGGTCATGTTGCCCACATCACCATTCTTGCTTTCTCCCTCCTTCTCCTCTGAATTTTCTGAAGAGAAACTCTTTACTTTATATCTACAAAGTCAAGCTGCACTGTTGCACAATATTTTACAGAGTTCAGCAAAACCTAGACCATTCTAGAGACTGGCTGATGTACTGAAATGGAGCTCCAGGCTCTTAGTGTGCATTTTCAGTACACCATTGTCCTGTCTATGTGATGATCAAGTGCCAGTCATGTGGTGCTATTGGTCTTCAATAGTTTTGCTTTTGACAGATGTCATGAACCAAGTTTGCAGTGGATTTCTCTGTCACATATATCTTTGTCTTGTTTATAGGTCCTTGTGGATCAGGCACAGGACAAAAATGCATCATAATAACCCCCAGGGAATCTTGCATTCACCTGCATGTACATCTCTTTCTGGTTGCACACCAGCTGAATACTGATGAATTGGAGACATGTGGTTCACAAATACTCCTGACTGATCTGGTGGGGGTGGGGCACCTTGATTGCCAGGGGTGTGCATTCAATCCATCTTGCAACTGCAAATGGTTAACCAGAGCAAGAAACCTGAGGAGCCACTCATTCTGACTGGCATCATAGAACATAGAACATAGAACAGTACAGCACAGTACAGGCCCTTCGGCCCACGATGTTGTGCTGAACTTTTACCCTAATCCTAAGGTCTATGTAACTTCCACCTCTACCTTATACTATCATCCATATGCTTATCTAATAGCCACTTAAATGCCCCAAATGAAGCCGACTCCACTACCCGCTCCGGCAATGCATTCCACGCCCCGACCACTCTCTGAGTGAAGAACCTACCTCTGACGTCTCCCCTATATCTACCTCCACTCACTTTAAAACTATGACCCCTCGTAATAGCTACCTCTACCCTCGGAAAAAGTGTCTGGCTGTCTACTCTATCTATACCTCTGATCATTTTGTACACCTCTATCAAGTCACCTCTCATCCTTTGTCGTTCTCAAGAGAAAAGCCCTAGCTCCCTCAACCTTTCCTCATAAGACCTTCCTTCTATTCCAGGCAACATCCTGATCAATCTCCTCTGCACCTTTTCCAGTGCTTCCACTTCTTTCCTGTAATGAGGCGACTAGAACTGGACACAATAATCCAGATGTGGCCGAATCAGGGTTTTGTATAGCTGGAGCATAACATCACAGCTCTTGAACTCAGTCCCTCTATTAATGAAAGTTAACACACCATACGCCTTCTTAACAACTCTATCTACCTGGGTGGCAGCTTTCAGGGAACTGTAGACATGAACCCCAAGATCCCTCTGCTCCTCCACACTGCCAAGAATCTTTCCGTTAACCCTATATTCTGCTTTCAAGTTTTTCCTTCCAAACTGAATCACCTCACACCTTTCAGGGTTAAACTCCATCTGCCACTTCTCAGCCCAGTCTGCATCCTATCAATGTCTCTTTGCAACCTAGAACAGCCCTCCGCACTGTCCAAAATGCGACCCACCTTTGTATTGTCTGCGAACTTACCAATCCACCCTTCCACTCCTTCATCCAAATCATTTACAAAAATCACAAATAGAAGAGGACCCAGAACTGATCCTTGTGGTACACCACTCGTAACTGAGCACCATGTTGAATATTTTCTGTCCACTACCACCCTTTGTCTTCTAAGGCTCAGCCAATTCTGAATCCAATCCACGTTTCCCCCTATCCCATGCCTCCTTACCTTCTGCATGAGTCTACCATGGGGAACCTTATCAAACGTCTTACTTAAATCCATGTATACCACATCCACTGCTCTACCTTCATCCACGTGTTTGGTCACCTCTTCAAAGAATTCAATAAGGATTGTGAGGCATGATCTACCATTCACAAATCCATGCTGACTATCATGAATCAAACTGTGCCTTTCCAAGTGATCATAAATCCTCATCACTACTACCAAAGTTACCATAGTTGCCAAAATTGGCAAACAAGCCATCTGTCTTCTGCTTTTGTGCCCTGCCAACTGGGAGCACCCAGATGAAGAGGACAATCCATCTCTCCTGAGAGGTCTGCCTACATGCTGGGTCAGGGACAGAATTCATGAGCTCCCATGTTGTGCCTGGCCTGGGCCCCTGGCCCTATGACTTGAGTATACCAGGCCCACAAGAGCTCTGAATTTTGATCCCTGATGTAGCCCCTGTCCCAGGTTCTGCCTGCTTATAGCCGAGTTTAATGTCTTACACTAATTTCTCATCATTTTAGTGCTTATTAGTGAATTAGTATAAAATTAATTTAAAAAATGTCAATAATCAGTCCAATCATACCTGTATTTGTGTAATATATGTACCTCTGTACCAAAAATAATCAAGTGATACAGAATCACTAAAGTTCACTGTCACATAATAAAGAATGCAAAACGTGGAAACATATAATCTGACACAACCACCTGATTCTGTTAAACTTCCACTCGTTTCCTCACAATTATCTCTACCCACTCTGCTCCAGTATCCCTCACATAATTTCTTCTTCCATGTATTTTCCTTTAGCTCCATTTCCATGCTGAGATTTCCTTCACACTTCCACTAGATGTTCAGACTAGGCTGAAAATTCTGTTGCTTGAATTGATACAGACATAAGGCAATCTAATTTCTTCTGAAAACTTACTTGAGTTCACAGGCATTCATCAAAATCTTACCCCTTACAGAATTTTACATAAATGTACATGCTCGTCAGAGTGTCTTTTAACATTTTGGCAACTTTCGGATAATCTTGCCAGATTGTTGACTTTCTTTTTTATGTTACTAACAAATTGATATGCCGTTGAGACTTTGAGGCAATGTCAGGAGGAATTCACTGTGATAAATTGCCCCTTCAAGCAAGGGTTTGCAAAACGTTCAAAACATGACATTTTTTTTGCAAGACAGGACCTCTTATGCATTAAAGGAGGACTGTTGGGCTTGAAAGCAATCCTGCAATATTAAATGCCCCTGAGTTCCTGTCAGTTTGTTGGTAAGAACCTGCCCTCTCGATTTACACAGCAAATGCAGAATCAAGAGAAATGCATTCTGTTCAGGGCTTTGCCCAGTTGCAACATGACCTTTTAGAGGGCAGTGGGATGTGAAATATTCCTTTACTAAGGTTGCATACTTTCCCTACTGCCTTCATAGATCTGCTGCAGTTTGATGAAGCATGGCAAAGGTCCATCCAGTGATTTGATTGCAGTCTGACTGCTGGAATGAAGCTGTCTCAGAAGACAAGATGGACAGTTTCTTTTTAATTCATCCATGGGATGTGGGTGCCACTGGCTGGGCCAGCATTTATTGCCTGTCCCTAATTGCCAAAGGGGCAGCTAAGAGTCAACAACATTACTGTGGGTTGGGAGTCACGTGTAGGCCAGACCAAGATGAGGATCAGGTAAGGAAGGCAGATCTCCTTCCCTAAAGGACATTAGTGAACCCTTTGGGTTTTTTTTTCAAACGACAAATGGTTTCATGGTCATCATTAGACTCTTATTTCCAGATTATTGTTGAATTCAAATTCCACTATCTTCCATGGTAGAATTCAAACGCAGTCCCCAGAACATTACCCAGGTCTCTGAATTTATAGTCTAACGATAAAACCACTAGGCCATCACCTTCCTGCAATAACAACAAGGGCTGCTACCACCAAGGGTGAACAGTCTCCACAGGGAGAAGCAGCAGAACAAGACCTCAGAGGAGAGTGTCCTGATATAGGACAAGATCTATAAGCTTCAGCATAGCTTTCTGAAAATGATGTCATTGATGCACCCACCAGATTATGCCATCAAGATTGTTGCTGGAGCCTATTTCAGCCAGAGTTCCCACTAAAGTGGAAAGCTCTGTGCAGTGCTTTTGTAGAGCATCCTCACAAACTTCCTGTGGTGGTGCTGGAGCAGCAGGGCTCAGGCTGTGGCCTCTTTTGCTGTGCCTCTGGTGACAATATTACATGCAGGAGAGAGAGAGTAGCTGGACAATGGCTTATGCTGAGCAACGTCCTTGCCTTTGTGATCGTCAGATAGCAGGGAACAATGTTGCTGGACTGGGCTGCTGGTCCATTAGTGTCACCCCACTAATTGCACGAAATAAATTGCCTGGGTAATGGTGGATATGATGTCATCAGCATCTAGAAGCCATACCTTAACTTCAGAATGGGAACTTCTGTCGTAAGTGTCCAGTTTTCATGCCTTTTATAACAGATTCTAACATTTTGCCTCCTACAAACACAAAACGTGCAGCTCTGTAGTTCTCTCCTTCTCTCTCCCACCTTAAATAGTGGACATATATAGAAAAGAGGAGCAGGAGAAGGTAATTTGGCCCTTCAACCTGCATTTCGATTGTAAGTGAGGGCAAGGGCACACCAAGATGGAACAGTCCCCCCACTCTAAATTTTCAAAGTTTTAGTTGTTTGCAGTAACAGGATCCCTTTTGGAGGTGGGTCTCTTCATGGGCCAACAAGCAGCCACAGCTGAAGCCAGGTAAGAGGTGAGGGTTTCTAAGACTACCTGCAAAGCTGGTCACCTAATGCATGATGGGAAGCAACTTTCAGGCAACCACACTGCTCCCTGACACCTCTGGGGAATTGGAGGCTTGACTGGAGAGCTTCAGTTGACATAGGTCTTTAACAAAATCAATTGTTTACTCACTGTATGTGTCCAGAAATCACACAACACCAGGTTATAGTCCAACAGGTTTATTTGAAAACACAAGCTTTCGAAGCTTCACTCCTTCTTCAGGTGTTAGTGAGAGAGGTAGTATCAGACACAGAATTTATAAGTAAAAGATCAAAGGGCCACACCATTGATGAGGATATATTAAAAAAACCTAAGATACTGTTAAATCTTTAATCAGTTAGAAGGTTCTAATTGGTTAATATGTATATGTAAATCCCTGAATTCCTTTCCCACTGTCCGGAGAGAGAGAGAAAGAGAGAGAGAGAGTGTGTGTATGTGCGTGAGAGAGAGAGAGCATGTTAGTGTGAGTGAGCGTGCGTTTATGTATGTCTGTGTGTGACAGTGTATAGTGTGGCGGGGTCACCTGTAGTGCAACATGAACCCAAGATCCCATCCTCATGGGTACCGAACTTGGCTATCAGCCTCTGCTCAGTGACTCTGCATTGTTGTGTGTCCTGAAGTCCGAAGAACTGAGGCCAAATGTCCTTGACCGCTAAAGTGTTCCCCCACTGGGAGGGAACATCCCTGTCTGGCCATTGATGCGCCGTATCCATTCATCTGTTGTCATTGCGTCTGCATGGTTTTGCCAATATACCATGCTCGGGGCATCCTTGCCCGCACCATATGAAATAGACAACATTGGCCAAGTCACATGATTTTCTGCCATGCACGTGGTGGGTGGTGTTCACACGCGTGATGTTAGTGTCCATGTCAAAGATCTGACATGTCTTGTGGAGGTTGCCATGACAGGGTTGTATGTCTGTTGTGTTCGATGTTGTCCTGAAGGCGGGGTAGTTTGCTGCAAACAAGGGTCTGTGTAAGGTTTGGTAGTTGTTTGGAGGCAAGAAGTGGAGGCATGTGAAAGATCTTGGTGAGGTGCTCATCATCATTGATAATGTGTTGAAGGCTGCGAAGAACATGGCATTGTTTTTCCACTCCCGGGAAGTACTGGATGACAAAGGGTACCCTATCGGATGTATCCCGTGGCTCTCTAAGGAGGTCATTATGGTTTCTCGCAATGGCATGTCGGAACTGGCAATCAATGAGTTGAGCATCGTATCCTGTTCCAATGAGGGTGCCCTTTAACACCTTCAGGTGTCCATCTCGCTCCTCCATTCGAACAGATCCTGTGTATGCGTGGGGTTCGGTCGTAGGGGATAGCTGTTTGAATATGTTTAGGGTGGAAGCTAGCGAAGAGCAGTAGAATTCCTACTTTAGAAATAAAACCAGTCTGTCTCCAAACCAAAACACAAACAGGTTCTAAACAAGGTCTCGCACCTAACATGTGTTGTCTGACCTAAAATGTCACCTCTTCTTTACACTGGTGAAACTTCTAGTTTCCTCAGGATAGTGACTTGAAAGGAATTCAGGGATTTACATATATATATTTATCAATTAAAACTTTCTAACTGATTAAACATTTAACAGCATCTTACGTTTGTTTAATATATCCTCATCAGTGGTGCGACCCTTTGATCTTTAACTTGTAAATTCTGTGTCTGATACTACCTCTCTCACTAACACCTGAAGAAAGAGTGAGACTTCAAAAGCTTGTGTTTGCAAATAAATCCATTGGACTATAACCTTGTGTCATGTGATTTCTGACCTTGTCCACCCCAGTCCAACCAGGCACCTCCACATTATCACTGCATGTGGGCACATAGTCCTGCTGGCAAATGGATCAAGGGCAGGATGGGGCCAGCATGCTGACCAGTGGTACACATTTACATAGCCAGTTGCCTCTTTGCCTGCTCCCATCTGGGTCCAAAATGTAAACTTCTGAAGCTAAGCAGCTTGCAAGATAAAGTTTATGAGTAAACAAGATCTGTTTCAATGGTTTCATTCCAGATGGCTGGATTAGTAGATAGATAGGTAGATGGACTGACAGACAGACAGACAGACAGACAGAAACAGACTAATAGTTAATAAATAACTTTCTTAACACTTTTGGAAGTTTGTGTTTCTTCTCATTGTTGCGAATTGGTGGGCACCTTAAACCTGTATTAACTCAGCATTCCATATTTGGTATTTTCTATGTAGCATGAGACCTCATTTAATTCTGCTGCATTCATAACTAATCTCCTGCAAATGTAAACAGAACTCTACATGCAGCCAGAAGAGAGATAATTAGAATCACCAAAGTTCTGATTCGTGCCAAAGTTTTATCAGGTGCAACCCTACTCCATTATCAATGTACCAGAAATAAGAAATGTTTTGGTCACCAGAAGAATGAAAACTAACCTTCAGATAGAGGTAGGCAAAGGAACTATAGTTATCTGATGTCATTAGTCAGAGAGGGTTTAAACAGGTTATTGACATATCTTGATGGCCAGCCCCTAAAATAAGTTATATTATCAGGAGCAGGAGAGGATGAAGAGTCAGAAAGGTCCCGGGAACTGAGCCACACCATCTCCTTGAGGAAAATCAGGGATTCTCCTCATAAGCCCATGTGAAGAACAAGAACTGTTGATACTAAAGACCATCAGAGACCATCACAAAGGGGCATTGGATCAGTGAGACATGGGAATAAGCTGCCTCTTGTTCTCTATTCTACAGAATGGCTCCAAGCTCAGTAAAGTTTTCCCATCTGTCACAGAGATATTCTTGCTGACCCTATTGTCTTGCTTGTAATTTATTCTGTTTGTAGTTTTTTGCTGTATTTTTTCACTGAGTTGCAGTATTTTCAAAGCACTTGTTTTTCATATCAGTAGAGTGACATTCATTTATTATAGTGATTTGTCTTAGTTGTACTGCTTTAATTTCTTATACATTTAGCTACATTCCTTTTCCCTGAAGGGATTCACCACTGTGTTTTGTTCACTTTTCTTTTATTAAATCACAGGAACCCACTTTGCAGAATTTTGCCATTGGGTCCATGTTTCCAATGGAGATTTTTTAATCAACTTCTTAAAAAAGTTGAAAATTATCCTAATTTGTTTCTTTTGCCTAACAGACATATTCAGCCAACCTTGGTGCTACAAACTATCTTATGTGTTTTAATTACAGCGAAAGCAAAGCAGACACGGCTGATGCAAGAATTAAGCAGATGTGTTGAAAGATTTTTTTTTGATGATTGATTTTTAATGATTAAAGCAAATGTCTAAAATATAAACCTAATTAAAATGCAACAGTTCTCTTAAAATGCCTGCTACCAAAATGTGCATGTGTTGTAATTTAAATTTCACCTTGTCAAAGAGCAGCATGCTTCATCGAAGTACAGCCCTTTTATGTTTTACATTGGTGTGCAACATGCTTTACGTTATTAATAATAATTGAGGCAGGATCAGGAATTGCTGGATACAAAATAAAAATCAAGGTCCATCTAAGTTTCTATGCTGGTGGTCTTGAGATGCAGTGACGACAAGCTTTCACTAAACTTAGCAGTCAGTCCCTTATATTAATCTAGAACAAGCATTAGGTTAGGAAACCTCTAATGGAAATGTTTAAGGACAAAAGGGTTGATTCTTGTTTTAAAATTCCAAAAAATCTTTATTAAACTTAATTTCTATGAAATGGTTCTCCAAAACTTCATCTGAGATTAATGCTAGCATCTTATTCTAAGATTAATTTCATTACTTTAAACTCCTTTTTCTAAGAATGCTGCTTAGCACATGTTACTCTTGCAATAGATTTCTCAGCACTTCAGGGCCTGATACACACTTCTCACCCAAACAACTTCCCAGCTCAGTCTGAATTAATCTGTAAGATTTTATATCTAAGTAACTTGCTCCCATTTGGAATATAGTTATTGCAGTTTCTTTTCCTTCAAAAGCCCTCTCAATGCACAGCCAAACCCGTATCTCACAGTTTTTTTTTACAGTCCAATATTTCAAATAAAAAATCAGAAGTATGATGCAATTGTTTCCATTTGCCTGCATGGCTGCTACTCCGACAGTACTCAACAACACTTCCAACGTCAACTAATAACCCATCATCAAAGATGAAACATGCTGATCTTCATCGACCAAATTAATCACTCACTCCTTACAACACTGGCTTATAGGGCCAGCAGTGTGTCCTATCTGAAAGATGCAACAATTTGCCAAGCCTCCTTCATTGAGGAAATTAGAAGTAAACATTTGGTTAAATTCAAGGTAATCTGCAAGTGTCAGTCGGGTTTTATCAAGCAGAAATTGTGTTTATGCCATTCATTGAAATTCTTTGAAGATGTAACATTTTCCTTATAGATCAAGGGAAAGCATTGAAGTGCTTAACTTAAATTTTTAGAAGACAGTTGACAAAGATTCACATAAAAAAGTTATTGTGCAATCTAGAGCTCATGCTATTGGAGTAATATATTAGTATGGATAGAAGATTGGCGAGGTCTAAGAAAACAGACATGTTTAAATTAATCTTTAAAGGATGTCTTAACTCATAGGTGAGTCCAGAACTATAGTACACATTTTTAAAATTAGGGCTTTCCCTTCAGGATAGATATGAGGTGATTGTTTTTGGCTGAGAGGGTTGTACAACTTTGGAAATTTCTGCCTCAGAAGGAGGTGGAAGCAGTATCACTGAATGTTTTTAAAACAGTGGAAGAATCATAGAATCCCTACAGTGTGGAAAGAGGCCATTCAGCCCATCAACTCTGCATTGACCTTCCAAAGAACATCCATCCAGACCCTGCTCCCTACTCTTTCTCCATAACTTCATTTTTACCATGGCGAATCCACCTATCCTGCGCATCCCTGGATAGTGCAGGACAATTTAATGTGGCCAATCCACCTTACCTGCACATCTTTGGACGATACGAGGGATCCACAGCACCTGAAAGAAACCCACACAGACATTGGGAGCATGTCCAAATTCTACACAGACTGTCATCCGAGGCTGGAATCAAACGCATGTCTTTAGAGCTAACCATTGACCCACCGTGCTACCTCGGCGCTGTCCAATAGATAGTCTCTCTTGCCTGTCACAAATCTAAGCTTTTAAAGGTCGATGAAAATATGGAATTCGGGACAGAAGAAGATCAGCCATGATCAATCATGAGTGGCATGGTGGCTCAGTGGTTAGCACTGTTGCGTCACAGTGCCAGGGACCCGGGTTCAATTCCAGCCTCAGGTGACTGTCTGTGTGGAGTTTGTATAGTCTCCCCATGTCTGCATGGGTTTCCTCCCACAGTCCAAAGATGTGCAGGCTAAGTGGATTGGCCATGCTATATTGCCCGTAATGTTCAGGGATGTGTAGATTAGGGGGTTGGGTCTGGGTGGGATGCTCTGAAGGTCAGTGTGGACTTTTTGGGCCAAAGGGCCTGTTTCCACACTGTAGGGATTCGATGATCTTATTAAATGATGGAGCAGGCTTGAAGAGCAGAATGACATCCTTGTGCTGCTAATTGGTATGGTTGCATGTAGCAACATCTTCCAAACACATAATGTCTTTATGCTGGAAGGATACATATGGAACCGTGACACTTGCAAGTTTACATCCAAGTCACACACCACTTTGGAAATAGAATTGCCTGTCCTTCACTGTCACTTTAACATTCTGGAACTTCCAGTCAAATATTACTGTGAATGTACCTCTGAACATGGTCTACAATGGTTCAAGAAGGTGGCTCTCTGCCATCTTCTCAAGGGCATTGACATATGCTGGTATTGTTCAAGACACTCACATCCCATGAATATTTTTAAAAAAATCTTTGCCTGTGTTCTGAGATTCATTTTTCTCATAAATACATGTAAGTGTATTTTCAAAAATAGGACTGGCAACAGATAATTTTTTTTAGATAACACGGTGTAGAGCTGGATGAAGACAGCAGGCCAAGCAGCATCAAAGGAGCAGGAAAGCTGATGTTTCAGGTCGAGACCCTTCTTCAGAAATGGGGGAGGGGAAAGGGGTTCTGAAATAAATAGGGAGAGAGGGGGAGGTGGATAGAAGATGGATAAAGGAGAAGATAGGTGGAGAGGAGACAGACAGGTCAAAGAGGCGGGGTTGGAGCCAGTAAAGGTGAATGTAGGTGGGGAGTTAGGGAGGGGATAGGTCAGTCCAGGGAGGACGGACAGGTCAAGGAGGCGGGATGAGGTTAGTGGATCGGAGATGGGGGTGCGGCTTGAGGTGGGAGGAATGGTTAGGGAGGCAGGGACGAGCTGGGCTGGTTTTGGGATACGGTCGGGGGAGGGGAGATTTTGAAGCTTGTGAAGTCCACATTGATACCCTTGGGCTGCAGGGTTCCCAAGCGAAATATGAGATGCTGTTCCTGCAGCTTTCCAGTGGCATCATTGTGGCAATGCAGGAGGCCCAGGATGGACATGTCGTCCAAGGAGTGGGCGGGGGAGTGGAAATGGTTCGCGACTGGGAGGTGTAGTTGTTTGTTGCGAACCGAGCGTAGGTGTTCCGCAAAGTGGTCCCCAAGCCTCCGCTTGGTTTCCCCGATGTAGAGGAGGCCACAACGGGAACAGCGGATGCAGTATACCACATTAGCAGATGTGCAGGTGAACATCTGTTTGATGTGGAAGGTCTTCTTAGGACCTGGGATGGGGGTTAGGGGGGAGGTGTAGGGACAGGTGTAGCATTTGCTCTGGTTGCAGGGAAAAGTGCCGGTGGTGGTGGGGCTGGAGTGGAGCGGACAAGGGAGTCACGGAGAGAGTGATCCCTCCAGAAAGCAGATAAAGGTGGGGAGGGAAAAATGTCTTTGGTAGTGGGGTCAGATTGCAGATGGCGGAAATGTCGGAGGATGATGCGTTGGATTCGGAGGTTGGTGGGGTGGTACGTGAGGATGAGTGGGTTCTGTTTTAGTTGTTATTGCGGGTAGCGGGTATGAGGGATGAGTTGCGGGAAATGCGAGAGACACCGTCGAGGGCATTTTCGACCACTGTGGAGGGGAAGTTGCGGTCCTTGAAAAACGAGGGCATCTGGGATTCCTCCCACCTCAAGCCCCACCTCCATCCCCTACCCACTAACCTCATTCCGCCTCCTTGACCTGTCCGTCCTCCCTGGACTGACCTATCCCCTCCCTAACTCCCCACCTACATTCACCTTTACTGGCTCCATCCCCGCCTCTTTGACCTGTCTGTCTCCTCTCCACCTATCTTCTCCTTTAGCCATCTTCTATCCACCTCCCCACCTCTCCCTATTTATTTCAGAATCCTCTTCCCCTCCCCCATTTCTGAAGAAGGGTCTCGACCTGAAACGTCAGCTTTCCTGCTCCTCTGATGCTGCTTGGCCTGCTGTGTTCATCCAGCTCTACACTGTGTTATCTCAGATTCTCCAGCATCGGCAGTTCCTACTATCTCTGTAACAATTTTTTTTTTCGTTTGTTTTGCCCTAGACGCTGAAATTTCTGTGGTAAGACATAGTTATTCTGGACTTCAATGTTATAATGTGTATACTTTATAAATGCTACATCTAACATTTATATGCTAAAATGTCTGTCCTGCATAATTTAAGTCATTTACACCAATATAAAATGTATAGCTGAATAATTAGCTCTCTGACTAGTTCCTGCAATTTGGTAATGTCATTATTCAGTATGTAATTATATAGCTTTTTCCAATATACTGATAGTGATCTAATTCAGCCTCCTCCAGAGTCCCTGAATTATTGATACCAATCTTCCATCAATTCAGTTCACCCCATCTGACATCAAGAAATGGCTAAAGACTGGGCATACAGCAAAGATTATGGGTCCTTACAGATTCCTGGTGATAAAGGCTGCGCTCCAAAACTAGCCATGCCCCTAAACAATCTGTTTCTGTCGAGCTGCAATATTGGCATCTACCTCACAATGTGGAGAATTGACCAGGCACAGCCTGACCACAAAAGCATGAAAAAAATCCAATGCAGTAATTATCACTGCAAAAGCCTTCTCGCGTGCATCTGCTCAGCAATGCAAGTCGTCACTAATAGTACTATCAAATGCCATTGGCTCAGCATTAACTGTCTCATTGACACTTAGTTTAGGTTCTGCCATGGCCACTCCTACCTTCATTGTAGCCTTGATCCAAACATGGACAAAAGAGCTTAACTTGGCAGACATGATAAGAGTGATTGACCTTTATATCAAAATGGCTTCTGAAAAAGTGTTACATCAATGACCACCTGGATTCAGATCCCATCATGGCATATTGTGGAAAGACCATCCTTACCTGATCTGGCTTACACATGACTCTAGACCCATTGTAATGTGGTTGACACTTAACTGCCCTCTGGGCAATTAGTGCTGGGCAATAGATGCTGGCCTAACCAGCAATGCCCTCATCCCACGAATTTAAAAAAAAATTAGGGGAAGTTTCTACTGTCTATGGCCATATTTTTCACAAAGTGAAAGGGTATGATTGTTGAAACTCAGTAATCTCAGTCCCAGAATATATTTGCAAGATTTCTTCAAAGTAGTTTTCTAGCCAAACCATCTTCAGCTGCTTCACCAATGATCTCCAATGATACAATGAATTTTATTGAGTATTACACAATGTTCAATACAATCTGCAACTCCTCAGTCACTGAAGCAGTCATGTACAGCAAACATATAATCTCAATCAGTCAGTAAAACTTAGGATCATGAAATCAACTGCTCAACTACTGATGTCAAGTCATACTAGTAAGCTGCCACTTCCAAAATGTTCAACTACCTGCTTTTCACAAACAACTCAGGGACTGAACCATATATCCTCCAGCATCATCCTCCGGCACTTCCGCCGTCTGCAATCTGACCCCACTACCAAAGACATTTTTCCCTCCCCACCCTTATCTTTCCGGAGGGACCACTCTCTCTGTGACTCCCTTGTCCGCTCCACACTCCCCACTTTTCCCTGCAACCGCAGGAAGTGCTACACCTGCCCCTACATCTCCCCCCTCACCCCCATCCCAGGCCCCAAGAAGACCTTCCGCATCAAACAGATGTTCACCTGCACATCTGCTAATGTGGTATACTGTATCCGCTATTCTCGATGTGGCCTCCTCTACATCGGGGAAACCAAGCGGAGGCTTGGGGATCACTTTGCGAAACACCTACACTCGGTCCCTAACCTTTCCTTCCTCCCACCTATCCACTCCTCCTACCTCAAGCCCCACCCCCATCCCCTACCTACTAGCCTTATCCCGCCTCCTTGACCTGTCCGTCCTCCCTGGACTGACCTATCCCCTCCCTAACTCCCCATCTACACTCACCTTTACTGGCTCCAACCCCACCTCTTTGACCTGTCTGTCTCCTTTCCACCTATCTTCTCCTTTATCCATCTTCTATCCACCTCCCCCTCTCTCCCTATTTATTTCAGAATGCCTTTCCCCTCCCCCATTTCTGAAGAAGGGTCTAGACCCGAAACATCAGCTTTCCTGCTCCTCTGATGCTGCTTGGCCTGCTGTGTTCATCCAGCTCTACACCTTGTTATCTCAGATTCTCCAGCATCGGCAGTTCCTACTATCCCTGAACCATATATATTGTTTTTTAACTTAGAACTTCCTGGACTCAACCTGTATTTCTAATCTGTGTCTATGTGTACTGATTTACTAATTTGTCTCATGTTGAGTAATTGGTAAACTCACTAATCTTTAATTCAAGAGGGCCTGGCTCAACTGGTTTAAACATAATTTCACTTCGTCTGGGAGAAAAACATTTACAATGGATGGGATCCATTTCAAATTAACTGTTCATTAATTACTTAATATTGATTCAAATTAATTATTGCAACCAACCAATGGGATGGGTGAATGAAGATGGCGAGTCCTTCATCCCTCCTCACCCTGGGAGCTTACAGTTGGGGGTATTCCATCTTAAACTGTAAGAATTGAGGAACCTTGCTTGGGACTGCATCATGACAAATTGTCAGCCTAAGCAGGATTTAAACCCACTGATGGAGACCAGGTCACCAAAATTCAAAAGGGGTAGCCAATCATTTACAGGTGAAAACCGGTGATGATGGAAGTAATAGAATAGTGACGGAGAGAGATTAACACCAGAACTGAGAATTTCAAGAAAAGGAGAAAGCATGAGAAAGTGATAGAGAGAAATGGGAAAAAGAAGAAAGATCAAGCAATGAAGAAAGAGAGAGGGTTACCGGAAAATCTGCAGGGAAAAAGAGTTTGAACTAAAACAGCTGGAACAGAGGAGCAAGAGCACTACTGAATTCTATGAAAACACTGTAAGTTCAGCCTTGGATGGAGACAACTCACTTTGCTCATTTCATTCCTACATTTATGAATGTTGAGGTAAAAGTCTTCAATATCTGTTTAAAGTGGGTTGCAAAACAGTTAAAGTGGTCAGCCATGTGAAATTTTATGTCGAGAACTGGGAAGGGAATTTCAAATAATACCCCTTCAAAAGGGGGAAAAGGTAAGTCAGTGTAGACTGGACAGCGATCTCTTGTGATTATCTAAAAACAAAACGAGGAACTGACAACATGCTACACAACAACCAACCACACCCTGCAGATTATGTCCCAAGTTGCAGGCATCTTTCGCAACCTTACAACAAACAGTAACCTGACGAGAATGATAATCAATTGGGGAAACTTGCCCAATGTGATCAGAGTCATATAAACACTATGGCTACAAAGTCTTTTAAATGTGGTTGCACAGACATGGATTGAAAGTAGCAGCAACATAATCAAACTTAATCAAAATATCTCTGTGCATATTCAGAACACCCAATGCACAGTCATTGCAGACATACCATATAGGATGGCATAATAATCAACATTATCTATAAAGAAAATTAAAGCAAATTACTGCGGATGCTGAAAATCAGACTGAAAGTGCTGGAGAAACTCACCATATCTAGCACTATTCACAGATAGAGGACAGAATTACATTTCAACTCCAAGGCCTCTTTTTTGGAACACTTTTCCAGTTCCAGAGAGAGGTCATACTGGATTTGAGATGTTAACTCTACTTCTCTCTCTACAGAAATTGCCAGACATCTGAATTTCTTCAGAGCTTTCTGCGTTTATTTATAAACCAAACTGATTCAATTTGTCTCAGAGATAGTAGGAACTGCAGATGCTGGAGAATCCGAGACAACAAGGTGCAGGGCTGGATGAACACAGCAGGCCAAGCAGCATCATAGGAGCAGAAAGGCTGACGTTTCGGGCCTAGACCCTTCATCAGATTCAATTTGTCTATTCTGCCCTTTTTCCAAAGGAACCACAATGTCTGACTATTTGCATTAGTTTGGCTTTTGATGTTTGATTTTCTTCATTTCTAGAGGCAACATCCCATCACAGTAAAGAGTATGTTGTATGAGAATCCATAATTGACTGTATAAGGAGAATTGTATTTGAACTGCTGCAGACAGGGGTTCCTTAGTTAGCTTTGTGATGTTAGCTTTGTCCGTTTTGTACATTCTACTTCTCAACATCTTGGATTTTGTGACTCCAAACATTAATTTGGCTTTTCCAATGAATCTATTCATTGCACACGTGTTTGTGTGTGTGTGTGCGCCTTTGTGTGTGCGTATGTGCACCCCACAATTAGGCCTGAGAATACCCCATATGTTACGCCTATTCTATTTCTTTGTGTGGTGTTTAAATATTCTCTCAATCTCATTTGGATATACTGGAATGTCAGAAGGACATCAGTCTAAAAATAGATATGCGCCCCCTCCAAAAAACACTGTAAGTTTAAGCAACAGCCTATCTATTAACAGGGGGCATGTTACAAACTGTAGGGTGGAGATGTGTTGCTAAAATTCAAGTGAGAAACTCAAAGGTCCCAACTTCCTTGTATGCAAATTACCTATCTTTTAACATTCTCCTCAATTTGTTTTGAAATTTCAGTTGCAATTATTCGTTCAGTGTTATTTGAAAAAACAGATAATTAAATCTGATAATTCTATAAATTATGGTTCACATGTCAGTAGATTGTGGACACTCATTCAATAATTATATGTGGGCATATACAGAAACACTCAATATCACTGGTGGTGGGTAATAGATTTAGGAGTTATCGTCTTGTGAATAAACCTAACACTGACTAAAATTAACATCTGGTCTCCTCTTTCACTTACTGGTTGTGAAAGGTTTAACATATCATCCATTAAATTCATCTCATATATTTCTTCTTCAAGCGTGAAAATTAAAATTTCAAGTGGTTTAACCATCATTGATCAACATCAAACACAAAGTAGAATCATAGAATTATGGAGAAGACAAGGAGACCATTCAGCTCAATGTGCCTGGCTTAGATCTTTGAAAGGTAACCTGTAGTAATGCTATCCATTCAGCTGTTATTTTCCTATAGCACTTCAAATAATGATAATCATTATAAGTCAACTTTTAATTAACTTCTACTTCTACCATTAAAACATGAATTTACAAAAAAGAAAAAAAATTCTTAAAAAAAAAACTGCCTGAGTTTCATTGCAATAAAACAGCTAAAAGTGTTTTTTTTAATGGGAGCTGGAATTCTGGTCACATTGAGAGTAGACTTTTCCAGCAATGGTAAGTGGAGAATACTCTTATTGAAGACACCTAAAAATGATCAACAGTATGTGGACATGCAGCTAGAGAGGTAACTCACAAGTGGCCCAAATTCCGCGAGATTCTCAATGACTTATGTTCTGATGATATGTGTCTTTGCAGCCAAATTTGAAGGAAACTTTAGGCCCAAATGATGCATAGAGCTTACTGACAGTTGGTGAATATCATTTTTTTTGGTTAATTTTTGTACTGTCAAGTCAAGGTTGATAAATTAAATTCTGTTTAATCAAGCCGTCAAACTCAAAATGCAAAAGACAGTTGACACACAGGAAAAAGTGTACTCAGTCATCATCTATTGCAGGTGAAAATAAACCATACGATTGCTGGAAGGCTCAGATAATGTCAGATAGCAATAAAATCTCATCAATTCTGATGGTGAGCCAAAGTGAAAGACAACAGATTTCTGCTTCAGATACTGATTTAATTGCAATTAGCTTCCAATACTTGCTAGTTATACTCTAGTCACTTGTTTCTTCATCTTTTTAAATCAAAGAGTATAAATCTTTCTGATATTTACTGTTATTTGCATGCCCCAAAAATAGCAAATTTGAATAGCTCACTAGCCTCAACACTGTTGTATCACATTTATAATTGTTTTGTACATTCTCATAAGGTAAATGTCTGCTCCTTCTCTTGTTATATTGTTAATGTTAATAAGCATGAGCGTGTTCCTTCCCCCTGCCTCACATCTATTGCTTTCTATGATATTCCCTTTGTCCCTATCAATGTTACCACCTTGAAGTAGAAAATAGCCATTGTTGTTATGACTAATTAATTGGTATTAAGATTGGCTCAGTCATTGCATCCTGAGTTAAAAAGTTGTGTGTTTCAGAATTTCAGCAGACCATCTGGGCTAACATTTCAGCATTGTACCGAAATAGTACTGCATTGTCAGCAGTGCTACTTTTCAAATAAGCACTCTGTTGGCTCCTCAAATGGTTGTCAAGAATCCCATGGCAATTTTCAAAAATAAGCAGGTGAGTTCACCTAATGTTCTCACCATCAGTTATCCATTTAAAACTTAACATTATACAGATTTCTGGTTATTAATCACATTGCTGTCATTAAGACATTGCTACGCTCACATTGGCAGCTACATTTCTATACAAAGCAACAGTGTAAGTACAAAATCGTTGGCTGTAAGGTGCTTTGTTTTGAGGATATGAATGGGACTATAGAAATACAAGCTAATTGCTTGCTGACCTCAAAACAGCAGACTGGAATAAATCTCAAGGATTATTTAATTTGTTTGTCTGACCTCAGGAAGATGTCTGTGACTCAGATTCACACAACATTAAAACAAAAAGGATAAAAGGCAATTTTTATTGTTAACTCATATTAGGATTGTTTCAGTGTGACTGGTCCCCTTTAACAAGTTTTTTTATGTTTAGACAGTTGGGACATATACGCTGTAAATAACAGTCCACAATTTTTCTTCATCGCCGTCAAGTATTTGCAGATCTGGTACAGAATAAAAATATGCAAACTGAAGATTTGCTCTGCAAAACAATACATTTTAACATTGACCTTTAAAAACTGCCCTTATTTGGAACATTGTAAAATTCTTCAATTCCCACTGCCGATTCCTGAAACTTCTGGCTGATATTGTTAATTTAATAGCAAACCATGATCAGCATTGCTTTGTGGACCATTATCTACTAAAAACTGACACTCAATCTTATCTTACATTTAACAGCCATTGGATCAGGAGACTTGTGTGCCATTAATTTGCCCTGGAATTGAAGCCAAAAGACAAAGGCAAACTACAGTGCTGCTCAATTTCCTAGTGATTTAAACATATTTGTTGCAGGGATAACATAGATTATGATATTGTGTTGGTAACTGGTGATTGATTATTAGCCACAGCAACAGACATGTTGTTTAAAGGTACAGCTGTTGTAGTTGTCTGGTGTCTCTCTGCTGGAGGGCATTTAATTCTGCAAAGTGATCAAGTTCAGTCATCGATGGTGAAGTATGCAATTTTACAGTAACATCATATGATATTCTGCACTGGGATGTTCCCAGATCAGATAGATCAGGAATAGTTTTGAATAAGTGAACAAAAACCCAACTCAAACTCAAAAATCTGAATTTTCTCAATTAATCAAATTAGAGCTGTCATAGTCTGCTGCCAATGGATATTATGAGTGACTACAAATTTCAAAATTCTATAATAATGAATGGTAATCCAATGACATGGATAGGACTTTTTAACTAATTCACTTCTACAACCTCTGTTCTACTCTAAGTTATCTTCCAACATGATGTGTTTTTGGCTTTTTGCATTTCTAGTCCTATTTAGCAGAGGATGTGGATCTCAAATAGCTCCACTAATTCCTACCGAGGAACTGATCGACTCATTCTGTGGTGTCTGCCAAGATGTTAAAATTGGCCCTGCATGGCAAAGTTGGTTTAATTGTTGCTCAATCTTTAATAGCATGCATTTGTTGCTCAATTGTTGGATATTGAATCTTAAACGGTTCCGTAAAATCAATATTTTCTACGGGGAGAACTTTGATTGCATTCTGTTTATATTGTAAAAAAATAAAAGCAGCAAATTGGGAATGAGTCCACCATCAGGAATGTGAATAAGTGATGGAACTAATTACAAGATTTATGACTGGAGATTTAATGCAGCTGGTTCTGCATTTTTTTCTTGTCAATATTCAGATTAAGCCTGTTAACCTGGCTGTTTGAAATTGAAGTAAAAAGTTCTCCCTATTTCCTGATATAGTCATATTATAGACTCCGCTATCAAAAAGGCGAAATTGTACAGCATAGATGAAAGACTACATCTGAGGTGAATCTAAGGACCGATGCAGTTTACTAACAGTTTCCGTAGAATAATTACTCTGACCATTAAATTCATTTTGATTCTTTAACAGATAAAGAAATTGTGAAGCAGCTATATTGTGTTGCGCATTCAAATACAGACTATTCAGGCATGTATGAAAGGATTATTGAGTAAATGCATCAACTGATTCAATACTCAGCTGAATGAAGCAGAATAGTTTGAAAGTAAATCCCTGCTACATGCTCAGTTAGCCAATTTCAGCTGTGCAGGTGAAGGACGGGGAGAACTTCAATTAGCCTCTGAGTTTGACAATTAACCCTTCCGGGCACAACAGATATCTGGAAGAACAAGCCTGTGTACGTTGAGTGACTCCAAAGTGGAGCCTTACTCTGATCCTTTCCATGGAGCAATAATTCAATAATTTTAGTTTCCAAACTTCCAAATAAAAAAGGTATACGAGCACAGTACTCATGGATCATCCGCATCATGACAACACATATGGCATAATTACCTGCCAGAAACAAAGAAATGGGGAGAGAAGAAATGGAAAAATAACTTTATAATTGGTTTTATGCTAGAATTATGCTGTAAAGTTTAATCAGGTGTTATGATGATGGTTCAAAAATACAAAGCATTGATAGACATTTTTTTAGTTTTAGTTCCAAATATTTTTCAAAGGAGCACTGCTACAGAAAACTGTAGATTTAAATTCAATGACTGTCTGACAAAGTCCTGTGTGAAACCAAGGGAATTGTCCAGGACACTTCGAAAACAGAGAGACTGAGCAAGAAAATATAATAAGGGTTACTGACTGTCTCTCCCCTTGACAGAAAGCCACCCTGCACAGGCATGCCTGTTTTGCCTTCTAGAAATACACAAGAACAGGGGTTAGAAAGCCAATTTTAATTAGACCATAAGATCATATGACTTAGGAGCAGAAATTAGGCCATTTGGCCCATTGATCTGTTCGGCCATCCAATCATGGCTGATAAGTGTCTCAACTCCATTCTCCTGCATTCTCCCTGGGAACCCTTGATCCCCTTAACAATCAAAACCTACCTGTTTCTGATTTAAATATACTCAATGACCTGGCCTTCACAGCCTTCTGTGGCAATGAATTCCATAGATTCGCCATTCTCTGACTGAAGAAGATTCTCTTTATCTCCATTCTAAAGGGTTTTCCCTTTCCTCTAAGGCTGTGCCCTTGGGTCCTAGTCTCTCCTGCCAACGGAAACATCTTCCCAACATCCAGGCCGTTCAGTATTCTGTAAGGATCAATTAAATCCCACCTTATCCTTTTAAACTCCATCAAGTGTACACCCAGAATCCTCAAATTTCCTCATATGTTAAGCCTTTCATTCCTGGGATCATTCTTGTGAACATCCTCTGGACCCTCTACAGGGCCAGTATGTCCTTCCTGAGGTAAGGGGTCCAAAATTGCTCACAATACTCTAACTGTGGTCTGATCAGATTGTTATAAAACGTCAAAAGTATATTCCTGCTTTTATATTCTAGTCCTCTCAAAACAAATGCCAACAGTGTATTTGCCTTCCTAACTACTGACTCAACCTACAAGTTTAACAAATCCTGGACTAGGACTCTGAAATCCCTTTGCACTTCAGATTTCTGAATTTTCTCTCCATTTAGACAATAGTCTATGCCTCTGTTCTTCCTAGCAACATGAATGACCTCACACTTTCCCATATTGTATTCCATCTGCCACTTCTTTGCCCACTCTCCCAATCTGTCTTATTCCTTCTGCATCCTCCCCGCCTCCTCAATACTACCTGTCCCTCCACCTATCTTTGCATCATCTGCAAAATTAGCCAGAATGCCCTCAGTTCCTTCATCTAGATCATTATTGTATAAAATGATAAGTTATGGTCCTAACACTGACCCTTGCGGAACACCACTAGTCACCAGCTGCCATCCTGAGAAGGACCCTTTTATCCCCACTCTCTGCTTACTGCCAGACAGCCAATCTTCTATCCACGCCAGTACATTGCCTGTAACACCATTGGCCCTCACCTTACGCAGCAGCCTCCTGTGTGTCACCTTGTCAAAGGCCTTCTGGAAGTCCAAGTAGATAACATCCATTGGCTCTCCTTGGTCTAACTTGCTTATTACCTCTTCAAAGAATTCTTACAGATTTGTCATGCATGACCTCCCCTTGATGAAACCATGCTGGCTTTGCCCTATTTACCATGCACTTCCAAGTATTCAGAAATCTCCTCCTTCACAATGGACTCTAAAATCTTAACAATGACTGAGGTCAAGCTAATCGGCCTTTAATTTCCCAACTTTTGCCTTACTCCCTGATTTTCCAGTCCTCTGGGAGCCTTCCTGACTCTTGTGATTCCTAGAAGATCTTCACTAATGTGTCCACTATCTCTTCAGCTATCTCTTTCAGAACTCTGGAGTGTAATCCATCAAGCCCAGGTGATTTGTATGCCTTCAGACTTTTCAGTTTGTCTAGCACCTTCTCCTTGATGCTGGCCACCATACTCACCTCTATCGCCTGACTCTCTTGATTTTTTGGGATATTACACATGCCTTCCACCGTGAAGACTGACACAAACTACTTATTCAGTTCCTCAGCCATTTCCTTTGTTTCCTATTATGACTACTATAGAATTCTATAGAATCCCTACAGCATTGAAACAGGCCATTTGGCCAACTCGTCCATACTGACCCTCCGAAGAGCATCCGACCCACACCCTTCCCCCACCCTATCCCTGTAATCCTGCATTTCCCATGGCTAACCCACCTACACTCCTGAACACTATGGATAATTTAGTATTGCCATACACCTAACTCGCAGATCTTTGGATTGTGAGATGAAACCGGAGCACTTAGCTGAAATCCACACAGACACAGGGAGAATGTGCAAACTCAATACAGACAGTTGCCTGAGGGTGGAATCGAACCCGCATCTCTGGTACTGTGAGGCAGTAATGCTAACTGTGCCGCCCAGCGTCAATTCCTAGAGGCCCAATGCCCACTTTCGCCTTTCTTTTGCCCTTTATATGTCTACAGAAACTCTTGCAATGTTTTTATATTACTGGCTAGCTTACACTCATATTTAATGTTCTCTCTTCTAATTCTTTTCTCATTGACCTCTGTTGGTCTTTGTAGGCTTGTCAATCCTCCCACTGCCATTCACCTCATTATATGCTTTCTCTTTTGCTTTCATGCTGTCCCTGATTTCCCTTGTCAGCCATGATTGCCTTATCTTCCCTTTAGTATCCTTCTTTCTCCTAGGGATGAATTTTTCCTGTCTCTCCCAATTTACTCCCAGAAACTCCTGCCATTGCTATTCCATTGTCTTTCTTGTTAGGCTCTTTCCCCAGTCAATTCTGGTCAGCTCCTCACTCATGCCTCTGTAGTTGCCTTTATTCAACTGTAACACCGTTCTGAGTCCACCTTCTACCTTTCAAATTGCAAAGTAAATTCTATCATATTATGGTCACCGATTCCTAAGGGTTCCTTCACCTTAAGCTCCCTTATCAAGCTTGCCTCATTGCACAACACTAAATCCAGAATTGTCTGTTCCCCAGTGGGCTCCACCACAAGCTCTAAAAAGCTATCTTGTAGAAATTCCACAAATTCCTCTTCTTGTGATCCGCTACCAACCTAATTTTCCCAGTCCACTGTAATCACTGTAACCTTACCTATCTTACACATCTTTTCTATCTCCTGGTGTATCTTGGATGCCTGTACATAACTCCCATTATGGTTTTTTCACCATTGCGGTCCTCAACTCTACCCACACAGATTCTATACCATCTGACCATACTTTGTTTCTTGCTATGGATTTAATTTCATTTCTTACAAATAAGGGAACCCCGTGCCCTCTGCCCACCTGCCTGTCTTTTCAATAGGGTGCATATCCTTGAATATTCAGCTCCCAGCCCTGATCCTCTTGCAACCACACCTCTGTGATGTCCACCATACCTGCCAATTTCGATCTGTGCCACAAGCTCATTTACCTTTTTTCATATGTGCATTCGGATACAACACCTTCAGTCGTGCATTGACAATCCCTTTTTTCGTTGTCATTCTTTTATCCAGTGTGCTTGAAGTTTGATTCCTAACCCTTTCTAAACACTTTGTGCTAGATGTGTGCTGAATACTTTAACAACATCTCCTAAATTCTCCTTTCTTTTCACTTTTTTCACATTTTTCCATGCAATTGAATCTACCCCCACAGATGCTAACCTGCTGCTTTGTTTCCCATTGGTCATTATACTTCTTGGAGTTTTACCTTTCCCTTCGCTCCCCGACTTTCGAGTTTAAAGTTCTGTTGATCAATCTATTTACCCTTTTCACTGGAACATTGGTTCCAACTAGGTTCAGGTGGAGACCGTCCCAATGGTACAGATCACTCCTGTTAGAATACTGATGCCAGTGCCCCATGAAAAGGCGCCCCTCTTTCCCACACCACTCTATTAGCCACATGTTTACTTCCCTTATTCTCATGTCCCTATGCCAATTTGCACATGGCCTCAGGCAGTAATCCGGAGATTATAACCCTTGAGGACCTATTTTTAAATTAATTTCCTAGTTCCTGATGATCCTTAAACAGGTCTTCTTTCCTAGTTCTACCTATGTTGTTTGTCCCGATGTGGACCACAACAACTGGATCCTCCCACTCCCGCTCCAATATCCCTTCAAGCTGGTCAGAGATATCCCTTACCCTGGTACCGGGCAGGCAACATACCATGCGGGACTCTCTATCCTACTTACAAAGGATGCTATCTATTCCCCTAATTACAGAATCCCCTACAACTACCACTTGTCTTTTTGCTCCCCCCTCTTGAATGGCCTCCTGTGCCACAGTGCCATGGTCAGCTGGCTCATCCTCCCTGCAGCCCTTTTCCTCATCCACACAAGGAGCAGGTAGTGATTGGACAAGTTCAAGAGCTGAGGCCCCTCTGTTCCTCAATGCAGGATCCCTCTACCTGCCTCGCTTACACTCATCCCCTGCTGTCCCTAGCCACTGACCGAATTTGTGGTACTTAATCTATCAGGTGTGACTGTCCCCTGAAACAGAGCATCCAGGTAACTCTCCTCCTTCCAGATGTGCTGCAGTATCTGAAGCTTGGTCTCCAGCTCATCAATTCTGAGCCAAAGTTCCTCCAGGAACCAACACCTGCTGCAGATGTGGTCACTGCAGTTCACAATGGGCTCCATCATACAGCTACAGCACATCACCTGCCCAGCCGTGTCTACTTAGCTAATTAATATATTAAGTAATTAATCCTTGGTTAGTTAATTATTTATTAATTAGTTTTGCAGTTTTTTTTCAACTTTAGGGAAGATTTCCTACCAGCTAGTCAGGTCACAGCCCTCCCATGATGTCACTTTTTCCAGTTTGGTTTCAGTTACTCAAGAAGTTCCTCCCTCTGACTCTGCTCCTGGAAACATGGCATTCTATTGGAATTGATTAGTGGGATTCAGTGTTGTCATGATGTGATGGTCACAGTCAAAGAACTAGTCACTAGTTACTCCAGTGCTGTACGTAAAGGTCCTCTCTCAATCCAAGTGCTGCAAACTAGTTAAAGGGAAACAGGACAGCAAAGGACACTGTCTCACCTTTAATGCTAGAATTTAGTTATGGTTGAAAAGTATCAGAGCAATAGAACCTTAATCAATCAGCAAAACTAAGGGCCGTGAAGTTGATTGTTCACCTCAAAGATCAACACTATTAGTTACCTCAGTGGAATGGCTGCAAAGATTAACCATCTGTTCTTCTCTAATAATTCAGACACTGATCCTTATAACTGTGTTTTAAATGCTATAATTCTTAGTCCCCTCACGTTTCTAATCTTTGTGTACATGTGCTATTTTACTCATTCTTTAAGGGTTTACTATTTAATAAACTCATTCTTTGTCAATTCAAGAGAGCCTAGACACGTTGGCTCATTTTAAAGCATAAGTTCACTTCAGCCTGGGACAAAGACATCCATGCCGGAAGGCATCTTTTTTTTCAAATCTATCTATCTAATCTATCTATTTCTTTGCCACATGTATTTCGTTACAAAATCAGTGAAAAGTGTTCTTTGGTGTTGTCTCACTCTAGCACCATGTTAAAACACAGAAAAGTAAACCAAAATGTCGAACACAAAGGCAGAAAAATAAACAAATAGTGTTCCACTTTACAGTCCTTCTTGTTAAGTGCTGTGCCATGGACCATGGGCCAGCCACAAGTCTCCCTTGCTATGCCGCCATCGCCGGAAAAAGAGTTGCCACCCCGGCACTATCTTCCCTCCACTGATGCCCCTACCACTATGAGTCCTCATTGGACCTCATCAATGTAGCCGCCATTGATGCCAGCGGGTACAGCACTGGCTGAAACTTGACTCTATTGTCGCCATGAGTCAAATTTTGGGCCCACCTTGCTGATGCAGCTACTGCTGATGCCACCAGGACTCGTACTGGGCTCAAACTCATCTCTGCTGCCATCAATTTACCTTCCTGTGACCAATCAGGAGGTGGGTGAATAAAGAAGGGGTGCCAGATCACCCTCCTTATCCAGAAGCTTAACTGTTTGAGGAATCCCTGGAATGGTAGCTAAGTGAGGAATATTGCCTGAGGTCTTTTCATAACACAGGTGATATACGTTATGTACATCTGGGGACTTTACTATGAGGACCTATCTCCAGAAGCCACTGTCCTAAGAACTGTACATATATCTTCAAGATTGTACAATTTGACTTGGGAGGGATAGACTTGTTTGTCAAAGGTACCAAGACTGCTTGTATGGGAATTATTTAAACAAAGGAAAATTAATTCTTGATTTCTAATTTTATGGCTCATTTTAGGGACTCCGATTGAATTACCACACAGGAGTTGATAAGTAGTAGCAGTAACAAAGTCCACCTATTTCAGAACACAAAAGTCAGCTAAACTCTACTCGCTGGTGGAACTGCCAAAGCTAAAAAAGAAATCTCTGAATTTCATGCATTTGAAACGAGATGTGGGAATCACTTGGTAATTGAGCTAGCTCAGAGCCTGACGCACTGGTGAAGATACTGAAGCTTTTTGGAATCTATACCTAAATTGGAATTGCTTTCTCAACAAAAATGCCTGCAGATCCTACAAATGTCTAGGAGCTATGATAGATTTATAAAAAGCAAGAATTACATCTTAATATTGTTAGTTCGATTAAATAATTGACAGCAGCTCCATTACAAATTTGTCTTCAAATACATTTTTTCATAGATTTTCTTTTTGTTTCATATATTAACTGCATATATTTGAGACATTTAAGTACTGAGAATTGTGCACTTTCCAAAACCTGGAGGAAGAAGAAAACACAAATTATAATGATTGTACATAATTACTGTACTCTTGTTTTAACATCTTAAACATGGTACTCATCAGATCATTTCCCCTCAGATCACAGGCTGTTTGAATATTGTTAGCAATAACTTCAGAACTGGGAGCATTTATTTCTACACTTTGCACGGTAAAATAGTGTTTGGAAATGCCAATGACAGATTACACTAGAATTGTGAGAAATTCTGGACTTTGGCCCATATTTCTAGTTGTGATAAAATCAGTTAGTATCATATGAAGAATTGTACTCGAGCTATGATGTTTTGCATTGAACATGACCCTCAGATAAAGATGTTTTTGTGAAGTCAGATTGTTTTGTCATTTCCAAACCATCATAATAGAAACAATAGTTACAAAGTTAAGTCAGAATAATTCATTTTATCAAATATCAAAAACTTGGGTCAACTAATGGAAAGCTAGCATCACTATCGTTAATGCTTCCTTTTGACTTATTTTCTATTTCCGAGATAGTGGAATTTTATCTGGTAGATTAAGGTTACAGTTGGAGCTTGTGGTGCCTACGATAAGTAAAGCTTTCATTGCTCCAACATGATTATGTGATGATGGAGCAACATATGAGCTTTTCATCACTGGTCATACTAAGTTCTAGCATCCAGATACCAACTCCCATTGCTTCAACATCTTTATATATTTTTGCAGTTTCAATTTGGATTATAAATCAAAACAACCAAGTTTACTGAATGACACCCAAATGAAGAAATTTATTAAACATGGTTACACTTTTCATAACTTTTACCTTAAAATAAATCAGTATCAATGTAAGTTAAACATAAATTAACAGGCATGTCCTGGTTGGTGTGAATCATAAATTATACATGGATCAGGAAATATCACAAAGATTTCTCATGGAATTCTAAGGCAGTCTATGCTGCCACCATTTTCGGACTTAATGTTCTTCTTTCTCTTCAGCTTTTCCATTTCCTTTGTCCTTTTGTCTGCCATGTACTTGAACTTCCATTCTGTTGGTATTGATTCCAAATCAAGTGTTATTAGTTTACATGTTACATGGGCCAGTATTTCTTATGATGTAAAAATTATGATTGATAGTTTAACAAGTGGCGCAAGCTTTGTGGAGTCACTTTGCAATAATTTTAAAACTATTATGGATTCCTTGTTCCCTTACAGTAATTACGACTGTTTTCTTTTTGACTGCTTCTGAGCTGGAAAGTTGTCATAATATTGCTGCTAATATGACACATTGCTATGCACCTTATCAACAAATGGCATCTAAATTACATTTCAGGAGAATGGGAAAGGATGAAACCGATGTTAGGTAGTGTGACCATTGGTAGCACTCATCTTTGAATCAGAAAACTGTTGTTTGAGTGTTGTTCCTGAGATTAGAAAACAAAAATGTCAGCTTGACACTGTGCAGAGTTAAGCCAGGATAGCAACTTATTCTGAGTTTAGCAGTGAAGTGAAGCTCTGTCAATCCTCAAGCAGGATTAAAATCTTATTTGCCTTCATTTTTTTACAGAGTTGAAAAGGTTCAGTTAGGACCCAGGTGCAAAAGTTTCACCTCATTTTCTGACAGGTCCAATTTTTGCCCATACTGGACAGCAAGTAATACAAGAGAAACCCAAACTTAGCAGGATTATTAATAGTAAGCTTGCAAGAAAAAATAGGCCAAGTGTAGGAGATAAAGCTTAATGAAGTAGACATAATCACTTTTGAAGGGCAGATAAGGTCTGTATACTTGTCATTAATTGAAATGTTTTTAAATCCTCTCTCTTTAAAGTTGTAAAAGTGGCTGAAGCTTTCATTTAAGTGTATTGTGTTTAAATACAATAGCATTAGGTTATGCAGTTTCAACAGAGATATTTGTTAAAGTTATTAATAATATCATCATGCTCTTATAAATGCTTGGCTGAGTTTCAAAGTCATCCATTATCTCAACAGTGTGTTTTCAGTTCACAGCTTAATAGATATCTTCCAGAGATGGTTAAAGTATTAAATGTTTTTGATATAGTGTATGAATGGAAGTTTCTTTGCTTTTATAAGAGATTGCTATTCAAAGAACTTTAAAAATATTGAATGACTTATTTTTCACTATCAAGGTGAGACTGTATTAGATTGTAAGATAAGTTTTTTAAGTCCAAATTTTTCTTCAGGCAAACCCACAGTGTATGTTGAGTGACATAACATCACAAGGGTCAGAACTGATTCCTTTATGCCCATCAGCGAGGGACCTGAACCTTCTCAGCAAGCAGACCCATGCCTGATCTACTCCTTTTGTAGTGTCACACAGTCGAGCCACAGACCTCATTAAATCTGTCTTTTTTTTTAGCTGAGTTAGGAAAATATCTCATCCTTCCTAGATGGAGAATTTTCCTTCCTGGAGTTTCCTAGAGGAGGAACATTTTGCTGCTGTAAAGGACCAGGTGGGAAATACAATGAGGCAAGACAGTCCACTAACTTTGTTACTCTCCTCCACAGTGTAGGCTGCTTTGTCTTGCAGCAATAATGGTCAAGAGGTACAAATATAGAAACATTTGAAAACAATCAAGCCTGCCCCACCAACAGTAAGTGGCTGCTGAAAATGACAATTAGGTTTTTGGGATATGTATACATTCTGCAAAAGATGAGACATGAGGAAGAAGTAAGATCCCAGAGGAAACAAACTATGAAAATCCGTCAATACTTGGAAATGAATGTACTGGTCATGCTGGACTTGCATTTTGAAGCATACAAGATGTGCCAGACAAGTATCTGCTATTTGTTAGTTTTACTGTTTTTTGTCTCCCTTCCAGGATGGAACTGTGAAGATTATAAAAACAAACATATTTAAGATGAAACGAGGAGGGAGTCCCAGTGATTGTGGAAGCAACAGTTTTGAAGACAGAAAACCATCCTGGCAAATGTGAAGAGAGGAAAGAAAGAGGTACATGTACAAATTTGAAATTAGAAATAGATATGGTGGTGGCCCAGGGAAGGAGACAATGGAAGGCATATTTTTGACATGGGAAGGATATAAGATGTGTTTTTTGAGATGTCGCCTGAGGATGACGAAGAGACAAAAAGGTTTACTTACCAGATTGCTCTGATGGATGTCACTAAAGCTCTCTCAACATAAGCCAAAAGGCATTGGGGGTCTGCTAGCTCATTGACTGGATGTAGAGTGATACCAGTGGCATGGAGGCAATTTCTGCAATGCCTGAGGTTACCATGAAGGACTGTCCTTCTCAAGCTCTCAATTCACCTGTGGCATAGTGACCGTTTAACAGTTTCCCCCCGACTCAGAGAGCAGCCCTGAGGTCCAGTAGGACTATGGTGACATTTTTATATGGTTATGCTGAAATTAAAGTAGGAATGAACCCAACAGGTTTAGCAGCTTCTGCAGATAGATAAAAAAAAGTTAATGTTTTGAGTTCAATATGTTCTTCTTCAACCTCTTCTTCTTCCAGTATTTGTAATTTTTCACTTTTATAATAGGGGGATGCTGGCGGCACAGATTTGTCCACTAATCTCTGTCTGCCCTGTATTGCTGTGAATCTGAGGATGCTTCTTCTTATGGCAAAGGATTGAAACTTCTTCTTCAACTACATTTCCTTGTGAGTAAAGGACTAACTGCATTTTCATATGGAGCTATGTCACTTAAGGAGCTATGTCATAAGTGATGTCAGATCACATGGAAGTGAAACCTGAGATTGCAGAGTTTTAGACATGGGCCTTTATTCCATCTCTTCTACATAGTTCCACTCAATAAAGCCAGTAATGTTCATTCACCTGCATGTAGGTATTGTGTTTGGGTTCTTTCAAGTCTCAATGGTCCAGATACATGATGATAGCCTGGTTTCTGGTTTAACTAGAAAAGTCTTGTTGAATAAGTAATATGAGTTTATCACAACACTACAATTATTTCCTGATTACATGAAAATACCTTACCTTTCAACAGAGACCAATGTCCTGCAAGCTCCTTCTGTACCTGCTGAAGGCCCCATACCATTATTGCGTTGGATACTACTTATTGTACTCAATCAGGAATTGACACTGTCAAATGCATAGAAAACAGGATTTATTTTCCTACATTCCTCAGAAGGCTACTCCAGGGAGGTGACTGAGAGGAGTTTCTCTGGGCTGAGCATAGCAATAATAGGTGCTATGCCAAAAGCAAGCAGAAATGCTTGCAAGCAGGAAGGAGCCTCAAGAGTTGGGAAGCTTCACTTCAGAATTGGAAAAGCAACCTACCATTCATATTAAAATTAGACCAGGATTGAATATGGGTGAGGGCTCAACCTGACATGTTGAAGGAGCCTACTTCGCACTCCAATCCACCAATGCCGAGCTCTTAACCTAAACTCATGTTGCTGCTCAAATAAGTGTGACTATTCTGGGCAGCACTGTGGTGCAGTGGTTAGCACTGCTACCTCACAGTGCCAAGGACCCAGGTTCAATTCCAACCTTGGTCAACTATCTGTGTGGAGTTTGTCCCGTGAATGCATGGGCTTTCACCAGGTGCTACGGTTTCCTCCCACAGCCCACACATGTGCAGGTTAGGTGTACTGGTCACGTTAAACTGCCCTGTAGTGTCCAGGTATGTGCAGATTAGATGGATTAGCCATGGTAAATGTGGGGTTATGGCAATAGTGTAGAATGCTCTTTGGAGAGTCAGTGCAAACTTGATGAGCTGAATGGTGTCTATCTGCACTGTAGGGATTCAATAATTCTAATCCAATCTGTAATATACATGGAAGGTAATGAAAGTATTAATTATCCACTGCTGACAAGCCATGCCAATGCCATATGTTTGTTTCACACATCAGAAGTCGCATATATGAAACATCAGGAAGGATGAGGAATTTCTACATGAATTGAATTCAGGTCAATTTTAACACAATTCAGTGATTAATGCAATGTAGAAATTATGAAACTATTGTATGAAAATGATGCTAACATTTGTCTTTGTACCGATTCCCTGTCATATCAAAAATATGCAAGAAAATTTCTAAAGAATTAATGAAACTAGTGAACTCATTTTTGGAATAAATATTCTGACATGAATGTCTAGTTTTTATACCATCTTCATTTTTAATTTTGGTTGATTTGAATATTGTGCAGTATGCAACCGAGGAAATATCAGGATTTACCACATTTCTTATAATAAACAAAAACTAAAGTTTAATCCTTTGGGGGTCAAACATAAAACAGAAAAAATCTAAGTAATGTAAAATAGTGAAATACTTAATTATTAAGTATTGTGCTGGAATTAAAGGAGCAGCATGGAAATTCGGTGAAAGTCAAAAATGAAGTATAGTGGTAAATTGATAAACATATGCACTGGTATTTCCCAGAATTTGGTATGAATCTTGAACTCTTTTTGATATGTGTCAATGACCTGAACTTGGATACAGGAGCCCTAATTTCAAAACTGGATGATGAATACAAACTTCAAACTGCAACAGAGCAAGGGACTGAGAGCTTCCATTTTCCCAACCTAGATAGGAAATTTGGGACCATGTTCAATTCCGAAAAGAACAACAAAAGCAACATCAAGCTTATGGATAAATGGGATTGTAACTTTACTCTGAGGATAACTGCTGAACATCTGTGAAAGTATCTCTGTCTAATGACATTGGATCACATGGAACAGGAGTCTGAGTTCAAAAGTTTCCAGGGAAGGTGTCCTCTCTTACCAGCTTCTCCTCAGTAATGCTCAGTAACGCCAGTTCATAATCAATTTATAACAGTGTAGAACTCACATTCGTACAGAATCAATGCATATGTCTCTGCCATGATTATTAGGATTTGTTCCTTCTTGGAGGGACAGCACATTTTTAACACATTTAATTAGACTTCAACAGTCTGACTGGGAAAGTAATTTAAATTTAACTGCTGCCAGTTTGCCTTTCCAGGTTTCAGAGAAACTGGTAGTACAAGTGAAATGATAGATGCCAGTTGTGAAAGTTATGTGTTTACTCATTGCAGGAGTACTCACTTTGACCCTCAAGAAAGTCATTGACTTCCTTTTTGCTGGTCATGGTCTCTCACCAGCCATTATCATATTCATCTGGTCTAATATCAATAGTTTGCCTACCCTTTTCATACCTTTTACTCTCTGGGCTCCATTTCTATCTATTCACTCACCTCTCCCCCTATCCCTCCCCCAACCTCATGTTCAGAATAAATACTACTTTTTTCTAGTTGCTATCAGTACTGATGTAAAATTACCAGATTCAAAATGTTAACTCTGCTTTCTCCCTATGGATATCCCCACATTTTTCTGAGTTTCACTGGAAATTTATGTTTTTGTTTCAGATTTCCAGCATCTACAGTTCTTTGTTTTATTTTAGTGTCTAATTCACTGCCACATCTCTTCGAGGTATGCCCACCTTGAAGACGTTCTGCTCCTCTCTCCAACAGGATTTCCATTCTAAACATTTTTTTCTTCACTGCTCTCATTTCCATTTTCTCTCCTAGTGTTTGACAAAATCTTTGCCAAAATTTGCTTCCATGCATATCTCATTCCTCAGTGACTGCCTTTGGCTCAGTCTCATCCCATGTGGATTCTGACTGAAGCTTCGTCCTTCATTTTTCAAATCCAACCAGATCGCCATGATGTGCAAAGTTCGTCAGACAGCTCCTCTCTCTACATCCTGAGATCCACGCTCAGCGCCATGCATCACCATATGAGCACTCTTGACCACTCTCTCTCTCCATCAGCACTGCTTCATGATACCTCAAAACTGCCCTGCCACTCCTAGTTCCACTTCATTCTCTAGTCTATTCCATGTTCTAACAAGAAACATTTTTTTGCTCTTTCTAACAGGCATTAAGGAATACAAGCTGCAATAAGTCAGAGCTACCCTTGCCCTCTGGAACCTTCCTCTCCTTCCCTTCCATCTGACTCCATCCTTTCTTCTAACTCCAACTCTTATTGAGTATTTACTATTCACCCTGAACTTCCCCTCTCTAATGCTGAATGTTCTATTTCCAGCAAAGGACTTAGTTTTATCCTTCTGCATCCCAGCTGAATGAATTTCAGGTAAGACATGACACTGAACTGTTCTTCTGTTGCCTCTGCCTCCATGCCCACTTTTTTTGTAAAAGTCCTCTTCCCATCCCACAGACGCCTTTGCCTACCTCCAACACTCTCTCTCCACTTGGACTACCCTCTGACCATTTACTTGCACCCAGTCTGTTGATTGAGAACTGTTGATGCGATAGTGGCCACCTTAATTTCTCTGCACCTTTACCCATTCCAACCAATCTCCCTTTGAACTGGCGACATTCCATGTTCTCATGAAATCCAATCCTGATTTTGTCATCAAGCCTGCCAACAAGGGTGATGCTGTTATTGTCTGGTGTGCTGACCTTTACGTTGCAAAGTCTGAGCACCAACTCTCAGATTCCTCCTCCTGTCTCCCCCTGGACCCCACCATTGAACACCAGGCCATGATATCTACAACGGTCACCAATCTTATCTAATCTGGACATTTTTCCCATGACAGCTTCCCTGCTCTTTGACCCCACACTGTATGACCAAATTCTACTTTTTTGCCCAAATCCACACACAGAACTGTTTCTGCCTGTTTTTGTCCCACGGTACTCATTTCTCTCTACCTCAATTCAATTTGCTTTCTCCCCTTATCCAGTTATTCCTATATACATCTGCAATTCTTCCGAATTTTCATTTGATGCGTGTCTCCTCTTCACCATGAATGTGCAGTCCCTTTGCATATCCATCCCCCAGGTCTTCAGGTTCTCTGCTTCTTCATGGAAAGATGCCAGAACCCTGCCCACCCACCACCACGCTCCTCTGCCTGGCCAAGCCCATCCTCACGTTGAACAACTACTTCTTTAACTCTCTCACTTTCTTCAGATCAAAGGTGTGGCCAAGGGTACCCACATGGACCCCAGTTATGCAAGTCTTTTGGTGAGGTACATGGAACATTCCTTGTTCCAGACTGACTCAACACCCCCTGCCCGTCACTGTCCCCTTGCCCCTGGTCCCCCACAACTCTTTCTCTGGGACATCAATGACATCATTGGTGCTGCTTCTCTTTCTCATTTGCAATTGGAAAAGTTTACCTATTTTGCTCCAATTTCCACCATGCTCTCATCTTCACTTTGTCCATTTCTGACTCCATCCATCCTTTCCTCAACATCTCCATTTCCATTTCTGGGGATAGACTTTCCATTGATATCTGTTACAAAGCCACCAACTGCCACAATTACCTGGACTATACATGCTGACATGCTGTTTCCTGTAAACACTCCATCCCATTCTCCCAGTGTCCCCGTCTCCGTCACTTCAGTTTTGATGAAATTACCTTCCACACAGGGCCCTCAGAAACATCCACCTTTTTCCTCAACAGACCAACAACCTTTGTTGACAGGGCCCCCAGCTGTGTCTGACACATCTCCCATATCTACTCTCACTTCTTCTCTGCAACAATGAAAGATCCCTCTGGTTTTCATTGATTACCCCACTAAGTTTCTGCATCCGAAACATCTTAAGCCATCATTTCTGCCACTTCCAGCAGGGTGCCACTACCAGACACATATTCCCCTCCCCTCCCTTGTCAGCATTCAAGAGGGGCCATTCTCCCGCAACACCTTGGTCCACTCCTCCTCCATTCCCTAAATCCCATTCAGGGGAGGCAATGGCCTAGTGGTATTATCACTGGACTGTTAATCCAGAGACCCAGATAATATTCTGGGGATCAGCGTTCGAATCCCACAATGCAGATGGTGAAATTTGAATTCAATAAATATCTGGAATTAAGAATCTAATAATGACCGTGAATCCATTACCAATTGTCAGAAAAACCCATCTGGTTCACTAATGCCCTTTAGGGGAAGAAAACTGCCATCCTTAATTACATGTGACTCCAGACCCACAGCAATGTGGTTGACACTTAACTGTCCTCTGGGCAATTACGGATGGACAATAAATGCTACCTAGCCAGCAACGCCCTCATCCCGTGAATGAATAAAGGGTGAATAAATGGAAAATCTCCCCACAGCACCTTCCTTTGCAATTGCAGAAGATGTACCATTTGCATATTTACATCCTCCTTCCTCAGTATCCTACTTGCTTAAAATACCTTCCAGGTTCGACAGTGATTTATGTGCACTTCATGTAATCCAGTCTACTGCATTCACTGTTCACAGCATGGTTTCCTCTAAACTGTGGAGGCAAAATACAGACTGGGCTACCGCTTTGTAGAACATCTAAGTTCTGTCCATAAGAATGACACTGAGTTTTCAGTTGACTGCCACTTCAACACATACCATATTCCCATGCCTACCATACCTGGTGCAGGCCTGCTGCAGTTCTCCAGCGAGCCTCAGCACAAGCTCGAAGAAAACTATCTCATTTCTCACTTGTAGACCCTGCAGGCACAAGGACTCAACATCAAGTTCAATAATATTAAAGCCTGCTTCCACCCTTCAATTTTTTTTTTTATCCACCCTCTCACCCAGACAAGCAATGACATAGGCTGCTTTTACCACAGCTTACCCATTTTCTCCTACTTTTAGCTCTCATTATCACTTTTCCAGCTTCTCTTCTGTTTTGGTTTACTATCAATAAACCCCTCATTTGCCACCCTTTTCACATCTCCCTCTCTCTGGGCTCTGTCTTCACCTACCCTCTCACCTTTCCCTCCACAACCTAGACTTCAGCATAAATATTACATTTTTCCTACATGCTATCAGTTCTGATGAAGAGTCACCAGATTCAAAACATTAACTCTTCTTTCTCCCCATAGATGCTGCTAGATCTGTTGAGTTTCACCAGCAATTTCTATTTTTGTTTCAGATCTCCAGTAACTGCAGTTCTTTATTTTACTTCTGTCTTTCATTTTCTTTGGCTTGAACCTTCTGAACCTATTTTTGACTGTGTAAACAAGTCAGAGCAGTGATAAAAATGCCCAAATAGTCTAGTGAAATCAATCAATGTTGCACCCTATTTATATGTATATTCAAGTTTAAAACTAACACAAAGAAGAATGTGATTTTGTGTTTTTGGGAATGCAAAATACATGACCTGATACTCGAAAAGTCCAATAGTGAAAGTTTGCCACATCAGATACTGTAGTGGTCAAGGATTTGTAAAATGGTGCTCTGTATCCAAAGGGAACACATTTTTGACTGATTATATCTTCAAGTAATGCAGTATTAGAGTTGATGATAGATTGGTGTAACCTAGAGATTGACAGGAGAGCTTCCATTGATCACCATCACAGCTATAATCAAGTAGTTTTTGTATCTAATGTTTAAAGGATTAGTTAATCATAGTGCATAATCATCTCCCTAATATACTTCACTCTGAAAATTGTTAGTGACAATGATCCTGTTCAGGCTGTTGATAGTTGATCTGCTGTGGCAGAGTTTGGCAGTAATACACAGGTTTTGTGATGTTATATCCAGCCATGTGAATGAAAGCAAGACAAAATACAATGATTTTATACCTCCTTCATTTCTGTTGTGTTCTCTCAACAGTATCAAACTACAGAATGCATGATCAAAATGTACACAGAAAGTGTTAAATCACCTTAAAATTTACAGTTTTATCAGTTTTCAATGACTTTTGTATTCTTTTCAATGTGTTATTAAACAGCTTGTGACAGGTCTCGGAAGCACACAAATTATCATTACTAAGGTAGAGAGCCAGATGTCTCTCATTTGATTGTTATTCTACCGAGCTCAAATAAAATGCACATGGGTTTGAGCTCTGCGGCACAGGGGTAGCATCCTTATCTCTAGGCCAGGAGACCTGGGTTCAATTCCCACCTTCTCCAGAGGTTTGTTATCACATCTCTGAACAGGTTGATTTGAAAATATCTGAAGTGTGCATGGATGTTGTAAGAGAGCTAGGCTGAACGGTGATGTCCTCACTAACTGAATAACATGCTGATATGAAGAATAGCCTTTTGGTTAGGTAGGGAAGTTGACTGTTTTTGTGGAACTCTGCTGCCTTCTGGTTTACAGTCTTCAGGAGAATTTTATTTGGAAAATATATGTAAAATATTAAATTGGGCAGGTCACTACACAATTACACTTTTGTTGTCAACACTGTGATAATGTTACTTGTGCAATGATGCTGAGACATTGACAAATGCTCCAGAGAGATGCAATAAAATTCCACTGCAGCAGCTAGGGGCACTTCCATTCAAATAATAAAACAAATTTGGAATACAATACCGCTGTCATTCATCGTGAACCTAATGGATTTTTTAAAAAGAAAATCGCCTGGATAACTAATGTCCTCAAGGTGACAAAATCTGTCCTCCTTACTTGGTCTGGTCTGCATGTGACTCTAGACCCACACTGTTATTTACTGACACTGACACTTAATTACCCTCTGAAATGGTGACTGAGAGCCACTCATTTATAGATGGCTTGTGACTACATGCTCAAGAGCCATGAGGGATAGGCAATAAATGCTGCTGCATCCAGCAATGCTCACCTCCCAGGAACAATGTTTAAAGAAAAATCATAGAAAAGTAGCATTTTGCTTCAATGTGTAAACATTTATTGAAGAAGCAGGTGTGTATGAATCCAGAATATTCCAAAGAGGGAAATCCTTAAATATGAGTAAATATAAAATGTTGTTATTCTGAATCTTCAATCTGATTTACTGATTATTCCTTTGAGTTTACAAAACTCATTTGCATCTGGTTTATTCGGTGTGTTTGGTTACCCATTTAGGTTCTGCAGCTCAGCAAACTTGATTGTATACTTATTAATGTCAACACTTGATCCTGAGATTAGATTCTTTAGTTAATTAAGCAATGATGTTCCATTATCTGGAGTAGTATAGGGTGATAATAGACCTCTATATCATTTCCACTTTGAGACATTGTAAACATCTGAGCAATTTGAAAATACAGTCCAATGTTGCATTAGCTACACTGCAATAATCAGTTTCCATAAAAAAAACGATCCCTTGCTAGGAATTAATAAAACTTTTGAAAAGATGTCTTGCTACCATCATTAGGAAATTGTCTTTTTTCCAAAAAAATCTAAAACATGTCCAGAGGACTTTTTCCCAATTAGATCTGGAAGAAAAAGTGAGGAAAACTAATGGCACGTGAGCTGTGTTTCTCAACAAATTGATTCTGATTTCCTGATAATTCAAAATCTACTGCAGGGTGACCTAAATAAATTAGAATTATGCAATGATTGTTGTGCTAGCATGGAGGTAGGTGAAGCTAGTTTGACAGCAAAGAATGTCAACCTCAGTATATTTAAAGAAGTAGGGTGACTTTAGCTAAGTCTCAACTACTGCCAAGAGGCTTACCTGTCAGGCTGATATTTGCAGCTCATCTCTTACTACTTATTATTTTAGTGAGTATCTTAGGCAAAAAAAAAAGTATCAACAAACACTGTCTTACTGCGGAAAAAAGTCTTAGATCATTAAAATGACAATGATAATTCTTCCAAAATAAACCTGAATAATTTTCAAACAATCACGATAATAATTTAACGTGCCAAATAATTTAAAGTTAATAAATATAATAATTTAGTAGTCTGAGAGGTTAGCCAGTTAATGCTGTACAGAGTGTGTGTTGAGTTAATTAATGATGATATGATAATTTACTTATACAAAAGCTTTGAACGAACAAGGTAGAAAGCAAAGAGAGGAAGTAAAGCCCTGGGTCAACGGGTCTGTGCATGAAGGCTCAGTTAACTGAGCCAAACAGATTTAATAATTCCAAATTTCATTTCCAATCTGTTCTGAGTTCACACATCTCAGCAATTGGGTGCTACTAGTGGGCTCAGTCGAGCCATACAAATGAAAATCACCCAGGTTTCTGCGTCTGTTCGCAATCCAATAATTGTTGCCAAAAAGTGAATGCTGGGTAAGAAAAGGACATGGCTCAACATTAATAAAAACCTAAAAATGGTGTAAATGCTCAGCAGGTCTGGTAGCATTTGTAAAGAAAGAAATAGAGATTTAACTGAAACATTAACTCTACATTAGATTTTACAAGGGGGCTTTTCTCCCCAACTCCTTTGATTAGAATGATGACTGTCATCCTATTTGTGAACAAAAGTGACTGCTCATCATCTATTTGATGTTCCGTGAGGCAATTATTTGTCGAAGGGTGTGACTTCTGGCCCCAGTCTGTGGAGAAAGTCACATTTTCGAGAGCTGCTAATCAATGTATGTAGTTCCCAGCAGTATCAGATTCAATGCCTATTGTGGGACTGCAGTCAGGTCTGTGAGAAGAGGAAGTGATAGAATCCAGACTGAAGGCAACTCTGGAACTTAACTGACAGGCCCAGTGAGGAGAGTGAGGAAGGTGGGTACTGGTTTCGAAACCTGGTGAAGAAGTGATAAGGAGGGAGAGATTTAAGAGGGAAAACAGTCAAAATATATAATATATAATGTAAAAATATATAATATATCATACTTGGAAATGAACATACTGATCATATTGCAAAACTGTTCTGAGGGATACAAAAACAAATCAGAACAATATACATTATTCACAAATCTTGCCGTTTCTTCTTTCTCGGGTGGGGAGGAAGATGCCTTTGATGGCCAATGAGGGGAGGGGAGGCAAAACCAGTTCACCCAGTAAGAACTGCTGAGCCATTCCTGTCACAGGTGCTGTCAGCTCTGCTGAGCGTATCCAACACTTTCTGTTTTTAGGTCAGATTTCCAGAATCTGGACTATTTTGCTTTTGTACAGCTCAGCTTCATTCCTTCATCATGGTCAACACAATGAAGAGTAAGAATTGATTTATATCCATTTCTAAGTTTTAACTAGGTGCGTACCTACAATTTCCTGGAGGGAATAAAAAGCAAATAAACACATGATAATCGGATATGATTCTACTAGATTCATTGGTACTCCAGTTTGAACTGTGCAAAATGAGTTGGACTAATATGCAGCATTCTTGAGTGTTACTAGTATTTCCTCTGGGTTTCTAGAGGGAAAGCAAAACAGATGTTAGATCCTTTATCAGCACATGTTAAGGGGCTATGTTAGGCATCTACCAAGAGGTCAGAGAAATGGTTGACACAGCATCAGGGTGTTTTTGACATGTCCTTTGAGCTCAGGGACTCAATTCCAAAAGTAGGCCCTGATTTATTATGCCTGTCAATAGGCTCACTGGGATTCAATTTTCACCGCTCTCTATCCAATGTTTAGTATAAAAGAAAACAACTTATAATAGGTTGCATTGTATTGATTTTACAGTCTTTTATAATTATTGGAAATGTGTAACTTTTAGTCAATAAAAAAAAAACTACAATATATCGATGCAGAGTACAATCTAATTACCAAAACCTTAATAATGAATATAATGAAATTTGACAGGATTACAAAAATCAACTGTTACTTTAGTGACAGAATAATGTTATGTTAGGAACTGATAATTTCAATATCCTGATGGTATTAAAAAAAAAGTTAGAACTAAGAGTTCAAGTAGCAGCTGGAATTTAATTTAGATATATTTGAGATCTGCATTTTGGAAAGGCAAATCAAGGTAGGGTGCTAGGGAGTGTTGCTGAACAAAGAGACCTTCGAGGGCAGGTTGAAAGCGGAATCGCAGGTAGACAGGATAGTGAAGAAGGCCTTTGGTATGCTAGTCTTTATTGATCAGTGCATTGAGAATAGGCATTGGAAGGTCACGTTGCCACTGTAAAGGACATTGATTAGGCCACTTTTGGAATACTGCATGCAATTCTAGTCTCCCTTCTATAGGAAAGATGTTGTGAAACTTGAAATGGCTCAGGAAAGATTTACAAGGATGTTGCCAGGGTTGGAGAGTTTGAGCTAAAGGGAAATGCTGAATAAGCTGGGGCTATTTTCTCTGGAATGTTGGAGGCTGAGGGGTGACCTTATAGAAGCTTATAAAATCAGGAGGGGCATGAATAAAGTAGATAGACAAGGTCTTTTCCTTGGGGTTGTGGAGTCCAAAACTAGAGGGGATAGGGTTAAGGTGAGAGGGGAAAGATTTAAAAGGGACCTAAGGGGCAGCTTTTTCATGTAGAGGATGGTGTGTGTATGGAATGAGCTGCCAGAGGAAATGGTAGAGGCTGGTACAATTACAACATTTAAAAGGGTATTGGGATGGGTATATGAATAGGAAGGGTTTAGAGGGATGTGGGCCAAATACTGGCAAATGGGACTACATTAATTTAACATATCTGACTGGCATGGACAAGATGGACCAAACCATCTGTTTCCATGCTGGACAGTTCTATGGCTCTATGACTCCAAGCAAGCGTTGGTTGTTCCCCTTCTTTAGTGAAAACCTATGCCCTGATAGGATATAGAACAGCTGTATGAATAGAAGAATTAAAAGCAGGAGTAGGCCATTCGGCTTCTCATGTCTGCTCTGTTATTCAAAAAGATCACAGTTGATCTCTTCATGTTTCAAATTCTACATTTTCATCAATTCTGAATAATCTTTGATTCCCTTGCTGAGCTGAAATCTATTAAACTCTGCCATATAATTATGCATTGACCCTCCCTCCACCGCCTTCTGAGGCAGAGAGAAGACTTCTCTCATCTTTGTCCTGAAAAAGTGACCCCTAATTTTAAAGCAGTGTCCCATAGTTCTGAACTTACCCACGAAAGGAATGTTCACACTGTCCCAAGCCCATTAAAGATGTTCTAAACTCCAGTTGACCAAACCCAGTTTGTTAAACGTTTCCTCATTAACAACCCATTCACCACAAGTATCAGTCTAGTAAACTTCCTCAGAACTGACTCCATGGCATTCACTTTCTTCTTCAAAACAAAACTCGAAGTGCACACACTATCTGAGGCCAATCCTCTGTATAACTGAAGCAGAACTTTTATATTTAATCCCTCTTGTAATAAAGTATAATTTTCCATTAGCCTTCTTAATGACTTACTATATCTGTACACTAACACCTCGCGACTCACGAACTAGAACACTTAAGTTCCCTCTGTACCTCAGAGTGTTCCAGTCATTCTCCACTTAGGCAACACACTGTTTGATTCTTCCTGCCAAAGTAAATAATTTCACATTTTCCCACATTATGCTTCATCTGCCACATTTTTGGCTACTGACTCAACACACCTGTATCAGTCTGTTTCAGAGATAGCAGGAACTGCAGTTGCTGGGGAATCTGAGATAACAAGGTGTAGAGCTGGATGAACACAGCAGGCCAAGCAGCATCAGAGGAGCAGGAAGACTGACGTTTCCGACTTAGACCCTTCTTAGGCCCGAAACGTCAGCCTTCCTGCTCCTCTGATGCTGCTTGTATCAGTCTGTGATCTTTTTATGTTCTCTTCATTACATACTGTGCAACCATTCTTGGTGTCATTTGCAAATTTACCAATCATGACTTCACACCCATCATTAAGTCATTGATATTAATTGTAAAATTATGAGGACCCAACTCAGATACCTGTGATACTCCACTCACGCCATTCTGACAAATGGAAAGAAAGGTCTGCTAAGGTCTCCTGTCTGTTTATTACAGTCAGCCAATCTTCTGTCCATACTAATATGTTACCACCTCCTTCTCACCTTGCTGAGGCTTGGTCACCCTTAGGTTAAACCATCATTAGTCATCTCAATTCAAATGTGACAGCAGGCCTATGCTCAGGTAAGACTAAGGGAATTTTATTTTTACCATGATTTATAATACATTAATATTAAACACTGCTGTCCATGATAATCATCAGCATTCAGGGTCTGATGATAGTTACATTAGGCAAGGACTAATCTATCTTTGTGAGTTTATGGCCATGTTGTAGTCTGATCTAATGTTCACTTGCAGACATATCCTGCTGGTGTGTTCTAATGTGGCCCACACTGCAATTTGTAATTATTGATGCACATCATTGCAAGTTTGTTTCTAATACCACACACACCAAGTGTCAACTGTCAGATCATTGCGAGTATCCAACCATTATTATGGAAGGAAAACTTCCTACCTCGACTGACTGAATTTGATCCTGAAACTAGTCACTCTGTCGTTAAAATAATAGCTTGAAAAGACGTACCATTCTGTGTTTGTTTTGGCTTAGTAGCAGTACTCTCACCCTGAAGCTTACATAGAAGGTTCAAACCTTGTTTTAGAAACTTAGACATATGATTCAGCCTCACTGAAGGAAATAGAAATTAAAGCTTATTTTACAACTTCAGGGCACCCCAAAGGAGCTCAAAACCAATTAAGTAATTTCGAAGCATTAGAATATAAACTACACTTTTAGAATGACCTTTCTATATGCAAATTGGCTGCCATATTGCTTGCATTACAGCACTTCATAAACAATAAAAATGGACAAAATGCTGGAAACAGCAGGTCTTGTAGCATCGGTAGCAAGAAGAAGAGTCAATTTTTCAGATCAATGACATTTTGTCAGAACACTTCAAAAGTATGCCATTAGATGTAAAGCTATTGCCGAAGAGACCTTTTAAAGCTCAGTTTAAGATTGAAGTTAAATTAAAATCAAAATTAAAAACTTATCTGGGATTTACAGAAGTAATCAGGATCCCTTCTGCCTTGAGCTCCTGCATAGCAAACATGTAACTACCTTTCACCCTACTCTTCCAAATCTATCCCAACCCCATTACATTAAAAATATTCCAAGACTGTAACTTGCCCTGGGGCTGTACCATATTGTAATGGCTTGAATTCAACAAACTACCTGAGTACAGTGAAGATTGTCTGTCACCTATCACCTGGCGCTGCCAGGTGCTGAGCCCTCCACAGTAAGCGAGGTGCAGTGCCCACGGATCGTTTGACAATTGTCAGTACAAGTTGGTGTGGACCCTTCAGCCCATAAGGTGAATGTGATTGTGAGATCAGTAGGCCTGTGTGACATGGCTATAGAGTGGCAGAATTAGAGTGAGTGATAGGCCTGAGAGTGTGAGGTGTAGTGAGAAGATAGTAGCACTGAACCTTGCAGAACGAGGAGTTAGGTTATTTTTGACTGGGTCCTGCTTCAGTGACATCCAACAGAAATGTTGACCTCCTGTGTAATCCGTGTTCAGGATATTCAAGTCTGATGGGAGGACTTCTTTTATTTGTCAGAGGGAATGAGGACCTGCTTGCTGATCAGACCAGTCTGGAACAGGGTATTCAATGAATCATCAGTGAAGTGTGAAGTCATCTTTCGATGAGTTAGGGACATTTCCAGGATTAAGTATCAGGGAAATGACTGCTGTTTGTTCTGGAGTTATTGGCTTTTCATGGAATCCCTACAGTGTGGAAGCAGGCCATTCGGCCCATCAAGTCACACTGACATCTCATCTAATCCCTGTAACCCTACATTTCCGATGGCAAATCCACCTAACCCACACATCACCATACACGATGGGCAACATAGCACGGCCAATCCACCTACCCTGCACATCTTTGGATTGTGGGAGGAAACCGACACAGACACGGGGAGAACGTGCAAACTCCCCACAGTCACCTGAGGCTGGAATTGAACCCAGGTTCCTAGCATTGTGAAGCAGTGGTGCTAACCAATGAGACACAATGCCACACAGAACAAAGGCTGACACAGTCAGGAAGAATTTACTTTGCCAAAGCCAGGGATTGAACCAAGGACCTGTTGTTCTTCAGTCTAATGCACTTCAGCTTGCTGATATTTCAGCTTGCAGTGAGTGAAGGGATACCTGGCAATCTTTAAATATGGAGCCAGAATCTTAGCCTCTGACAAGTGCTGGTGAACTTGGAGACTTAAGAATTTCCACTCACAATCTGTACAAGGTTCATCTTTGAAGTCACTACATTTCCCACTTACGTATGAAATGATTGAAATGTAGATGATTGTGTGAGAAAATTCATCACAGTCCATGGCAGATGTGATGCCATCTGAGATATCTGCCACCATTCTTTAAGTCCAAAATGGAAAATCCTAGCCTAAAAAAGATAGAGGATGTTTAACTATGAAAGTAAAATGAATCAAAATGATTAACTGAAACATGCATAACTTAACACATAAAACTGAACAGTATTCATTTGCAAAAAGACTGATCAAAAACCAATTTGCCCAACACTGGAGGTAATTTTCATTTTAGCTGATAATGTGAAATAGATGATATCAGATCAAATGCCTATTATACTTCTCTCCTGCTATTCATTTGCATTGATCTTAATTGAAAGGGAAATTCAAAGTGATATACACACCTATATCTATTTTATATATATATATAAAAAATAGATATATGTAGATGACAAACATCACCTGTTTACCATGTTCAGACAAAATAAAAAATACCGTACTGACATTAATGTGACGGGCAATATACTGGACTATGAAAATACTTGTCTCATGTTTGTTAATTATCTTGCTTCTGCTGGAGGAATATAAGCCAGAATTGCTTACTACAACTAATTATTGATAATTTACTCTGTATCAGGATAGGAAGAAGAAAAGAAATGCTGTTCTGTATGCAATTAAGTGTGTTACAGCATCACTAGGTATAAGAGAGGCTGGTCTTCAAGGAAATGAATTTAGGTTGTACAATCAGTGGAACATCTAGGCAGGAATGATTAATCTCCCAGAAGAACATTGGGTTTTCAACACATCAACTAATACTCAACCTCCCGATCATTCATTGAATAAATTAGACTGAATCTTGATTGTATCCTTCTATCTCATTGCTCAAAGGCAAGGGAATGGTCCATCTGTAGTCAGAATAAATACTATAACTACATCGGAACCTGCTTTACAGGCAATTGTAATAATTAATTGCAGACAATCATAGCTCATTTTGTCAAAATTGGGATGTGAAGGAGAGATGATAAGGCAATATTGGTGGATAATCTTCATATCCTATCCAATTTATTTCTTTTGTGCAACATTAATGGATAAGTAAGCAAATTTTATCTAAAGGTATAAAGAAACTCCTTTGTTTGCTTTGTGAGACGATGTAGCAAAAATGTCTATTCAGTTTTTTGAATGAACTCCCACTTGCGTCATTTCATAGAAATGTTTATGATTTCACAAGAAATAGCGGAGAGAAGAAATCTTCAAAACTACATTTTGCTAACATATAGCGACCAGGAGATTCCTTAACCCTCAGGAATGAATATTTTCTCTTGTGTCTTATAAACACTATGCTTGCAACTGAATTCAAACAGTTCTAGGATTTAAACACATCCTTTTGGATTAGCTGTAGGAATATTTGATTTTAAAAGTTTCTATGGGAACATGATTACATTTGGCTTCTTTAAAAAAAATTCCTACACAGCTCCTCATCAGTATTCAATCTTCAGAATGTGTATGCTACAGAGATAAAATTACGTATAAAGATATCACTCATTTATTTGAAAAAACATTTGATTTGATTTATGTTCCAATTTGTTTCAGAGTCTGCAAAGTTAACCTTACATTTTGCACCTGAACTACATTTGTAACATATCTAAAGATCCAAAACCCATACAAGTTATTTGACCGTTGCATATAGGCAGATTGATGTTAGCAAATGCTTCACTTTTTCAGCACTAAGACCCCATGAAATGAATTGTAGCACATCATGTGTACCAGTGCTGGCAGAGACTGAATATTACATTCAAATCTTTGAGCAATTCTATAACTTGAGTTCTTCTGGTCTATGCACATTTGATGAATTGAGGCACTCTCATTAAACAGTTCCTTAGCCATTTAGTCTAATGTACCTTTCACAACCTTGATATCATTTTAGTTTAGGATATTTTAACATTTGATTAAATCTATTCCAAGGTCAATTCTATGAAGATAAAAAACACTGCATAAACATGCATGGTGAAAACATTTATCCAAGTTATAAATGTCTTGGCACAAAATAAATTCCAAAGCTATTTACATTTTAACTATTAAACTGGGACCAAAAGCTAACAGTAATGACATTAATTTCAGATCAGACAGTTTCAAGGTGTAATATTGTGTCAAAGCACATGTATTTTTAATTTCAGCTGTATTATTGACAAGTCTTAACATTAAGTAGTTTTTCACCTATTTCCTGCCAATTCATTTTTTTTCATGGAGTTGTTGAGGTCCAAGTCTGTGAATAATAAAAAAATTCTGAAAAGGTTAATGTTTGGAGCAGCATGAGTAACACCCCGTGCTGTGATAATATAAGAGATCATATGACAGAAGGGCTCAAAGAGAGAAAGGAAGAGAAAAAGAGGGAGAGGGAGACACACACAATGGCTTCAAAAGTCAGTCATGCTTGTAAAAAGTTATTGATAGTTCTTAACTAAGCAATAAACTAGATGTTTTTCAAATCTATCGAAGATTTGATAAGCTCTCCCAGCCAAACAAAACATTTTCTGAAGAAGGGTCTAGGCCCGAAACATCAGCCTTCCTGCTCCTCTGATGCTGCTTGGCCTGCTGTGTTCATCTAGCTCTACACCTTGTTATCTCATGTAATAGGCAGCATTTGTATTTCTGTTTGAAACTTCTAATACTGAGCAATGAAGATATATTAAAAAAAAATACTTATAACATAATTGGTCATTTGATAGTACAGAACTTGGATTTGACTGAGGCGAAAACATATTATGGAAGATTTTCATCTTGCACTCATCAGGACAATTGGTATTTCTTGCAACTGATCCTGATGTACACAAAGCAAGAAGTTTCAAAGCAAGTGTCATAATTAGAAATGTGTCCATCAAATATTGATTTTGTGCAAAACAACTCAGCACTACACTGATGTTAAATCCAAACTAAAAGACATTGACAAATAAATTGAGGTATCAAGAGGCTTGACTGAAAGGTTGGTTGAAGGGTTGAGGTTAAAGCAATTGTTTGGATACTCTGAGATTTAATTGGTGATGAATAGACACTTGACTCAGGAAATCTGAAGATTAAAAATATTTGTTATTTCCTGGTACAGTTCAACATGCAATCTCTTTTCAGTACTAATCTATAACGCCTTCAGTAACTGCCAATATAACCTTGATCCATCTATTTCTGTTCATCTATAGAGAACTCCAATTGCTCTTGGTCATTACATATTGTGTTTTCTGTGGTATTGGGTCCAAAATTCAGGTGTCAGATTCTGAAAGAATGAAATTTTGAAATCTGGACTGTGCTTATCAAGTCTGGAGATCAGCTGGTTTGTTGAATCTCCACAATGCCAGCTTCCTTGTCCTGGCAGAGATCCACACAATAAGTGATGAGCATAGTGCATAATGTAGCAAAGCCTCTGAGGAAAGGTGTGAGTGAAAAGGAAGCTTTCCCTCCCTTGAAATAATCTAGTTGGAAGCTCATCTTTGTGCATTTCAGCAAATTTCAACATTGTTGATAAAAGAGACATTATGTTGAAGCTTTCCATTTTGCACATATTTGAACATTTACAAGAAATACCAATATAAAGAGGAACAATACTTTATTCTGTTTGAGAAGCACATGCTGATTGGCTGCTGTTACCTGCTGCTATTAAGTAGTCGCAATAGAAATGTTGTTGGCCACTAACAGGAATCTGCTATCCAGCCAAGAAGATGTTCTATCTATCAGAGAAAAGAGTAAAGTTTTATTTAAATTTCAATGTTGCTATAATACTAGGCATGTTGGCCATATGTCCCAAAGACTGATTGATCATATCAAACAGTATGACTCTTATGCTGTTCACAACAGGCAAGGTACTGATCACAATCAAACAGTCCGTGCTTGCAAAACTCAAAACAGTGTCCAACATGAGCTGTTATTTCATATTTGAATAACGTTTGCTCAATAACCTTGAGCTATGCTAAGATGCTACAGGAAGGATAGAAAAGGAGGCAAGAAAAGAGGTGGGGTGGCATTTTTGATTAAGGAATACATTACTGTTGTAACTAGGGAAGATATTTCTGAAAAAGCATCCAGTGAAAATATATGGGTAGAAATTACAAAGAAGAAAGGAAGGATCACTTTGACGGGATTGTACTACAGGCCTCCCAATACTAAGAGAGAAATGGAGAAAAAACATATGAAGGGAAGTCTCAGATATATGTAACCATAATAAGGTTATAATAATGGGGGATCTTAATTTCTCTAACATTGACTGGGACTACCATTTTGTTAAAGGTATGCATGGTGAAGAATTTGTCAAATGTACTCAAGAAAATTGGCTTTATCGATATGTGGATGCTCCTACGAGAAGGAAAAAAAAACTAGACCTTCTTTTGGGCAATAAGGCAGGGTAGGTGACTGAATTAAAGGAGAGGGAACACTTTGGGTCTCGTGATCATAATTCTATTAGTTTCAAAATGGTTATGGAAAAGGATAAGCCTTCCATAAAACTTAAAAGTTTTTAATTGGAGTAAGGCAAAGTTTAATGGTATGAGACAAGGTCTTTCAAATGTTGATTGGAGTAGACTGTTCACAGGTAAAATGACATCTGACAAGTAGGAGGCATTCAATAGTGCCGAACTTTTACCCTAAACCTAAGGTCTATCTAACCTCCACTCCTACCTTATACTATCATCCATATGCCTATCTAATAGCCGCTTAAATGCCCCTAATGAGGCTGGCTCCACTACCCTCTCCGGCAATGCATTCCACACCCTTACCACTCTCTGAGTAAAGAACCTACCTCTGACGTCTCCCCTATATCTACCTCCATGCACTTTAAAACTATGCCCCCTTGTAATAGCTACCTCCACCCTAGGAAAAAGTCTCTGGCTGTCCACTCTATCTATACCTCTGATCATTTTGTACACCTCTATCAAGTCACCTCTTATCCTTCATCATTCTAAAGAGAAAAACCCTAGATCTCTCAACATTTCCTCATAAGACCTTCCCTCCTTTCCAGGCAACATCCTGGTAAATCTCCTCTCCACCTTTTCCAACATTTCCATATCTTTCCTGTAATGAGGCGACCAGAACTGGACACAATACTGCAGATGTGGCTGAACCAGGCCTTTGTACAGCTGGAGCATAACTTCACGGCTCTTGAACTCAATCCCTCTATTAATGAAAGCTAACACACCATACGCCTTCTTAACAACTCTATCCATCTGGGTGGCAACTTTCAGGGAACTGTGAACATGAACCCCAAGATCCCTCTGCTCCTCCACACTGCCAAGAATCTTTCCGTTAACCCTGTATTCTGATTTCAAGTTTTTCCTTCCAAAATGAATCACCTCACACTTTTCAGGGTTAAACTCCATCTGCCACTTCTCAGCCCAGCTCTGCATCCTATCAATGTCCCTTTGTAACCTAGAACAGCCCTCTGCACTATCCACAACTCAACCCACCTTTGTATCGTCCGCGAACTTACTAATCCACGCTTCCACTCCTACAAAAGTACACCACTTGTAACTGAGCAGCATGTTTAATATTTTCCGTCCACTACCACCCTTTGTCTTCTAAGGGTCAGCCAATTCTGAATCCAATCTGCCACATTTCCCCCTATCCCATGCCTCCTTACTTTCTGCATGACCCTACAATGGGGAACCTTATCAAACGCCTTACTTAAATCCATGTATACCACATCCACTGCTCTACCTTCATCCACGTGTTTGGTCACCTCTTCAAAGAATTCAATAAGGCTTGTGAGGCATGATCTACCCCTCACAAATCCATGCTGACTATCATGAATCAAACTGTGCCTATCCAAGTGATCATAAATCCTATCTCTCAGAGACCTTTCCAATAATTTGCCCACCACTGAAGTAAGACTAACTGGCCTATAATTTCTGGGGTTATCCCTATTCCCTTTTTGGAACAAGGGAATGACGTTTACCACTCTCCAATCTTCCGACACTATACCCGTGGACAGTGAGGATGAAAAGACCATTGCCCAAGGCCCTGCGATCTCTTCCCTCGTTTCCCATAGAATCCTTGGATAAATCCCATCAGGCTCGGGGGATTTATCTATCTTTAAGTTCCTTAAAATTCCTAGTACATCTTCCTGACTAACATCCATCTCCTCTAGCCTACCAGCCTGTTTCACACTGTCCTCCCCTACAACTAGGTCCCTCTCGGTTGTGAATACTGAAGAAAAGTACTCATTAAGGACCTCTCCTATCTCTTCAGGCTCTGTGCACAAATTCCCTTTACAATCCTTGATCGGCCCTACCTTTACTCTGGTCATTCTCTTATTCCTCATGTACGTGTAAAACGTCTTGGAGTTTTCCTTGATCCTATCTGCCAAGGTTTTCTCATGCCCCCTTATAGCTCTCCTAAGTCCTTCCTGGCTAACTTGTATCCCTCTAGAGCCTTATCCGATTCTTGTTTCCTAAACCTTCCTTCTGCACTCCTTCTTCCTCTTAACCAGTCGTTCAAACTCTCTCAAGAACGAAGGCTCCCTCACTTGACCGCATCTTCCCTGCCTGCTAGGGACAAACATATCGAGCACATGCAGTGTGCATTCCTTAAACAATCTCCACATTTCTATAGTGGTCTTCCCTGACAGCATCTGTTCCCATTTTATGTTACCCAGTTCTTGCCTAACAGAATTATAATTACCCTTCCCCCAATTATAAACCTTACCCTGCTGTATGTACCTGTCATTTTCCATGACTATTGTAAAAGTAACAGAGTTATGATCGCTACCGCCAAAATGCTCTCCTACCAACAGGTCTAACACTTGGCCCAGTTCATTGCCAAGCACCAAATCCAAAGTGGCCTCTCCTCGTGTTGGTCTATCTACATACTGTGTCAGGAATTCTTCCTGAACGCACTGGACAAAATCCGCTCCATCTAAACTATTACAACTAAAAAGTTTCCAATCAATATTTGGAAAGTTGAAGTCACCCATGACTACAACCCTGTGACTCCTGCACCTTTCCAGTATCTGCCTCCCAATCCGCTCCTCCACTTCTCTGCAACTATTAGGGGGTCTGTAAAAAAACCCCAACAAAGTGACTGCTCCTTTCTTGTTCCTGACTTCAACCCAAACTGACTCTGCAGACATATCATTCTCGATATACAAGACCTGACTAGCAATGCCACTCCCCCGCCTCTTTTACCACCCTCCCCATTTCTTTTAAAGCATCTAAATCCCAGAACTTCCAACAACCATTCCTGTCCCTGAGTTACCCAAGTTTCTGGAATGATCACAACATCATAGTTCCAAGTACTGACCCATACTCCAAGTTCATCCACCTTATTTCTGATACTTCTTGCACTGAAGTATACACACTTCAAATCATCCCTGTGTCCACAATTTCGCTCCATCGACTGCATTTCTTTATTAAAAATCTCACTCCCTGTTGTGTCTGTTGGAAGGCTGAATACCTCATCCTCTGAATTACAAATCCGGTTCCCCACTCCCTGCCAATCTCGTTTAAACCATCCCGTATAGCTCGAATAAATCTCCCTCCCAGGATATTTGTGTCCTTCCGCTTCAGGTGCAACCCGTCCTTACTGAACAGGTCCCACCTTCCCCAGAATGTGCTCTAATTATCCACATAATGGAAGCCCTCCCTCCTACACCAACCCTGTAGCCATGTGTTTAGCTGCACTCTCTCTCTATTTCTTACCTCGTTATCATGTGGCACTGGTAGTAATCCAGAGATAACTACCCTGTTTGTCCTGGACTTCAGCTTCCGACCTAACTCCCTGTACTCTTTTTTCACATTTTCAGTCCTTTTTCTACCTCTGTCATTGGTACCGATGTGTACCATGACTGCTGGTTGCTCATCCTCCCCCTTAAGGATCTCAAAGATACGATCCGAGATGTCACGGACCCTGGCATCCGGGAGGCAACAGACCATCCATTTGTCTCGTTCGCGTCCACAGAACCGCCTGTCTGTGCCTCTTACTATTGAATCCCCCACTACAATTGCTCTCCTATCCTCCCCTCTTCCCTTCTGTGCCACAGGGCCAGGCTTAGTGCCAGAGACCTGTCCACTATGGCCTTCCCCTGGTAGGTCATCCCCCCCAAAAGTATCCAAAATGGTATACTTATTATTGACGGGAACGGCCACAGGGGATCCCTGCACTGTCTGCCTATCTCCTTTCCCCCTAATGACAGTCACCCAGCTACCTTTTTCCTGTTCCTTGGGTGTGACCACCTCCTTATAACTCCTCTCTATCACCCCCTCAGCCTCCTGAATGATCCGGAGTTCATCCAGCTCCAGCTCCAGTTCCCTAACGCGGTTTTGGAGAAGCTGGAGTTGGGTGCACTTCTCGCAGGTGAAGTCGGAGGGGACACCAGAAGTGACCCTTACCTCCCACATCCTGCAAGAGGAGCGTGCAACTGCCCTAGCTTCCATTCCGTCTACTCTAGATTTCCAGAAGAATAAAAAAAAGCCTTATCTTACTGACCATCCAAATAGTCTTTTTTATTTGATTAGAGAAGGAGGATGGGTGAGAGACACTACACGTGTAGTGTTTTGGGTTTAGCCAATGCCCGAATATATTAGTTCACTTCTTCACCACTCCTGCCACTGAAAGCAGGAAGGCCACTGCTCAACGAGCTAAGTTTTTATAAGGAAAATGCTTACCTTCCCGACGGCACCCTGGTTTGCATCCTCACCACTCCGGCCACTGAAAGCAAGAAGGCCGCTGCTACACGAGGTAAGTTTTTACACAGAAAAGCTTACCTTCCCAACTACACCATTTATACATGTGGACTTTAGCATCTGATGAGTCACGAATGGGGATGAACATAGTTCAATCATCTGCAAAGATTCCCTTCTCTAACTTCATGCTGGAAGGAAGGTCATTGCTCAAGCAGCTTAAAGAACCTGAGATTAATATGACAGTTACAGTGGAATGAAGAGTGGTGCTTACTCAGTTGGCAGATCATGGATGTCATGATACACCCCAAGGACCAACCCAGGTCTTAGAGTCATAATATCATGAAGTCTTATAGCATAGCAAATGCCCTTCGACCCATTGATCCTGCGTTGAAATATCTATGCATGTCCCAATTTCCAGCCCTTCGCCCATAACCTTGAATGTTTTGACATTAAGGTGCCCATCCAGGTACTTCTTTAAATGTTGAGGTTTCCTGACTCGACTACCGGATTCTCGACTACTGTATTCCGGATTATCATCACCCTCTGGATGAGAAAAGAATTCCTCAAATCCCCTCTAAACCTACTGCCCCTCACCTTAAAATTATTGCTCTCATTATTGAGCTTTCAGCTAAAGGGAACAGCTGCTTTCTAACCATTTACTGTCCATGCACCTCATAATCTCATATGCCCCAATCTGGTCCCTGTTCATCCTTCTCTTTTCTAAAGAAAACTACCTAAGCCTGCCCGTCCTCTCTTCAGAGCTGAAGTATTCCACTCCAGGCAACATCCTGGTGAACCTTCTCTGTACTCCCTCCAGTGCAATCATGTTCTTAAGCGTGGTGACCAGAACCTCACACATTAACCCTGTCTAACTAAAGTTCTAGACAGCTCCTAGATAACTTTCCTGCTCTTAAACTCCGTGCCACAACCAAAAAAAGTGTATCCCATATGCATTTTTAATTACTTTATTAACCTGTCCTACCACCTTCACAGATCTGTAGGCACTTTTCAGAGTTAAATTCCATCTGCTACTAATCTGCTCATATGACCGATCTGTCTACGTCTTCCTGTGACTTAAGGCCTTCTTCCTCACTATTAACCGCCCATCCAATCTTCATGTCATCAGTAAACCTACTTATCATTTTCTTCTGTGAGGGCTAGGATTCTCTCCTCCTAGGGCCTAAGGAGTCCAGTGTCAAGTAGGCATCCAATTGGCCAGCCCCATTCTGCCTTGTTATAGGCTGTCTTCTTCTAGAATGAGAGAAGGGAGGAATTGAATGAGCTCAAAGTGGGTCCCCTGGCTGGTGTAGGGTGTGAGGTGATTCAAGATAGTGTGTAGGGAGTGCAGAGGCCATGCAGTTTTAGTAGTATGGAAGGTTGGGGGAGGGGTAGAAAAGGGTAAGGGAAAATTCGACAGGCAACTCTCAAATTAGCAGACAATGAGCCTTGATGGGAGGTAGGTGCAGTAGCAGAAACAGTCTGAATGTGAGATAACTGAGAGAAGAGTGGTGACACTTAACCTGGTGGAGTGGAGAATTCTTTTTTATGGCACAGTTTGCTTGTCTACCAGACCATTGAGACTGCACTGGCCCAGGTAACAACCTGAGACCAGGCTTCTAGGCTTTGGTACTGTGGTCTCCTCTGCCTATCTTCTGGGAAGAAGAAGCTCCTCCTTTGCACCATTCTGTCCATGAGGATGTCCAGGTCCCTATTGGAGAATTGCAGTGCCATCTTCCTTTTTTTGGTCACCAAGCAAGGCAGCTTTGGAATGTCAGGGCTCATCTAGGAGCACAGCCACCTTTTAAAATAGTGTGAGTGCCGGGAAAGTTGGTCTACTGGCAAATATCTACTGAGTGGCAAGTTGGTTCAGGAATGGCACGTGGTATAATAGGGATCAAATCAGGCACAAGGGATGACACAGAGATGTAATAGATAATTAATGGGCATATCTTATGTCAATTGTATAGAAGCCAGGTTAGAAAATGTCTAGAGTGCTGTGTGTAGTTTTGGTCTCCTTCCCTTAAGAAGATTATTGTTACCAAGGAGGAGTGCAAAGTAGGTTCACCAGACTTGTTCCTAGGATGACGGGACTATTCTATAAAGAAAGATTGGACAAACTAGACCTATATTCTTTGGGGCTTCAAAGAATAAGAGATGATTGCATTGAAAATTAAAGGATTAGATGCAGGTAAGATATTTCTCCTTCTTAGGCAGTCTTGAACCACTGAGCACATTTCAAATTAAGAGGAATGCCATTTAGGACTGTGATGAAAAGAATATTTTTTTACTCAGAGGGTTAAGTTTTGGAATCCTTTACTCGATAGATCTGTAGAAGCTTAGTTGAGAACATTTGAAGTTGACTTTGATAGATTACTTATTACCTACAATGTAAAAGATTATGGGTATAATATGAATAAATGTGTTCAATCACCCATGATCCTATTAAATAGATGGGTTTAATAGCCTATTTTTGTTTCTAACCATATTGCTGTGGGTTTGAGGGCCAGGTCAGGAAATGATGGCGATTTTCCATCCCTAAAGAATGTTATTCTACAACAATTGGCAAAGATTTCATCGTCATCATTAGATATGTAATTGTCAGAATTTGAACTCAAGTCCCCCGACCCCAACTTTGATCTGTGGATTACTTATCCTGCAGCAAAACCATTAAATCATTGCCTCTTCTAAATATATTAACGCACAGAGACGTGTTACTTATAGACAGAAAGGACATGTAATTACACTGACAAAAGCAGAAATTTCTGGATAACCTCAACGGGTCTGGCAACATCTGTGGAGAGAAATCAGAGTTAACATTTCCTCAGAATTGTAATTACACTGCATCTGTTTCAACTTAAATATATGTGACAACCATTCTCTGGGTTCATTCCTCAGGATAACACCTTGACTATCAGAGTGAATCTATCTCATTCAAATAGAAACAAAATTTGGCAGCTCACTGACAGTCATCATCTGACTCTTCATCGGAAAGCCTCCACCAATCAGAGTCTACTGCAAACAAATCAATACTCTCATCTTATACAGTATAGAATGTTTTCCTTTACATTGGTATTTACTGCAAATATTCTGATGAGTGCAAGATGAAAATCTTCAATATAATGTGTCTTCTCCAGCAATACTCTATACTATCAGTTACTGAACAGAAATTTAATGTGTAGCAGATATATGAAACCAATGCTTTTCTGGTTGAATTGAATGTGCAACAGCATGCTGTGGAATGAATGGCCCAAGTTTTATCTTGCTTTGGACACTCATTATTGTTTCCCAACCAAGCACACTTCCACAGTCTGAAGACCTTTCTATGACTTATTAATTTAAACACTCAGTTATTTTTATCTACAATGTATTTAGTGGACAACATTCAGACTGGCTAACTGAATCCATACTTGTCATATATCCAATCGGGGTAATTGTATCTGAACACTCGAAAGTAGTTTCCTTAGGGTATTACAACACTGCCAATATAATATGGTCTGGCTGCTTCCTTGAATGTCAGTCCATGAGCATATGCCATGAAGTCTGAGAATTGCATTTTCTAATTTTTTTTTACGTTGGATTCATTTTCAGACATTTTCCTGGAGGTTTTCGTGCCATGAAATATGGCAACTTCTGCAATATCTTCTCCTTGTAACTGTTAAAATCCTCTGGCAATTGTGTTCCCTCCCCTTCCAATATGGCCTGACAGTATCTGTCTTGTCATTAAAGACAGATGCAATGTATGCATTTATTACCTCAGCTATGCCTCTTGCTTCTCTGTGTATTTCATCTGTTGGTCCCTAATTGGCGTTACTCTTCAATTTCCCAACCTTTCACTTTGGGATCTTCTGTTAGCTGCCACCATTTTTTACCCATAAGCCGTCTTTACTTCTCTTTGCTTTTTCACCTCCCTTCTGAATCTTCCGTATTCAGCTTGGTTCCCAATTGTATATACTACCCAATACCTGTCAGAAGCACACTTTTCTTTAAGTTAATTTCTATCTCTTTTGTCACCTAGGGAACTCTTGAAAAATTTATTCTAGCTTTCGCTTCTATGGGATAAACTGTGACTGTGCTTAGATTGCTGCCTCTTTCAAGGTAGCTACTGTTCAGTGGTATTTCTCCCCCAGCCTTTGATTCAAGTCTATCTGGCGTACAATCTTGCCCCAATGAAGCCAGCTCTAAGCCAGTTAATTATTCTTATTCTGGATTAACCAATATAACTTTCTTCCATCATCCTAAACCTTTTAATATATTGATTTTTCAAAAATTTCATTCACAGGATGTGGGCATTTCTGGCTAGGCCAGAATTTGTTGGCCAGCTCTGATTGTTCAGAGGACAGTTAAGAGTCAACAACATTGCTGTGAGTCTGGAGTCACATGTAGGCCCAATTGTCTAAGAATGGTGGTCACCTTCCCCAAAAGGAATTAGAATTAGAATTAGATTTTATTGTCACGTGTACTCAAGCACTGGATTACATGAGTATAGTGAAAAGTGTACAATGTTGCCATTCATGGCACCATCTTAGGTAAGGTATCTAAGTGCAAAATTTTGGGCACAAAGGAGAAAAGTAAGAAAATATAGTTAGAATTTCAACATTAAAGTTCTCTTAGTATAAAGTAGAAAAATTTTTTAAAAAGTCAAAAGTTCAACATTGCAGTCCTTCTTAAGTGCTTAGCCATGCTGGGCCCCCACTCTCCACAAGGGTTCCATCTTCTCTGAACTATGCTCGACCTCCTCCTCATTGGACTTAATCTCCCTGCGCTCAATGCTATCGCAGATGCTGGGAGATCTCAGGCTGCCTGCTCTCAGTGCTGCTGCAGATGCCAGGTGAAATCTGTCGTTACCGTGCTGGGCTCCAACTCTCCTTCAATGGGGTTGCTCTCCACCATGTTGAGCTTGTTCTCTCACTCTTCCCAACATTAGTGAACCATGGTGTTTTCATGTCGGAGCTTTGTGCTGCACTGGGCAGATCTCAGTAACTCAGCAGTGTTGTTTAAAAGATACATCAATGGTACTTTTTCTCCCCACTTTCAGACATTGTTTAAAATGATAGACATTGTTCAATATTTTGCTACATTTGTTCGGTTAACGGTGAATGCCTAGCTAATCATTGAGCAATTCCAGCCAGCTCATCCTTCTGCTACGTTAGGGCCAGCTATGGAGCATCTCTTAATGCAGAAAAACAATCATGAAGGTTTAACACCGGTGATCATCTTCCAATCTTGGAAGGGGCAAATCAGGTTAAATGAAGCCCTGACTTATCCATCTCATTACTACTTAAGTACTGAATCAGAATGAAATGAAGACGAAAGTTTTCTTTCAGAAGGTGATTAGTCTGTGGCATTCTCTTACCAGAAAGATGTAAGGGCTGGGTTATTGAACTTATTCAAGGCTGAGTTAAAGTTATTTTTGTTTGACAAGATCACTGTCCCATAAATGTTCTCCCACTGTCACTTCATCCATTTGCCATGAAACATTCCTATGAACCAGGTTTCCTTTCTTGCAGATATGGGTACATACTTTTATTGAAATTCTTCTGAACGCAACCTTGGAATAGCTGCTCTGCAATGCCCTTTACAATACTATAATCCTAGTCTATAAATGGGTTTAAAAATGGCCCCAGTTAAAACTACTCAATGATATCTACACCTCTCGGACATTTCCTTTAAGATTTGTTTCTCTACATCCTTGCCGCCTAGTTGGTGTTATGTAGTACACTGAGTAGTGTAATTGTAGACTATTTATGCCTTAGCTGTAACTAAATTGATTCTGTCCTTGAACCTTCTGACTCATCCTTTTTCTCCAGCACTGCAGTGCCCTCCTTAACCAAAAAACACCACCCATCTTCCTTCCCTTTTAGGGGGAGGTGGTGGCCTTATGGTATTATCATGAGACTATTAATCCCGAGATCTGGGTAATGTACCGTTGACATTGGCTTGAATCCTGCTCATGGCAGATGGTGGAATCTGAATTCAATAAAATTCTGGAATTAGACTCTATTGATAACAATGAAACCATTGTCAGGAAAATCCTGCCTGGTTCACTAATGACCTTTAGGGAAAGAATCTAACCTCCTGACCTGGTCTAACTTAAATGTAACACAATATCACAACAATGTGAATGACTCTTAGCTACCATCTGGGCAATTGGGGATTGACAATAAATGTTGGTCCAGCCAGTGACTACATTATTCCATGATCAAATTAAAAATATATATTTTCTGAATAACATGTAACCAGAAATATTTAGCACCTGGATGTGCTACTCCTTGAACCAGGTATCTGTTATCACCACAACATCATAATCCGACACCTTAATCTGTGACTGTACCTCCTTGATCTTATTAATTGCACACTCTGTACTCACACACATGATTTAGACTTTATTACTCTTCCCTTACTCGATATTACTTAGTGTTATTTATTCTTGTGCTATCTCTGTCTGTCAGCATTTTGTACACCCTGATATTATTTTCTAATATTATCTCCTGATTCTACATTTGCTGAGTTAGTTTAAACACTGCCAAACAGCATTCACAAAGCACCATACAATGAACTCAGTGCTGGCTTGTACAGGTGCCCCAAAGGTAGTCCCAACGTCCCAGAAATTCAAATCCTTCCTTACTGTACCACTTTTCCATGTTTTTCATAGAATCCCCACATTCAGCCTGACGAGTCCACACCAACCCTCTAAAGAACATCACACTCAGACCCATCCCCCTACCCCTGTAACCCTGCATTTCCTATGACCAATCCACATAACCTGCACATCTTTGGACTGTGGGAAGAAACCAGAGCACCCGGAGGAAACCCACGCAGACACGGGGAGAATGTGCAAACTCCACACAGACAGATGCCCGAGGCTGGAATCGAACTCGGGTCCCTGGCGCTGTGAGGCAGCAGTGCTAACTATTGAGCCACTCTCTCTTTCCTCATTCAGCTGCTGGTGACTTTCTCTGAGTGCTCTTACCTCCCGGACTCTATCCTCTGCATGTCAGTATAATGCCTTCATTCTCCATGCTTGAGATTCTCACTTCTACTGCCACAAAGACTGCCTCTGATATATCTCCTTGATGTTTCACTAAAAAATAGAAAATAAAAATAGGCCATTAGGCCTTTTGAGCCTGCTCCATCATTCAATATGATCATGTCTGACCATTCAACTTCTGTTCTCACATTGTCTCCATACTCTTTGATCCCTTTAGCCCTAAGAGCTATATCTAACTCTTTCTTGAAAACATTCAATGTTTTGACTTAAACTATTCTTTGTGGCAGAGAATTCCACAGGTTTACTACTCTTTGGATGAATAAATCTCTATTCATCTCAGTCCTTCAATTGTGACTGTTTTCTGCCCAAATCCCGGGACTGAATATGGCCCACTTTCCTGATTGACATGTGAGGAGATCCCCAACTGAGCAGTGCCCAACAACCTAATTGATGCCTCTACAACTCCCTGAACTACTTACCTGTAACCCCAGACTAGTTACACTTTCCATGCATGACTGATAGTGACCTAATCCCTGGACTGTATCAATAGCGAACCCTGGATCCAGATAGCACCAAGTCTTTACCTCAGTCATATTTTGAATATTGTGTGCAGTTCTGGTCGTCACACTACAGGAAGGATGTGGAGTCTTTGGAAAGGGTGAAGAAGATGTTTACCAGAATGTTGCCTGAATTAGAGTGTAGTAGCTATAAGGAGAGTTTGGACAAACTTGGATTGCTTTCGCTTCAGCATCAGAGGCCGAGGGGCGACTTAATAACAGTATATAAAATTCTGAGAGGCCTGGATAAGGTGGATGATGGAAGTCTTTTTCCCAGAGTGGAAATGTCAAATACTAGGGGGGCATAGGTTTAAGGTGATGGGGGAAAGTTTAAAGGAGATACGCGAGGAATGTTTTTAGACATAGCGAACGGTAGGTGCCTGGAACACACTGCAAGGACAAGTGGTAGAAGCAAATATGACAGGAATGTTTAAGAGGCATTTGGACAAATACATGATCAGGCAGATATTAGAGGGATACAGCCATGTGCAGGCAGATGGGATAAGTTTGGAATGGAATCATGGTTGACACAAACACAATGGATCAAAGAATCTATTCCTGTGATGTACTGTTCTAAGCTCTGTTTGTCACACTGCTCAAAAGATAGAAAAATTCAACCCTGAGTGCTTGTTGAGACAGATGTCTTGAAGCTTAATAACGATGCTAACCATGTATACTGATAAGGATATCACAGACTTAGTTTGGGTTCCATGTTTCCTTACATTCTTGTAATCCTATGTGTATCATTGACTAGCTGACTAATCAAAAATCACAGATTAGCTCATTGACCGATTGAATAACTGATCAAGGAAAGAGTATGGTGAAGGCCTTTATACTGGACCATCTCATGTTGTAATGTTATCCACCTGTCTTAAAGGTGTACTGCCATTCTGAGAGAGAGCAGCATTCTCCCAACTGGAAATTTTGGAGTCTGATAAAAAAAAAACTGGCCTTACACTGTCAATATTACCCTTCACTGATGTCAATAGAGAGTAAAATGGTGCAGAGTGCAAAACCTGCATTTTCCAGTCTTTCTGTTAGCTTTTTGCTGAATTGGAGACATTAAAATTATCCTCAGTTTCTGTTCTAAAATTTGGCACATTCCTCAAGGATGTTCTTTCACTTAAAATATCCAGCCTCTCATTGTTGAAGGTATATTTCTGGAGAGGTCTGCAGCAATGTTCAACGTTACATTAGCCTTCAAAACAAAGAACGTCTTTAGAAAGGAACTCCTCAACCCTATGAGTGTTTATCCCAGTTCCCTGACCTCCTGTCATGTTACTTCAGAGATTCCCAGGAAAAGAATCAGTTCAGCCATGTCAATTTGCCAACTTTGCAGTGTCGAAACAAGTACACTGGTCTAACTCTGGAAATTACCCCAGGGTCTTGTGAGAAGTGGAAGTGTAAAACTGGAATTGTAGCTTTGTTTTCTATTTGTCAAGTCCAGTGGACTGGCAGCATACATTAAACACCTTCAGCTGTCCTTAATTTTATAAACAGTATTTGAGTTGGCAATTTTCTGCTAATGTGTGAGATTCATGGGATATAAATGAGAGGGATAAAACTATAACACTTTTTTCACAGAAATCATATTCTTTGAACCACTGCCAAATCAACGCCTTGCCAATTAAATTGCAAGAAGTCTGGTGTGGAGGAGGTAGTAATGTGGTACAAATAATTTGTAATACATTTAGGGTCTGACTTTAGATATTTTGTTGAGTACGGTGCTTCTAGATACCTCTGTTGATGATCTAATTGGGGTATGTTTAGAGATGTGCCCATACTACCTAATATCGAGCTGTAAAATAATATAACAGCACACTCTTTACATTCTGAACCAGACAATTATAGTCTTTGCACAAACATTTATTCAATTATTTTGATGTCAATCTGAGTAAACCCTGGTATTGTGAGTTGTGAATCATTAAATTGCTTTATTTATTGACAATTGCACTTGCAGGGCAACAGTTATGCTCAGAGTCATGTAGTTCAAAAAGGACAGCTTGTATTTGTGTATTAACACAAAGAAATGAGTTCACTGTGCTTCACCACATCAATGACTCATACAAAATAATTACTAACTAACCTCCTGCATTCTCCTTCTAAACCTTGCCTGTGCTTGCCCTAATAACATTCTGTTTAAAAGCTGACTAATCCTTCTTGAAATTCTTCCTCTCAAATTACCAGCATTCCAGGAGAAGACAAAGGAAACAATGCAATGAAATCTGAAAACTCTTCTTCAATTCTAGTTGCATTGGTGTTAATGTCTGCGAGGAGCTCGCTATCATTGTTCAAAGTGCAGATGACGAGTTCATTAAGCTGCATCTTGCTTTCAGCCCAAATGCCTTAACAATGAGGCAGAGTGGCAGCAGAGAAGGAAAGGGGAAAAATAATAACAATTTTTGCACTCTAGGTCGCGTTATCCTTTGGGACGTCTTACCCCATGTGCTAAATCTATCTATTGAGAAACAGCCTGTTCCATGGCATGAAAAGCCATGACAACCCACGACCTTGAAGAAATGTCACCCTTAAATTGGGAAACAGCCAATGACACTGACTGAATTTAGCAGTTATTAATGGTCTCAGGAAAAAGTGTGTCTTTTTAAGAGCTGACTCTCTGGGTGGAATTTTATTAGGCAGTTTGAGGCAGAATGAGAAAATAGGGCAGATTGAAACAGTACTGTTAACTTTATTTCTTTTTGTGTCTTTCTGGGTCTCCTGTGCAAGTGGGAACCCCTGTGAGTGAAACATGAAAGCCATTTAAACCAATAGGAGAGCCAACAAATACTCGTTTTATATCTACAATGTCTCTTTCCCAATGATACATTGTTCATCTAAAGAGCCAACACCTTGCCAGGGTATGGATAACAAAAGTATAGTGGGAAGACATTGACACATCAGCCATCATCATTGCTGCATTATAAAGGGGAACACATCAGCAAATGGGAATTTATCTATGAAGATTACAATAGATCAAGCTGCTCAAGATACAGTTCAGATGCCTTAATTTCTCAATGCATGTCAGCATGGGTCATTCAAACAGTGGTGTTATGCTACATGCTGCAGGGCTTCCTTAGAGGATGAAATTAAGGTTCAGTTGTGCAAACAGCACATGAACATTCAAAGGGGCCAATAAAGGATCCTGGTGTAGATATTCATGCTAGCGAATCCAGCAACACAGGACATGAGAGTTTGATGGCCCTCCCTTTGATTCTTCATGTGATTGAGCTTACACTTTCTCAGCTTTAAATAATCCCTTCAGGGTTCTAAACAAGCGCTTTTAGTTGTGAAGTTTCAAGCCTGAGGTAAACTACATTCTAGTTGTTCTGCTGTCTCCAGAAAGAAAAAATGTTCTTACATCTAATTTCAACCAGGACTTCTGTGAACTGAAAATCCAAACTGCAAAAAAAATCTCCTAAATATGACATATAAAATAACTGTTCTCAAACTAAAACAACTTAATACTTTGCAATATTAATCTGTCCAATTGTAAAATTCATACATTGAAAACAAATTTCCATTTTCACTCCAGGAGCTCTCTTTCTCACTGTATTAGTTTTTTAAAAAAAGGCTCCAAAAAGATTGGTAAATTATTTATTTATCCCTTCATACATAGAAACAAAGGGCTGAATCGTACCATATTTTAGCTAAGTGTCATTTTCATAGAGGATTTATCTTTGCAAGATTGTGTGAGATATTGGCCTGCTGTGTTCATCCAGCTCTACACCTTGTTATCTCAGATTCTCCAGCATCTGCAGTTCCTACTATCTGTGAGATATCTTGATTGGTCAGCCTGAACTCACCTCAGTAACCATTTATCCGGAACCTCCATTTCTCCTCTCGTAATAAAAATTGGTTCCACCATTTGCTGTAGCCAGAAAGACATGTCACTGCCTGGATATCTTGACAAACTCTGACAAATGGTCACTGATCTCAAAACATTAACTCTGTTTCTCTCTCTACATATGTTGCCAGAGCAGTTGATTACCTCCAACACTTTCTGTTTTTGTTTCTGATCTCTTCTGATCAACAGTTGCTTTTTTTATCGTAGTCTATCATTCTCTCTGTTGCATGCATTATCTCCCCTCACTCTATCTCAGCCATTCCATTCACCTCCTAATGGCTTCTGTGCTCCCTACTCACTCACTCAGGTCACTTCAATACCTTGTCTCCACTTGCATAAGCACCACCATCTCTGCTAGCCACTTTGATGTCACTTAATATCTGCTTTCTCTCATTCCAGGAGAAAGTGGCCCAAAATAGGTTCAAAAGGGCTCCACATAGCAATATTTTGCAGACCTCTAACCCCTCATAGGTGCCAGCACTTACCCACCCACTCTGAGCAGGGTTGCATTCATTTTCATTACCAAATGTGCATTTGTGATTTACAGGATAATGGCAAGGTACAACAGTGATTCATCGGTCTGTGAATTCCATGCTCTGCATTACCATGTGACCAAACACAAAACATTACCATCCATTCTTGGAAGCTCTCCCTGTTAACTCCATAGGTATCCAACCTCCTCAGGTCCCCACCCAACCCGTCAATCTGAGTTTGCATTTACTCATCTTCCCTTCCCCAAGCCCCAGCATATGAGGTGAGCTTGACTCTCTTAGAAGTCAGTGTGTTGCTTATGGTTAATGACTGCTTACTCTCCAATGCTCCATCGTTTTGCCCTCTTATATATTAGGTTGATCTCTTTCACTAATGTTATCCTCTCTATGTTCCAATTTTCTGACTTCACTCCCCACTGTTTAGTTCCCCAGCCTGCCTCCTGTAAATCTGGCCTTCCTGATATTACTCCTTCTTTTGACATTTAGTGGATAGATCTCATGCGCTGCCTGTAGCACCGTCCCGCGAGCAACTTAGCAAGCTAGTCCAAACGGAATGAGTGACCAACTCCTGACTGAAATCTGCGCTGTTCCCCAAATGATTTCCCATGACTCCCCAGACTGTTTGCATAGGGCTTACTGTGACACATTCCCAAGAATGTACAGATGTGGATCCCTAACTGTGACCTCTCTGACCCGACACCTTGTGGTGGCAAACCCCTGCATTATTTTGGAGATTTAGGAGCCTTGACTTAGTGCTGGGAGTACCTGAATAATGGGCATCTCCTTGGACAGCAGTCAGGATTAGTCCCTTCAGTCTTTGAGCCATGGACATTTGCTTGCAGCACAAGCAGTTTGTTTGCCATATATGTATCTGGCAGATAGTACAAGTGTGAGACCGATGTAGCAACATATCCATTCCCTTGACTGTTTTGTGCTAACAGCCATGACAAGCTGCCTTGCTTCATGTTAACACTAAGCTGCAAGGCAATGCAGAAGTATTGCTGGAAAGATGGGTTTTGAGAGGGACACAAATGGTTTACAGAGAAATATTGATAGGTTGAGTAAGTGGGCAAAAATTGGCAAACGAAGTATAATGTGGGAAAAATGAAAAGTTGTTCATTTTGGAAGGGCAAGTAGAGAAGGGAAAATTATTTAAATGAAGAAAATTTGCACAAGACAGCAACACAAGGGGTCTTGGGGGAAACCTGTGCATGAACCGCAGAAAGCTAGCACATAGGTGTAGCAGGTATTCAGAAAGGCTATTGGAATGTTGACCCTTATTTCAAGTAGGTTGGAACAGAAGAGTGAGACAGTGATGCTATGAGCATCCAGGTAGGCAAAATGAGAGTGAGAGGAAAGAGAGCAAAAAAGCAGACAAGGATTCACTCAGCAATTATATTTTACATAAATTTGTGAGCACTACATCACTACATCTGTCAATATGCTCTTGATTAAGTGTTCACTGCAACATTTTAATTTCCAGGCACAGGAATGGTTTTCAAATCATCAAGTCAGAGAAGTAAGATCCATCAAGAAAAAGTCTTTGTTTTTTGTCCTGAAAATTTCCAAGGAAATCGAAGGATTATGGTCCATACAAATAAGAGTATCTTTCACACTGTTGATATATAGTTCAAAATGATGTAGAGCCAACACAAGACTCAATGTCTCTCACTGAACTGTTGAATAGTTTTTGACAGATGATTACTTTTGTTTAAATAAAAAGACTGACAGTTGCTCGATATCATCTGAGCTTTTTGCAGTAAACAGCCCCAACACCAATGTCACTGATATCAATGGTCAATTGAATGGATTCTCATAATTTGTCACTGGTAAAACTAGTCAGTTGGCAACACAACCTTCAATTTGTCAATGCCACTCTGAAATTCTGTAAACATTTCAGTGAAACAGCATCTTTCTTCTTTCTCACCAGTTCTGAGGAAGGGTCAACTGACCCGAAATGTTAACTCTGATTTTTCTTCACAGATGCTGCCAGACCTGCTGAGCTTTTCCAGCAACTTCTGTTCATTTTTCCCTGATTTACAGCATCTGCAGTTCTTGTGGTTTTTATTGTTCTTTCTCGGTTTGACTAAAATCAACCAAAACATCATTGCAAACCATACAATTATATGAAATCCTTAAATAACTTTATTTGTTAATGGTTGGAACTTGCCTACTGCATTTTCATTTCAACTGATGACTGTATATTAATAAAATCTGTATGGTGTTACAAATGATTATTCAGTCAATGGAACATTCTTTCAACAAGTCATTTTTAGTGATCGACTTGGCATGTCCATTTCATTTAATGCCATCCTCCAACTTTGGAATAAGATATGAATCTGTTATTGCTACCATGCTGACTTGGTGATAATCAATATAGATTGATTGTTACCCATCTAGTTTTAGCACCATTGCTATAGGTGAGCTCCAGCTACTATGACTCAGGTCATTAATGCTATCATTCGTCATGAATTTAAACTCTTCCCTCATTTAAACTAATGTCTCTGGATTAACTCTATAAGGATGCTGTTTTATGCATGGTGCATCTCCTAGATTAACATATGAGCAAAACTGTTTATCCTATTCACTTATATCATTATTTGATTCTATAATAGCTTCCCTAAGTCACTTGGATAGATTTTTGTAAGATCAAACATAATTCACCTAATTTTTATGCACTCCAAATGTTCCAATCTGATTGCTAGAGGGTCACCTTTGAATTTTCAATTTTTAATTCATTCTCCCATTTCTATTTCAGTTCCCACTTCTTTCACTGTCATAAATATACTTTTCAACTAACTATTTTGCTTATCATAATATCTTTTTAACACGTTAAGATGGAAAACTGGCTGATTCTTTCTCCTGTCTGGAGTACTCATTATGTCATTGAATTTCTTGTTGATTTGATAAAGACCAGTGAACCTTGCTTTCAGTAGTCCCCAGAAACAACTAACAATGAAACCACCTTTCTTCAGCCATAACTGTTTGAACGTATGCCTTTTCATTTGCTCTAGTTTTGATTGCTTGTTGAACACCTTCAAACTCCTTTTTAGTTAACTCACATGCTTGGGTTTGTTTTCTTTTCTGAAATTCAGAATATAGGCTGGAAATTTTGTCTTTGAGCTTTAGTTTATAACGTATTTCTTTAATCAATTTAAGGATCCTCTCACCTCATGTCCAGATGTTAATTCAAAATGATTATATCGTACACACATTTGGAGCATCCCTGATGGCAAATTGTAACAAAGGATTTCATTTATCCCAATCATTGGAATATTCTTGACAATGAGCTCTCATCTTGGTCTGCAAAGTTGATGCCAACTTTCCAAAGCAACTTGTGATTGTAAGTGATAATCAAATTATGCAAATTCACTTATACTTAAATTATTCAGTACTTCTTTGAAATACTTGCGACATAAAATTTGAAGCTTGATCTGATTGTACTTTTTTTGAATAATCCATATCATGTATAAAATAAAACAATATTATCCACTACTACCATTGCAGTATCTCTTTTCCTAAAGTCCCTGCTTCAGGATATCATGTGGAAATCTTATAATCATTAACAAAAAAATGACTCAATTTCTGGTTTTATGTCGGGGTCCTTCACAATTCTGCTGAACCATTCTTCAAAACTTGCCATTGGTATTGAAGTCACATGTTTAAATAAGAATTGGATTTTCTCACTGCCTGACATATATGGCATGTCTGGCACATATGATAAATCTTTATGTAGTCTGGGCTAATAAAATTTTAAAAGTATTTTAGCCTGAGATTTCCTAATATCTAGTTGACTTGCTATTGAAATTTTATGAGCCATTTGTAAAATTTTGATGGCACTGAAATGGGATGCTCAACTGATTGACCACTGCCCATTCCTCACCATCTCCATTTCATCATTATTTCTTTGTCATTCAAGTAATCACACTCAGCTTCAAGGAGCCCCACTTCTAATTTTAATGATGATTATAAATATATCTCTTCACTCTACCAACTCCTCAACTCTTTAAATAAGAAAATTATAAAGAAGCTTCCTACCAGTTAAATTAAACAGCTCTTACATAAAATTATTGAAGAGGTTTTGAAGAAGGTCACGGGACCAGAAATGTTAACTCTGATTCTCTCCACAGAAGCTGCCAGACCTGCTGAATTTCTCCAGCAATTTCTGTCTTTATTTCCGATCTTCAGCATCTGCAATTCTTTATTTTATCTTGGATACTTTTCCAAGAAATCAAAGATGCCATGATGAAAACAGAGATGAGACATATTGGCACTTTATGAGTTTAAATAAAAGACATCTTTCAAGGTTACTGGGTCAAGTCCTAGGACTCCCTTCCTAATGGCACTGCAGGTGTCTCTACACAACAAGAACTGCAACAGGTTAAGAATGCAGTGCTCCAGCATCTTCTTTAGGACATCTAGAATGGACAATAAATGAAAACCCAGCCAATTCTGCCCACATTCCATGAACAAATGATGAAGAAGATTAATAAAGGCTCAATGCCCACAGCTACCTTTTTAGCTTTCTTTGAAGAACAGATTGGTTGTGACAGACATAGTTGTATAGTTTGGTTACATTCATGAATATCAATAGGACATGTGTCACCATAATAGATTTGAACTTCAGATGAGGAAAACAAACATCTTGATCAACGAGACCCTAGTGTGGAAAGAGATGGATGTGGACAATAGAAAGTGGAGCAACAAAAGTACTAAGATTACAGGAGTCATTAATGATATAAAAAGGAATACAAACAATACATCAGCTTTCCTAACAAATCAAGCATGGTTCAACAGTGTAAGGCAAAACTATATCAAAGTTTAGCATTATCATTTTAACCTTTGTTGTCCCACTGTCACTTTTCAATGTTCAAGGACACACCTTGCTTCACCCAGAGAATTTATTTTAAAGTCAGCTATTTGTTTTTTCCTCAAAATATATCTGTGGTATAATAATTACAATTCCTGCCACCACTGACTCTATAAGAAGTAGGTAAAGGATTATGGCTTGCAAAGGTGAAAGATTCAAAAGTTGAATGGGACAAAATAAATGGAGTTCAAAAGGATTTCACTGAGCAGTTATTGTACTTCAACTGACAGATGTCTTGCAGGATGAAGTTGCAGGATTAAGCACTGTTGCAATTTTGGGAAGAGTATTTGTTGATTGGAAGGCAGGATGTTAGAATTTGGTGTTTGCAAAATGCTGGGGGAAAGGCAGTTTGTGGTCCCTTTAAAAGATGATGTGCTTTTTCTACGCTCAGAAATTCAAAAAGGATGTCTGTGGGCAGCAGCTTGTGAGTTTGCAGGTGCACAGAGCGCTTGAATTGCAACATTTGTATCACAATACTGTACAGTTAGTGGACCAAGCAGCAGTTTTGTTTTGTTATCAAGAGAAAATGCTTTGAAATTAGCCAATTAATTTCAACCAGGCACTCAGATACTAAAGTTCAATTAAATTTAAATCTGACAGTTTTGACAATATAGGACCAATCCTATAGTAAGGAATATTGATATATCATCAAGGATATAAAATCAGGGCAGTTGGGCAAAGACAGGCGAATTAACTGCCATTTGCCAGAGTTAACAGCTCTCAGCTCAAGAGAGGATCTGCCTTTTGCAGAAAGATTGTCTTTTCTCATATTCTGATTGTCTTTTATTTTTTTAAATTGTGAAAATGCTTCCACTAATAACGACTAAATGGTTATTAATCGTTCAAGAAGGTCACCTTCCTCACTCTATCTGTCCAGAAGCAAAATGTAGTATGTAGCTTACATGAAGGCGGCTTCCTCTGACTAACAGCTTGCGCTTCTGCCAACCTGTTTTCATCTGATAATTGGGAGAAATCTGAATCAAAAGAGTAAGGAAACCAGAAGCACTGATGACTAATACTGAGAATTTATCATTCCAATGTTTGAGAGAACCTGCATCCTTGTCGCCAGAGCACCCTCCAAAAAAAATGACATAAAAGGATAGTAATCATATTTAGATGGCAGCCACCACGTTCCATAATATCTTCTACTGTTTAAGCCCAGCCAATGACAGCCTGCTCAACCTGATGCCCATCATTGACTTATGTAGGTATTGGAAGATAGCCACTTATAGACTCTAACCTCAGCTGCCTCAGCTGATGTTAGGCAAAAGTTGCAAACAGATATTGCCTATCATTTCTCAGGCTTAAATGCTTCTGCAGTCAATATCCTTGTGGCTGTATCTGCATCCCAAAACTTTCTCATTAGGATGGACTTCTTTTTCAGTTCCGACAGCTCCAGCGTTCTTCCTTTAAGCTATAGCTGCAGGCTGATCGAAATTGATCAACCTGTCAGATTTTATTTGCTGAAATTGACACTCCATCCACAGAAACACGGTTGCTGCTGGTGGATTGCCCAATTAATTTAAATGATATCCAAGCAGGCAGATACCCTTCCCTGACATTTTTTTTTCCGTATAAGCAGGGCAAAATGAATGCCCTGCTCACTATCTGCCACACTTTGACTTAAGCTTGAGATGAAAATGACACCCTTTCCAAGTCTGTATTAACATTGTTCCTGACCTTGAAGCAGGAAGACATAGCAGGAACTGAGCAATGCAGCTAGTTCTAATTCAATCACATTTTAGCACTGTACAAAATCTTTCCTTTGGGTCTTACTCCTATGATGCTACTGTGACTGTTAGGCCACTGGAAGCTGTTAAAAAAAGTCTTAGGCATATGCCATATATAAGGCAAATGACTTAAAATTATTTATATATTTATTAGAATTAGATTTAGAATATCCTTTATTGTCATGTATACTCCAGTACAGAAGTACAGGAGTACAGTGAAAAGTTTTACAATGTCTCCTCATATGGCGCCTAGGTACCCAGGTACCAAGCACCTAAGTACAAATCTTAGATACAAAAGAGAAATAAAAGGAAAGGTAATTGTATTATGTTACAGCTTTTAAAGATAAATTATGAATAAGGCATAGTTAAAGGATTGACATTATAGCCAGATAAAAATAAGTTCAAATAAACATTACATTGCAGCAGCTTAGCGCAGGGGCTTCCACAGATAGTCTGACCACCCGCGCCAGACCCTAGTCCAACAACCGACCGCCTTCAACCCTGCTCCAAACTTCCAGCCCGCTCCGTACCGGCTCTCAGCTGCTCCAAGGAAGGGTCATCGGACCTGAAACGTTAACTCTGATTTTTTCTTCACAGTTGCTGCCAGATTTGCTGAGCTATTCCAGCAACTTCTGTTTTTGTTCCTGATTTACAGCATCCACAGTTCTTTCAGATTTTATTTAAGTTCCAGGACTGCTTCCCCGGCGCTGGCCTCCACCCAGGACTCACTCCTAGAGTTGGCCGCTGCTCCAGGTTTGCTCCCATGTGCCATAGATATCCATTTATATATATACTGCTAATGATTGCATCACATAGACACATAGAATCCCTACAGTGTGGAAACAGGCCCTTCGGCCCAATAAGTCCACACCTTTGGAGCATCCCACCCAAACCCATCTCTTTGTAACCCACCTAAGCTAGGCATCCCTGAACACTATGGGCAATTTAGCATGGTCAATCCACCGAACCTGCACATCTTTGGACTGTGGGAGGAAACGCACGCAGACACGGGGAGAATGTGCAAACTCCTCACAGACGGTCGCCAGAGGGTGGAATTGAACCCAGGTCCCTGGCGCTGTGAGGCAGCAGTGCTAACCACTGAGCCACCGTAACTATCTGCAAACAGTATTGTGTCAAAAAAATTCACAGAAACCTATTCAACTGTTTCCTTTCTGCTTATTCATGTATGTACATAACCTTGATCAGATTATAGCAAGTATACAATACTTATTGCATGTTCACTTCAGTTTGAAGAAATTAAGGTAACACATCAATCTCAAAGTCTTTAAAAATGTCTTCTGTCCTCACTGCATACATGCAAGCAATAATACAATTCTACAAATTAAAATTGTGTGAGACCATTTTTAAGCCAATTATAAGGCTCAAATCTCATGGGCAGATGATCAACTTGAAAATTTAAACAAATCTAAAACCTGGGAAGTGGATTGAGTAATATTGTCTTAGAAAAACAAAGCATACTTATACCAAATTTTCTATTGCTTTTAGAAAAAGAACAAACATATGTAGGTATTGGTATATAAAAGAACACCATCATTATTAGTTATGTTGCTATCCTGTCATCAGTATTTTGGTCTTCATGCAGCCGATGCATGGATCAAGTTTCTCAAGACTTGTAGTCATGCCTTGAAGCAAGCCCCTGTATCTTCAGACAACAAGTCAATGTAGTTGTGAAATCCAGTTCTATCAACTAGTGGCTTAGTCATAGTGTACAACCACCATGACCTTCTTCACAATGAAATCGTGAAGATAAGAGATAAACAAATGTACAGCCTTGCCATATGCTCCTATAATAATATTTAAGGAATCCATGGTGCCCAGGCTGGTGATGACATAACAGCCTCTGTTGCAATGTAAGACTTTGAAAATGTTAATATACCATTCCAGGATGTTGTATTGTCTCTGTTCACTAGAGTGATAGCTGATGGATGCTGTTCAATGTCATTTGAAATCAATGGAGTTGATAACACATGGCTTCTCATTATGTAGGCCCACTCCATGACATTCCTAACTGTAAAGATCTGCCTCTCCAGAAACCTTTCTGTTTTTCACAAAGTAATATCTCCCAGGAAGGGTGATGGACACATCAGCATTCACCCATGAATTGGCAAATGTGCATCAGTCCACACACGCAGTAGTTCCACCTAGTCTAGCCCTCCACCACCATCAATCTGGCAATAAATCTGTGACTGACATGTCCATAAATTGCAGTTTATGCCAATGAGACAAGGAATGGAACAGTAAAGTTGTCACAAAAGTTGGACATCTTTCTTTGCATTGAATCAGGGATCCTGTGCATCATATTAAGTAACAGCATCACCACTGACAAAAGTGCAGGACAAGACAGTTCATAAATACTAAAGCAAGGACAAGGGAACAATTGAGAATGATAGAACACTTATTTTGCCTCCAGAGCGTATGCCTGCTAGACTGTTAAATAGGAACAGAAGATGGGGCCAGCCAGAGGTGACTTAGTAAAGCATATCTAAAGAGGATCTTCCATAGCATGTCTCCGTCTGGGCTGGAACAAAAGGAATTCTGATGGTTCGGGCTAATGGAAAGATGCTGCTGCCCATTGTCAGATACAGAATCAGAGGAACTATAGTTAAGTCTGTCTCAGTATATTTATTTGGAGCTGGGAGCACCCACATGTCCTGCACATGGCTAAGTGTGTCAGATCTTCAAGTTTAGCTTTCACTGATTCCCAACCCTTAACCTTTGGTATGAATTAAGGTTATTGTTGGGGCTTCTGCTCAATACAGGGTGAAATTTCAGTTCTATTACAATTACTGTTACAGCTACTGACAGAAAATTAAAATCTGACTGCTACGTAATCCTTTTGTTAGTTTTGGCCAAGTAATGAAAGACACTGTTGGCAAAATATTCATCTCCCAATTGAGGTGAGAATGAGATCAGAAAATCTGAAATCTTGAAGACTTTGACAGAAAAAAAACAGATTTTCTCTCCTTCTTGACCTCATACTGTTTTTTTGTAGAGTTGAAAAGGCCTCAGGGTGGGGTCATGTCAGTGAGAACTGTAGGAAATTTGAATTTCTTTTCCTGCTTGCTATTTTCACACAAACATCGCAATATACAGTAGAGACAACAAGGTGCAGGGCTGGATGAACACAGCAGGCCAAGCAGCATCATAGGAGCAGAGAGGCTGACGTTTCGGGCCTAGACCCTTCATCAGAAAAGGGGAAGGGGAAGAGGGTTTTGAAATAAATAGGGAGAGAGTGGGAGGCGGATAGAAGAGGGATAGAGGAGAGGATAGGTGGAGAGGAAACAAACAGGTCGAAGAGGCGGGGATGGGGCCAGGAAAGGTGAGTGTAGGTAGGGAGTTAGGAAGGGGATAGGTCAGTCCAGGGAGGACGGACAGGTCAAGGGGGCGGGATGAGGTTGGTCGGTAGGAGATGGAGGTGCGGCTTGAGGTGGGAGGAGGGGATAGGTGGGAGGAAGAACAGGTTAGGGAGGCAGAGACGAGCTGGACTGGTTTTGGGATGCGGTGGGGGGAGGGGAGATTTTGAAACTTGTGAAATCCACATTGATACCATTGGGCTGCAGGGTTCCCAAGCGGAATATGAGTTGCTGTTCCTGCAACCTTCGGGTGGCATCGTTGTGGCACTGCAGGAGGCCCAGGATGGACATGTCGTCTGAGGAATGGGAGGGGGAGTTGAAATGGTTCGCGACTGGGAGGTGCAGTTGTTTGTTGCGAACCGAGCGTAGGTGTTCTGCAAAGCGGTCCCCGAGTCTCCGCTTGGTTTCCCCGATGTAGAGGAAGCCATACCGGGTACAGCGGATGCAGTATACCACATTGGCAGATGTGCAGGTGAACATCTGCTTGATGTGGAATATACAGTAGATTGGGTTGTCCATGCTTTGGACACTTCAACCAGTTTCAACACAAGCTCGTTTTACCCTAGTACTATATTTGTGAGACAAACAAAAGGGTCAGTGTTGACTTGTAATTCAATGCAATTTTATTCACAAAATAAAGATGTAATATGAGCAGTATAGCCAATCATCATCTGAAACCCTGCTCTTTTGTGATAAATATCCTGATTCTTATATTAATTAGTTCATCAATTGCAACATTAAGTCTTTGTCACCATCCTTATCCTGGACAATCCTTGGCCAGGTTGAGTGTTCGCTGAGGGAATAGCTGCCAGGTGCTCCCTCTTATTCCTCCCTGCTGCATCCTTCCAGAAGATTCTCTGGCTCTGAGCCAATTGATGTTCCGAGTCAAGGCCATCATGTCAAACAAAATCCCCAGAGAAGGACACTACCCCGTCTCTATATGTGGCCATGGGAACCCAGGGCACAAGCAAGGCTGCTCAGCACACTCCAATACACAAGCCAGTCTCATTTTCCAAACAAGTCCAGGCTTGACCTTGCCTGCCTTTGTCTTGTGTGGATACTTTATGCTTGATCTGTCCTAAAAGTCTCGTTGTGCCTGGCTGCTCAAAGGTTGCCCATTCTGTTTGCAGGCCTAGCTCAGGGTCTCATGGGCTATCTGGCCAAACCATTCAGCTCATTGATCCTATACTACCATTAAAGAATATTGTGGCTGATCTGAATGTAATCTTAAATCTACATTCCATTTGTCCTGATAACACCTTTTTGCTTAACAAGAATATATCTACCTGTGCCTTAAAAATATTCAAGGACTCTATTTCCATCATCCTTTCAGAAAGGAAGCTCCAAAGACACATGACCCTGTGAAAGAAGCAAAAGTTGCCTCACCCAATGTTTGTCCTAAGCTGCATGGCAGCACGCACATCTGCTCCAAGGTTCTGTGCACGGCAATTGGCATCAGCAAGCCAATTGTGGCTTTGATTTCCAGTTCCGTATATTGCTGCCTTTCACCAGACTTGGAGGCTCACACAACTGGTAAGAAAATTAGAGGAAATGCTGGCCTCATCTCTCTTTAAATGGGCAAGCCACCCCCACCCCACCCCCATGTTTTGTTTTAAACAGTGATCCCTAGTTTGAGATTCTCCCATAAGAGGAAACTTCCTCTCTACATTTACATTGGTGAGACCCCTCCAGATCTTATATGTCTTGGCAACCATCTATGTTCACTTTGTAACTTACTGTCCTATTTTTGTGTCAATAGTGAAGTCAGTGGCCATACCTTCCATCCCTTTTTCTAAGTCATTTATATAAATTGTAAACAGCTGAGCAACCAGAACTGATCCCTGTGGCTCACTATTTATTTCAACATTCCACCCTGAAAAATATTTATTTATCCAGACCAATATGTTATCTTATACCATGAGCTTTTATTTTCTACATCAACCTTTGATGTGTCAAATGCCTCTAGAAAACTAAATACAGTGTTACAATTAGTTCTTCTTTATCCATAGCAGGTGTTATCTCCTTAAAGATCTCCAAGAGATGGGGAAATCATTTTTCACCATTTACATAACCATCTTGACTCTGTCTGATTATCTTGAACTCATTCAAGTGCCCTCCTATAACCTCTTAAATAATAGCTGTGCTGATGTGAGTTTTGGAAACCCTGAAAAAAACTAAGTTGATTGGACTCTTGGGACAAGTCAGCTGAGAGGTTTGGAATGTTCTGACAGGTAAGTGGTAAATAGTATGACAACTTAAAATGTCATTATTGGATGTTTTGTTTTTAATATAACTATGTTTTACCTACAATGATTTACCATTGTATCTGCTGTAAAAAGATAAGTTCACCATAACATTGTTAATTATGTGTTTAGATGTATCAGAGTATTATTTTTGCATGCAAAAGTGAAGAAAACATTTTTGGGATCATAAATATAATGACATGATGTGATATAAAAACAGTGATTTTTTCAAAAAAAAGTCCCTCAGCTGCCTGTCACTTGGGGAAAAGTAAAGGCTTCTACTCCTGAATAGTTTTGATCAACAGGATATCTGGTGTAACTTAGAAAACAAAATGCTATTGTCTTCAATTTCAATCAAAACTGTTGTTTTGATGAGTCATTTATCAATTTTATAGCTGTTACGATAAAGCCCGAGGAATCAAAACTGTTGTTTTGATTCCTAGGGCTTTATCGTAACAGCTATAAAATTGATAAATGACTCATCTCAGCAGGAGGATGCCTTTACATTTTAATTGATAATTTTGAAAACTTATTAAGGGCTTATATCACATTAATGTAGTAAGTGAATCAGTGCTTCTTTGTGCCAGGATGCTCACTTAAAGAAATTGTTCTTATGACATTTAAGAACAAATGTTTTATTGGCTTAAATGATATCTTGATTAGATTTTTGAAGTATTTTTTTACTGTCTCCTTCAAAAATATCCTAAAGTGTCCTTTTAGCAGATATTAGATGCATGTCCGTGCAGAATTAATGCAGGGAGGTGAAATGGAGGGGTAATGAGCAGAATGAAGTATTGTAGAAAGGGAACATATCAGTGATAAACATATGGGAGATGAAAGTCATGTGACAGTTAGGCAGAGGTGACAGGGAGTATAAGAATGATGCTTGGCGATGGCCTGTTGTCTCCAAACGCTGAGCTGGAACTTCTAACCAATCCACCACCACAACCATACTCTTCCTGCATTACATCACAACTTTCAAAACCCATATCATCCCTGCCCACAGATCTCAATGATTAAAGTGAGAGGTGGGGAGTGACGTTCAAAGACAGAACCGTATTTTGAAGAAATACAGTTGTTTGTCTCATGTTTTCCTAGCACTAAATAAAAATCCAGTTCTCAATGTCTCTAAGCAGTAAACATATGGAGAAATAATTACAAATATTAATTTAGCGGATAGAACTTGATTATTATTGAAAAAAGGAGACATTTTATCAAAGCATTTTGCTTGGTGCTCATCAGGACAATTCATAAGAGTATCAGTATAAGACGAAACAACATGTTTATATTGGTAATGTATTACTTATGTAATATAAAATATCTTTATATTAGTATTCTTGTGAAATATCCTGATGAATTGCAAGACACGAAAGCTTTGATAAATTTGTCTTGTTTCGTCAATTCACAAACTATACTACCTTCTACTCTCTTCAGGAGAAAAACGCTTGTCAATCTTTTCAATTTTTACTTTGCAACTTGCCATGGAGAGATTAAAATGTTTATTGGCCTACAATCACAAATACTATCCATGAAAATTCACTATGATATGGCAAGTTGACAAGTGTTATTGTGAACAAGACTCCCAAAAGTTACCAATATCCTAGAAAATACCAGCTGCTTACGTGTTTATCACCTACCCTATGATTAATCATCCAGAACTCTATTGTTCCATTTCTTATCCCAGGTTGCCTGAGCTATCTTATTTCACACAGAGACAACAAAAGAATACAAAAAATATGAATCCTGCAACACATATCCAACCTCTCTGTTGAATCTAAACAATCTTTACTTCATTTTACATTCAATGAAGAACTTTGAAGTGTTTTCATTGTTGTAATGTGGACTGCAACATCCAATTTGCACACTGTCAGACCCTACAAGCAACAGTGTGATAATTGATGTGAAGAAGATTCACTGGACTCAAAAATTAAACTCTGTTTACTCTCCACAAGTGCTATCAGAACTGTTGAGTTTCTCCAGCAACTTTTGTTTTTATGTTTGTTGGTCTGGTTTGTTGATCTTGATTAAGGGATAAATATGACCAGGATACCTGGGATGATTTAACTGCTTCCAAATAGTGCCAATATCATTATCGACATTCATCTAAATGGGCAGACAGGGTTTTTGTTTAAGGTCGCATCTGAAATGCAATCATGACAATTCAGCACTCCTTCAGCATTGCATGAAGAGTCAGCTTAAGTTGCTGCAGGCAGATCATAGTGTTGATAGACAAGTTTGGATGACATGATGGCTAGGACATTTCTCAATCTGTTCCTGTTCCACTATCAAAGGTTCACTGTACCAGTTGCAGAGAAATTCCATTTCCAGTTACTTGTCTGATGAAGTTGTGGTGGGACTGTGAGAGCACGTCCAAGAAATCCCTTTTTCTTAAACATGGACAGTGGTTGCATGCAGACCACTCAGAGCAATGGAAACAGTAAATCTAAATCCAAAGGATAGATGGCTGGAGGTAAATGAGGGGAATAGTGATTCTATGGTTGGATCATGGAAAAGATCTAAATGGATGAAGAAAGTCAAGAAAAGACAGTTGGACAGGCATCAGAAATTTACTTAGGCATGGAAAACTTCTCATTTCTACAGATACATGAGGCAGACAATGCACATGTTTACATCCATTTTCTGCTGCTGCATTTTCCAGGAACAGGTCACAATCTGGAGCATGAGGCTTTAGTGGAACGATTCTGCATCAGGTAGAGCTGAACAGGAGACACCTCTAATCTTATTACTTGCCACAGGCATGTTGGAAGGATTTGCAAGCTGACAATGTTTGGCCACATTATAAATGCATCTTCTTTGGCCATCGAGTCCTGGCATGGGGACTCACAAGTAAAGATTCTGGCTGAGAGGTACTCAGAGCCACACATGACCTTCCTCTCCAGAAATTGTATCTATGCTGTTGGAACAATTTTTTTAAGCCTTTGATCTGTTGCTATTGCACTGAAATGATTAAGAAACTCTTCCCAAGTCATTACTCTTGAGTGGTCATCTGAGTACATTACAAATTGAAGACAATGCAAAGACCCACATGGGAGAATATTTTTAAAAAATCATGTCACTCTCAAGTTAAAATGATTTCTTGAACAAGCTATTCATAACAGAGCAAATTTGAAAGAGTCCTTGTGCTATTAGACAAAAACATTAAGTAACAGAGACAAAAATAACTAAGTCAGAAAATTTTAAAATATGCTCGAAAACTTTTAACTTAACTTTTATCTGAGACAAATGGGGGCAAGATTGTTAGACTCAATTTGATTTATTCATCATCTTTGTCAATTCTGTGGTTAAGTGGTATGGTGGACTGCCTGCACTTCGTTAAAGTTCCCCAAATTGCTACACATACCATTGATATTTTTAATAGGATCCAATCTGCTTGATTACTGACTAGGTAATGAAGATGATAGCTTTACCTTCTATTTACTTCTTAATAAGTCCTAAAGAAATTATTGTCAAGATGAACAATAGTATTGCTTAAAAGCTGTTATTTCTAATTACTTGTATTTCTGATTAAACATTTAGTCAATTTTTCACCCAACAGATTCTGCATGACATGGTTGAGAGCCTTGAGCATCTTCTAATTAAATGGTAATATTTCAATTTAAAGGCTTTTGAATTTCAACTTTGTTTATTGAATTATTGCTAAGTTTCTTACATAATATAAAATCTAGTTCACAGTTGCAAAATGTTACTTAATGGTGGCACGAGCATTAATCTGCCAATGAATTAACAACTGTGCCAGTTAATGTCTCGGTGTTAAAAAAGCTTACAACGACATTTCAAAAGTGCTTCATTGTTGAATGGAGTTTCGCAGGGGTCAGTGTTGGGATCATGACTATTCCTGTTATACGTTAACAATATTGGTGAAGGAACTGAGGGCATTGTTATTAAGTTTGCAGATGACACAAAGTTACATGGAAGGACAGGTAGTGTTGAGGAAGTGGGGAGATTGCAGAAGGACTTGAACAGGCTAGGTGAGTGGGCAAAGAATGAGAAGATGGAATATATTGCGGGATAGTGTGAGGTTGGAATAATAGAGGTGTAGACTATTTTTTTAAATGGGAAAAGGCTTCAGAAGTCTACATGACACGAAACTTACTGATCCTCGTTCAGAATTCTCTTGAGGTTAACATGCAGGTTCATTTGGCAGTGAGGAAGGCAAATGCAATGTCAGCATTCATTTCATGAGCTCTGGTCAGACTGCATTTGGAACATTGTGAGCAATTTCGGGCCCCATATCTAAGGAAGATTGTTCTGGTGTTGGACCGGTTCCAGAAGAGGTGCACAAGAATGATTCCAGGGATGAAGAGTTTGACATTGGAAGAGCGGTTGAGGAGACTGATTCCGTACTCGACCACGTTTTGAAAGTTGAGGGGGGATCTCATTGAAATTTACAGAATACTGAGAGGCCTGGATACAGTGGATGCAAAGAAGATATTTCAATTAGTAGGAGAGACTAAGGCTTGAGGAAATAGCCTCAGAGTGGAGGGATGACCTTTTAGAGCTAGGATGAGGAGGAATTTCTTCAGCCAGACGATAATGAATCTGTGGAACCCATTGCTGCAGAAGGCTGTAGAGGCCAAATCGTAAGTGTCTTTAAGTCAGAGAAAGAGACGCTCTTGATTAGTATGGGGATCAAGAGTTATGGGGTGAAGGTAGGCGAATAAGATTGAGAAATATATCAGCCATGATCGTATGGTGGAGCAGACTCAAAGGGCCGGATCGTCTAATTCTATTCTTATATTTTATAATCTTAAAACAACCCTGGAGTTGTGAAAGGGACTGTATAAACACAAGCCTTTATCGTCTTTTTGTTCATTTTACAATTGAATTAATCTTCCCAGCATAATATTTTCAGACAATATATCAAGTTGTTACCAAAACATATCAGTCTCATATTAGTCCGATGAAAGTTCTGCCCTAAATCAGTAAAATTTAGTCAAATCACTTCCTCCCTGAAAGTTTCCCATTCAGTCTAATTTAAATCCAAAATGGCTCTGACCAGCAAGATTTCAAAATCCAATATTTCATTTGCTGCCTGAGGCAATCTGGTTTTACCCTCTGTGCACTGTGAAGTGTGCTCTTAATTGCCTTAAACCTTCTAATCATGATGCAAATATCAAGCCAGAAGTTATGTGAATGTCAATTCTAACATGTTATATAGAAAACTGTATTGGGAATTCCAACGTATAGTCTATCTTAGTTAAAGGGTACCCAGAGGAATCTTTCCCAATCTAATCAATACTGCTTTTCATGTGTAGGGTTTCATGTAGGATGCCTAAATTAGTCAATGTTTGATGGTGCTGAACAATGTTCTGAAAAATTTAAATTGTTGAATAATGAACAACAGGGCTACTTGCAAAAGAAGTGAAACATAACTAAATCTTATTAAGTTGCAACATTAATTTCTAAGTTAAACTTAGAAATGCAAAAACTAGCAGGTATTTTCACTCTTCAATACTACTTTTCATGCCACTACAACTTAAGATAAACTATTATTTAATACCAATCAACAGAATTAAAATAATTGTGGGCTTAAAATTCTGTGAGGGCTTTGCGAATCTCCAGCCATAGCCCTGCATGGAGAATGGATAAAATAATCAGGGAAATAAAAATTAACCTCTGAAAATGGCCACTTAAGTCATTTTCCTGGGATTCTGCTGGTCTGCTCTTCAATCAGTCTTCCACCAGCTATTGGGATAAAACTGCATTGAAGCAATATGTAAAATAAAACAACCTGCAATTTTGTTCACAATGGTTGCTTGATGGTGACTTCCGTTTCAGGATTGTGGCCAAGACAACCCTGTGATGGTCTGTAATAGTGGTATGGTAAATGTTGGAACTGTTTAACACTGCGGATTTGAAATTTTATCTGACAGTCTAACACAGCACTCACAGGCTACCCATCCAGAAAGCAGATGTGTCATGTATTATCTTCCTCATTCCCTGAGGAGGCCACCGAGCACTTAGTGTCAAAAACTGTACCTTCATGTCGACCATTTTGTGCAGGATACAAAACAGCATTCCAACATCTGCACAGCCAAGCTTCTCCAAAAAAGAAAATATCAGACCTGCTGTTTCCAAAAATAATTATATTTATGTAGCGTCTTTCATTACTACCAAATGTCCTATAATGTCTTATGGTAATAAATTAATTTTGAAGTGCAGTCACTGTATAATGTAGGAAACATGACAGCCAATTTGTGCACAGAAAACTCCAAGAGAATTTTTATCACAGCACTTTTACACTGCAGAAGGAGGATATTTGGTCCATTGTGTCTGCACCAGCACTTTGAAGGAGACACTCACTTAATGTCATTTCCCAACTTCTCACTGTAACCATCAATGTCGCTCTTTTTCCTTTTCAGATATTCTGTTGAGCTTCCTTCTGAAAGCCTCAGTTGAACAATTAGCAGTATGATAACAGAAAGATCATCTGATTATATGGTACTGATTGAGAAGTAGATATTGTCCACTTCTTGTTGCACCTCTCCGTCTCCCAGAATGCTGCCATTCAGATAGCAATTTGTCTTTGCGTTTTTGTTAGCAAGGTGCTACCAAATCTCACATTTAACCACACTATATTTTGTCTGCCATGTATTCGCTCACTCACTCAACTTGTCCAAATCGCGTTGAAACCTATCTGCATCATCCTCACAACTCACCCATCTGCCCAGCTTTCTGTCATCTGCAAATTTGGAGATATTACATTTAGTTCCCTCACCTAAATCATGAATGTGTATTGTGGATGTCTGTGGTCCAAGCACAGATCCCTGTGGTACCCTACTAGTCATTACCTGCCACCCAATGGAAAAAGACCCATTTATTCCTAGATAGTAAGAACTGCCAATGCTGGAGTCAGAGATAACACAGTGTGGAGCTGGAGGAACACAGAATGGTCTGAAGCGGGGTCCTGACCCGTAACATCAACTTTCCTGCTCCTCTGATGCTGCCTGGCCTGCTGTGTTCCTCCAGCTCCACACTGTGTTATCCCATTTATTCCTACTCTTGGTTTTCAGTCTGCTAACCAGCTTTCTATCGATATCAGTACATGACCTCTAATCCCATCTGCTTTAATTTACATGCTAATCTCTTATTAACCCGAGGGCCTGATCAAGTGTAGCCAAGAACTCTGTGGGAAGCAAGGGAAAAGATTGTTGGACCCCTTGAATTTCTATCATCGATAGCCACAGAAAAGCTGCTGGAAGACTGGAGGTTGGCTAACATTGGCTAACTATTTAAAAAAAGAGGTAAGGAAAAGCCAGGGAACTATTGATCGGTGAGCCTGATATCAGTAGGGGGCAAGTAGTTGAAGGAAATCCTGAGGGACAGGATTTACTTGGAAAGGCAAGGACTAATTAGAGGTAGTCAACATGGCTTTGTTCATGGGAAATTGTTTCTCACTACCTTGATTGAGCTTTTTGAAGAAATAACGAAGAGGATTGATGAGGGCAAAGTGGTAGATGTGATCTGTATGGATTTCATAAGGCGTTCCACCAGGTTCCTCATGGTAGACTGGTTAGCAAGGTTAGTTCACATGGAATACAGGGAGAACTAGATATTTGGATACAGAACTGGCTCAAAGGTAGAAGACAGAGGGTAGTGGTGGAGGGTTGTTTTTCAGACTGGAGGCCTGTGACAAGCGGTGTGCCACAAGGATCAGTGCTGGATTCGCTGCTTTTTGACATTTGTACAAATGATTTGGATGTGAACATAGGAGGTATGGTTAGTAAGTTTGCAAATGACACTAAAATTGGAGATGTGGTGGACAGCAAAGAAGGCTACCTCAGAATACAATGGGATCTTGATCAGATGGGCCAATAGGCTGAGGATTGGCAGATGGAGTTTAATTTAGCTAAGTATGAGGTGCTGCATTTTGGAAAGGTAAATCAGGGCAGGACTTATACACTTAATGGTAATGTCCTTGAAGTGTTGCTGAACAAAGAGACCTTGAGTGCAGGTTCATAGTTCCTTGAAAGTGGAGTCACAAGTAGAAAGGGTAGTAAAGAAGGCATTTGGTATGCTTGCCTTTATTGGTTAGTGCATTGAGTATAGGAGTTGTAAGGCCATTTTGTGGCTGTACTGGACATTGGTTCAGCCACTTTTGGAGTATTTTATGCTATTCTGGTCTCCCTGCTATTGGAAGGAAGTTGCAAAACTAGAAACGTCTCAGAAAAGATTTGTGAGGATGTTGCCAGGGTTGGAGGGTTTGAGCTATAGGGAGAGGCTGAATAGGCGGCGGTTATTTTCCCTGGAATGTCAGAGGCTGCGGGGTGACCTTATAGAAGTTTATAAAGTCATGATGAGCATAGATAGGGTAAATAGACAAGGCCTCTCCCTGGGGTGGGGGTGTCCAAAACCAGAGGGCATAGGTTTAATGTGAGAGGAGAAATATATAAAAGAGATCTAAGGGGAAATATATAAAAGAGACCTAAGGGACACTTTTTCATGCAGAGGATGGTGAGTTTATGCAATGAGCTGCCAGAGGAACTGGTGGAGGCTGGTACGATTACAACATTTAAAAGGCATCTGGATGGGTATCTAAATAGGAAGAACTTAGAGGGATTTGGGCCAAATACTGTCAAATAGAACTAGATGTATATAGGATGTCTGATCAGCAAGCATGACTTGGACCGAACAGTCTGTTTTGTTACTGTGTGTCTTTATGACTGTATGACTCTATAACTCAACTAGTTGCATTCTTGAAAAAATCCAGTAGATTTGTCAAGTATGATTTCCTTTTCATAAATCCATGCTGACTCTGTCCAATCTTATCACTGTTTTCCAAGTGTTCTGCTATTGCATCTTTTGTAATGGACTATGGCACTTTCCCTACTATAGATGTCAGGCTAACCAGTCTATAATTCCTTGTTAGTTTTTCACCTTTTATTTTAAATAGTGTGGTTACATTCACAATGCTCTTATCTGCAGGAACTGTTCCAGAGCCCATAGTTTCTTGAAAGTTGACAATCAATACATCCACTATTTCTAAGGCCAGTTCTTCAAGTATTCTGGGACATACATTATCAATCAATCAATTTCCCAAAGCCATTCACTGATAGTACAGATTATCTTAAGTTCTTGTCTTACTAGACCCTGTGTTCCAACCCATTTCTGGGATATTATTTTTATTCTCCTTTGTGAAGACTAAAACAATGCATGCATTTAATTGTTCTGTCATCTCTTTGTTCCTCATTGAACTTCCCCTGTTCCTGATTGCAAGGACCTCCATTTGTCTTCACTAATCTCTTCTTTCCTCATATTGCTGAAGTTTTTACAATCAGTTTGTATGTTCCTTTTATTCTGACAAATTCATAAAATTTATTTCACTGAAAATCTAATTGAGGTCCTCTTTCATTATATAATGGAAAAATGGACAGAGATTTTTTTACCAAGGAAAATGGTCCACTAACAACTGTGGAGGCCAGGTTTTGGCTACAGGTTATTGAACATATGTTGTTAGGCTTGACAGCTGAAACATTTTGGTTAAAAACCAAAAGAACTGCAGATGCTGTAAATGAGGAACAAAAGCAAAGTTGCTGGAAAAGCTCAGTAGGTCTGGCAGTATCTGTGAAGGAGAAAACAGAGTTAACGTTTCAGGTCCGGTGACCCTTCCTCAGAACTCATTTTGGTTAAAACTTTAGAAGAATTCTTGTAATTTGACAAAGAGCGTTGAGATTTGACAAAAAAAAATTACTGTGAAGTAGGAAGATTGGATAACTATGGAATTAAACTTATAGAATACTTCCAGACAATTTCATTTAAAAATACTAATAGAGAGTATTAGAAAACATCTGTTTTGATGGAGAATGAAGAACATTAATGGAGCTTAGGATAAGTAGTAGCAATGATATTTCCAAGGATCAAGTTCTGCATTTATACATATATTCACATATGTGAATCCACACTATTTTAATCTATTTAGTACTATAGGTGAAACTCATAAGTATTCACTGGTGAATTGTGATATGCAGATGAACTCTTATATATTTTATAATTTGAACTAAAGTTTCCTTCAATATATCAATGTATGGTACTTCTTTTAGCTTACAATAATAAAAACAGAAAAGAATAAATGCCTTCATTTAATCTTAAAAGCTACACTGCAATCATTGCTCAACACGTTCTGTCAGCAACTACATCAATATTGTCAGGTACAGCATTGCATCATTTAAATCCCATGAAATTTTGATTCTTTTGTAAATAGAATACCTAGCCAGTAAGTTAATCAAGAACAACACACTTATGTCTAATCACAAGAAAGAGAGGAAACAGCAAAATGTACATCAGAACAGCAATCAATCATACAATTTTGCATTCCTGGAAAAGACAGGAAAAAGAACAAAAAAGAAATGGACACAAAATCTTAAACTGGAGTCAAAAAAGGACAAAAGAGATATGAACACTGTCCTCCATTTAGATTACACCACCAGCTCTTCTTCCTCTCCATCCCAATGACTTATGCACATGGCTCAAAATGACTTTAAGCTCTAGATTTCCCATAAGGGGAAACATCCTCTCCACATCTAACCCATCAAACCATTTAGGATTTTAAATGTTTTGATCCAGTTGCCTTTTACTTTCAAAATTCCAGGGGATACAATCTTAGCTTGTCTAACCTTTCCTCATTACCCAACAAGCCACTTCCAGGTTTTATTTAGTAAAGTTGTTGATTGCCTCCAAAGCACTTATATTCTTCCTTAAATGAGGTGACTAAAACTATGCACAGATGCAGTCTCATCAGTGGCTGTATAAATGAAGTATAATCTCCTTACTTTTGTAATCAACTCCCCACTTAACAAATGATACCATTCAATTAGCTTTCTTAATTACTTGCTGCACATGCATACTAACTGTTTTTGATTCATATACCAGGGCAGCCAAAACCCTCGGCAACTTAGAACCCTGCAACCTCTCAGCATTTAGCTAGTATGCTTCCTTTTGTTTTTCCTGCCAAAGTTGACAATGTATTGTTTAAATCTGTTGCTGATTGTTGTTAACGCCAGTATCTGCCATTGCTGTCACTTTACTATCAAATTATGAACAAGATTAATTACCTAAACATGTAACAAACAATAATCCATCTTGCTGCCTGAAGAGTTACAACTGTCTCTCAAGATAGTGGGATGACTCACAATGATTCCTTTGATTGTTTGTCATTAGAAGTTACAAATGGATGCCAAATAGAAATGGTTAGATGCTAATTTGTTGGAGATAGTCATTGCCTGGTCATTCTGTGGCATGAATGTTACTTGCCATGTAAACTACCCAAGCCTTAATGTTGTACAGGAATTACTTCAAATGAACTGCTTCAGTATCTAAGGAGTTGCAAATGGTCACTGCGCAATCATCATCAAACATTCCCAATTGTGACCTTGCAATGAATGGCTGAAGACGGTCGATGCTTGGACATGATACTGAGGAACTTCTACTGCAGAGCCCTGGAACTGAGATGATTGGCCTCTAACAACTGCAAACATCTTCTTTTGTGTTAGATATTTCTCCAATGTTTGGAGAGTATCCCCCCTGAATTTTGTTACATTCAACTTTGTTAGAGTTGCTTGAAATTACACTTGATAAAATTCCACCCTGATATCACAGGTAGTCACTTTCTCCTAATCTTTTAAGTTCAACTCTCAAGCATTTCTTGAGTGTTCCATAGACTTCAAAACCCCATATTGTTTACTTTGGGGACAGTTCATGATCACGGTTACTTTTTTATGGGCAGTCAATAATTTGTAGCAATTTTCTAACAGCTGATTGAATTTGTCAAGCAACAGTTGAGATATGACACATTAGTTACCTGGGCCAAGAAACACTTATGGCCATGGCAGCTGAGACCGCTTCAGTGATCCTGAAACTGTTCTGTAGAATGGAGGATCAGTTGAGCCATTTTTGAAATGAAGAAGCCTTGTGTGGAAATAGATTTTGTCCCTCCCTTGGATTGATATAGGATATCGCCAAGTCTTCTCTCAAGAAATGTTCCCCGATACCCTCTCGCTCATACACGTCTCTCCCTATCTATTCCAGTTGATATACTCTATTTTGGAGACTGGTCATCTTTGTTGTGTCAATCACATGTCTTAATCTTCTCAGCCAATGACTTTTGGCAGCTATTCATGAAGGTAGGATGTTAGTTGTCAACTTTCCCACCTTCAATTGAAAATTAGCTTACATTCACACTTAGAAAAAAAATTCCTATTTTTCAAAGTACTGCATTGATAATAGGGTCTTGTGGCAGCTGATAAATCTTTGACATTAGGTATAATCTCTGTGATTCTTATAAATTATCCTTTATTTTCATATATTAGAAATTTGTTCATGTTTGCTGAAGACTAGTTATTGCTGTAACCTTCAGGCTGAACAGAAAATACTAAATTCAAAATGCTCAAATAATTTGAGCTTTAAGGAGGACCCTAATTTTCAACAATAATGCAAGGATTTTTATGCCAAATAGACATCAGTGCTATGAGAGTAAAGCATTATATTATCAATTCATAGTGTATCATTAGCTCTTTCTTCAGAAAACAGGGAGAATCAAATATACAAAAAGTCACTTTGTGGTGTTGACTATTGCTGAAAGACATTTACTTGAAGCTTTTCACTCATTGGGACAATTATTAAATATTGTTTTATTGTTTGTATTAACTATGGAATTCTGAAAAAAGGTCACTAGACCCAAAACGTTAACTCTGATTTCTCTCCACAGATGCTGCCAGACAGCAATTTCTGTTTTTATTTTTGATTTCCAGCATCCCCAGCTCTTTCCATTTTTAAATATCGGTGTTCTTGTAAAATGTCCACAGGAGTGCAAGATGAAAATCTTCAAAAGAATCAAGTAATCAAAATAATTTTTCTGGAGGACCACAACCAATTTGGCACCCACTACACTTGTATAAGAACCAACATAGATACAGAATCCTTACAAAAATTATGATCACACAATGTAACAAAAATACATGGTTATTAAGGGGGCCAGTTGATGCATTGTAGAGGTCTCACATTGACCTTCCCTCTGAGTTGTCTTGATACAGATCTTAACAGATTCCATACCTTTGGATACTGGAAGACATAAAAGCAGTCGCATATCTCCATGTGTGCCGTAGCAAAACAGTGATGGCTTTTTTAATAGCCTGTGTAGACAAATCGAGGCTGTTTTCAAAACTGTTGGGAAATTACTTACAGATAATCATGTTGGAAGTATTTAGCAGATACTGCAGGGTCTCATTCACTGTTTGCAACAGTTTTCTGAAGTTTCCATTGTTTTTCCACTGATGCAACAGTGAATGATTTGAAGGACCAATACCACTGTTTTACACTCAGAAATTGGTGAAGGGTGACCTCTGGTATTCGCACGTCTGAAGATGTGTGGGACCTGGCTCTTACTGATGAACAGGAAGAAATAGAGAAAAAAAGAAGTCAAGCCATTAAAACTTTCTGTCTTTCTTTGAAAGTTTTTGTAATGCATCTTGTAATTCAGATTGATTTTGCAAACTTTGGGAGCAGTTTATTAATATATATGTGTACACACACATACTTTAAATTGTTGGTTTAATGAGAAGTGTCAAGCAATAAGATGGCTGAACAGTTTCTTGTTTCATAATCCAGACACAAACGAAGAGCACTCAAAGCATGGAACATCACAGTACATATTCTGGACGTTACTGGATGTAAAAATAATTTGTTGCTCCTGGAATTGAAAAATCACAGAGACACAATCATGTCTCAGCATTTTATTGTTCTCCAAGCTGACTTCAGGGACTTTTGTCATGGGACATTTTGACATGGGAATGTATTGTCTTCTCAGAAAAGTTGAGCAGATCGAAAATAAATTTCTGTGTTTGTTTGAAAGCAGGCACCTGAATGCCTTACTTCATGACATGAGACCCTCATTGAGATTGAGTATTATTGGAACTTTAAGGTGCTGGAGGGCATTATCAAACTGTGTGACAAGTCGTGAATTACTATGAGACTGTGCATCCAACTAAGGTTGGTTGTAAAATAATTTGTAATATATGTTTTTTTAAATTACTATCTTGACACATTAGCTTGTCTTTCTTGTTTTTATGTCTGATGATATGTTTTCATTTCAGTTTTCTAAAATTACAAGATTAGGCAGATTTGATGGACGAATTCATCTTAAGCAGCAGCAGAAAAATTAGTATCAATGAGCGACCATCTATTTTAGGGGCTCAATTTTCTTTTCTACTAACTTCAAGGCATAAGAAAAGCAAGTAGGGTGTAAAATCAGCTGCCAATTCATTGTTTTCACTTTTTATTCCACCAGCCCTCCACATTTTGACAGTTTAGAAGAAGCATTTGCACTACTATTAATACCAAACATTTATTTTGTTTTCCTGGTTGTGTGGGCAAAATACCCAGGAACTGTAGCATAGAGGAAAATACAAAGAAAAATCAACCATCTATAGAAGGACTATTTAAAAGGTGATAGAAACACTGCAACTAACACTGGCCTGGTAGTGTATTCTGCAGCTAGTAACAACTGTAGATACAATTTGACATGAGGAATGGAACCATGTGAATTGCTCTGTTACAGCTGAATTCAACCATTATGAAGATTTGAATGTAATATTTTAATTTCATAATCATATTGCAGCAGCAATATAATGACTTTTATTTGAAGAAATGTCTTTCTGAATAGGTTGATAACTATGTCAAATATTAGATAACATTGCCTGCAGTGAATAGGCAGATCAGAAACTGAGGAACTAACAAATGAAGGGTAAATGCTCAAGATCAGAAATAAAAAATCAAACAGCTTGAAGATATATAATTTCTTATTTGCACTTGGAAAGAGGAGGAAAATTTTCATTTTTTATATATTCACTCATGGAATGTGGGTGTCACTGGCTGGGTCAGCATTTATTGCCCATCCTCGTTGCCCTTGAGAAAGGGTGGTGAGCTGCCTTCTTCACACACTACAATCCATGTGCGGTTGATGGTCCTACAATGCTGTCAGGGAGAGCATTCCAGGACTTTGATCTACTGACAGTGAAGGACCCGCATCATATTTCTAATCACGATGGTGAATGGCTCAGAGGTGAACTTGCAGGTGGTGGTGTTCCCATGTATCTGGGTTCTCCTTCCCCTTCTAGATGGTAGTGGCTGCGGGTTTGGAAGGTGCTGTTTAAGGATCTTTGGTGAGTTTCTGCAGTGCGTTTTGTAGATGGTGAACACTGCTGCTACTGAATATGCTTGATGAATCATGAACTGTGAAGAGAGCAATGATAAATTTCCAGAGGACATAAGCAGGCTGGCAGACTGGGCAGATATGCGGCTAATGAATTTTAAATCAAAAAAGTGTGAAGTGGTATATTTTGATAGGAGAAAAAAACAGGACAGGCAATTTAAAATAAAGAGCACAATTCTGAAATGCAGGTAGGGCCAGAGACAGAAAGAGAGAGAGATAGAGAGACAGAGACCCTGGCTAAGGTATACTTACATCAGTAAAGGTTACAGAGAGGTTGAGAAATTGAATACAGCAGCATGCAGTATCCTGACCTTGATAAATAGAGGAATAAAAAGAGCAGGTTGCAATGAATATTTAAAAACTTATGTTCAGCCACAGTTGGAGCATCGGACTAAATCTTGGAGGGATGTGAATGGTGTGGGTGATGGTGAAAAATCAATCTGTTTGAATCAAGTGAGAAATGGAGTGAGGCCTTTCTCAATGTTAGAGCAACTCGTTGCAATCTCAAACAAAGTTCCAGGCATCGCGATGAGATTCCAGCTAGCGAGCAATGAGAACTATTGCTTGTTTCAGCCTCATTGATTGGATATCTCACCCCATTAATCCACAACTTCTTATCTCAGCATCTGGCACGAGGACACCAGACTTTAATGATTCCTGACAATAGAAGTCAGAGTGGATAACTGATGACTTCAACTCATCGTTACTCTTCCCTCAAAAGAGAAGTTTGATCTATACATAAATTATCTTCACGAAAGGTTAGAACTTCTGCTCCCTTGAGATCTTGCTACATAATCATGTGACTCTGATATCATTATTGCACACGTTGCTTCTCCACTCTGCCTTCTCGCAAATCTGGCACCGATATCTCAGAGTCTGCTGTTTGGGTAGTGGCTGCATGCATCAAACATCTGTTGATGTAACTAGTGACCACATAGTATAAATAGTCCATTTCAACTGCTTGTTCAATACATAGACTAACATCTATCAAACATCCCTATCAGATATACTGGGCATTCCAATTGACAATAAACATAACTGGATCAACCATAAAAGTGCTGTGGCTGCAAGACTGGGTCAGAGGCCAAGAATTAAGTGGTGGTTAACTTGTCTCCTCACCCCTCAAAGCCTGTCCACTATCTGCAAGGCGCAAGTCAGGATGAATGCAGCTCCAACAACATGCAAGAAAACCAACACCATGTAAAATAGAGCAGTCTGCATGAATGGCCACTTCATTCAATGCTTTAAACATTCACTCCCTCCTGCACTGCAAGAATTCACCACAGCTTCTTCAACAACAGATCCTGCAACTTGAACCATTCAGAAGTACAAGGGCAGCAGACACAAGAGAACACCACCATCTGCAAATTCCTCTCAAAGCCACGTGCCATCCAGATTTGGCTCTACACAACAGTTCCTTCACTGCCGCTGTGTCACAACCTTGACTGTCTCTTCCAAACAATGCTTTTGGTACACTAACCCTATATGGATTACAATGGTTCAAGAAAGTAACTCACACCGCTTTCTCAAGCGTAACCAGGGATGGGCAATAAATGTGCCTAGACATCCACACTAACATGCCATGACAGACTAACTAAATTTTGAAAATCTTATTGACTCAAGTATATTCTTTTTTGTTGCTTTTATTTTAAGGATATTTTATGTGCATTAGGATACTATAATCCCGACTAGCTGAAATCATATCAACACACTTCAAGGAATGAAATTTAGTGGAGATAAAAGATACAAATAGTGCTCTGAGTAAGGAATCTTATCCATGACTAATGTCTGTCAGATCACCCAATATATCACATATCATTGCTGCTTGTATTTGATTGTGCATTTCTGAACATATAAAGCTCTACAGCGCTAACCTTAAGACAGAAAATGATGGAATGGTGAACTTGTGGAACCCTCATCATAACAAACTTTGAAGGAAATCCCTAAGAAATTGAAAATTCCTCTGAGCAAGTAAAATAGTTATGCAGGAAATGTAAAGGCTATTAAATTCATAACTCCTGAGTAAGTATTTAACATATCCCATATTTACCTCATTACCCACATCTCCCCTCAGACCCAAATCCCATCCACTCCCCCAGGATCCGATCCCTCAAGTCCCCACCAGTCTGAACTAGACCCAAACTGACCTAAATTCACCCCCGAGTACTGTTGGAATTGATCCAACCTACCCCATCCTCCTTCTCTTGACTTGAGCCTCCCAGATCCGACACTCATTTCCTTGTCCCCTATTGGGTCAGATTTCTCCCCATCAATCCCAACATCCCTTAAACACTGCATCCCTTACCTTTCCACTTGGCAACTCAGCCACTTGGCATCCTGACCACCAGGTACCGTACTCCTACCCAACAGACAATGAATTCAACTGGTACCATACCAATTTAGCATCCTATCCCACATAGTTTGTATCTTACCCATGGAACCCAAGACCCAGCTAATAACCTGGCATCCTACCCCCCTACTCACTTGGCATCCTACCTCAGGCACCCTACACTCTCCCAACTGGACCATTCTCAGCTGACACCCTACATACCTGGCATCCTATCCATTTGCCACCCTACTTCTCTGGCACTCTATCTCTCCTGACCCACTTGTCATGTTTTCCATCTGGTATCCTACTCTCCCAGCACTCAAACATCACACTTACCTACTGTTTGATAGCAGCTGTCAAAATGTCTATTAGAACCTTTAACTGTAAGAATACAGCAGCTGACTGTTGTAAAAACATGGCTTGCTTTCCTCAGTCTCTTCTATGCTGTAAAAAAATATTGGAAGTACTCTTCCACATTTCTGAGGGGAAACTGAACAGATTCTCTGTCTATATGAAATGGCCACTCCTTGGAAAGTCCAACCCAATATGTTCAGTATTCTGCAGATCTTAAATATTAATATTTTTCTTAGAGCAACATGCTGCAGAGTTGTTTGTGTAAATGTACTATGCGAGATCGCATCATAGTTTTGTATTTGTTCTCGATAAAAGATTAACAGGTTTTTGCAGGAATGTTGAGATTTAAGAAACTTGGTATAAGGCAGAAAAAGGAGCCAAGTGCTGATCTTTATTAAGGTGTTCCTGCCCTTCTAAGAGTCCTCAATGCTTCTGGATATTTGTTACATGGTATAAAGGTGTAGAAAATGGAGCACAAAGCATTCATTTCCAGGCAAGAAAATGTGTATTGAATGGGCCAATTTGGCAGGCAGTTTGCACGTATCCCTCATTGAATATGTAACTTATTTCAGGTTAATAGAGCATCTTATGTACATCCGGGGTCTTCATCTGAAATAAGAACTAGGACAACTGCTGAAGCAGATCAGGGTCACAATGCCTATTACAGAAGCATTCCCCTTCATTAGTTGTGTTATAACCACAGCATGGACCTGGGTTTGATCCCAGCCCTGGGTGACTGTCTGTGTGAAGTTTGCATGTTCTCTCCATGGTAGTCTGATTTCCTCCCGTCTTAAATATCTCTACCTCAGTATCAAAGATGGTGCTGTAATGCAGTGACTGTAAAGTTTTCACTCTACTCATTTAGGTACATGTGACAAAAAGCTAATTTAATTCAATGTATCTACTTATCCCCAAAATATTTTTAAAAAAATCATTGTCTATTAATACTGTACCATCTGCAACCTTTAGACCTCAAGATATTTGAAGTGTTCTGGATTCTTTCCTGTGCTGTGATTCCGTAACAGGACATTTTGTTTACCCACAAGAGTATTCACAACTTCATCCATTGAGGAATGTGCTACAAACTAGGTAATGCTGGTAAAGTCATCCATTACTGCCTGAAAGAATCCAGTTGTGATAAATTTAGTGCATATGGAGATCAAAACAGTGCAGGTCTCTTGTGAGTTGAGGGTTGGCAGGCCACTTGCACAACACATTGTGTTCTTCTAGACTTATTTAATGAAATGTGGTTTTCTTCAGTGAATCTCTTCTATTAAATGCTTGCAAGAATGGGATGCTTTTCAAAATCCTGTTAAAATGTGTTTTGCTGAGTTATCCCTCATCCTTCCTTAGTGCAGCTTGATTTTACTGCTTCTTTCATGTCCTCCTCGTTTTGCTGCTATTTGATGTTCATCATTAATAGATGTGCACAGGAAACCATGTAAATGAGTGGATAAGTGCTTAAGGAATTTTTGAAAATTGCCTGGCACTGCTGTTGAAGCTCACCTATGAAGTGATTAGCAAAAAAAAGACCAAATTGCTGCAATGAGAGAAGGGATCTCTGCCAAAAGTCAGAGGACACTTTGAAACTCTGTACCCAGTAAATTGTTCCATTGTCCACTGCTGTTTTATGCAGACATGAAAGAAATCAATAGTAATATTGATGAGTGGGGTCATCTCTTCACACTATAACTCGAACTATTTAGAGGTGAGTGCTTCTAAATTTAGTCCAACTTTAGGTTGAATTTCTGATTATAATATAAAGGCTCCAGAAAGTGATCTGCAATTTTACAATCCTTTAGCACCTCTTCTAAATTAAACATTTTTTTAACAATATCTCTATGGCGCCATTCATGATATGGTGCTTTCTAACTAAGAAATGGAACAAGAATTAGAAAAAAATTCTGCTAAGTGATTCATAAAATGTCATAATGTCCTTTAAACAACAACAATGCAGCAGAAGGAAACAGGCCAACATCCACATGAATGTCCAAATTAGGAGCAGGAGTAAGCCAGTCAGCTCCTTGTGTCAGCTCCTCCATTTCATAAGATCATGACTGATCCAAAGGTGAACTCAATTCCATAATCATGCCTAACCCTGAGCCCTTTGACTCCTTTGTTAGTTAAGAACTATCTTGCTCTGCCTTAAAATGACCCTGCCTCCACTGCGCTCACAGACTGATGACATTGAGAGAACATGTTCTCCTTATAACTCAGTCTTAAAAGATAGATGCCTTATTTTTAAATCATGTACCTTAGTTCTAGACTATCCCAGAATTGGAATAATCTTTAAATAAGGCAAGCACAAACTTAATACACTACTCCAGATGTTATCAATGTCTTGTACAACTGTTGCAAAACAGCTCTACTTTTCCATTTTACTCCTCATAAAACATCTGCTAATATTTCATTTGCAACCTGTCTGGATGCCAGGCACAGCAGCTTTCAAGGATAATAAAAAATATGCATTTGATAGAACAGAACTTTTTTTACTTTCTGATAAGTAGAATTTTCAACAGAGATTTATAACACTTCATCAGAGACCCAATGATGAATTTATGATCAATTATTATTTTGATTTTTAGAATACTGTTTACATGTTGGATCACCCAGAAATGTTTGAGCAGAACATTGAGAGTTTAAATTTGTGCTGGGGATATAATTTAGTCATGCTGACTGGAATAACTCGAAACAGAAAATGAAAGAAAATTGATCACTCCTTAGAAAAGAGTGAGGGAGTCAGCAGAAATACAAACAACGAGCTCCGAGGAATTCAAAGGTTAAGGTTCCTCGCATCTAAACAGTGATGTAAAGGGGTTACTTGTATAAGTTAATGACCTGAAGATTGCTCAATAGTTATGGAGAGCTGTTTCCAGATTTACTCCCAAACGTATTTTAGGATTTACCCTATAAATTAGGGTCAGCACAAGAAGATTTCATTTATCAAACATTGTGCTACTTTAAGAAAATAACTTCCTTGTAATAGTGGTATGTAAATTCTGCCAGTAAGTGGCGATGGAACTCTGGAGCTCCATTGGAATGAGGACCAAACTAGGTTCATCCTCTTGCTCATCACTATAATGTAGGTGAACCCAAGTTGTATTGGAGCACCTCATCAATTTCACTCCAGGCTCATAGAAACAGTTTGCTATGTCATTCATGCAGCCTTCAGGGAGTTGCAACACTCTCACATAAAAGCAAAGTACTGCAAATGCTGGCAATTTGAAAGAAACACAACAATTGCTAAAGAAACTCAGCAGGTTTGGCAGGAACTGTAGACAGAAGGAGTTAATGTCTGGTGTGAATGAGTGAGTTAGAGTCTGGTATGACTGTTCTTCAGAAGTTTTGTCAGGGTTTCTGAAGAAGAGTCATATTGGACTCTGTTTCTCTCTGCATGGATACTGCCAGACCTGCTGGGTTTTTAACAATGTTTTCTATGTTTGGCCAAAGGCGGCTAATTCCTGGGACTGAACAATGTGGTCACTGTTTGTTCAACAGCACCACCGAAATTGAGTGCACAATGTTCTACATGCTTGTGGAATTAGCAACTCAAGCCACACTTACAATTGTGTGTACGTAGAATTCTAATTCCCAATATTTCACAAATAAAATAAGTAATTAAGCTCAATTTAATCCCTCAACTATTAAGGGATTAAGGGAGCATAAAGTATTGAAAATTGGCTTTTGCTGCATGGACATGGATACTTAGAATATTTTGGTTTACATCCTATTGCATTCTAGACCAGTTAAATTGAGATAAATTAGGATCCGCACCTGCCTGGATTACATGACTGAGGTGGAGATAAGTGTTGTTTAATGTATAAAAGTCTTAAAGGGTTAATGCTAAGGAATGCATTAAGTGCTGCTCAATATGATGATATCATGCGAAAAGCTACACCTTGCTTTGGACAAGAAGTTAGACGATCAAGTGATATTTCTTCACCATGCTAAACCAAGTAGACCCTGTATATCTTTATCAGGAAAGAGGATGGTGAGAGCAAATTAACCAGATAGTTCCTACAGCATGATGTGCCATCGTGAGAATTTTTCTTGCGACAGTAAGGTCTATGGAGACATCATATGTTGATTTCATAGAATAGATTGAATCACTAAAGTGTGGAACCAGTCCAGTCAGCCTATCGAGTCCACACCAACCCTTCGAACAGCATCCCACCCAGACCAACTTCTGTACCTTATCCCTATAACCCTGCATTTCACATGGCTAATCCACCGAACCTGCACATCCCTGGAGACTGTGGGCAATATAAACATGGCCAATTCACCTAACTCGTACATCTAAGGACTGTGGATGGAAACCAGAGCACCCGGAGGAAACCCACACAAACATGGTGAGAATGTGCAAACTCCACATAGACAGTCACCAGAGGGCAGAATCAAACCCAAGTCCCCGACACTTTGAGGCAGTAGTGCTAACCACTGAGTCATCGTACTGTCCTGATTTATGCAGTATCGAAATGCTCTTGGTATCCTTGTATTCAATGTTCTCCACAACTAACTATACTTGCTTTTGGCTGTCACTATTTTAACACTGTATCCTGCTATTGGGTTATTTCTGAAGCAGGCATGCCCTTTTCTCTTGATGTACCACTTACCAAAAACAGGAAGTTGTATTTATATAGCACTTTTAATGAAACAAAACAAAATGATGAAATGACAGTGAGTCATATTTTGTTTACTGAGTCAGACAATCAAAAGCTTGGGCAAAGAATAGGTTTTGAAGAGATTCTTAAAAGGGGAAAGTGAGATGGGAGGTGTAGAGTGTAAAGGAGGCTATAACAGAGACTAAAGCGTAGCCTTACACTCAAGCTAATATCCTGCAGGAGGAGGAGGTAAAGAGAATGTAACACAGAATGCCAAGAATCATTCAAACCGCCACATAATACTCTGCCAATAAATATGAGAGAAAAGAGATCATATAGCGATTTCACTACTCAGATTCTGCAAAAAAGGCATTGATTTTGCAACAACAATTGCAATATGGCTACTATTACCATACCTTCTATAAATATTGACATCCTAATCATATACCTTTCAGAAATCAGGTAACCTAAGGGAACAAACTGAACCACAGAATTTATAACACTTGTTATTTGCTTGTATTCCTAATATGAAAACATTTTATTTTCAGTTCAGTTCTTCAGTTCTAAAGAAAGATCACTGGGCCCAAAATGGTAACTCTGCTTTCTCTCCACAGAAGCTCCAGACCTACTGTGTTCTTCAAGCAATTTCTGTTTTTATTTCTGTTTTCTAGCATTCACATTTCTTTCTTACCTATTATATAGACTTGGCCAATCTGTTAACCATTTCTATTTTTATTCCATATGTCAGAGAGATGTATTATGCTCATTTTTATTGCCTAAGGGAAGTGTAGAGGAATTTTCTAGATTTTGTTTTCAAAATCAGTTTCAGTTTGTATCAGCTTCTTCCAGGAGCTAAGAATAGTATTGGATATTGTGCAAGTGTATATGTTGTGATTTTTGTGTTACACTTTAGTATGATGGACTTGCTGGATGGACTATAGAGTATTTTACACTTGTCATTGTTTGTATGATCTGGAGGCATTGAGGATCATTCAGAAAGTTATCAAACGGAAGAATACCATATTCATTATTTACATAGCTTTGAAACACTGGTGCTATGTCATTAGAGACAACAAAGTGCAGAGCTGGATGAACACAGCAGGCCAAGCAGTA
>NC_063337.1:73273646-73445347 GCF_021869965.1 Rhincodon typus
TGATGAAGGGTCTAGGCCCGAAACATCAGCCTTTCTGCTCCTATGATACTGCTTGGCCTGCTGTGTTCATCCAGCTCTGCACCTTGTTGTCTCGGATTCTCCAGCATCTGCAGTTCCTACTATCTCTGCTATGTCATTAGCTTTAGTTTGTTACTGTCTATAAAATGGAGTTGTGCTGCAGAATTTGCAATTCTTCAATGCAAATAATATTTTCTAAGACTTCCGTAATACAGCCTTCGCTTTCGTAGCTCTTTGGTGTTGAAGTTGTTTATAAATGCTGTGAATGATGATTCCTTGCCAGAGTTGTAGATGGTATTTAGTTTATTGTTGGACTAAAAGCACTAAAAGTGTATGATCAAGCAACTCATCAATATATATTTAGAAAATAAAAATAAACAAGTAGAACATTTTCAACTCAGTAAAGGCACAATTAGATCTTTGTATATCCTTACAAAAAATTTGTTACTTTGCTTGAGGACAGACAGCATGATTATTACCTGCATTCCCATTAACACAAGCACATCTCTAAAATGCTTGTTACGACCTCATAGTTTTTTTTTATAATTGCATCTCTTTTTTCTTCAATCTTGACTTTTTTGACTTGAAGTGCCTGATAAGTGGTGAATTAAAAAGGAGAGCTGACACTTTGAAAGGTAAATCAGTAATTACAAAATTTTAATTTACAAACTACCTCAAATTGTCTTTCTTTTCTTATGTGGACTAATACTTATATAAAACATTCATAGATTATGAGCTGAATTTCCACAGGGACTCTCCCAGTCATATGCCATATGTTCATCCACAGAAATCCTGGAGAAATAATTTGTGCAATATTTAGGGCATTTATCTGGTATTTTTCCAAATCATCCACTGAAGTTATCATTGATTATTGCAAAATGCTAAATGAAAATTCAACTTTATACAGGCATGGAGCCTTGTGTTTCAATGTATTCTACTGCCTGGTTTGTGTATTTTTTGATTAAGAGACTAAAGTTTGGGGTATAAATCAAATACAGATGAATTATTCATGTTCTGCGCCTAGTTCCAATGTAATTGGCTACTGGACAAAGAGCTGCATCTGCAGTCGAGTATTTCAACAAATGACCAATACAGTGAATAATATCTGTTCTCCTAGAACTTCTACAACTTACACTAAAATTGTGTCTGACATGCATTAAACATGTAGCTGTTGAACTATATGTTAGGGTCACAATTGGCCAAATAGTCACTTGATACAACAGACTTTGAGTGTGGTTAAAACAATTGTTATTGAAACTTTTCAAATTCCACTCAACAGGATAGTTACAAGAAAACCAAAATCTCAAAAGGAACAACAATTTCTATTGAATGCGAAGAGGACACTGTTTCACTGGTAAGTGGACTCTGATTGGTACAGATATTGCCATGGGGAATGCACCTGGCAACAATTTTTTGCTTTTATTCAAACCAGGTAAATTGGGTCCGACAGGTCTCAAGAACTTACCACAGAGAATCCACCAGGGAATGAATCTCCCTCAAGTTTTTGCTTAATTGGAAAAAAAAAGTACAGTGTTCTTTCTGCTTCCATTATGTGAACACACAATTTCTGACATGCAAAATTACCCACATGAAGTGCCCAAGTAATTATTGTGAATTGGTTGTTAATAAAATTCCTAGCACATTCTAAATTATTTGGCAAGTATTGTCCAATTGTGGAATTACATCTAATATCAGAAACGACATTCTGAATTTTTCATGCAAGGGCTGACTGAAAATGTTCAGTACTCTGTCTATTGTGAAGAACTGAACAGACCTTTGATATAATCCACCACTCATTTAGACAAATAGACTATTTGGCATTGCATAGGCACTAAACTTCATGAAACACATTATTCATTTGTAAAGTAAGCAGAATGTATTTTTTGATGACAACATCCTGTTAGTAGAGGATGTCACTCCTGTTGCTATTGCATTGTAAGAGTGGTAAATGATTAGGTTCACCTGTTTTTCAAATTGTTTGAGACATCTTAACCCTTCCAGTATAACTTGAAGTATACTGGGATTTTCTTGTACAAAGATAAAAGCCTTAGGCTCAGGAGTTTGTGTGATTTACAAAAAGCAATGATTTTGCATCTTGCGTGAGAAGGAATTAATTGATTTCTTGGATGAGTCATTGGAACTTTAGACTTACACGCAGCAGTCAATTGGAGCAAAACAGCTGTGAGTTGCTCTGCTGTATTGGACAGAATTTAGTTTAATTTAAAATGCCAGTTGCAAGAGAAACAGATCTGGGCTAGGCCCTTACAGATTCAGGTGATCAGCGCTGGATTTATGTGATCACAGATGCCCACACACCAGAGAATGGAACACAATTATGATGCATACACAAATGGATGAGGTGAATGGAAACCAATTGTTCTAACGTAAGGACCTGGCAATTATTCTGGTTACAGCCATTCCAATCTAAAGTTACACACAATTCTTTCATATTTAAAGTCTGTCATCTGCAGTGTCATTTCATTTAATTCTAGAAAGTTTGGTACAGGCAAAATACCTGTGATCGAAAAATAAAGTGTCAACTCAGGAAACTGTGAATGCAGAGGCTTTGAATATTCACTAACTGGTGATATCTCTGCAGGTATGAGAGCAACACAGCTCTGCAAACTCAACTACAGCAATCTGAGAGGACTTTGAATAGAGTGGCTACATGAGTACCAGGAGAGGTGGATTTTCTGTACTTTATTTATGCTGGTCCCTGACTGATTGTCCACTTATCTGTAATAATATTTAGAGTGTGTATACTCAAAGGAATGGCATCCAGAATTTTTTTCTGGAATTTTGTTCTTTCAAAAGAAGCCTGAGAAGTTACAAAGTAGAGCCAGGGTGACTTACCATAATTGCCCTGATGAGGTCATCGACCTTGTTTTTTTGGAATTTAGGAGATAAAAAGAGCAACATTCACTGCCAAGAATATCTCACACAACAAATATATATTCCATTATTGGTGATACTTCTGCTCCAATTCTAACAAACTATTTCTCCTGCTTTCTATGATCATTCAGATGACTTGTATTTTAACTTCCACCTTGGTTCTCCAATCTGCTTAGCTGACTAATAGCCAATGAGTCTTCCATTGATATTACAATTGATGCCACTTGAAGCAGAAGGAGGACATTAAAGTCATAACTCTGTCTCTCCCCCATTTTAAAAAAAAATTAGTTCAGCCCCCACTTCACACTTATCCCTTCTTCTTTTCATACTCCTACAGACTCTCTTCTTGACCCTTTGTATCTTCTCCATCTCCAGGTTGTTTATCTGAGGCCTCAATTCTTCTATTCAAAGATGACTCAGTGGGGATCTAACTCACATCTTGTCCATCAGTCTGAGATGCCTTTACACAGTCTGCATCTTTAAGTTAGCTGTTCCTCAAATTTAAAGCAGGATCAATACCATGGCCTCAGGTGGGAGAGATGGTGTTCTGGCTAAGTTCCAATAGTTTATAGAGGGTGTCAGAATTTCAGCCCCATGATATAAGTTTCCATACATTTATACAATCGATGATGCAGAATAATATTTGGAGTAGATTCTTCTGTATGGTGTCAGTTCAGAGTTCTTAATTCTGCTTTCTCTCCACAGATGCTGCCAGGCCTGCTGCGTTTTTCCAACAATTTCTGGTTTTGTTATCGTTGGTGCTCAGGTGACTTCTTGAATCATTACATAGTTAGAGACATCCAGACCTTTGCTTGAGAAGGAGTTCCAGAATGTTGACACTGTGATGACATAGTGATTTATGCAAGCTGTTCTGTAATTTATTTTTTAGTTTTGAATTTTGAATTTTGAAACAGTGGCACATGGCTTTTCTCTGCACCTGGAGTCATTTAATGACTAACTTTAGGCATTTTTGGATTTTGTGCTGATTTTTTTACAACACAGTTTAAGAGAGGGGGAGATTTTCTTGAGCGTAATTTTTTTGTTTACATTGGGAGATTTTTGCAAGAAAACAAAGCAAATAGTTTTACAGTAGGCTTTAGTTTAGGAGATCAGGGTTAGGGATAGTGTTTTTTTTTGAGTAGAGGACACATCCATCACTTGGAAAAGATTTTTTATAAGTTTCAGTTGAGCTACAGGAGTCTTGGCTGATATTCAATTTTTAAAGCAGTTTCTCCTGAGAAAGGGAGAAGATTGTTTAGAATTGTTAAAAAAAAAGGCTACCCCTCTGTAAACTGTATAGTAAACAATCCAGACCAGAAGTATTTAGTCAAAATTCTGGAGGGCTTATTTGAAGCTGAGAAAATTTAAGCTCTGCTGCATGAAGACTTAATGAAAATGATATAAGGTTTTAAAGATTGGCAAGCCAAAGTTAAATCAAATTCTATAGGAAATGACAGAGAATGGAATTCTCTCTGGTGTAAGTACTATAAAGGGATGCGTTTGGGATCAATTGAATTATGTTTTATTCTACACATTACGAAAATTTTAAATGTGTTATATGCAAATGTTCCCATGTATTCAATTTTTTTAACATAATAAAGTTCTATATTATTGTTAACATCAAATTTGTAACATTAATTGTTTATGTTCATGAGATGCCACCTCTTCAAGATAAAAACAAGAACAAAAGAAAAATCTATCAAGAAAGATTTCAGCCAGGATCTGTCTTATGCAGTAGTAACAAAGTTGGGAACACCTTCAGAATCTTGGTGGTATTTTTGAATTTATTGAATTTAAGAGGGATCTATCTTTCATTTTAAAGCAATGGCCATCTGGTGGTTCTGGAGATAAAACAGCAGTCTTGTGGTGATATTTATTGCACAGAATTTGAAAATCGCTTTGAATGTTGATAAGAATTTTATGGAAGTGAAATACATAATGCAGTTGGTTCTGCTATAACGTGATCATTGCATTCCTGTACAACATTGAGTCATAGGAAATTGTGCTATAGAAATAACGGAGCCTATAGAAAAAGTAGAGTTAGGGGCAGACCACCAAAAAATGTTATCCAAAATCGATCAAAAATCACTCAAAAGGATAAAACCATTTGAATAAATGTTTAATTCATATCTAACAATGAAATGAAAGTAAATTTAACACTTTAACTTGAAAAACATGTCAAGGTGACTTGTTGGGGGAAGAATTTGGACTGTACCTCTCACAGATAACTCTTCTTGACAAAGCCCACAAAATTATCACATGATGCCGCGCTGAGAATCTTACGGCGCTAACGTTGTAATTATTCACGACAAAGCCCGGGAAATGATTATATGACGTCGATGTCAATGTGTACTCTTCCGCACACTGATGGATTTGTATTATAGCCAACATAAGTTCACATTTTAGAAATAGTGTTACCCTCTTCATCAATCTCATTACAGCCAATTTGCATTGACAGAACATGCATTATAGCAAAACCAACTGTAGTAAATTATTTGAAATCTTTGTCTAAGTCTAAACTAAGAAATTTAGCAGATAAATTGAAAGTAAAAGTGAGAGTAAGATTTCATGGAGATGAGATAATTCAAGTAATTCACCAATATTTACAATTGGAATAAATGAAACATGGAATTGTGATATTCCATTTGGAATTTAATCAGATATAGTTCATAATAAAGAGAGTTGGGTTAACAGAAAAACAGATGATAAGGGGCATAGGGTTAAGAAAATTTAAAAAGTAAGGAGAAGAAAAATAATGGAAAATCAAAAATGAAGAAAAACAAATAGTTAGAGATGCAATTAAAAGACCTTGAACTCCAAATAGGCAGGTAACTTAGAGAGCATCAATCTGCCAAAGAAAAGCTTAGAGTAGAGGCAGAAGAAGGAGGTAGTAGCTCAGTGGTTAATTCTGATTCCAATTAGGAATTTGATTTAAACACAAATCTCTGTTCAGTAATGAGAATGAAGTCAAAAGATATTTCACCTCATTTCAGAAGATGACTGGACACACAAAGTGGTATAGAAAGGTTGGAAGATTAATGTTGTAGAGCGTTTTGACAGATACAACTATGGCTGTGTACAACAATTTGTCAGAAAAACAATCTGCAGGGTACAAGGCTGTCAAGGATGCAATGCGCTCAATATTTATGAGCCGCCGCCTCAAGCTTATGAATTGAAATTTAGGAGAACAAGAAAGAAACCTGATTAGATATTTTGAAAATTTGCATATGAGAAAGAAATGCTGTGGAATTTGTGGCTTAGATCACTCAAGGTTGAGATTTTTTTTTGAATCATGGAATAATTCAGAAATAACATTCTTGCAAATTCAACAACTTATTTAAATGAACATCAAATATACAATTTTAAGTGGGGAAATGGTCATATGAAATTCCACATGGAAACCAGAGGAATAGAAAACCTGTGGATGGAAAATGCACTAGTTTTAGAAAACAGACAGCAGGATTCCAAAGTATCAAAAGAGCAATTTTGGAACCTAAAGATTAGAATGATATAAAGGAATTATTATGTTTCCATTGGAATAAGATGAGATATCCCTAAATGTTAAATGGGAGTTAAGTTGCAATAATAAGAATATCTAAGGAGTTTTTAGGAAAGTGCAACTTCTGGAAAGGAAGTAAGTGTTGAAATTAAACGAGTCATACAAAAAGAACATGTTTCCTCAGAATGTACTGATCCATGCTTGCTTTTGGTGGCAGGAGTGGTGACAGCGCAAGCCAGGGGGCAGCCGGGAAGGTAAGGTTTTCCTTATAAAAACTTAACTCGTGAGTTAGTGGCCTTCTTGCTTTCAGCGGCAGAAGTGTTGAGAAATGAACTATTATATTCAGCTAGAGCTCTTCGGGAGGGTTTAAACTAGTTTGCCAGAGGAATGGGAACTGGAGCTACAGATAAGGGGATGGGGTAGCCAGTATACAGACAGATAGAGGAAGCAGAGAATCTGTGAGGAAAGATAAGCAGCTGATAGGGCAAAGTGGCAGTCAGTGGGACGGGTTGAGGTGTGTCTACTTCAATGCAAGAAGTGTCAGGAATAAGGGTGACGAGCTTAGAGCATGGATCAGCAGTTGGAACCACGATGCTGTGGCCATTACGGAGACTTGGATAACACAGGGGCAGGAATGGTTGTTGGATGTTCCGGGGTATAGATGTTTCAAAAGAAATAGGGAAGGAGGTAAAAGAGGTGGGGGAGTGGCATTGCTATCAGGGATGGTATCACAGCTGCAGAAAGGGAGGTCGTGGAGGAGGGTTTCTCCACTGAGTCAATATGGGAGGAAGTCAGAAACAGGAAAGGAGCAGTCACTTTATTCGGAGTTCTCTACAGACCCCCCTATAGCAACAGAGACACTGAGAAACAGATTGGGAGACAGATTTTAGAAAGGTGCAGAAATAATTAGGTTGTTGTCATGGGCAACTTCAACTTCCCTAATATAAACTGGAAACTCCTAAGTGCAAATAGTTGGATGGAGCAGATTTTGTCAGGTGTGTCCAGGAAGGATTTCAGACTCAATATGTAGATAGGATGACTAGAGGGGAGGCTATATTGGGTTTGGTGCTTGGCAACGAACCAGGTCAGTTGTCAGATCTCTCGGTGGGAGAGCATTTCGGTGATAGTGATCACAACTCCCTGATCTTTACTATAGTCATGGAGAGGGATAGGAGCAGACAGTATGGGAATGTATTTATTTGGGGGAGGGGGAATTACAATGCTGTTAGGCAAAAACGATGGAGCACCGATTGGGAACAGATGTTCTCAGGCAAGTACATGACAGAAATGTGGAGGTTGTTTAGGGACCAATTGCTACAGGTACTGGATAGGTTTGTCCCACTGAGGCAAGGAAAGGATGGTAAGGTGAAGGAAACTTCGATGGCAAGACATGTGGAACACCTAGTTAAGAGGAAGAAGGAAGCATACTTAAGGTTGAGGAAGCAAGGATCGGACAGGGCTCTAGAGGTCTACAAGGTAGCCAAGAAGAAACTGAAGAATGGACTTAGGAGAGCTAAAAGGGGGTATTGGAAAACCTTGGCGGATAGGATCAAGGAAAACCACAAGTCTTTCTACACTTGAGTGAGGAACAAGGGGATGGACAGAGTGAGGGTAGGGCCAATCAGAGATAGTGGAGGGAACTTGTGTGTGGAGTCAGAGGAGGTAGGGGAGGTCCTTAATGAATATTTTGCTTCAGTATTCACCAGTGAGAGGGACCTTGATGTTTGTGAGGACAGCATGAAACAGGCAGATATGCTCCAACAGGTTGAAGTTAGGAAGGAGGATGTGCTAGAAATTTTGAAAAACATGAGGATAGATAAGTCCCCTGGGCCAGACAGGATATACCCAAGGTTCCTACAGGAAGTGGGGGAAGAGATTGCTGCCCCTTTGGCAATGATCTTTGCATCTCACTGTCCACTGGAGTAGTACCAGAAGACTGGAGGGTGGTAAATGTCATTCCCTTGTTCAAGAAAGGAAATAGGGAAAATCCTGGAAATGACAGGTCGGTCAGTCTTACTTCTGTGGTGGGCAAATTATTGGAGAGGATTCTGAGAATTAGTATTTATGATTATTTGGAAAAGCACAGTCAGATTAGAAATAGTCAGCATGGCTTTGTGAGAGGCAGATCATGCCTCATAAGCCTTATTGAATTCTTTGAGGATGTAACAAAACACATCAATGAAGGTAGAGCCATGGATGTGGTGTATATGGATTTTAGCAAGGCATTTGATAAGGTTCCACATGGTAGGTTCATTCAGAAAGTAAAGAGGCATGGGATTCAGGGAAATCTGGCTGTCTGGATACAAAACTGACTGTCCAATAGAAGACAGAGGGTGGTAGTAGAAGGAAAGTATTCAGCCTGGAGCTCGGTGACCAGTGGTGTTCCGCAGGGATCTGTTCTGGGACCTCTGCTCTTTGTAATCTTTATAAATGACTTGGTTGAGGAAGTGGAAGGGTGGGTTAGTAAGTTTGCCAATGACATGAAGGTTGGTGGAGTTTTGGACAGCGTGGAGGGCTGTCGTAGGTTGCAACGGGACATTGACAGGATGCAGAGGTGGGCAAAGAAGTCGCAGATGGAATTCAATCCAGAAAAGTGTGAAGTGATTCATTTTGGAAGGTTGAATTTGAATGCAGAATACAGGGATAATGGCACGATTCTCGGCAGTGTGGAGGAACAGAGGGATCTTAGGGTCCATGTCCATAGAGCCCTCAAAGTTGGTACCCATGTTGATAGGGTTGTAAAGAAGGCGTACGGTATGTTGGCTTTCATTGGCAGGGGAATTGAGTTTAAGAGCCGTGAGGTTATGCTGCAGCTCTATAAAACTCTGGTTAGACCACACTTGGAATATTGTGTTCAGTTCTGATCACCTCATTATAGGAAAGATGTGGAAGTTTTTGAGAGGGTGCAGAGGAGATTTACCAGGATGCGGCCTGGACTGGAGAGCAAGTCTTGTGAGGAAAGGTTGAGGGACCTAGGGCATTTTTCATTGGAGTTGAGAAGGATGAGAGGTGACTTGATAGAGGTGAACAAGATGATGAGAGGCATAGCTAGAGCGGATAGTCAGAGACTTTTTCCCAGGGCAGAAATGACTATTATGAGGGGACATAATTTTAAGGTGATTGGAGGAAGGTATAGGGGAGAGTGGTGGGCGTGTGGAATGCGCTGCCAGCAGTGGTAGTGGAGTCAGATACTTTAGAGACTTTTAAGCGACTCTTGGATAGGCACATAGAGGATAGTAAAATGTAGGGTATGCAGGGTAGATTGAACTTAGTAGGATAATAGGTCGGCACAACATTGTGGGTCAAAGGCCCTGTACTGTGCTGTACTGTTCTATGTTCTATACTAGAAAGTACATGACGGTTTATGACAGTCATAAAAATTCTGTTTTGAATATGGGCAAGGAGAATCAGATCACTGGAGCTTCTGAATACTTTATCATAAAAGGAGAGGTATTTCCTTAGGCTTTGAATCAAGGTGATAAAACAATAAAAATATTGAGAAACACTGAAAGAGTCAGTTACCGTTGCTGATTATTTCAACAATGTTCTTTAATAGAAATGCAACAATTTGATTTGGAAGGCAAAATGTTATACCAGACAGCCTACTCAAAGATTGCATTAGAAACAATTCCTGAGTGTTATTATTTGAAAGACAAAAGTACTAAGAAGGAAATGAACAGCACCTCAACTCTCAGCTACTGAGAAATAAACTGTGGTCCATTAACTGATAGTTCCATTCATGTATCATAATGAAATTTCACAAGTACTTTACAAAACTCCAATGGCAGGTCACTTAGGTATTAGTAAAACATAGGCTAAAATATTAAAACACCTTTATTGGCCAGAATTACATAAAGACGTATTTTTTTTTGTCAGACATGCCATGCATGTCAGGTTGTGGAAACCGCACTTCAATTCGATTTTCATCTTCAATTTTAATACCAGCTTTTGAAAAGCCAATTAGTGAGGATTTAATATGTAGGACTGCTGTCTAAAATTCAGAATGGGACACAGTTTTTTAAAACAATTGTCAATTTTTCCACAAGATTTTCTGAAGCTGTGCTTCTTGAGGAAAAAAAAAGATTGTGCAAAGTTATCGTGGAAATGTTTGTTCAACATTTTACAAGACATGAATTACCCAAAGAAGTAAAATTTGAACATTGATCTGATTCACAAGTATTCAAATAAATTATGACTAATTTGGCAATAAAACAATTTATATCTTTTGCTTATTACTCAAAATCTCAAGGTACATGGAAAAATAGCTTCAAATTTTGAAGGTCATAATTAGAGCTTATTGCCTAGAATGTTCAAATGTTTGGGCTAATGGACTTCCTTTGTTATTATTTGCTCCTAATAGTTCACAGGATTTAGTTCTTGGAACTGATATATGGACATGAGATAAAAAGTCCACTCAAATTCATTAAAGAAAAAGATGATGAACCAAATCAAGAAACAACACTTCCAATTTATATTTTGAGTTTCAGAGAGAACTTGACAAAAGCCTGTAAGTTAACTGAAAAGCATCTGAATAGTGTTTAACCAACAATGAAATTTGAACATAAAAAGATGGCAAAGTTCGAATACTGTTTGCTGAAGACAAGGTGCTGTTATCTGTCTCTGTGGAACCATTAAATTCAAAATTGTAGGTTCAAATAAGAGTGTAGTGCTGGAACAGTATAAAATGTTGGTTAGGCCACAACTTTGGTTTAGTCAGTTTTGTACAGTTTTGGTCACTGCATTAAGGAAGGGCACTGTTTCTTCAAACACAGTACAGGGGAGCTTTACAAGAAAGTTGGCAGAGCTTGAAAATTACAGCCATGAGAAAAGACCGTATAAGCTATGGTTATTTTCCTTATAACAGAGGAGTATGAAAGGTGACATAATTAAGATGATGTCGATGTTCAACCAGTTACAGGATAGTACAGTTGCTAATCATTTACAAGGAGGTGCTGAGAAGGAGCATACTCTTGAAGCACTCATAAACCCATCAAACACAGACATGCAAGGAAGTAAAAAATGTAAGCACTCAGTTCATTGAGACTGATCTACCATTCAACAAGAATATAACTGATCTAATTTTAACCTCAACAGTATATTCCTGCAAAACCCTGATAGTCTTTCATCTTTGGTAATCAAGAATCTATTTACCTCTGACTTAAAAACATTTAAAGATTCTTCATCACTACTGCTTGAGGAAGGGAATTCCAAGATTCACAACCCTTTGAGAGAAAAATGTTTCCTTTTCTGTTTTGAATGGATCACCTCCTATTTTTAAACTTTGATGCCATTTCTAGGTCCTCTCACAAGAGCAACCACTCCTTTGACATTCACACACCGAAGTCCCCTCAGGATCATACATTGTTTCGGTTAAGTCACTTTCCACTCTTTCAACTCCAGAGAATACAGGTCTAGTCTTTCAGATCTAGCCTTTCCTAATAAGGTAATCTGCTCATTCCACATATTAGGATTGGAAGCCTTCTCTGAACTATTTCCAACTCATTGACATCTGTCCACAGGTACGATGATTGTGTATGTTTCTCGAGAAGTGGTATCACCAATGGTCCGTATAACTGAAGCATAACCTCACTACTTTTGTATTCAATTCTTCTCACAGTAAAAATGACATTCTATTAGCTTTTCTGATTACTTGTTGTATCTTCACAATAGCCTGCAATTCATACTGTAACACATCCAGATCTCTCTGCATCTCAGAGCTCTGCAACTTCTCACCATTTAAATAATATGCTTCTTTTTTATTCTTTGTCAAAATGGACAATTTCACATTTTCCAACATTGTTCTCTATCTGCCAGTTCTTTTTCTGTTCACTTCTCCTATCTATAATCCTTTGTAGACCCCTTATGTTCTCTTTACAACTCACTTTCTTACTATCTTTGCGTCATTAGCAAACTTATCTACAATGCCTTCAGTTTCTTCATCCAAATCATTTTTTTAATTTGTAGAGTTGAGACCGAAACATCAATAACCCTGCCACATCACTTATGCCATGCTACAAGCCTGAAAAAAGATTAATTTATTCCCACACTGATTCCTGTTAGCCAGGTAATCTTCTATACATGTTGATATGTTACCTCCTATACCACGAGTTTTTATTTTCCACAATAACCTTTGATGTGGCACTTTATTAAATGCCTTCTGGAAACTGTCCTGCAAACACTCAGCAGTCAGCATTCACATGCACACAAAAACAGGTTAGCATTAAATGATGGTTTACCTGATGCATGCCTAAGCTATACATTCAATAACAGTTGCCAAGACTTAATCATCCTCATGTTGGGCCTTGTGGAGTACTCACTTAAGTGGTACTCTACAGATTCTTTACTCATGCCATTAGGCAGCTTTTTGAAAATTATCTCTTGTTTTCCAACAGTCAGCCCTAGAATTAACATATGTGTCAAACATTTGTGGCATTTGTGAGTGTCAAAGAATGTATGCACCCTAAGAATTCCTTGGGTAATGCACCAATCTGGATAATGTTTAGTGCAATCGCATCTCAGCTGAACATTCAAGGAGTGAAAATCTTTCTTATTTTTCAGTACATCTGGGAACTCTCAGGGCTGCAGGTGTCCAGTCTGCAACTCCTTGTACTTCTGGGAATTCTGCAATCCCAATTCTCTGCCAGCCTGCCTCTTGGGATGAAAACAGAAATTTGCAAAATCTCACAGTCTTCTGAAAAGGGTATCTGTCACTACATGGATGCACTTATAGGATATCCCAAAGAGATCTCCAATGGAGCTCTGGAATGGGGCAGTAGCAAAGACATTTTGACCCTCAGTCACTTTCAATATCACCGGAGTGGGTTTATCTCCCACTCCTTAATGATGCTAGTTCAAATTGAATAGCTGGCGTATGTAGGCAACCACTTGCTGGGACATCCTGATGAGGATTGCAAGCTGCAGGACATCTGTTATTTTCAATTTTGGGCCAATTCTCACCATTACTAAGACCCTTGTTGTCAGGGTCCAGCACTTCTAGTCAACAGTAACACCCAACATATTAATAGTTGAGGATTCAAGCATGGTAATCTTTGCAATGTGCATGTGGACATTTTAACAGGATATGGATCTAGCATATGTGTAATATTTATATAAGACCCATGTGGCAAGCCCATTTGAACATATACAATGTTTTTGCAGACCTCAGTTACAAATTGTTTATTTTTTGTCAAGCAGTTGGATATAGGAAATAAAATGCTTATGTAAATTGATGATGTAAAACAAATTATCTGGAACTGATAGCCCAAATAATTTTAGTCCTTCCACAATTGTCATTAAGATCTGAAAAAAAAATCATTCATTAAAAGAGATAGTAGGAACTGCCGATGCCAGAGAATCTGAGATAACAAGGTGTAGAGCTGGATAGGAAAGCTGATGTTTTGGGTCAAGACCCTTCTTCAGAAATGGGGGAGGGGAAGGGGATTCTGAAATAAATAGGGAGAGAGGGGGAGGCGGATAGAAGATGGATAAAGGAGAAGATAGGTGGAGAGGAGACAGACAGGTTAAAGAGGCGGGGTTGGAGCCAGTAGAGGTGAATATAGGTGAGGAGTTAGGGAGGGGATAGGTCGGTCCAGGGATTAAAAGAGGACTTGTTGCCAAAAATGATTAGATACCCACCAGAGATTTAGATTCAGAAATGTAGCACTTACCTGTAGGATACAATACTTTTACTGGAGAAGTCAATGAAAATGATTACTCAAAAATAAATATTTTTTCTCTCAGAGTAGCAAACTGTTATGTAGTACTGGGATAAGAATGATACATATTTGAAAAACACAGAAACAAATCTTAAACATCAAACACAATATCACAATACAATAGCTATGTCTGATGTCTTTATCACATTTAGGACCATGATAATAAGAAAAGGTATTTCTGCTGAATGAATGCATAAACATGCATGTGCAGGCAAATTCAAGAGCAACTTCCCTTTTTATAGAGACTTTAAAGTAGTATAGTGTCCTAAGGCATTTCACAGGAGCATGATCAAACAAAATTTGACACTAAATCACATTGGGGGATACGAGGGCAAATGTCCAAAAGATGGGCAAAAGACAGCATTGAGCAGAATGCTGAATGAGGAAAGAGTGCTAGAGAGACAGGGTGCTCCAGCACGAATTTATTTCCTTGAGGCTAATTTCAACTTTGTGTGATGGTGTAATATGGCTGATTTAAGTTTTAAGGCCCCACACCACACACCTTATTTCCATTGAATTCAATGGAATAAAAACAGGCTACAGTGCATGATATTCAATCCAATCTCAGCCATTCCATGTCATTTTGCAATAAAAATGTTCCCTTCTCATGTGATTTCCCCATCCAGTTAGGAAATAGTTATCATTGTTTTACATTTGTATAATTATTCCTGGTACTTTTTTCAATGAAATACAGTCAGAACATTTTTTCTACAGTATATATGAATAATTTTTAATAAATAGAACATGCGCCTTGCATTCTGTCCTGATAATGTAGCTAATTTTTATGTATCACTGCACGATTGTAACTAATGAGATTCCTATGGGAAACCACAATTAGAACATTTAATTATGAAGTTGAGTGGAAATGACAACTTCTTTGGCACAAATACAGTTTTGTAGCTTTAGTTATTGTGGAGTAGGTATCAAAATGTCCTACTATGAATATCATTGCTTGTGCTGTGCAAAAATGCTGCTTACCTTAATGAATCAGCAGAAGCATTAAACAACAATTGGTGGCAGAAGACCAGAAGCATTCGATGTTTCAGAACCTTGTTATCTGCTTACCCGAACATGATGCTAGGTAATGGGAGTTCACTTCTGGAATATATAATCTGATTGTTGAAATAAAATGAACTTGAGCTGTAAAACATCCTAAACAATTATTTTTATTTTGCATAATATGTTTAGACTAAGGAAAGACATCAGATGATACAGAATTACACCATCTTTCTATTGCTTGAATGAAAGCATGATGTCTTAAGAGATAGAAGTGTTGCAAAAACAATCAAAAGTGGCAGAAGGTAAGATCTTCACTGAAACATGACTAAATCTCAAAGCTCCTCATCTTGTGGAGGGAAAACTCAGATGATAAAGTATTACAACTTAATTGCTGCAACTAACTTGTGTTGAAAGTCTTCTGCGTTTCCTGTCATCTGTCAAGCTATGACCTGTCAACCATAACAGCTAGGGTCAGCTTGAAAGCTCAATAAATAAGTATTTAGCATCTACATTAGGTTCTGCCTTCCTTTGTCGCTACACGTAATCTGATGTCTGATCTCTCTTTCTATCATGAACAACAAGATTAACTATGGTGTACGTATTATCTAAGGCCTTGTTCTTTTCAATGTTCAATGTCAGTGATGCATTTCACACCTACAGTAAACCTTGTAAAGGATTATTAAATGGATACATTCCTTCACTAGCAATGTGAAGGACCAGGTGATGCACACCAGCATGATTTAGAATAATATATTGCACAGAAACACAGATTTGATAAACAAAGTTCATTAACTACATTTTAAATATAATATAAGTTTAGAAATTAAAGTAATATATTTTGAATACATATAGGGATGATATGGAAGTCTCATAAAATAACCTTGTTTTCTTCAAAAGCCTCTTTATAGAATGTAAGTACGCTCCCCTACGAAATCATGCCAATTATGTAAATATCATTCAATACACACATAGCAACCCTTATTAGCACTGAGACATTTTCTAAGTACCTGTGAATTAACTCATTTGAAACATCAAGTTCACATTGGGTGATAGATTGCTACAAAACTGACCAACTAAACTGCACAGACTGGGGCCAATAAGATTGAAGCTGCATAAGGTTGGGAGTAATCTGCTCAAACAACCATCCCTACACTATACTTTATCTTTTCATGCAAAGTCCTAATTAAAACTAATCACAAAAGGTTACTTACTTGGTTAACGACATGTAAATGAAGATACTACAATGGTTTAAAGGAGTAATTTGAATGGAAAGTGCAGCTTATTTATTCTAATTCATCACCAGCTATCAAATGTCCCATCTGGATTGCAATTATATTCCTATTCCAACTTTTAAAATCAATTATTTATAATGTACAGCTGCTTATAGAGCTTGTACAGTTTCCCCAGCTGTTATTGTGCCCAAGGTTTTGCTTTTGCAATATCAACAATCAGGAATGAATACAGAGTCTGAATGTCAATTCAATTGGTTCGAGCAATTAAGCAGCAGTGAGAACTGAGAAGTCAATCCATAGAACAAGTTTAAAGATTTCAGCAGCAATTTTAGATATTGATTTTATGTAGTTCAACATATCACTGTTACATGACAAGTGCAAGGTTGACTGTGCAATTGGTGAAAATGAGCAGCCAATATGATTTGGATTCCCATTAGATCTGTCAGGGAAACAGATGCGTCTCATGAGGAAATGGTTGTCTGAGAAACATCGAGCAGTGGAGTATTTTTGTGTACTTCTGTGTGCAGTAAATAACTGAAAAATTTTTGTTATTTTATGAATGTTAGTAACGGAAAGAAGTAAAAGGTGGAAAATTCCATAATAGGAACATGGGAAGACGAGTATACTATACAGCTAGGCGAGATTTCCATTGGTCAGTTTTGCTTTGTTTGCTACGTCTCTTGATTGCACGTGCCTGCTTTGCCTCTGTAACCCTTAATATCCTTGTTGAACAAAAAAAATCTATAAATCTCAATTGTGATACTTTTGTTTTGACCAGCTCTTTGGTGAAGTTTCCCAATTTATTATGGTTGTACATGGTTTAGCCAAATTGTCCGGATCCCAGTTGAGGAGTGGTGAACTGGCTTCCTTCTTTCATCACTTGGCTGCTCAACTAATCACAACAATGTTAATTTGAAAAGCATCTCCTCCTTTGTTGATGTCACTGTTCCATGAAAAGTACAGGTTGACTGTGCAATTGGTGACAATTAGCAACCAATGGATTTCCATTAGATCTGTCAGATCTGAGAGATCTATTTGCCTTTCCTCCAGACCAAATTATTTTATGTCTTAAAAAGAAGCCAAATTAATCAAGCTTGCTGAGTGAGGCGAGTGAAAGTGAGTTTATCAATTAATTAACATGTGAAAAAAATGCAAGACACATTATAAATAAGGCACGAGTTCAATAATAAAACGGTAAGGTTTACAGACCATTCTCTGACTTCCATAAAGAATAAACAATGGCATGTTATGGCCATTAGTTTGGGTGATACCAGTAGCACTGACATGGGTAGGTGAGCAATTGATTTTGTGATGCATAGCTCTGCAAGCTCAAAGGTCTTTGTCCTGTTTCCTTTCATTTGCAGTCTCATTTGTTTTCTCGATTCCAGAAAAGATACATTAAAAAAAAACTGCTTTTCTCTTTACCTGAAATGCAAGAATGATGAGGGATTTTCTTAGCTGTGACACTCACAGCACATATCTTCACCAGCTAATATGCACCTTTACCTTCCAGTACACATAGTCAAACATTGAGATTGACTTTTAATCCTTTGTGTTCTTGAAATGAGAAAAAATAAATATGTCTGCAGTTTCGGACATGGTCTACAGGAGATAGCTTCCTGCTGAGAGGGGCGGTAGTCATCCCTTTATTATCTCTCTGGTTTTAAGAGGTCAAAGACTAGATTATTTTAACTTGCCTGTGTACCTTCAAGGGATTGTTGGTTGATGTCCCTTGTCACCTTCAGGTGTGATATTCCAGAGTTCCTTTTCAGACAGCCACTGAATTACATCTTCTGTCATCTTCAGGGTATATGTCCATGTTTAGAAAACACATGTTATAATTAAAAGTTCAGCATGCCGTAAGTACTTTAAGGTTTGGGTATGCCATCATGGCCATTTCAAATGGCATAATCTCAACAGCTCCTTTGAAGAAAATAAGTCAAGATTGCCCCCACTGAGTGTGTGAAGTATTATTTCCCGATGTCACTCTTGCAGGGCTTAGATTAAATCTTAAAATATTTTGGTCTCCAATATCAAAGAAATAGTGTTTTGCTTTCTTAAAATGTAATCCTTTAATGCCTTTAATCTCAGTTAGATTACCTTATCAAACTTTAAAACTACAGTGATTAGAACTGAATGTGGTGGGCTTGTGTTTTTTTTCTGCTCTCCGACTTTATTATTGAAAGAGTTTTTTTTTATTGAACAAGAATATTTAACTTAATAATTTAATAATTATTAAGTTAATAGTTATTAATAAGGAGGAAAGGCAATGTAATTAAACATTGAAATTGATTGCCTTTTGATAATGAAGAGTACCAGAAGTAGTCTTACATAATGGTATCCAATGACAAAGGACTTCATTTATATAGCGAGACTTGAGAAACTAATATTGCTCTTAGAACCAATTGTACACATAATTGGCTTAATGGCAGGAAATAGATAGTGGTGGTGTAGGGTTGCTTTTCAGACTGGAGGCCTATCACCAGCAGAGTTCCACAGCGATAAGTTCTGGGCCCTCGTTTGTTTGTCATTTATATAAATGTTTTAGATAAGCATATAGAAGGCATAGTTAGTAAGTTTGCAGGTGACACCAAAATTGGTGGCATTGTAGACAGTGAGGAAGGTTTTCTAAGATCACATAGCAATCTTGATCAAATGGGTCAATGAGCTGGAAAATGGCTGATGGAGTTCAATCTGGATGAATGTGAAGTATTGTATTTTAGTACAACAGACAAGGGTGGGGCCTTGGGTAGTGTTGTAGAACAGAGGGACCTAGGGGTGCTGGTACATAATTCTTTGACCTTTACATCACATATAGACAGGGTGGTTAAAAAAGTGCTTGCCTTCATTTCTCAGTCCTTTGAGTATAGGAGTTGGGAAGTCATGTTGAGGTTATTCAGGATATTGGTGAGGCCTCTTCTGGAATACTGTGTCCAGTTCTGGTCGTCCAGTTATAGGAAGAATATATCAAGCTGGAGAGGGTTCACAAAAGATTTACTAGGATGTTGCCAAGTATGAAAGGCTAGAGTTGTAGAGAAAGGCTGGATAGGCTAGGACTTTTTTCACTGGCACTTAGAAGGTTGAGAGGTGACCTGATAGATGTTTATGAAATAGAGAGTTATAGAGTTAATGGTAGTTGTCTTTCCCCCAGGATGGGGAACTTTAAAACTCGGGAGCACATTTTTAAGGTGAGAGGAGAAAGATTTTAAAAAGTCATGAGGGGCAATTTTCACACAGAGGGTGGTTCCTGTGTGGAATGAAATTTGTAATGAAGTGGTGGATGCGGGTACAATTACAATGTTTCAAAGACATTTGGATAGGCACATAAATAGGAAAGGTTTGGAGGGATATGGGCCAGGAGCAGGCAGGTGGGACTAGTTTAGTTTGGGATTATGTTCAGCATGGACTGGTTGGACCGAAGGGTCTATTTCCGTGCTGTATGACTCTATGACTGTAAGACGTAACATAAAGTGGGGATTTATTGATAGGTTCAAAACAATAATTAATTTTCAAGGAGCAAATGAAGATAAATCAAATACACTGACATTTTGAACATAGGTTTTAATACTTCTCAATACCAGTCATTCATTTTCTTAGACATTGGACAAAAACAGTGTAACCATTGTGTGATTAAACTATTTCCAGAACTCCTCAATTAAGTCATTCCTATGATCTGCGCACATGGCCCCAGTGTAGTCCACCCCTTTATAAGTCTGTGTACCTCAGAACAGTTAAGTCAAGAAAAGCCTGTTATAGTGACACTGTTCTCTGATCCTTAAGCTACACGTCTGCAACAGCAGCTCCAAGACCTCCAAAGACTGAAAGAGAGGTTGCAATTGGAGTTTCTCAGAGCTGCTATGTTCTAGTCCTTCAGATCTGACTTAAGTATCATTGGGCATTTGTTAAAATGTGTGGTCATTGTTTATCATGGAGGAAATAAGACTGGAGGAGCACTGTGCACCACATGTCATTCATTGCATCTCACCGACTGCTTTTTTATTAGAGAATTGCAACGCTTCAGATATTTGACAAGGTCCTGAAGAGGAAAGAAATTTTCTGATTTCACCTCCTGTTCCTATCTCTATTTTGCTTTTTCATAAAGGAGAATATCAGGAATTAGTCTGGAGTGTCCTCCAAGCCTGCCACACATCAAATGTGGAGATAATGATTGAGCAACACAATTTCTATTCTCAGATGTATAAATGCATTTAAATGAATAACACAAGACCCAACTGTTTATTATAAACTTGAATCAATTTTCAGTTTTTGTGCTGCCCTTCAGAAAAAAAATGGTGAATATTAGTTCTGTTTTTGTCCTTCTTGTAAGAATCTGATGCTGTATAGGACGATATGATTTGATAAAACATCATACTACAACACCTAAATTAACGTATAAATGATATGGGCTTCTTTTATAATAGCTTAACCATAAGTTAATAGAAAATGGTTTATATATCAGCATTCTAACATTGTAAAATCATAAAGGTATTAAATTTTAAATTAAAAAGGTAGGTTTGTTTTAATTAACACCACTAATACGAAAAGAGATCATAACTCAACTGGGAATGACTGTTTGGTACATTTTAACAGCTTTCATAAATGCTTAGTTCCCTTACGAGTAATATAATTACAATTGCTACAAATTTTTAATTTTATGTCTGCTTTAATATAAAATGTGACAAATTATTCTTCTACTTGACAAAGCTACATGAGGTAATGTTCTGTAATCTTGTCTCTGCCTCTACATTTCTCCTACAACTGTATTTTTCTTGTACAATGAAGTGAACATTACCAATCGGTTAATAACCGAAAGAACTGATGGTAGCTAGGAAAATGTCATTTCTTCTGAGGCAGAGTCACTGGACCTGAAACGTTAACTCTGATTTTTCTTCACAGATGCTGCCAGACCAGCTAAGCTTTTCCAGCAACTTTTGTATTTTTAACTAATCTGTTCTCTATTGTCATACTTACTGAATTAATGCAAATATTTTGCAAAGCTGAGCTTTAAAAGCAGTTTAAATTTTCCTTGACAAAAGACTTGGGTTGGAGACCGAGCATAAAAAGATCTGGAGATGACTAGCTTGAGGTGGAAATGCAATTGAGATTTGCATGCATCAGGTCAGACCCAATTTCTGAGTCTCACTCATCAAAGAACAGTCCCATTGGGAGAATGTGTGGATAAATGTTATTTCCATTCATGGCCAGTATCACAAACAAGTAGGCAAGCCACAGAGATAGTAGGCCAATCTTCTGTCTTTCCTGGTGAAGCACTTAGCAATGCGTGGGGGCATTTAGTCAATCAGGAGAAAGTACATGGTAGGATTTGGAATTCCACTGCCTTCCCAACTCCACATTAAGTCCGTGCTGAGAGGGTCAGAGAAGGGCCTTCCCATCTCACTGTCAATTGAGGACTTTAAGGGGACAATTAATGGCCAAACTGGTTACTTTCCACAGGTTTTAACCTGAAACAAACAGAAAATTTTCAGCAACAAAGTATTCAGTAGTTTTTTTAATGATAGTTGTCATCTGTTCACGCTGCATTCTTTCCCCAGTAGCAGAATCCAATCTTTACTTTTGTGACGCAGTTCTTCCCCCAAGGTGCAAATGGGAGCAGTTTTTCACCCATGTTTACTGTGAATATTCCTTTACAAATTCAGTATGAAGTAACAATACAAATAGTAGAATAACAATGCACGTATTCTACTTCAGACATTCACTCTCTTTATCCTAAATTGGTTTCAAACCCTGCTCTGGAATGGTAGCGAGAGTGAATCACTTTTCTGAGTTGTCATTCCTCATTGCCTAGTTCTGTAATACAGGTACTGGATTGAGGCATGATTACAAATTTGATTCCTCGGAGGCCATTGGTTTACATCTAATGATTTCCTCCCTGTAAGGTATCTGGACTGGCATCATGTATGTCATTCTCATTAAACTTACTGAGGAACATTCTGAGGTAGGGTCACCGGACCCGAAATATTAATTCCAATTTCTCTTCACAGATGCTACCAGACCTGCTTTTCCGGCAACTTCTGTTTTTTGTTTCTGATTTACAGCATATGCAGTTTTTTTGCTTTTTTTTGTCAAAGCCCAGATATATCTGGTCAGGCCATCTCTTGAAAACACAACTTTTTTGCTGGTATACTTCTGGAACTAACTAGTATACAATTAAAATAGCTTTTTTTGCTTCCTTATAGTTAGTTGCACAGTCCTCAGCTCAGATGGAGTAAACCATAAGAGTTTTTCCTCTCAGCATGTTCTACAATGGTAGTCTGTTGTTGGAATGACCATTTTTGCTACTGTGCTAATTGCTTGAAAGAGATGAAAAATACATCCAAATTTTCCTCACAACATTTTGAGATTGAATGGGTAAACCTGAACATTTCAGCTCTTCTGTCTGAGTTAGGTGTGGTTTCCTCATCAAAGCTACCTTCATTAAGATTCACTCATCTCGGCTAAATTTGCTTTGATTTCTCCTTTTCTCTTTCCCTTTTCCTGCATCTCCCTCTCTCTCTCTCTCTATCACTTGCTCTTTTGCTTCTTTCCATTCCTGGAATTCTCTTTCTACTTCTTTTCTGTTGGAATCCTGGTTCTAATTTCTACAACTCCAGTTTTAATGTATCTCTTTCCACTGTTCTCCATTTCTACCTCTGGATATTTTGCCACAAGTTTTATAATTGCTGTTTTCCTAGATTTTAGAATGTATCTAGCCACATCCAACTGTCTAGCTATCCCTTTAATTCATCCAAAGATAATCCTTTTAATTTTTTTGCGAGTGTCTTCTATCCTGTTCTTTAGAAGCATTAACATCAAGTGTAGACATTTTAGCACTTTAACATGATGAACCAAAGAAAACCATTTCCTTTCTTGTGATTTTTCTCTTTTCTAACAAACGAAGCACTTTAAAGGAGCAATTTCTTTACATCATTGCAATTATTTCATCAATTTATGCCAGAATCCAGTATCCCACAATCCAAGCACCCAATTTTGTTATAATTATGCGATAAGAAGTGAGTCAGCTCCAGTCTTTTCCACCCACTTGACTGGTTGCAACAACTGTAAGGCTATGGCATACTGGTAAGGTCTCTGGGTTAGTAATTTCAAACTCCAGACTAGTTCTCTGGTGATCCCACAATGGCAGATTATGCAATGTTAATTCCATAAAAATCTGAAATAAGAAGCTAGCTTAATGGTGACCATAAAAACCCAACTGGTTCGCCAATGCCATTAAGGGGAGGAAATTTGGTGTCATTACTTGGTCCCCAAATGTGAGTCCAGAACCACAACAATGTTGATTCTTAATTGCTGACTGAAATGGACCAAGCAAACCACTGAGGTCAAGGAGCAATTAGAGATTGATAATAAATGCTGGCCCAGCCAATGATGCCCACATCTTATAAGTGAATTTAAAAAAAAAGACTTTTCAATCTTGTCAACATATAGCTGTGTCACATTGTTATAAAAAACATAATGCTAGTAACAATTAAGGAGGCAATTATAAGTTTTTTTTCTTGAACAAAGAAGAAAAGGATTTGAAAACATAATAACCCCAAGAAAAATATCTAAATATAACATGGAACTCACACACAAAAATAGGTACAAAGTTCAAAAGGGGAAAGCATTTGTACAAAATTTAAGTTCAAGAATAGTCAGTAGAAATGTCCTTAGAGTCCTTGAGTTTTTCACTTTTAACCTATTTAACGATAGGCTGGGGAAACAGGGAGTCAGAACAAGTCTGTCAGTTCTGCTGTGATTAACTCATCTTGTACTTTTTTTCTGTCTCTCTTCTCTGCCCAAAAAGCAGTTGCCTGAAATGCATTTCATTTCTATATCCCGACGTCTGGCTTCATTGCTTTTCACAAGCTCAAAAATATTCAGATGAAATTAATTACAATATGTAAAACTCCTGGAAAAGTGGAAATCAACCACAGAGAAACATAGAAACATAGATAAGAGAGGAGGTAAGCCATTTGAGCCCTCAAACTTGCTCCACCATGCATTATGATCGTGGCTGATCATTAAACTCAATACCCTAATTCCATGCTCCCCTCACATCCTTTGATCCCTTTAGCAACAAGAGCTATGTCTACATCCTTCTTGATAACACATACTATTTTGGCCTCAAGCACTTTCTGTGGTCTCACATCTCTCTGGCTGAAGAAATTTCTCCCCACCTCAGCCCTAAAAAATATACCCTTTATCTTTTAAACTATGACCATTCTGGACTACTTCATGATCAGGTGCGTATCTTCTGCATTTAATCTGTCTAGTCCTATTATAATTTTATAGTTTTCAATGAAGTCCCCCCACCACTTCATTCTTCTAAACTCTTGTGAATGCAATTCTAATCAACTCAATCTCTCCTTATACGTCAGCCCTGTCATTCCAGGAATCATTTGGTAGACATTTGCTGTACTTCCTCTGTAGCAAGGACACCATTCTGCAGATAAGGAGACCAAAACAATATTCTCAGTGTGGCCTCAATAATGCCCTGTATAAATGCAGCATAGCACTTCTTTTTCCTGTAATCAAACTCTCTTGCTATGAAGGCCAATATTCAGTTTGCCTTTTTTGCTACCTGCTGCATTTGCACTCTTACTTTCAGCAACTGGTGCACAAGGACAGCCGGGTATCGTTGAACATTCCTCTCTCTTAATTTACAGTCATTCAAATAATAATCTGCCTTCTTTTTTTTTGCTACCCAAGTGGATAACCCATCCACATTATACCGCATCAACTGTACATTTGCCCACTCATTCAGCCTGTCTAAATCACACTGCAACATCTCTGCATCCTCCACACAGCTCACCCTTCCATCCTTTTTGTCTTTTTGTCATCTGCAAATTGTGAAATATGACATTTAGTTTCATGGTTTAATTCATTAATATTTATTGTGAATAGCTGGAGTCTTAATATCAATCCCCATGGTACCTCCTAGTCACTGCCTGCCATTCAGAAAAAAAATACAATTATTACTACTTTGATTCCTGTCTGCTAACTAATTCTCTATCCATCTCAATGCACTACCCAAATCCCATGAGTTTTAAATTTACTCATTAGCCTCTTTTGTGGGACATTATCAAAAGCCTACTAAACATCCAAATAAACCACATATACTGGCACCCCCGATCACCTCTACTAGTTATAACCTTGAAGAATTCAAGTAGATTTGTCAAGCATGACTTTGTAAATCCATGCTGACTGTGTCTGATTCTGCCATTGTTTCCTAAACACTTGACTATAAAATCATAGATAATGGTTTCTAGCATCTTACCTACTAGCGACGTCAAATCACTGGTCTATGATTTCATGTTTTCTCTCTACCTCCCTTTTAGCTACCCCCTAATCCATAGGAACTATTCCAGAGTCTAACAATCTTGAAAGATCATCATTAATGTATTCAATTTTTCTAAGGCCACTTCCTTAAATTCTCCAGAATGCAGATTATCAAACCCTAGGGATTTATCAACCTTCAATTCCAACAATTTCGCAAAGTCTATTTCTCTGCCAATACAGATTTACTTCATCTCCTCCCTCTTATGAAACTCTGCATTCTGGTATGTCATTTCTGTCGTTCTTTGTGAAGAAAGAAGTGAAGTATGAATTTAGCTTGTCAGCCATTCCTTTGTTCCCCATTATAAACTTCCCAATTTCTGACTGTCAGGGACCTAGATTAATTTTCACCAGTCTTTTTGTCTTTGTATAACTGTAGGAACTTTCACTGTCAATTCTTATCTTTCCCCACAAGAATATCCTCACACTATTTTCCCCTTCTGAATCAATCCCTTTGTCCTCCTTAGCTGACTTCTAAGCTGTTCCCAATCATCTGTTCAACTGCCTCTTCTTGTCAATTTGTATGCCTGTTTTTTTGCATCTAATACTGTCAGTTCTGCTATAATACATGTCTGGCAGTGCAAATTAGTTATAACACAACTGATGAATAGGGAAATGCTATTTCTAAAACCCGAACTTGTGTTGGCTATAACGCAATTTGAAAAGTGGAGAGTGAGGATGTTGAAGAGCTGCTTGAGTCCCACTGTGAAGACCTCTCTACAGCTGATCTATAACAACTTGTCACTGAGGCGGGGAAGTGGAAGCTGGAAATCTAGAAGATGAAGTCCAAGATGCAGTATCTCGAGAGCTTTCCACTTCTGTTTTGTTTTCTATCCTGAGGGAAATTGAGAAGCATTTTCAGCTCTTACAGGACAATGAATACAATGCAGAATGCAGCAGGGTTGCAGTTCATGGAATAAGATCTTATTTTGTACCCTATGAACAGCTTCCTCATGAAAGAAGAGAAAGGGCAAAACAGTAAAAACTGGATAGCTTTTATTAAGTAAACCCCAAAGGAACAGTCAGAAGACAATAAACTACACCCATCCACTTCTGATTAACTACTTTTACCATTTCAAGGTAAGGTGTTAAATTTAACTTTATTTCATTATTAGATATGAAGTTAACATTTTTTAAAACCCTGCTATCCTTTGTGTTAGGCTTTTGAGTGATTTTTGAGTGATTTTGAGTGATTTTTTTGGTGGTCTGCTCCCAACCCTACTTTTTCCATAGGCCCCATTATTTCTATAGCGCGATTTCCTATAACACAATATTGCACAGGAACAAAACTCTCACGTTATAGCGAACCAACTGTACTACCTCTAATTTTGTTCATGAGCCATGGTTTGGCCACTGTCCTCTTTCGTTAGACAAGAATAAACAATTTTTATAGTTCACTCATTCACTCTTTGAATGTTTGCCACTGTCTCTCCACTGTCATTTCTTTCAGTATCATTTCCCCATCCATCATAGCCAATGCACATCTCAATCTATTGCAGTTTCCCTTATTAAGTTTCAAAATCAAATACGTCACTCTCCATCTTGATGAAGTATTCTAACATATTATGGTTGCTTATCCACAATGGTCCCTCACAGCTTCATTACCAATTATTCCTTTCTCATTCCATAATACTCAGTCTTATTCTCGAGTGGTCCAGAAAACCATCCATTATACACTGTAGGAATTCCTCCTCTATGCTATTGTGACTAATTTGAAGCATCTAACCTAAATGCAGATTAAAATCAATCATAATTGCAGATGTTTCTTTACCACACGTATCTCTGATTGCCTGTTTAATGCCATTCCCAACATCATCCCCACAGTTTGTTGGTCTATATACCACTCCCACTAATGCTTTTTGTTCCTTGGTATTTCCCAATTGTACCCACATAGACTCTACATTGTCTGAGCTAAAATCTTTCTCAATATTTTGTTTATAACATCTTTAATTAACAATACAACTCTGCCGCCTATTCCTTTTTGTCTGTTCTTCTAAATATTGAATATCACTGGATGCTCAGTTCCCATCCCTGGTCACCCTACAGCCACATCACTGTAATCCCAACTATATTATACCCATTTACATCTATTAACATGATTATTTCATCCACTTTATTTTGAATGCTCCATGCATTCAGGCACAAAGCTTTTTAATGTTCCTTGTCCCAATTCCACTAGTTTTTAGCATTGCTTTGTTTTATTTTGACCTTTGATTCATCTGACTATCGCTTCTCTTATTCCCCTTTCTGTCGTTTGTTCTTGCCCTTGATTCCCCATAATCTGACTCCATGCATAGGTTACCAATCCCTTACCAACTTAGTTTAAACCCTCCCCCAACACTCTAACAAATACTCCCCCTAGGGCATCAGTCCCCTCCTGCCCAGTTGTAATCCATCCAGTTTGAACTGATCCCACCTCCCCCATAACTAGTCCCAATGCCCCAAGAATCTGAAATCCTTCCCCTCATACCATTGCTTTAGATTCATGTTCATCCAATATATCTTGCTATTTCTACTCTTGGCTGGCACATGAGAGAAATTTTTGACATCAACACTGTCAAGTCCTTTAAGGATCTTGAATGCTTCAATAATGTTGTCTCTCATTTCTATATTCCAATGCATATAGGCCACAAACTCAATCTCTCCTCATAAGACAGCCCCTCCCTACCTGATTTCAGGCTTGTGAAGCTTCTCTGCCTCCAATGCCAGTACATCTTTCCTTAGATAAGGGCCCCAAGTTCACAGTATTCCAGTTGTGGTCTGATTCATGCCTTGTATACTTTTAGTAAAACCTCCCTAATTTCATATTCCGTTCGCTTTGAAATAAAAGTCAACATTCCATTTGCCTTCCCATTACCCACTGACCAGAATGCTGGTATTTTTTGATTCATGGACAAAACGTCCCAAATCTGTCTATTCTTCAGCTTTCTGCAGGTCTTCTCCATTTAAATAATATTCAGCTGCTCTATTTTTCCTCTCAAAGTACATGACTTCACATTTCACCGCAATATATAAAATTAGAGTTTCATGGCCTTCCAACACCTCTACCAACATGATTCTTCTACCTTACTTGTTATAAAGAGAAGGACTACAGACAGGGAGAAGAGGCTACAATTCTTGTTTCCTTTGAACTGTGTCAAGGCTCCATGCTGACAATGCAAAAATTACTTCAATTATGCATTCCTGTAGTTAAGCGATGTTGTAACTCATGGGTCCATAGTTTGAGTGCTGCAGCAAAGCAAGAGTTCTTGCCAATGATGTTGTGAAAAATCTCAAGAAAAATCTGATGATACTGACAGAAATTTTCCCTTCCCTGATGGCTGGCTAAATCTGGCAAAAAAGTGCAGTATCAGTGTCATTAGCAAGCAGGTAGGCAATCAGTCAAAATCACATATTTACCCACAGCAGATCGGGAGGTTAAAATCACTTAAAATCTTTCGTTTTTAATTTAATTTTTTTCCGAGAGCCAAATAACTGCATCACTATTGCATTAAAAGGTAAAATAAAAGATAAGTAGATTTTTTGCTAAAAGAAAATATAATTTATGTTTTAAAAAAAGGTGAAATTTTAATCTTTGTGAAGAGCTTTTGACATTTAATGAACGTAAAGTCAATTATTTTGAACAAGTGTGGGTGTGGGAGCAGGAATTATGAAATTAATATTTCATGAAAACAACCCAGTTACATTTCAATCAACCAGTCATAACTTGTTTCAGGAATTTTTACAGTTAAATTGATAGCATTAGAACAGAAATAACTGTCAATTTATGACTGCAAGAGACGTTGTAATCTGTGGGAATATCTACAGCAGAGTATCTGGAGAAGTATGGGCTCAGTGAGAGAAATATGGGGACTGTCTGAACAGTTAGTGATGTTTTTGGCATCAGTGGAGTGAAGTTTATGAATACTCAGAATTGTGCCAACATTTTCAATACAAAATTCAAGCTGGACACATTTGAGTTGAACTAAATGTGCACCGATTTATTTGGAATAATATGCCAGCCCTCCAGTGCAGGTTGGTCAAAAGCATCAACTTGTCTTTGGGTCTCTATTTTCAAGTAGGAATAGATGCTTGGGACCCTAAAGCCTCTAGGACTCAGCATCGAGTTCAATAACTTTACAGCCTAATTTCACCCTTCCATGTTTTACACTCACCCCATTCCTGGTCCTGCTATCACATGGATTGCTTTTAGTAGTCATCTTTTCCTTGGCCTATGTTCACATGACATGGGTAGCTTTCAGAACAGCTCATTCATTCCCTTTTGCTGTTAGCTCTTATCACCACTTTTCCAGCTTTTCTTCTGTCCTAGCCTGCTATCTATAATCTCCTTGTTGACTTACACCATTCATATCTCTCTCTCTGGACTCTACCTGACTACTCATTTCTGTCCCCACCAGCTCCCAACCTTGTCTTCAGTATAAATTCCACATTTTCCTAGATCCTATCAGTTCTGATGAAGAATCACCAGACTTGACACGTTAACACTGCTTTTGTCCCAGACATGCCAAGTTTTGCTACCAATTTCTGTTTATTGTTGTGAATTATTTTTGTCTGTTACTTCCAAATATTGCTATTTACTGAAATCACAAATGAAAGCTCACTTCATTTTGGTTGTGCAGCTACAAGCGCTATTGGCCATAACATGTTCTTTCTGACATTGCAATAGTATTGTTGAACCATTTGTTGGAGAACTAGATATTGTCATATCTAAAAGCCAAATGCTAAATATGCTAGGAATCTGAAAAATAAACAGAAAGTGCTGGAGAAACTGTTCATGAACAATGCAGAAACAAACATTTTCCAGCCCCTTTCAATTCTGAAGAAGAGTCACACAGGACTCAGTACTTTAACTCTGTTTCTCTCTCCTGTGATGATACTATGCCTTTAAGAGGCACATTTTGTCCTGATTTTTATTGCGAAGAGAAGTTGAGACAAACGTTCCTTGCAGTATGTTCCAAGCCAAAGTAAGCTTATGAGGCCTTTTTTTTTTTAACTTTGGAACAATAGAAGCAGCATGAAGGTTTTGGGTCAATCTCCCACAGAACCAGGCTTTTAGTTTAACTTTCAGAGTTTTTGATGTTTGGAAGCTGCTAAACATCTTTCCCAGCTACAGCAAAATGCTTGAGTTGTCTCACTCTGTCAGAGTTCTCTTTGTGTTCTTTCCTCCCAAACTGGAGAATTGCATTTGACACAATCTATTTTACTGAATTTGCCTCTGTCAACAGCATGTTTATGGGATGTTGCTCGATTGGAAAAGTTGCTGTTTAGTAGTTAAATAATCTATTATTCAGTTAAGGTCTCTATTAGAGTTAAGTTGTTCCAATTCTTCTTTCTTTTGTTTGTATTTTAACCATAGTATAAGAATGTGTTTTGCTTCAAGCTTGGCAATTTGACTGATCAAATCGCATCTGGAACACAATACCTTACACTTCCCTTTTAAATAAAGGAAAAAGTTGGTGTCTAGGCCATCTTCTTAATATATTTTGAGGGGCTTGGTTTGGTTCATAACAAATTGGGGGCTCTTGTTGTGAACAAAATCTCTAATTCCTGGTGGGTTTAGGATTATTGGACTCAAAAGCAGTGAGTGGTGAGTGTTGGCATTCTCTTTTCGGGTGTTGCATTCGGTTCGTTAAAATAGGGCATGCTTTGCATTGTAATGGCTCTTTCACTAAGAGTTTCCTGGGGAAGGAAGGAGTCACTTCAGGAGTTTTACAGAAAGTGAGCAAGGCAAAGCTTTTGGGATTGGCAAACAAGCTGGAGTTGCAGTTGCCTTTGTCCATGATAGAAAGGAAATTAATTGCAACAATAGCTCAACATTTACAATGGTCAAGAATTTGATTGGAATCTTTGAAAATGGATGAAATTCAATTGCAAATGAAACAGCTTGAGTTAGGGGCAAAAGAAAAAGAAAGAGAAAATGAAATGTAAACAGTTTGAATTATAGAACATAGAACATAGAACATAGAACATTACAGCGCAGTACAGGCCCTTCGGCCCTCGATGTTGCGCCGACCTGTGAAAACCAATCTGAAGCCCATCTAACCTAAACTATTCCATTATCATCCATGTGTTTATCCAATGACCATTTAAATGCCCTTAAAGTGGGCGAGTCTACTATTTTTGCAGGCAGGGCATTCCACGCCCTTACTACTCTCTGAGTAAAGAACCTACCTCTGACATCTGTCCTATATCTATCACCCCTCAATTTAAAGCTATGTCCCCTCGTGCTAACCATCACCATCCGAGGAAAAAGGCTCCCACTGTCCACCCTATCTAATCCTCTGATCATCTTGTATGTCTCTATCAAGTCACCTCTTAACCTTCTTCTCTCTAACGAAAACAGCCTCAAAACCCTCAGCCTTTCCTCATAAGACCTTCCCTCCATACCAGGCAACATCCTGGTAAATCTCCTCTGCACCCTTTCCAATGCTTCCACATCCTTCCTATAATGCAGTGACCAGAACTGTACGTAATACTCCAAGTGCGGCCGCACCAGAGTTTTGTACAGCTGCAACATGACCTCATGGCTCCAAAACTCAATCCCTCTACCAATAAAACCTAACATACTGTACGCCTTCTTAACAACGCTATCAACCTGGGTGGCAACTTTCAGTGATCTATGCACATGGACACCGAGATCTTTCTGCTCATCCACACTACCAAGAATCTTACCATTAGCCCAGTACTCTGTATTCCTGTTACTCCTTCCAAAGTGAATCACCTCACACTTTTCCACATTAAACTCCATTTGCCACCTCTCAGCCCAGCTCTGCAGCTTATCTATGTCCCTCTGTAACCTGCAACATCCTTCTGCACTATCCACAACTCCACCGACTTTGGTGTCATCCGCAAATTTACTAACCCATCCTTCTACGCCCTCATCCAGGTCATTTATAAAAATGACAAACAGCAGTGGCCCCAAAACAGATCCTTGAGGTACACCACTAGTAATTGAACTCCAGGATGAACATTTCCCATCAACCACCACCCTCTGTCTTCTTACAGCTAGCCAATTTCTGATCCAAACCGCTAAATCACCCTCAATCCCATGCCTCCATATTTTCTGCAATAGCCTACCATGGGGAACCTTATCAAACGCTTTACTGAAATCCAAATACACCACATCAACCGCTTTACCCTCATCCACCTGTTTGGTCACCTTCTCGAAGAACTCAATAAGGTTTGTGAGGCACGACCTACCCTTCACAAAACCGTGTTGACTATCCCTAATCAAATTATTCCTTTCTAGATGATTATAAATCCTATCTCTTATAATCCTTTCCAACACTTTACCCACAACCGAAGTAAGGCTCACTGGTCTATAATTACCAGGGTTGTCTCTACTCCCCTTCTTGAACAAGGGGACAACATTTGCTAGTCTCCAGTCTTCTGGCACTATTCCTGAAGACAATGACGACATAAAGATCAAAGCCAAAGGCTCTGCAATCTCCTCTCTAGCTTCCCAGAGAATCCTAGGATAAATCCCATCCGGCCCAGGGGACTTATCTATTTTCACACCTTATGATTGAAAAAACAGGAAAGGAAGGCCCTAGCAGAAGAAAGGGGAAACATGAGGGGTTTTTGAACTTCAAAGGTTGGACTGAAAACTCAAAGTCAACTTGAAATGGCAAAGGTAGAGGTGAAAGATAGGAGTAATGATGAGGACAATGATAGAGAGTAATCCCATCACAGCCAAATGCCTGGTGGGGATCTGTTTAAATTTGTCCAAGCAAGGTCTAAATTTGACAAGAAGGACTTAGAAGTCTTTTTCATTTCATTTATTTAGCCACTTTCTCAAATAAAATGAAAAAGACTGTGACAATGTATGTATTGTTGATCCAAACAAAGTTGGTAGGTAGAAATAGTGAGGTGTTTGCATCACTCCAGAGGAGGTATCTGGACAGCATAATGAGGTGAAAAAAGCCATCCTAAGTGCATATGAACAAGTGCCAGAAGCCTACAGACAATGTTTTAGGAATCTAAGGAGGGAACCTGGTCAAATCTATATTGAGTTTGAAAGGATCAAACAAAGTAACTTTGATAGGCAGATAAGGGCATTGAAAATAGATTAGACACATGACACTCTTAGAAAGACAATTATCTTGGAGGAGTTCAAAAAATTAACTTCCTGAAATAGTAAAGAATTTGGAAGAGAGTTAAAACTACAAGATTAGCAGCAGAAGTGGTAGATGATAGGGTTTGTTTCACAAATCAATGTTTGGCTTCCAACATCAATTTCAATCTGAGTGGGATAAAAATTTGGGAAAAGAGAAATCCTCAGGTGAGAAGGAATACTCACCGCTTTTGAGCCATCATTAAAGATAGTAAAGATAATTTACCATAGGCTAAAAAGGAAACCATGAGGTGGAAAGACAAGTAAACACATTTACGTGATTTCACTGTAATAAAGTAGGCCACATGAAGTCGTAGTGTTGGTAGTTTAGAGAAAGCACTGGGACGATGAATGTAGAAAAACAGGATAAGCCAGTAAGTTTTGTTAAAGTGGTAAAGGAAAGTACAGTGGAAGCTAACCAGCTGCCAAAGAATGTATAGTCTGGGCAGGGGTTACTTGAGAAGAAAGTGTCAGATCACATTAAATAATTTACTTGCATGGATAAGATTTACTCATGTGTGTCAGGAGGAGAATGTAAAGAAATTAAAATTTTAAGAGATATGGGAGCAAGTCAATCTTTGATGGTGAAAGATGAGGAGATATGTAATTCAGAAGGAGCATTGCCAGAAAATGTGGCAACATGTGGAATTCACGGTAAGAAGAGCAGTGTTCTATTATATAAAGCAAGGTTGGAGGGTCTGGTGAAAAGTGGTGAAGTGGTGGTAGGAGCAGTAGAGAAATTCTTGGTTCCAGAAATAGTTTATCCTTGGTAATGTTATAGGTGGATCACAGGTGGGAGTGATGCCTATTGTGATTGAAAAGCCTGTGGAAAATCAGACAACTGAGGTGTTACAGGAAGTATATCCTGGGATTTTTGCTGACTATGTAGTAACAAGTTCACAAAGGAAAAGATTGAAGCAGGAGGAAATATCAAGGAGTAAAGATAAGGAGTTGAAGTTCAATTATTAGAAACTATGTTTGGTCAAATGATTGAGAAAAAAGAAACAAGAAAAAGTGGAGACTTTTAGTTCAGAGAAATTATCTGAATTACAACAGAGAGATGAGAAATGAAAGATTGTAGCCCACAGTGTTACTATCTTACAAATTAAGCCTTGATGAGGAAATGGACACCATCACATATTCAGGTGGGTAAAAAAATGGGCAGAGGTTTATGAAATTGTGTTACTGGTGAGTTGTAGAAGGTGTTGTGGGTAGCTCATGAATTGCCAGTGAGAGGTCATTTAGCAGTAAGAAAACCTCGATTATGCGTGGACGATCACAAAGTCAATGAAGTTGCAAAATCTGACTCATATCCTGTTCCACATTTAGAAGATTGTATTGTGAAGGTGGAACAAGCAACTTATATTTCTAAGTTGCACTTACTCAGAGGATACCGGCAGGTACCTTTATCTGAAAGAATGAAGATTTTTTTTTCATTTGTGACACAAAATGGACTGTATCAGTTTAAAGATGTGCCATTTGGTATGAAGAATGTACCAACCATGTTTCAGAGACCAATCAGTGAAGTCATTTCGGGATTCCATATTTGTGATGCGTACATAGACAATCTAGTGATTTTTAGTCACACATGGAAGGAATATTTGGAGCATCCATCAGAATTGTTCAATTGATTTTGGGAGACAGGCTTGGTGATAAAACTGGCTAAGAGTGACCTCGCAAAAGCCCAAATCACGTTCTTGGGCCATGTCATTGACATGGACAAATGGTCCCATGGAATGTGAAAACAAAGGTCATTGGGGAGTTCTATACTATTGACGAAGAGGGAAGTACTACAATTCCTGGGACTGAGTGTTTTTTATCGGAAATTCATACAGAATTATAGCAGTATTTTTGCTCCACTGACTGACATGATGAAGACCACTCCTCTACATTGAGGAAACAAAGTACAGACTGGGTAACCATTTCACAGAACACTTGCATTCTGTCCACAGAAAAGACACTGAGCTTCATCCAGCCCTGCACCTTGTTGTCTGAGCTTCCAGTTGTTTGCCACTTCAACATACCACCATGTTCTCTGGCCAACAGCTTTGTCTCAGGCTTGCTGCAATGCTTCAGTGAAGCTCAGCGCAAGCTGGAAGAACAACACCTCATTTTCCACTTGGGGGCCCTCCAGCCAACTGGACTTAATATTGAGTTCAACAATTTTAGGGCTTCAGCACCTTTCCCCATGCTTTCTCCCTCCACCCCCATACACCAAGTCTTGTCATTACACTGGGTGCTACCACAAACTATACATTGCCAAGCACTAATTGTCCCCATTAAGCAGTTATTCCTAGACTGACATTTAACCACTTCTTTGTCTGTCCAGTTGTTTTTATCTCTCTAAGGGCTCTATCTCAGCCTATCGTTTACTCTGTCCCCTCCCCCACACCTTCGTCCGTTTCAAAAACATCCTTTTCCAGGCTACTATCAGTTCTGAAGAAGGGTCACTGGACCCAAAGCATTAACTCTGATTTCTGTCTGATTCTCACAATGCTGACAGACCTGTGGAAACTTTCCAGCAGATTTCCAGCATCTGCATGTATTTTGATTTTGTTTTATAGTTAGTAAGCATTTCTATTGGTATCCCCATGGTTGTCTTGAAATCCACATTTTGGTTAAAATGTATGGTTTGCAATATAGACACCTTTCCACTGTTGTGACTGGATAATATTTATAACAAGGAACCATGATTGATTCTCCCTAACAGAGGGCTGTTCAGGCCAAATGTGGCTTCACGCCAGTTGTGAAAAATTGTAAATTACTGACCCAAAAACAGAACTCAAACTTTAAAATTCCTCATCTGTTTGACTCTCTTTTGCATTATGCAGTTCATTAATGCTCTGAACTGCCAGAGCAATCAGCATAATGATTTTCTAATAAGAGTTATCTATTTCCATTATGCAAAGGACATTTTTAATACAATAAGACACTTCAGCAAAGAACTTAATTCCTAAGATGCAGTGAAACGACACTCATTGTGTCTGTATAGCAGCACTTTGAAAACCTTTATTGACATTTGAACTCAGTGACAGAAGGGACAGTTACAATTTTGAGCAACTATCTGGAAAAAAAGATGGGTTTGTGGCCTTGTTGAGATAAAGATAATAACAACCAAAAGGGAACCTACTGCAGAAAGCCCACAGAGGTCTACTGTGTGTAAAAGATCAGGCCAGATGTGATGTTTTTGGTTTATTTCTGCATACATTCTGGGAGACAAGATTTGGTGACCCAACAGTGCATGAGGGGACAGTGCCTCTGGATTTGCAACATGAATATCAAATGGAGCTAAAGCAATGAATGATGATTTGCAAGGTAGGGAAGTAGATGGGCTCTCCACAGATGGTTCTACCCACTCCTGCATTTTAGATCTCACCCAAGTCCAGAGCCTGAGGCAAGTCAGGTTAAATAAGGAGGTGCCACTCAGCATGACCTGGATTCTCACATCATGTGTGAGGACAGTGTTACCAATGATATTAACAGCCATGGTGACATTGACTATTAATAAGGTTGCTCCTTCCAGGTAAAGCTGATGACATCCAAAATCTTCTTTTGCACTGTCCAGTGAAATGATAGAGGCTACATCAGGTGGAGATGAGAGTTGGAAGTCAATTGTTTTCTACCTCACTTACAGGGATAAGAGTTTGCATGGCTTTCCCAGGCTAGTGGGATTTCCAACTTGCAGATTGTCCTCAATTGCATGGTTGTGTCTTTGTTCTTTCCTCATACCAATGGGCATGGTACACAGGAATCATAAGGACTGCTGCTCAACTACTGAGCTGTAGATGTGCAAGCACGCAGAGTACACCCTATCGGTGAATGTTCGCTACCCGGAACGCAGTTAGTGCGCCCATAATTCACAGGTTGTCTCTGTCCTGTCAAGATCATGTCTCCACGGAGTGCTAAATGGAGGTTGCTCATGGAGGCTAGTCCTTATACATCAGACTGCCCTTACAACCTGGCCACATGAGGATAATGTATGTTTAATGAGAGCCTCTGAAAGTCAAGAAACAAATCATTGATTTAGTTATACCCAGGTGAGAAGCGATGCAATGGCTCTCCTTTCTTTCCAGCTTTTGGTTGACCACAGTAGATCTTTCAAAAACAAATTTGTTTGCCAATTTAATGAGTACATAATTTTTTTATATATATAGACAGATAGACAGAGAAAGAGAGAAAGAGAGCGAGAGAGAGAGAGACAGACAAGCAGAAAGAGAGAGACAGCGAGAGAGGGGGAAATAAAGAGATACAGAGAGTGAAAATAAAATAGGCAGAGGAAGAGAAACAACTTTTCTTGCTGTCTCACTCACTCAGGATTTGTCTGACTCTGGAAAAGCAATATCTTTTTGATACAAAAGTTGGAAATATCCCCTCTAAAGATAGGTAAATACAGAGAGAATAAAAATATCAGAGCCTCAACAAAAAGAAAATGTTTTGCAAATTTCACCTTGATCATTAAATAGCTTCAGAATCTTGTCATTGAGGGGTGACTACAATGTTTCTATGCATTTGTATTTCAACAAAGCCCCAATTTGTCTTATGTGTAAACCATTTCCAATTGTCCCCTCCTTCCTGAGAAACTAGACAGCACAAATTCTCAACATGCAATTCAAAGCCAGTGCCTGGTCATTGCAGCTCATCAAATGTTTTGAGGCCATCATACTAATGCTTCTTCATAACGACATCCCTGCGTCCTCCTTCTTTTCCCAAAAAACTCAGACTCATCACAACATCATGCTTGTTCTCAGTCGAACTCTCATACCACTTCATCCCCTCAATCCTTTACATTGCACTTTAGGATATCGATGACTTGCATGATTCTCCCAGGTCACTGCATTCCTTTATCTCATACACTTACACAGGAGTCATCTTATGGGTCTTAGCTTGCATCCTTAGCACATACACTGACTTCAGCAGTGACAAACAGCTACTTGTTCAGCTCACCTTGTTTTCTTAGGGCATAAGGTATTCAGTTCTCAGTTAAAAGCTACCAGCTTCTGTGCCTTCCATTGTCTATAAGTGTAGAGGGAGAGGCTTGCAGCTTGTCACAATAGGGAGCACTGAATATTTAAGGGGATAGACATGTTGCTGTGCAGCACCAAGCTCGATTGATTCCACACTTCCCAGAAGTTTACAAAGCAGACACACTTCACATGCTTTATGTTTGTGAAGGTCAAAGAGAACAGTTCTGAGTAGAGTGAAGAATTGATATCCAGGCTGGCTGGTCTGGTGGGGTAACCCCTTGGGATGGTCTCCAAGAAAATAATTGGCCTTCTCTCCATTACCACATCTGCCAAGACCTCCAAGTTCCTGTCCACAAAGCAAGGAAGAAGCTGTCCTTTTCTCTGGGCTATATCCTGAGTGATACAAGTTGAGTGCCATAGTTTAAGGCAGTTCCTGACTTAGAGCATCTGAAGTGGTGTGCAGCTGGATTTTAAAAATGGTGCCAGCAGGGTAAACCTCACAAAGTCTGGCTATTTGTAAGGCATTTTGCCTCTTTGCTAGGTGATTCCCTGAGAAAGGTACCGAAGGCCTAACTGCATAATTAATGAAGTGAAGATCAGAAAATTGATGAGAAAAGTCACTCCAAGCTACAGCTGATTGTGTGCTATTAATTTCATTTGACAAAACATTTTAGCTAAAAGAGGAACACTTCTGTCTGAGGGATTGTATTGTATCCTTGACTACCATTCACAATTTGGGCAGTTACTAAAAAAGAATCATTAGTAAGTGGAAAACATTCATATTGGGTTCAAGTAATGTTGTCAATGATTGTATTCAATGAACAGTCGTGCCCTCTTCTCAACCAAGGAGCCATTGTCCACTGTGATTTTATCTAACAGTGTGGCCCATGTCCAGCTGAACAGATTATGTCTGGGATCTCTGAATGGGTCATTCACACGTGTTCAACTTGTCTGTCCTTGTGGGATACTTCCAGATGGTATGACTCCTTTCTGGCAGTTTTGTCAGTTGTAAAATAAAGTTATGTCATTGTTGGCCATTACGAGATTCCTACTTAGGTAATTAAAAAATATTATTGTCAATCTTTTTAAAACTTATCCTGTGATTCATTCTGTTTCTCTTGGGCAGCTTTGGCTGTGCGGATAGCAGCTCTTCACTATCCAAAAACAAAACATCAGGAAGGAAGGGATAAAGTAAGAGAGAGACAAAAGTGGTTGTTGGTGTATGAATCAAGCGGTTCATCACTCACCATCTAAAACTTGCTCATCATGCCAATTAGCAAGAGGAGAGTGAGCCAGGAATAAAACCATGGCATAAGACAATAACAGACCATCATCTTAAATGTTCTTAGTGATGCCTAGTGCTACAGGTTCTGTCACAGACAACCACAAAATGAGCAGAGCCATCTGTTCTGCTGAGTTCAGGAGATCAAAGTGTGGCTGCCAGTTCTCTGCTGTGTGCTTCTGACTCCAGTCAACCAGGCAATCTGGAAGAATACAGAACTGCATTTCACTGTGGTTGGGGGATGTACCCATCTGAGGTGAATCACATGAGCTATGCAGAAGTAGAAAGTGATGGTTGTGAAATTGGTATCATTGGAAGGTCTGTGAGGGTGAACATGACTGTTAGGCATTGGTCCTTAGTGTCATGGACTGCTACTGGATGAGTGGTGGAGCATGAGGTATAAATCAGGCCAAGAGGTTGTTGCCAAACTGGGTGTGAGTTGTACGTGAACATTCATTCATCACCCATGTTGGCTCACTACACTTCTTCTGGCACTGCTGTCAGGACTTCTTGCTTTGACTTTCCTGCCACTCCAACTTTTGCTGGAGGACCATCCTTTGGGGCCTCCTGTAACCTGTCCCTCTTACAGAAACATGGCACTCTTCCTCCTGTCATCCTCAACTAAAGTCTCCAGTGTTGCATCTGAGAACATTAGATCATAGATCATAGGCCATTGTTGTGTTTAATTTGAGTTGAGTCTAACTATAGCGTCAACAGTCAGTGACAGCATCCATTGATGCAACACAACTACCTCTTGGAACAGACAGATTAGCTTTAACAGTTAGAGGTTAGTTTTACATGTGATAATCTCACAAACTGTTAAGATTTGACACCCATATTCCCCCCGACACTGCCCCAACCAAAACCCCACACACACCTCCACTGGTGTGTGTGCAACCAATGAAATCACATCAGGTTACACAAAGAAATCATGCAAGAGAAGAGACAGCACAAAGCTCATGTGATGTGTGACCTTGAAGAAACTGATGCAGGCAAATTGCATAGTATGGTCCTCATGCCTAAAAATGAATGTAAACCAAGATTTAGCAGAATCTCTCTGAAGAGGCATCAAAGACTGATATACTGTGGTACAATGGGAGTCAAAGAATTCTACTTATGATGTAATGAAAAATTAATTCAGCTCATTTATATTAGGAGGAAGAATTCTTGTCCAGCTAGTTTTAACTCTACTGTTAAGAATAATGAAGAAGTGGCATTGTTACTGTTAGTCTGTTCGTGAACTACTGTGATCATTAAGCACTCATTAAATGAGGTAACTGCACATAGTGCATCTAAAACAAGCATTTGGCACCTGATTTACTTAAGTAAGGAACTAATGTCTGCCAGAGGTAGACAGAAATGAAGCTTGATCAATAGTTCCAGCCTGCATTATGACATTCAAACTTCAACACAATTTCTCATTTTTCATTTTAAGAAATTACGTACCAAAGCTTCTTATGATCATTTCAATCTTATCACCTCAAAAATGAGGGCCATCGTATCTGGTATTTAAACAATTGTGAAATATTTAATTCTGATGTTTTGCCAATAGTGTCTAAACAATGTTAAACGATAATTTATTTGGAATGCTCAAATGTTGTATTCATTATAATTTTACAGACTCATTTAAAACATCCCTGAAGTCACTTACAAATGCAGAATGTTATGGAAACTTTTCCATAATCAATGTAAAGCTACCTTTGGTTAGTAATCAATATAAATCATTGTGTCTAGTGTGAGTTGAAATACTGTACTTAAAAATCGAACGTTTTCTAACCGTCCCAACAACAAACCACAACTTGTATGAATTCTGAAAGCTTTAAGTATGTCCATGTTATCATTATATTTATTTTTTTTAAAGGGGGTCAATTTATTAAATGTTGATACAATATAGTAGCACTTATACAGGTCACACAAACAAAGATAATTGTGATTAGAAAGAAAAATGAAATGTAGCTAAATGTATAGCTACTGTATTTTTTAAAAAAATATATATAATGTTAAATATAGAATACAAAGAAATGTAATAGAAATCTTTTATTCCTTAAAAGTCATCTGTCAACATTTATTAATGATCTATTGGAATTTAAATAATTTTTTTCAGAAGGCAATGCTTGAGGCTTTGAGAGGTATTTCACTGATATGCATAAAAGAAAATGTTCAAGTTGAGTCAGGCATTTTTCTAGATGACCTTACTGATACAGATCAGGGTGTGCTGGCAGGTATTATGAAAACAATGCAGAGGATGGGTGCTGTGGACTTTTTACATGTATAATCTAGGGATGATTGTGGTGGAAGTAGCTTTTCAGAAATATAAAGACATATGTTTGGTTATCGCCTTTCAAGACATCAGGACATCCAAGAACTTCTTACAGACAATGATATAATTTTCAAGTGTAGTCACTGTTATAACATAGGAAATGCAGCAGCCAATTTGCACACAGCAAAGGTCCTAAAAACAAAAATGCAGTAATAACTTAGATAATCTGCTTTAAGTACTGGTCAGGCCTCTTCAGCCCTGTCAGAATTACTCTATGAGATATTTTATATCTATCCGAGAGCACAGATGGGTTCTTGGTGTAATGTCTCATCTGAAAGACAACTCTTTCATCAGTGCAGCATCTCCTCAGTTCTACAAGCATTCCAGGTTAGCTTTTCATGTTCAAGGCTTTGCAGTGTCAGGTAAACCCCCATCTCAGTAGTTCTTAGGAAAACTTGTAACCTTTGGTAAAAATAGACAGTACAGCAATAGTTACAAATTTGTAAAATTGTTCAATCTTTAAATCTCAGAAGTGGCATTGGATTTTCTCAAGAAAATTTACAGTAGATTCATTTCTATGTGTGTGCATTCACACTTCACAATGGAAATCACAGATTGTCAGTGAAGAGGCAACCCTGTTGCAATTGTTTCTCTCCTGAGACCACCAGTGACACCGCCATAGCTGAAGTTTTAAATGTCACTATTTGAAGATGATGAAAAAATGTTTCTGAGTGCCCTGGCTGATTTCGTATCTCCAATTGGTTAATTAGTCATCCATATCATTGCTCTTTTATAGCAACTTGCTCTGTGCAGATGGCTCATCTTTTTATAGATGTAGCAAAAGTGATTGAACTTCAGAACAATGCAAAATGTCACATTTGTGAGAGAAATGACACATCCCTCCCTGACGTGCTCAATGCTTTCTATGTTCGGTTTGAGCAGAATACTACCAGTGTGGTGACACCTGCCCTGACAAGCCTAGACACACCTGTTCCCTCTGTGAGAAGTCAGAACAATCTTCGTGGGAATCAACCCAGGGAAAGTGACAGGCCCGGACGGTATCCCTGGCTGAGCGCTCAGATCCTGTTTGGGCCAACTGGTAGAGGTACTCTTCGACATCTTCAAATTCTCCCTCCTACAAGCCAAAGTCCCCACCTGCTTCAAGAAGACTACCATCATCCCTGTACCCAATAAAACATGCAGTGTGTCTTAATGAATACCATCCAATAGCTCTGACTTCAATAACCATGAAGTGCTTTGAGAGGCTGATCATGGCCCACATCAACTCCAGTCTCCCAACCTGCCTCGATCCCCTACAGTTTGCCTACCAATATAACAGATCCCTAGCCCTGCACTCATCCTGGACAACAGAGACACTTACTTCAAACTTCTGCTTGTTGACTACAGCTCACCTTCAACACCATTATCCCCTCCAGATTGATCTCAAAATTGCATGACCTTTGTCTCGGCTTTGCCCTCTGCAGTTGGATCCTCAGCTTTCTGACCTATAGGCTGCAATCACTGAGGATAAGTTACTGCACCTCCTCCACAATAACACTCAAGACTGGAGCCCCCCAAGGATGTGTCCTCAGCCCCCGACTGTACTCCCTGTACACGTATGACTGTGTTGCCAAATTCTGAACAAACAGCTTCTACAAGTTCACTGACAATGATGAATCAAAATATAGCAGGGAGGTAGAGGGCTTGGTGACATGGTGCAATGACAACAATCTGTCTCTCAACATCGGCAAAGCTAAAGAACTGATCATCGACTTCAGAAAGAAAGGAGAAGAGCACACCTCCATCTACATCAGTGGAACTGAGGTTGAGAGAGTGAAGAGCATCAAGTTCCTCAGAGTTACGATAACCAACAAAATTTAAAGTTTTTGCAAAGATTTGTTCTGGACTTCCCACTTAAATGCAACAGTCAAGAAGGCACAACAATGCCTCTTCTTCATCAGGTGGCTCAGGAAATTTGGTATGTCCATAAGGTTCTCACAAATTTCTACAGATGTACCATTGAAAGCATACTGTCTGAGTACAATAACGGCATGGTATGGCAACTACTCTGCCCAGGACTGCAAGAATCTACAGATGGTGATGTGCACAGCCCAGACCATCATGGAAGCCAACCTTCCATTCATGGACTCTATTTACATGGTTCATTGCTATGGAAATGCAGCCAACATCATCAAAGACCCATGGCACCCTGGTAATGACCTCCTACAACTTCTTCCATCAGGCAGAAGATACAGAAGCCTGAACACATGCATGAGCAGGTTCACGAACAGCTTCTTTCCGGCCGTTATCATACTGTTGAATGGACTGTAGCCTCAAATAGTGTAACCTGCAATGTAACCTGTATGCGTCTAAGTCTTTTTGATCTATCCATCCTTTGTTTGCTGTGATTTGCCTGTACCACTCATAAGCAAAGTTTTTCACTGTATTTTGGTACATGTGACAATAAAATCAATTAAATAAAATCAATCAAATTGAAATGATTAGCCATTAATAATATTCAAATGCTATCAATTATTTGAAAATAAGAGTCAGCAACTACATAGATACTCTAATACATTAACAAAATGAAATATGCGATTGAATAACAAAAGGAGACCTCCCCGTAATAAAAAAAAAGACATTGGGGCCATTGCAAAGGAGTAAAAATCTACTTCCTGAAAGAATTATTAAATATTGTCATGTTTCTCACAAGTTATATTTTCAGATACTAAGAGGCAATAAATGTGTAAAACCTTCTTGAATTTTATAATTGGGTAATCTGTAGGAAGCAGAGCAACATACAAAAATGCTCAAAAGCTATGCTATCCTCAAAGGTCACCATATCAACATACTGCCCATTTCAACCTCATGAATAAGACCAATAGAATGGAAATTATAGGCTTGAAAATGAGGCCAAACGCAATGAGGTGAATCCCAGACAGGAAAGTGTTTAGCAGGAAAGGCAATGATCACTACTTGCTTTACACTTTACCTACCCCTTGCAGTGTTAATTATCAGTTTCTTATCATGATCATTCTATGTTCGAAATTCCTCAGTATGGCTGTAACTTTATCATTATCACCAACTCTTTTCTCAGGCTAACCCCAATAGTACACAATCTTGATATCCTATTCGACCCCGTGCTGTAAGTCAAATCAACCATTAATCATTTGTTTTTACATACAAACATTGTTTGCTCTTCCCCAGCAATAATTCCAACTACCAGTGTAACTATCGTCCAAATGTTTCTCAACTTTATGCCTCACTTTTCTAGTACAATTTCTGATAAAATAGATAATGCATAAGTTTCCTTATCAGAGATTATGAAGTATTTGATACACTTGCTCATGCTGTTTTAATGCCTTTGTATTTTTAAGTGTAGACATTTGTAATTCATTGTGGTGTTGGTCCAAGTGCACGGTATGAATAGGCAATGCAAAGCAGAGCAGGATGAAGGGAGGAAAATTCTTACCAAAGATTTGATTGATTGAGTTTTAAATGGACTTTAAAATGAATTTAAATAATTGAAAAAATATGCACTCACACTGTAAGATTTTGATAAATTAATTGCTGCCAATTTTTAGTGTACCACATCTGTTTGAAGTAAATGATGATGTTACCTTAGTTATCTTATTAAACAGTCTAACTTGAATTTCTGTGTGTTAGACAATTACTAGTTAGGGTAGCTGTTTGCTATACTGGATTGGACTGTGCCAAAATATCTTAAGCAAATTTGTTTGTTTTGATTGCTCTTTATACATCATCTTTAAATAATTAATAAAGAAATAAAAAGCTCGAACAAAGCAGTTTGAACTGAATGGAACTCATCTTTGAGAAAGAACAATTAGTAGGTTTTACTCCTTTAATTGCCTTGATCGATCATTTTAGTCTGTAGGAGGAAACAGCTACGTTTTAAGAGGATAGCTTGATGTTCTGTTCAAAGCATTTGTACTTAATTGTTTTGTATTCCTGGGGATGTTATGTGAGTGGTTTTATGGTAATTGACATTAGTGATAAGAGGATGTTACATTGTACAACTCTATCAAAAAAAGTGCTGTTTCATTTGTTCACACATTGCACTGTCAGGTTTTGAAGTCTAGGAAATAAGGTGGGCATTTGTTTAGCCTTCATGGCTGTAGTTACAGAGGTGGGATGACGCCTGATGACACTTATTTTAAGCTAATTGAAAGGATTAATTTGAACCAGTTTCAAATAAAGAATGAGCAGCTCTCAGAATTTGGAGTAAGACTTGTAAGCACATTCTTTTGTAGTTCAGCATTACCAAGATTTCTGTCATTCTTCTGAAACACAGTTCAATGTAAAATCATTTCAAAAACAAGAGGAGGGCATTGACTGCATTTGTACCATTCAAGGATTCCTTGAAGCAAAACGACACAACAAACTTTCCCTAATATCAGTACACTTGGACGATGAAAGTCATCAGTTTAACTGGGACAATGTAACTAAAGTAGCCCAAGCCAAACATAGACATACATAGGAATTCCCAGATGCATGGTTCTAACCCCATAATGCAATCAACAAACATACAGAATTGGACCAAAAACAGAAGTTACTGGAAAAGCTCAGCAAGTCTGGCAGCATCTCTGAAGAAAAAATCAGAGTTAACGTTTTGGGTCCAGTGACCATTTCCTCAGAACTATTGGTAGCAGGGAAAACATTGGTTTATATGCAGAAAATAGTTTGGCAGATGGGGTAGGGAGTAAATAATAGGATAGAGCCCAAAGTGAGAGAAGGGCAGTTGGATAGATGAAGTAGTTGGTAACAGTCTTGCTAGGAGGGTGAATAGCTGTTAATGGGGACTGTTAGTGACTAACAATAGGTAGCGTGTAATGGCAGGGTATGTGACAACAAGGCCTGATGTGTGTGGGGGTAGGTGGAAATGGAGACAGTTTAGGCCCTAAAATTATTAAACTCGATATTGAGTCCGGAGGGCTGCGGGGTCCCCAAGCGGAAAATGAGGTGTTGTTCTTCCAGCTTGAATTGAGCTTTGCTGGAACACTCAATATTGAGCTCCTGTATATTACACTCTGCCTGTATCTGATGCAAAGTCAGAGGAACCTGACTCTGTGCTAAAATGCCTCAGGAGGTGCTACAAGAGAAAGGACCAGCCAATGTCTATGGAATCTGGGGGAATGATGCAATGATTGCAATAAGGTCAGCTAGATGGACCTCATAGAATATGAGTTCCCAAATTGGGTCTGTTAATCTGGTCCAATCAGGGAGCCCTAGCTGACAGATAAAAAGAGGCATGCCAGAAATCCTGACACTCTGGAAGCTGGCTCTGAAGGAGCTGGACCAGTGTTGAGGACTTTCCACACATAAATAAATGGTGACTAGGTGATAGGATACCGGCTGTCTATGGAGTTATTTCAGTAACAGGACGTCTACTGCTAGATAATAAGGAAAACATAGAAACATAGAAAATAGGATTAGGAATAGGCCATCAAGTCTGCTCCACAATTCCAACTCAATATCCCGTTTCTGCTCTCTCCCATTACCCTTTTATCCCTTTCGCCCTAAAAATTATAGCTAGCTCCTTTCTGAAAACATCCAAAATTTTAACCTCAACCACTTTCTGTGATGGAGAGGTCCAAAGGCTCGCCACTCTCTATGTGAAGATGTTTCATCTCATCTTAGTAATAAATGATCTATCCTGTATCTTTAGACTATGATCCTTGTTCTGGACTCGTAGTCATTGGGAACATCCTTCCTGATTTTATCCTGTCAGGAGACTGTACTCATTCTCTTCATAGAAATGAAGTTTGATAAGATTGTTGGTGAAGCTGTTGAAAAGCATGAGTGATCTGGATGGGGTAGACAGGGAGAAACTGGTTCTGTTGGGAATTTTGATGCAAAGTTCTTCAGTAGAGTGAGATTAAGGTCTGGAATGCACTGCTGAAGGATTTGAGTCAGTTATCATCGTTGTTTTCAACGGAGAACTAAATAAGCATTTGCCCAAAAACAAACTGCAAGACTATGGAGAAAGGACAGTCGGAAGGTAGAGTTTTTAGGGAGTCTGTGTGTGGAGGTAGGGTGGTTTGACTCCTTGAGTTGCAGAAAATCAGTGTGGTGTCTTTCTGTGTAGTAACCATTCTCTAATTTTGTGGAATGAGGACCATCAATTGTTGCAAAGGAAACACTAAATGATGAAGTAAATGACTTATTCCATTAATAAAGCCACTCCCTAGTTCTCTGGATTATTGACTGCTGCCATTACTCTAGCAAAGAAAGGTGACAGGTTAATTCCCATAGCACCACCCTCACTAATATTAATGGTGGTTGTGATTTTGCCATTTTAAAGCAGAATATAGCTTTTGAATGCTATATATGCTGGAACTAAGCATGTGATTTTGGACACTGAAGGAGTAAAATAATTGGAAAGAATTTAAAGCTTTCAGTGAGCCAGAGAATCTAATGAATCTCTAATATCGATTCAAGCATAATATGCCTAATTTTGTAATCAGTACATTAATATTGTCAGGTACAAAATATTATGTAGATAAGATTTACACGTTTTCAAATCTGCATAAAGATATAATGTAATCATGGATATAAATGTATTAGAAATTTCAGATAGGGAAATGTTCAATATTTGTGCAATAGTTACTATTGTTCATGCCATATTGTAACTGATTTACATGGGATATTTTTATAAACGTCAACTTAAATATTTTAAGTCGTTCCATCATTATGCCTTAAAGCTAAGCACAAGTATTCCAAGTGTACAATTTATTGGATTGCATTCGATTATTTGATGGGATATTGCCAAGTGAAAATAAAATTGGAGTTGAAGAGATCATAGCATTAAAAAAATGTTCAGGCCTGGAGTTTTCTGGAAACTAATTGTAATTTCAAGATACACACAATATTTAAAGCTTTAAAAACCCCTACAATTTTCAGCAAGGAAGAGATACGCCATTAGTTTCAAATCATTACATAAATTGGCATTAGGCTAGCAAAGGTCAGAACACGAAAGCAATAGATCATTCAGCCTTTTGATCCTGTTTCACCATTCAAATAATTATAGTTGATCATTAATTTCAATACTTTTTTTTGCACTTCATATCCCTCTATGTTATTAGAATTATGAATTCTGACAACTTCTAAACACACTCAATAATGGACCTTCCATCACCCTCTGAGATAGAGAACGCCAAAGATTCACAACCCTCCATGGAAACAAACTAACACATCTCAACTTCACGCATTCTTTTGAGGAAGAGTCACCAGACCTGAAACTTTACCTCTGATTTCTCTTCACAGATGCTGGCAAGCCTGCTGAGCTTTTCTAGCAACATCTGTTTTTGTAATCTCAATCTTCCCTGTATTGTTAAATTGTGTCCCCTATTCTAGACTTGCCAACCAGGGAAAATCTGACTCGCATTTACATTGTCTATTTCTTTAAGTATTTTGTAGGTTTCAATTAGATCACCTCTAGCTCTTCAAAACTCTGTAGAACACAGGTTCAGTTTCTCCAAGCCCTCTTTATAGGCCAGTCCCATTATTCCAGGAACCAGTTGGTGAAACTTAGTTGTATATCCTGTATGGCAAAAAAAAACTACCTAAGGCAAATGGACCAAAACCACATACAGTGGACGAAATGCAAAGTTCTGTGCAATTAAAACAAGAATTTACATTATCTGTAATCAATTTCTGTTGTAATAAAGCCAAAGATACAACTAGCCATCTGTAATAGCCTGAATATTAGACTTCAGTGAGTTATTGAAGAGGATACCCTTTGTAAAAGCAGAGAATTTAGAAATACATATGATGATCAACTAGAGTCAGCTGGCTTCACTACAGGGAAATTATGCCTGACAAATTTATTAGAATTTGATGAGGAGGTAATTGGCAGACTGATAAAGGAGAACCATTAAATGTAATATTTTTGGACTTGCAAAAGACATTTAATAAATCATAGAATCATAGAATCCCTACAATGTAGAAACAGGCTATTTGGCCCATCAAGTCCACACCGCTTCTCCAAGAACATCCCACTCAGACCCACCACCTACCCTATCCCTGCATCTCCCACCCTAAACACTGTGGTCAATTTAGCATAGCCAATCCACCTAGCCAGCACCCCTTTGGACTGTGGGAGGAAACCGGAGAACCTGGAGGAAACAGATGAAGACAGATGAAGAATGAGCAAACTCTACAAAGATAGTCACCCAAGGCTGGTATTTTGATAAGGTTCTATATGTAAATAATTAATTTTCTATATGTAAATAATTAATTGAATGGATATTTGAGATTCATTAGATTCTTTGGCTGACTGAAAGCTTCAAATGTATTCTTTCCAATTACTTTACTCCTTTGGTGCCCAAAATCACATATAAACTTCTAGGATATACAGGATTCAAAAGCCTGCTTTGAAATGGCAAATTCACAACCACCAGGAGTATTAGTGAGGGTGGTGCTGTCACTTTTCTTTCTGAGAGTAATGATAGCTGTCAACCATCCATAGAACTCGAAAGTGGTTCACTTAATAATGCTAAATAATAAGGTAAGAGCACATGGTATTGGGGGTAATGTGTATTAGGATGAATAGAGGATTGGCTAACTATTAGAAAGCAGAGAATTGGGATAAGGGATGCATTTTCAGATAGCAACCACCGAATAATGCAATGCCATAGGTCTCAGTGTTTGGGCCCACAATAGATTACAATATATGTATATATAACTGATCAGATGAAGAAAGTGAACAAATTATCACCAAGTTGGCATAAGACACAAAAATAGGTGGGAAAGCAAGTGGTGACAATGACACAAGTCTACAGAGAGGGTTAAACTGGTTTAAGTGAGTGAGCAAAAGTTTGGTGAATGGAATATAATGTGGGAAAATGTGAAGTTATGCACTTGTCAAGAAGAATAGATGAGTTGGATGTTATTTAAATAGGGAAATGCTGCAGAAATCTGCAGCACTGAAGGATTTAAGAGTGCTTATGCATACATCATAAAAAGCCAGTAGGCAATAGAGAAAGAAAATAGCCTTTCTTTCAAAAGGAATGAACCATAAAAATAGGGAAGTTTTGTTAAAGTTATACAAGGCACTAGTCAGACTAAGCTAGAACAATATGACCAGTTTTGGGCCCCATATGTACAGTGATATATATTGGCAATTCCTGCAGTCCCAAGAAGATCCATTAGGTTGATCCCATGTCTTAATAGGAGAAATTGAGCAACTTAGACCTGTACTCACTGGAATTTAAAAGAATGAGAGGTGACCATATTAAAATATACAAAATGCATAAGTGTCTTGACAGGGTTGGTGTTGAGAGGTTGTTTCCCCTAGTTGGAGAGTTTAGGATTAGAAGGCACAACCTCAGGGTAAAGGGCTACCTATTTGAGACCATTTAGTACAGAGGTCATGCTCTGAAGCTGTGGAGCTCAGTACTGAGCCAACAACATGAAAGGAAGTTCTGAAGGAAAAGATTCATACCGGACTTAAAATGTTAACTTTGCTTCTCCCTCTGCAGATGATGCCAGACGTGCAGAGTTTCTCTTGGACTTGCTGCCTTTAGTCTAAGCTGCACTGGCAGACTGACTTGAACCATTCTTGATCCACTAAGAAGGAATTTACCTGTGTACATAGCCTACATTGTGATTCACCTGTTGCTCAAATCAATTGCCAGCAATAGTTGGTCCTGGCCAAATTTGAATTAGTGCCATTCAATATTCACAGCAACTCTGATTTACAGATACAGAAGAGCCAACAGCAAGAGCCCACAAAATATCGCTACAGTCTATATTGTGCTCTTCTGGGTGAGTCTTATGACCATGGCCACTTTGCTTTCTGAGAATTTTACGTACTGCATTATCATGCTCATCATTATACAACATTTTATTTTTGCGTACAGACCAAGGAACCAACTTTACTGCATTATGTCCTTGTGACTATGCAAAATATGAGCCATCAGGTGTGTGCGTGTGTGTGTGTGTGTGTGTGTGTGTGTGTGCACGAGCATGTGTACAGTAGTACAGCAATTTCTTTGTATTTTGACTAACTTTTTCACAAACTCGATCTTCAATTTCATCTTAAAGGGCTTTGTTGTGGGTTGATTTCAAAATTGGAATCTCTAAATCAGGGTTTAGGCAATGTCTTTGGCCTATCTAAGAGAAAAGAGTAGGGCTTAGAAGCGGGAGAGCAACCATAATTTAAATTCACCCTCCATTTCTCCATTATCTGTGAGAGAATTGGGTTCTCATGTCTGGGTTTGATCAATTAAAACAAGGCAAAATCTTGACCAAATCTATTTTAAAAAATGACTAGAGTCTAAAATTTAAAAGGCTGATTGTGACTGAAAGAAATCAATTGGAAACTAATTGGAAAAATTTAGTGACTGTAATTATTTGTTGAGCAAAGTAAAAAATCGCAGAAAATCCTTTTTGATCTAATCCTATAAAACTTGCAAATGTTAATGCAAATACACCTCCAGAACAGAGGCAACAGACTAGTGAAATATTAATATTCCTGAGTACAGACTAGTTAACTACAAAAGCTAGGGAACAACAATTAAAATCATCAGCAAAACTAAAAGGACCGAAATGCTCCAGATATTGAAGCATCTTATCATCAGTCCACAAATAGTACAGCTAGATGCAGTGTTAGAATCAGAAGCTATCCAACACCTAGTTACCCAGTGAGAGCTAGAAAAACTGAGAAATCAACTAAAGTTAAGAGACTGAGACAAAATGGACAGCAAGACATTGAGAGCAGGAGACAGTTGTCTCCATTTCCAAAAGTTGGATTGCCTGTAACAATCTTCCTTCCCTAGGAAATTATGACAGTCACAAAAAAAGGTGAACCATCATGTTTCAAAGTCAATTAACCATGAAAGCTCAAGAGGTTTATTCCATGCTGAGCCCAGAAGCGTCACTTGATGATGAGCAGACAAAAGCTGTCATTCTTATTGCATATGAGCTTGTCCCAGAGGCATATCATCAGCAATTCAGAGACATTCAATAGAAACCCATGTGGAGCTATCTGTAGTTTGAAAGTTAAAACCAAATCACTTGACCATTGAGCTCTCTGTAAAAGTACAGCACACTTGAATTATTAAACTAATTTTGTTGGTGATAGTGGGAATTATCCTAGAATTGCTGGTGGGAATATTAAATTAAATATTGGGAAAATAGATGGAGAATGGTGCAGTTTCCAAATAGACCAACAGCTGATGAGGAAAGTGCCTTATCCAAATGTGCAGGACAGAGCTGAATAAGTTAGCCAGTCCACTGTGAGGCAGAGGGTCCCAAAAGATATGGCACAGAATGGCAAACACATTGCAAATTTATTCCAAAAGATATGGAACAGAACAGGGATACAGACAGTTCCCAAGGAATCAGAAAAAGAAATAAAGGAAAGCAAGCCCACATTCTGCTGATAGTCCTAGGAGCCTCTAGCTGGCAGCAGATACCTTGACTGGGTTGAGGACTAGACCCCACCAGTTCCCAACATGGCCTCTTGGTTGAATAAATTTGCAATGTGTTTGCCATTCAGGCAGCAGGCACAAGATGTACTTGTCAGATTGACCACTTGGCATGTCTTACGTTAACGTCCCTCCACTCCACCCTGATAGATCACTACTGAAAAGTGTAACAGGTCCTTGCCTATGTGACTGCGCTAATGAGGATGTCAACTCATCAAATAGTCTTTGCCTCTTGCTGAAGTGCTAACATGCCAACAGGCATGGCAGGCAAAGCAAGGCAAGACATGAATGCTGCAAGAATGCAGCTTAATTATACATGAGCAAGCGCAATGAGAACAATCAAGGGAGCCTGGGACACAGCCTGGCCCAACCTATAAGCTGCATGCCTTTCCATGCATGCAAAATATTCCTGCTGCAGCCTTTTAATGTTAATTGCTGATGTGTCCTATTTGTATATTGGAAATTTGCCTTGATGATCATCAAAAGCTGGTAAATACTGGATGCCAGTGTTCATGAATGTGGAGTGCTCAAGTGAAAAGATATATTCTGCTGTTTGCTGCAACATGGCTGCCTTGCTGAGTTTCTCGCTATCTGTGTGTGGTATCCGTGTTCTCAGGGACTGGAACCCAACATTGATGCTTTGTATTCAGTGGTGGTTCATTTTTGTTGGCAAACAGTGAGGTGAGTTTCTCACCAGGCAGTAGTGAGTTGCCAACTAATGGCTTGTTAAATACCTTGCTAACACCACAATTTGCTTCATTAGTATTCAGCTTCCAGTCATACTAAACACATTAAACAAGCTAGATGTTGAGAAAACACCAAATGGAAATCCAAGCAAGTAACTGGCAGATTCAATTTGCTGCTTGCTCTGAATGTCCTCTTTGTTGTATATGATCAAATTGCATTTCAGGGGACTGTCCATGGGTACCGGCTGCACGCACACTTGACTTCCAGATGAGCCTTGTCGGATTTCTCATTCAATTCTGCCACACATCTCACCATAGCCAAGATTGTTTAGGCCCCAATATGATTCCACCCTTTATCTTTGAAACAGGTTGAGGAAAATTTTATTGTGGGTTTGTTTCAAAACTTGGAACCTGAAAATCAGAGTTTGGTATACACACTTCAGTTTATCACAGTTAGGGACAGGAAATAGAAGGGAAAAGAACAATTCAAACACTACCTCATTGTCTGTGGTTTAAAAATGAAAAAAACAATCCTAATTTAAATTCATCCCCATTCACCCTTTGTCTATGATAATGATGTCAGGGCCTCTGTTGCTATAGTAATTTATGATCTTAACAAAATACTCAGATTTGAAGGGCCAAAAGGGAATATTTGAAATTGTGTAATCTCATTCTTACAGATTGTAAATTGTTCCTATAGTTACTAAAATTGTCAAAATCTTCTTCTCTCCTTTCTGTATTTGTTTTTATATTAATCTGATCTTTCTCACCATCTTTATTGATTAATTTAATATGACTTTAAGCCATCCGATTTCCTTCTCTGCCCTTGAGCCTGTTTATGTCTCTATCCTGAAGTTGAAATGTTTACGAAGGTGACCATTGATCCCATCGTTCATCAAGTCCTCGATGCCTTATTGATCTTCCCTCATTATTCATTATCAACTGGCATTTCCAGCAATTTGTTGTTTGCAAACAATTGGAGATGAACGGTAAAGTAGAAAATTCTACTGACAATTGACATTCACAGGGAGATGCTTCTTCAGTAAATGCTGGGCAATGTTTTAATGAAAGTAGCAAACACATGAGACTTAGCATAAATGAGCACTTTTGTGAGTCAGCTGGTTCTGGATTCAACATGGGCTTGAGCACATAATCCAGGTTGACACTTCCCTTGAATACAAATTCAGTGCTACACTGTTGGAAGTGTTATCTTTAAACACAACCATCAAAATCTATTTTCCCTTTCAATGCATGACAGAGATTTTACTGCATTATTTCTAAGATGAGCAGTACAGTTCCCTTTGTATCCTAGCCAAAATAAATACTTCAAGCAACACCTCAATAAAAAGGACCTGGCTACTCATTTCATTGCTGTTTATGGAAACATGTCATCTGTGCAATGTGGCTGTCTTGTCTCAGGTATTACATTAGTGACTGTACTTCAAAGAAAAGTTGTTCATTGACCGTAAAGCACAGGAGGATGGTCTGCTTTCTGTTTTTTTGTATCACACAGTTGATTATTTTCTGGACAAACAGAAATCAGGAGAAAGTTACATGCTATTTGTTTCTGAAGAAAAATTTAATGACGATGCTGTCATATTTAATTAAGGAAAGACAACATAATTTAAGAAAAAGCTGTAACTATGGTGCCAGTACACAATATAATGAGAAAAATAGTGATATAAGGAGCAGCAATTCTATGAAGAATTTTCCAGTGGACGCACAGCAGAATTTATTACTTGCCAAGAATAGTCACAGTATTCATTAGTGCACTTTTCTGGTCTTGGAGGAAAAAGGTTTTAATAATGCACATAATTAAATATTTTGCTGCCAGCTTTCAAAGAATTTTACATCTTCAGTGGTGAATATCTCTGGTTGTAGAGAAAGAAACAAAGCAAATATAATATATCTGAACATTGATGGCTGAACTTCCAAGTCCATTGGGGCCATAGATCCATTGTAACCATTTCAAAGAAGAAGGAAAGAAATGATTTATTTTTTGTTACAAAAGGTAAATGTCGTGTTCTTGAGATTTCTGACCACTGTATCAATTTATCGAGTCAATCTGCCCAACACAGTGTGATTTCATCAGTTTTTATGCTGAAATGGGATGTGGTCATCATTTTCAATGCCAGCTTCTTTGTCTATCCCTAACTGCCCTTGAACTAAAGGGCTTGCTATGCCATATCAGAGGGCAGTTAAGAGCCAATTTCATTGACGTGGATCTGGAGTCACATGTAGAACAGATTTTTTTCTCTAAAGGACATGAGTGAGTCAGAAGTGTTTTTACAACCATCAATGACAGTTCCACATTTAATTAATTGAATTTAATTTCCAGCAGCTGCCAATGATGGCACTTTGAAATCCATAATCCCAGAGCATTAGCCTGGTCACCTTCGTATTATCTCAGTGACATAACCACTACACCATCACCATTGCATTATTGTGAAGTTTGTGTGTATACAGAAGCTAGCAACATGAGAAGCAGTACTGCTGAGATGTCAGACAGGACCTGATGACACCATTCTAAAAATCCTGAGTACTTTGAACTTGTGTTAAAGTTGACACATGGTCACACCAAAGTGCTCCCATTTTACTTCTAACATTGGCCCTTCCCACTGTTCCAGTCATATCCTTTTGTCAAATTACAGAATCTTAGAATGGTCACAGCACAGAAGGAATCAATTCAGCCAGTTGTCTCTGTGCCAAATCACTGCAAGAACAGCTTACTGAGTCCGAATCTCCCAACATTTTCTCCAAAGCTCTGCATCTCTATTTTCTTTTCAGTTAAGTATCCAATTATTTTTTGAAGGCCATAGTTGAACCTGTAGTTTCCTATACTTAAAGAGGATGAGGGCAGAAATCTTTATTCAAGCGGTAGCTCTTACAGCGTTGTGACTCTGGCATGGCCAGACAATAGGGGAAACTGTTGGTCAGTGGCTGAGAGAAGACTTTGGGTCAGTGGACAGTGATGGCAGAGGGGATTTGTGATTCAGGAAAACATGTGTCCGAGGAGACCATGGATGAAAATAAATTATATAGCAGTGAGAAGTCATGTGTTGGGGATTCCCCCATCTGTGTGTCTATAAAAACATGAGGCACACAGCTTCTTTAGCAACAATTCAATGACTAACCAACCTCTGATGGGCAGGTTAGTCGCTTGACCCTCCACTATCTCCATTTAAACTGAAAGTGGCAGCGTTCAGGTGGCTGGTTTCCAAAAATCGTAAATTCACAAATTTTAACACCTGGCCGACCACCTCAACACAACTGTTGTGACTTGTATTATTATTTTTGTAAACAATCAAACAGCATATGGTTGTGGATGAACTATAATGTACCCGTTATCACTTACGTGAGACATGATTATCTGTACTCAGTCATAGTTGAAAATCTACATTTTTCCTGAAGCTATTTTAATATCTTGTGCAGGATATTGCATACTTCCATTTACATTGGTTTCTTTAGTTCAAAATTAGTGCTATCTGCATAATGGCTCATGGGAGTGTAAATTGCCTAAGTGTGTAATGCTTCTATTTTAATTAATGCAGTGATTATTTAGATAAGAATAAAATAAACCAGATTGTTTGCATGTTAAAAATATCCATGGAAGCAAAGCTAAATATCATAAAGTAATAACATGTACTATCATGACAGAAGTTGGAGAAATGCACCATCATTCTGTTCCCAGTAGTCCACAGGTCACGACATAAAATAAAGACTGTGTTTGCTGACACCCAGGAGTATGTGCAGTAGCAGTAAAATCTCTGATTTAAATCAAAGAAAAGAGTATTAAAAATTTGAAAAACACCAAACGAAAATGGATATGTTGTAGTTAGCATTATGGAGAAGTGAATACAGGGGTTCAGGGACTGGAACTGAACTGAATATCTAGGGGTATTCAGTATTAATGAAGCTCAGACAAAAAGGAAAAGGTGGTGGAGTTGCTTTGTTGGTTAAAGAGTTTATAAATACATTATTGAGAAACAAAATTAGCACAGATGATGTAGAATCTATGTGTGTAGAATTGAGAAATATCAAGGGCCAAAAGCATTTGTGGAAGTGGTATACAGAGCAGCAAAGTGAAGTGGGAATGGCATTAAACAGGGACGTGGTAAAGGACCATCTATAGTTATGAGTGATTTTAATCTGCATATAGATTGGACAAGTCAAATTAGTCACAATGCCATAAGGGAGGGATTCCTAGAATGCTTATGGGATGATTTTCTTGGTCAATATGTTGAGGAACCAACTCAAGAACAGGTCATCTTATACTGTGTGTTATGTAATGAGAAAGTAATAGTTAATAATATAGTTGTGAGAGACTACTTGGGGATGAGTGAGCTTAAATATGATAGAATTCTTCATTAAGACGGAGAGTGAGGTAGTTGATTCTGAGACTAAGATCCTGAATCTTAATCAGGGAAACTGCGATGGTATGAGGCATGAGTTGGCTATGATGCATTAGGAAATGTTACTGAAAGGAATGACAGTGGATAGTCAATGGCAAATATTCAAAGCATGAACGAATAAACTACAAAAATTGTTTATTCCTGTCTTGTGGAAGAATACAAAGAGATCAAAAACAGAATTTACTGGAAAAGATCTGCAGGTCTGGCAGCATGTGTGAAGAAAAATCAAAGTTAACATTTCGGGTCCGGTGACTCTTCCTGTTCTGAGGAAGGGTCACCGGACTTGTAACGTTAACTCTGATTTTTCTTCACAGATGCTGCCAGACATGCTGAGCTTTTCTAAGAACTTCTGTCTTTGTTCCTGTTTGACTGCATCTGCAGTTCTTTGGGTTTTTATTTAATACAAAGAGAACAGTGATTAAACCATGGCTTACAAGTGAATTAGGCATAGTACTTCATGGAAAAAACAGGCATACAAATTGGCAAAAAAAAAGAAATAGATCTGAGGTTTGGGAACAGTTTAAAAGTCAGCAAAGGATGATCAAGGAATTGATTTCATTAGTGGAAAATAAAGAATGAGAGTAAACCTGCTGGAACAAAACAACTGACCGTAAATGTTTATAGAGGTATGAAAAGAGAAAAGATTGGTGAAAACTAATGTAGGTCCCTTGGAGTCAGAAATGAAGGAATTCATAATAGGGAACAAAGAAATGATAGCAAGCTAAATTCATACTTCACTTCTATCCTCACAAAGAAGGACATGAATAACATACCAAAAATGATGGGGAGCACAGGGTTTAGTGAGAAGGAGGAAATAAAGTTTATCTGTATTAGTAGAGAAATGGAGTTGGAGAAATTAATGGGATCAAAAGTTGATAAAGCCCAGATGCTTAAGGAGGTGGCCCTTGAAACAATGGTTGCATTAGTCATCATCTTCCAAGATTCTTTAGACCCTGGAACAGTTATTACAGATTGGAGTGTAGTGAATACAATCCCACTATTTAAAAGGGGAGGTGGAGAGAAAACATGGAATTATAGCCAGTGAGTCTAACATTGTTAGTGGGTAAGATAGTCGAATCCATCCCACAGCACATTATACACCACTAGTTCAGCAACACCCGAGCCTGCATGAAGTAGAAAAGGCCATCGGCCAGCTTAAGAATAGCAAGGCTACTGGAGCAGATGCTAACCCTTCCGAGGCATTGAAGTGGGGAGGCAAAGAGCTCCTCTTGCAGCTACATGCTCTTGTCTGCCTTATCTTGAAGGAGGAGAGTAGTCTGGGAGAGTTCCAAGGTGCCACAGTTGTGAGCATTTTCAAAAAAGGGAACAAGTTCGACTGCGATAACTACAGGGGAACCTCCCTGCTGTCGACTGTCGGTAAAGTCATTGTCAAGGTCCTCCTCCACCGTCTCCTCCCTGTGGCTGAGGAACTCCTCCCGGAATCGCAGTGTGCTTTTGGCCACAGAGAGTCATAGCGGACATTATGTTCACTGCTCAATAGGTGCAGGAGAAATGTAGAGAAAAGAACTTACCCCTGTACATGGCTTTTCTCGACCTTACAAAAACTTTTGACGCCATCAGTTGGGAAGCATTAATGAGCATCTATCTTCACTTTGGTTGCAGGATGACATGGAAGTCATGGTAGTGACAAATGGCTCCACCACTGATCTATTCCCCTTTCGGACTGGTGTCCCAACGCTGTTCTCAATATCCCTCGTTGCAATGTTTCATCTCACCACCAACAAACTCCCCACTGGAGTGGAGCTAACTTACAGAACCTGTGGGAAATTATTCAACCTCCGCCAAAGTCACCCCAACCAGCCTCATTGAGCCAAAGTACATAGATTATGTTTGCGTATGTGCAATCTCAGAGCATGTACCACAAGCCATCATCAGCACCTTTACAGAAGCACATGACAGTACGGCTCTCAGCCTGAACATCTGCAAGACGAAGGCTCTCCACCAAACTAGCCTGGCATTTTGGAGCGAGCTCCTGATCATCAAGGTCCACTGGGAGGCATTAAAGGATGGCAACCACTTCCAATATCTTGGAAGTGTCCTGTCGGCCCAAGCAGTAATTGATGAAGAGATCCTCCACTGCCTCCAGTCTGCTGGGCAGCCTTTGGCCACCTGAAGAAAAAGGTGTTTGAGGGCAACAACATCAGATCTGACACCAAGATTATGGTTTACAGAGCTGTGGTGGTTCCTGCCCTCCTATATAATTCTGAGACTTGGACTGTCTACAGCAGACACCTCAAGGCGTTGGAGCAGTACACCAAAGCTGCCTGTGCAAGATCCTGTGAATCTGCTGGGAAAAAAAGATGCACCAACACCAGCATCCTTGAGCAGGCCAAAATTGCCCACCAGCGAAGCACTGATCACCTTTGATGAGTTACATTGGGCTGAGCATGTCGTCTGCACAGGCAACACGAGACTGTCCAAGCAGGTGCTCTAATCCCAGCTTTCAAATGGCAGGCAATACGGAGGGAGCACTTCAGTGATACCCTCAAGGCCTCACTGGTGAATTGTGGCATTCCCACAGACACCTGGGAATCACTGGCCCAAGACCACCCAAAGTGGAGAAGGGGCATCCAGGACTTGCTGACAAGAAAAAGCAGAAGCCAGGTAAAAACAATGTAAGGGGCACGCTGCTACACCAACGCCCCACACACCCCTTCCCACGACAACCTTCTGCCCCAGTGTAACTGAACTTGCAGAAACCACATCAATATGTACAACCACCTACAGACTCACCCTGAGACAGGAAAAGAGTCATCCTCATCTGCAAGGGACCACCAATAATGATGGTGGAAGTCCATTTTCAAGACATTTACAGCAGAGCACTTAGAAAACAGTGGTAGAATCAGACATAGCCAGTTTGGATTTAAAAAATGAAAATCATAGTTGACAAATCTGTTGGAATTCTTCAAGGATATAACTAGCAGAGTTGATCGGGTTGTGGTGGGGGGGGGCAGTGGAGGTGATTTATTTGGACTGTCAGAAGGCATTCAAAAAAATTCCACATAAGAGATTGTTGTGCAAAATTAAAACAATAGGATTGAGGGTATTGTATTGAGATGAATAGAAAGCTAGTTAGGAGACAAGAAACGAGTAGGGAAAATAATGTTCTTTTTCTGAATGGCAGGCATTGACTAGCGGAGTACTGCCAGGATCAGTACTAGGACGCCGGCTATTCACAATATATGTCAAAGATTCAAAAAACAACTATATATAATATCGCAAAATTTGCAGATGACACAAAGCTGGGTGGAGGGGTGAGCTATGAGCACGATACAGAGATGTTGCAGTAAGATTTGGACAGGCTGAGAGAGTGGGCAAAAACATGACATATATAGTATAATGTGGATAAGTGTGAGGTTATCCAATTTGGTAGCCAAAATAGGAAGGCTGATTAGTATTTGATTGGCTGTAAATTGAGAGAGAAGAATATTCAATAAGACCTGGCTGTCCTCATGCATCAGTTGCTGAAAGTAAGCAGCAGGTGTGGAAAGCTGTCAAGAAAGCAAACAGTTTGTTGGCCAACATAGCAACGAGGATGTCATGCTACAATTATACAGGTCATTGGTGAGGCCAAACCTGGAATATTGTGTGTAATTTTAGTTTCCTTATCTGAAGAAGGATGTTCTTGCAATTGAAGGAACACAATGAAGACTTACCTAATTGATTCCTGGGATGGCAGGTCTAATGTATGAAGAGAGATTGAATTGGTCAGAACTGTATTCACTGGATTTTGGAAGAATGAGGGAGGTCTCATGGAAATCTGTAAAATTCTAACAGGACTGGACAGGTTAGAAGCAGAAAGTGTGTTCCCCATCATGAGGGATTTCAGAAACAGGGGTCAGATTTTAAGGATAAGGGGTAAACTCTTATAATTAAGATGAGGGCAAATTTCTTCAATCAGACAGTGTTGAACCTGTGGAAGTCACTACCACAGAAAGTGGTTGAGGTCAAAACATTACAAATTTTAAAGATAGATATAGCACTAAAGAGATCAAGGATATGGGGAAAGTGGGATTAGGATATTGAGCTCAATGATTAACAACAATCGTATTGAACAGCGGAGCAGGCTTGAGGGTCAAATGGCCTATTCCTGCTCCTGCTTTCTATGTTTCTAATGTTACACAGAAGGGGAAAGTCAAACCCTCTGATAATTAAACCAAAACACAAGCCCAGTCTTTTCTGACGGGAGTAGAGGTCCCCTTCTAATAATTAAATCTGAAAACCCGGAGAAGCTTGCCTCATCCCTCGTGATCTGTTCAAAGAGTGGTTAGATGAAAGAAAATTCCTGATCTCCACTTTATAAGTAACAAGTAACAATTTATTTATTTAACCCTAATAATAAACAAATTAACATAATTACTAACAAACTGACAATTTCCCCTAAGTACTAACTGTTCCCGAACTGAACTAAATTCTACTGGAATGCTGTTCAAATAATCACAAGTCCCACTTATATTAACCTAATTAATAAGGCAATAATAAATTAGAACTTAATCTCTCCCAAGTTTGCATAGACTGTGTCTTCTGGAACTCCCTGCCTTCTCCAGCCTATCTTCTGTCAATCTCAAGTCACAAATGCCTTCCTTCCACTGATCTTGTTGTCATGGATTTTTTTTTAACAGAGAGCTTAACGATTTTTTTGTGAGAGCCAGTTTTATTTCTCAGATGGCGAATTTGCTTTCACTTCGGATGGCATTTGGCTCTCCCCCTGATCTTCAAGAAAACCTTTCTTATACAGCCCTGTGACACATCAAATTCTTATAATATGGTCAGTTTCAGGTTGTCAACACCATCAGTTTCTCAATTCCATTGGCTTTCAGTATCTAGGGCCTGGTTTAAATTAATTGGCTAAATTCAAATTAAGTGCCAAAACATCAAAACAAGACAGCTGTTCTGCCTGCCAACTTTAAGGCTTTTTTATACATTTGTTTCAATTTTGGCGTTCACTGTACAATACTTGCAAACTTCCAAGCACACACAAAGCATAATATCTTAAAGTGACCATGCACTGTTTTTCAATTCATGAGTATTCTACACAACTTGGTAACATGTTTTAAAAATAAATAGAAGTATATCAGAGAAGATTTTTTAAAAAATCTTTAACTTTTTAGAAAAACATTCTTCTTTGTTTAAAGTCAGCTTTTTATTGAACATGCTGAGTTTGTCACGTGAATGTGGCCTGGTGACTGCACCCCACTGTTAAATTCACTGTTAAATATTTTGACTCAGTGACAGTGAAGGAACGGCGATATGTTTCCAAATCAGGATGGTGAGTGGTTTGGAGGGGAACATGTGGGTGGTGGTGTTCCGGGTATCTGCCACTCTTGTCCTTCCAGTGCTTGTAGGTTTAGAAGGTGCTGTTTAAGGACCTTTGATAAATTTCTGCAATGCATCTTGTACATAGTACACACTGCTGCTACTGAGCAGGCATTGTTGGAGGGAGTGGATGCTTGTGAATGTCGTGCCAATCAAGCAAGCTACTTGTCTTAGGTGGTGTCAAGCTTCTTGTGTGTGGTTGGAGCTGCACCCATCCAGACAAGTCAGACACGTCCAGACAAGTATTCCATTACACTCCTGACTTGTACCTTGTAGATGATGGACAAGCTTTGTGGAGATGGGAAATAACTGATTGCAGTATTCCTAGCCTCTGACTTGCCCTTGTAGATGCTGTTTTAATGTGGTTTATCCAGTTGAGTTTCTGGTCAATGGTGAGCTGCAGGATGTTGATAGTGAGGGATTCAGTGATGGTAACACCATTGAATTTTAAGGAGTGGTTGTAAAATTGACTCTTATTGGAAGTGGTCATTGCCTTGTGTGGCATGATTGTTACTTGCCAATGTCGTTTGAAAAATTCACACACAAAATTATTCTGGTGTATGATTACACATGAAATAAAAGTATAAATGAATAATATAAATGGACCTAAATACATATTAAGAAAACAGTACTAAAAAATAGAGGGGATGCAGAATTTTTACTACGTGCAAAAGGAAATTTTCTTGGATAATATGTCCCATGGTCCAACATGGAAGGAAACAATTGGATTGCATTTTAGGATACAAAACAGGGCCCAAGTGCTGTGTTACAGTAAGAGATCATTGAGCTAGTGACCACTAGATAATTAAAGGTAATTGTGCGAAGTGATCAAAAAGCATAAGGGGTAAAAAATGCTTAACATGGGAAGGTTCTAACTCCAGTATTTAAAAAGGAAGTTTATAGAGGTAGATTGGAAAGAGTGATTGCAAATAAAGCCACAATAGAGCAAAAGAAGTCATTAAATGGAAGATATAATTCTGACACAAGCTACGAATATCTATTTGAAGAGATAAGGTGGAGCGGCAAAAGCTAATGTTACGTGGATGACAAAAGAAATAAAGGCTAAAATAAAACCAGGAAAGGAGGTGTATGACAGATGTCATAAGTGGGATTAAGTTAATAACGATGATTAAATTTATAGCTGGAAGTTGAAAATATTAATGCCAAAGCCAAAGGGAAGTGATAAGAAGGGATTAGCTGCTCATATTAATATAAAACATATTATAAACAATGTAAGAGATTAAGGAGGGAAAAGATGCACTTAATAAGGGCCAAAGGAAATCTTTATTTTGAGGCAGTGAACACAGCAAAAGTATCAAATGGGTGCAAAAATAGAAACAAAAGACTGCAAATGCTGGAAACTGATACGAAAACAGAAATTGCTGGAGAAACTCAGCAGATCTGGCAGCATTTGTAGGCAAAAGAATAGAGTTAACATTTTGAGTTCAGCAACCCCATATTAGAACTGCCAGAAATTCACTGGCATTTGGACAATAAAGAGAATGTAAGGTCAATCCTATCTAATCTTTGAAAGAGCAGGAGAGATATGCTGTAAGTTTCCTGTGATTCTGGAAAATGAAGAAAAAATCTCTTGTATTTTTACCTCAATTCATACTCATATGGTACAGTGCCATGTATTTTGCCTCATGGAGGAAAAGAAATGTACAAATAAACTTGCAGCTCTCTGGTGAATGACTAACTGGAAATGTTTGAGCTTTTCCATCACGATATGAATCCTGTTGGAAGGGTACAGAGCCTCGCTGCAATGGGGCCATCAATATCACTGTAGACAACTTAAAAGACTACTGTTCATCACTAACAATCTCCAGTCGATATTCTGACTGAGCGGGAAACTGGCTTTCATCGCTGTTGCAGATGACAACTCCAAAAGGCTTCCTGGAACAATTGAGCTTGATAGTGAGCTGACAAAATATATTCTCTTATTGTGTTACTATTACTGTTGTCTTTTGGCAGAGATTTTGACTGTTGTGCATGACCTGCCTAGTTAAGAAAGGAATTTTCTGCAAAGACAACAACAGCTAATCTCTGATCTTCTCCATATTCAGTATCTTGTTCATTTCCTTATTGTTGTTGTACTCTACAAAATAACTACTCACATCAGTAAGTGGTATGCAACAATTATTTTATTAGACTAGTGCACATTTATTAGCCCACTGTCTCTTCCAAATGAAAAAAAAGTCCTTTTCACAATGGAAACCCAAGATGGTGAAACAAAATTAGATCAAATTGACTAAAGCACAATTGACTCATTCACAATTCTGACTACAGATTTCATATTGGTTTATGATCAAAGTGAAGACGAACCATAGCTGAACTGTGAACTGATGGTTACTCACCAAAGGCCACTTTCCCAGTTTGTTTGGAAGCAGGAAATCTCATCTATTGTAAAAACAGAGTATTTTACGTAAATGAATAAGAAATTAAATTAAGAAATAAAACAGAATATTGGCACATATGGTAGCCTCTGTGTAGAGAAACAAAATTAATGTTTCAAGTTAACTTCTTCAGAACATATGTTAGGCACGAAGTGTCGACTCTGTTGCTGCCAGACCTGTTGAGTTTCTCCAACTCTTTATTTTGTTTCAGCTCTCCAACATTTACAGTATTTTGCTTTTATTGACATCATCTGCCAGGAGCATTAAATTGAAAATTTGCCAAGTTTGTAAATTGCAAACATATTTGCCTAAAATATGCAGACCACACTTCCAGTTCAATAGCTTTTTAGATAAATATAAAGCCATGGCATTAGTTCCAAGTATATCCAAGTAAACTTAGCTTCATTTTCTCCCACTGCCTTCAATGTTTTTTCCTTACTTCTACTCTGTCACAAATGGTGCCTGGTTCTGGGAAATACCTCCACAGGAGACATGAATGGTTTAATACATTACCCAATGATTCAGTCATCAGAGTGACCTTAGACAGTAAAGGCTGCATTTACTCAGATTGGAATGTTCATACATGATCCTGTTATTAATTCAATGGATTTTGTTAAGACAGACCTTATATGCTAGCAGCTAGTATCACCAATGCTCCTTGGTAAACCATTGAATGATCTTCTTTTCTTCATGCTGCAATACAAACATTAATGAATAAGATTCAATAATTTTCTAATTTTAAAGAACTTAATTGACCATGCAGATATATTGGTTTTAATGATTTTAAAGACATAGCGTCTCAAACATTATTGGGAGCAGGAGTAGGCCATTCAGCCCATTGAACCTGCTTCACCATTCAACTAAATCGGAGCTGATCCTTTACCTCCACGTTATTTTTCCAGAGTTTCCTCACATCCCTTGATATTTTCAATGTCTAGAGATCTGTCAAAATATTGATGACTGAGCCTCTACAGCCTTCTGTTGGTAGGAAATGCCAAAGATTATCTATTTCTTGGCATAAAGACATCCCTCCTTATGTCAGTCCTAAATAGCCAGACCCTGATTCTGAGACTGTATCCTCGAGTTCTAAACGTCCCTCCTTCTGCCCGGGAAAGATCCTTCCTGCATCTGCCCTTTCTATCTTGGAAGAACATTATATGCTTCAGGGAGATCATTTCTCATCTTCCAAACTCTAGTGAATATATGGCAAGTCTCCTCAATCTCTCTTAGGATAATCCCACTACCGAGGGATCAGTCTGATTTATTTACATGGCAAGTATATCCTTCCTTGGGTAAGGAGACCAAAATTGTTCACGATACTCCAGGATGAGATCTCACCATGTGTCCATACAATTGTAGCAAGACATCAGTAACTCTGCATTCAAATCCCTGTGTTTGAAGGCCAACATATCAGTTGCCTTCCTAATTGCTTGCAGTGTCCACAGATTAGCTTTCAATAATTTATGGACAATGAAACCAGGTCTTTTTGCCTATCAACACACCCCACTATTTCACCACTTAAGAAATATTGTGTATTTCTATTTTTCATGTTGAAGTTAATAACTAAACATTTTCCAAATCACTGCCATGATCCTTCCCACTCACTTAGCCTGTTTAGGTCATCTTGAAACCTCTTTGCATCCTTCTCACAACTCATATTCCTACCAAGTTTTACATAATCAGCATTTTGCAAATATTGCAATTCAAGATTACATGATATTACATTTGGTCTCCACATCAAGTGGTCACATCTTCAGGGTAGATATTTTCTAATCAACCTGTTCAGAGATGTTATTACACATCCCTGGAGCACATGGGACTTGAACCTGTGTTTCCTGGCTCAGGGGCAGGGATGTTTTGACTGCACCAAAAGAGATCCTGGTCTCATATCTAATTTTTTTGTTAATCAATATGGTCAGAGATGTTATTACACACCTCTGGAGCAGGTGGGACTTGAACCTAGGCCTACTTACTCTAGCAGGTAGGGACACGACCACTGCACCACAAGAGCCCCTGGTCTCATATCCAAATCATTGACATAGATTGCAAACAGCTGAGGCCCAAGAACTGATCCTTACTTTCTCAATGAAGCACTATTAGTCTGAGAATGACCCATCTTTTACCCTGCGCTCTATTTTCTGACTGGTAACCAATCCTTAATCTATGCTTACATATTACTCCCAAATTCATGTCCTTTAATTTTGTTATTAACCTCTTGTGTGGAATTACACCTAAAACCTTCTTAAAATCCAAAATCATCATGTCCATTGATTCCTCCTTATCCATTCTTCCGGTTACTTCCACAACTTTATCCTGAAAAAAATTCAGCAGAATTTTCAAGCTTGACTTCCTATTATAAATCCATACTACCCATTGCTAGCACAATTTTTAAAGTGAACTGTCATCAGATCAATTATTACAGGTTCTAGCATATTCACTGGTACAGATGTCAGGCTAGAAGGCCTGTCATTCTCCATTTTCTGTCACATTCCTTTCTGAAATAGTGAAATGAGCTAGCAGGGCTACATTTGCAACCTTGAAATCTGTTGGAACTATTCCAAAATTTATGGAATAGTCAACCATCTCTATAGGCATATTGTTAAACATTCTGGTTGTAGATCATGAGATCCGTAGGATTTATTAGAAGGAACAAAAATATGAAGGCAAAGATTTGAAGTACCTTGCAAAAGAGCAAATGTTATTGTGAGAAAAACCTCTTTAGAGAGTGAACAGTAAAGGTATGAATTGCACAAGGAATTTGATGAAGGCAGATTCAATTAAGACATTCAAGAGGACTTGAGGCAATTATTTGGATCACAATAATGTACAAGCATTTGGGCAATTGCAAGAGAATGGGCAAAATTGCCTCTGTCTGCACCATAACATTTCTGTGATCTGGGACTTACTTTCAATTGTATTAATTGCTCTCGCATTACATTTGTAACGAGTATCACTTACTTTCAGTTTCTAATTCTCACTTGTCCCTTGCTTCCTTAGTATCACTGGGAATTTTTGTTTCCTATCTTCCTCTGTGAAGGCACAAAGTATTTATTCATTTCTTTTGCTACTTCTGTATTGGCAATTATAAATTCTACTGTCTCTGCCTATTATGGATCCAAATTCGGTTTTATTAAATTTTCCATTACATATAAATAAAGAAGATTTTACAGTTGGTTTCTCATTTGCCTTATTTCACGTTGGCTTTTCTCTCTTTCTATATTATATACTCAATAGTCAAGATGGTGGCAGAGCAAGACACTCCAATCAGAGATCCTCTGATCGCCAGTCCCTTGACCTTTTACCACTCTTTCTTCCCTCCTCTTTGTGGTTTTCCCTTTCTCCCCCATCCCCGCCCCCTGGAGAGTGAAGTTGCGGACAGAGTGAACTGAGTCTCGGGGAGGGCTGGAGAGAGCGGGCTGAGTCGCACAGTGGATCAGAGCGAGTGGGCCGAGTCCCGCAGAGGGCCAGAGCGAGCAGGCTGAGTCCCGCAGAGGGCCGGGGCAAGTGGACTGAGTCGCACAGTGGATTGGACCGAGCTGGCCGAGTCCTGTAGAGCGCTTGGTTGCACAGTGGATCAGTGGACTGAGTCCCGCAGAGGGCCGGAGTGAGTGGACTGAGTCGCACAGTCAACCGGAGCGAGTGGGCTGAGTCCTGCAGCAGATTGAAGCGGGCATGGGCTGAGTCACACAGAGGACCAGAGCGGGCAATAACCGAGTCCCACGACGGACAGAAGAGAGCACTGGCCGAGTCCTGCGGAGGATCGGAGTGAGCAGGCCAAGTCCCATGATAGACTGGAACAGGCACAGACCGAGTCCCACAGCGGAACCTGCACGTGTGGTGTGGCCTTGTGCTCCGGGGCCTGCAGGCACGCCCCATGTGCCCCAGAACACCACAAACAGTGAGCCCCGGAGCAGCACATGGGCCGTGAGCAGCAGGGAAGAAGCCCCACAGCATCACATGGGAAGCAGCCCTGGAGCAGCAGGATGGAGATCGGTGTGAGGGGACAATCCTTACTGTAGAACTCACTTTAGAACCCTATAATGTTAACCCCCCTTCATACTTTCCTATTTCTATTTTGGTTTTCAACTTTGTAATTAAGCAACTACTTCTATTCCTCTGCTGGATCCAAGAATTGTACCCAATTACTTGTACCTAAGATTTCACCATAAAAATGCAGACATTGTAAAAGCTTTTCACTGTACTCCTACAATGGAGTACACATGACAATAAAGGATATATTTTTTTAAACTTGGTCTTCCTTCACTAAATTCTAAATGCTCCTCATCCTCAAGCCTACATTTTTTGACAACTTTGTAAGCCTCTTCTTTTGCTTCAGTGTAATTTTTAACTTCTCTTGATAACCATGAATTACTTTTAAAAATGCTAACCATTGGTTGTATACAGTTATTCCCTTTAATGTAATTTCCCAATTCAAGTAGCCAATTTGTCTTCCCCTCTTCATAAAATTTCCTTTGTTTTGACTTATGACTTCAGCTTTAGATTGAACTACATTGTTTTCAAATGTAATCCAACATTGTTGCACTCTTTCCTACATTCTCCTGTACAATGAGATTGTTAATTAGCCCTTTCTCACTGAGCAAGATTAGGTCTAATACAGCCCAGTTTGTTTCTCGATATACTATACTAGACAAAGTATCATACACATTCCAGGAATTTCTCCTCAATAGCATTAATGCCATATAACCATATACAATACAGAAAAAAACATACATTAACCTTGTAAGATGCATCACGAATTTCCTGAATTATGGCATATCCTACAATATCATGAATATTTCATGACCTCTTAATGTTTGATATCCCTGATTGTTCCTTAACTCCACCCAAACCAATGCTGATCTTCTTTTGATCTTCCGATCAAAAATCTTCTCCCACTAATGTGCTTGATCTCATCCTTTATTAATAGTGCTACCCTGATTCCTTTTCCTTTTTACCCAGCATCCCTAAGTGTTAGGCACCTTTCAGTTCCCAACTGTCATCATACAACCACATCTCTCTAACAGTAATTAGTTCAGGCCTTTATCTTTGTGCCATTAATTTATCTACCTGGTTGAAAATGTGTTTACATTTAGATAGAGTGCTAGCAATTTAGCCTTTGTTCACCCCCAATCTCTAAACTTATTGCAAATGGGACTTCTAAATATGCAAGCTCTCTCTCTTCCAGCCCATTCTGATTATCAATTCCTTCATTATTACCTTATTTTCTTGTACTTTAACTTACACAGCTTACATCACTTGAATTCTTGTACCCCACAATTTAGTTTGAAGCCCTCTCTAATTCCCTGGTTATACAACTTCCCAGAACTTGGGTCTCAGTACTGTCCATATGAACTTGGTTAGAGACAGAAAAACTGCAGATGCTGGAATCCAAGGTAGACAAACAGGAGGCTGAAAGAACACAGCAAGCCAGGCAGCATCTAGAGGAAAAGGAGAAGTCAAAGTTTCAGGTATTACCCTTCTTCAAGACTGGATATAGGGGTAGAGGGAGCTGCAGATGAAGAGAAGGGGAGGGGTTAACGGAGTGATGGTGGTAGGTACAACCTGGTTGGTCGATGGAAGAGATGAATCCAACAGGTTGCCATGGGCACTTGCATGGGCCCCAACCATGCCAGACTCTTTGTCGGTTATGCCAAACAGCCCTCTCCAGTACGTACACCATTACTGTTCCCCAACTCTTCCGCCATTACACCGACAACTGCATCTGTGCTGCATCCTGCACCCAGGCTGAACTGGAGCAGTTCATCAACTTTGTTAACAACTTCCACCCCACCCTCAAATTCACTTGGTCGATCTCACACACCTCCCTCCGCTTTCTTGACCTGTCCATTTCCATTTCTGGCAACAGTTTACAGACTGACATTTAGTATAAACTCACAAACTCCCATAGCTGCCTCGACTACATCTCCTTCCACCCTGTATCCTGCAAAAACTCTATCCTGTTTTCCCAATACCTCCATCTCCATGGCATCTGCTCTGACGAGGAGATGTTCCATTCCCAAGCATTCCGGATGTCCGTCTTTCTCAAACAATGCTCTTTTCCCCCCTGTTGTCATCCAGGCAGCCCTCCACCCCATTTCCTCCATTCCCTGCTCTATAGCTTAATACCACTGACCCCCAAAACATAATAAAGATAGGGTCCCCTTGTCCTCACCTTCCAACCCACCAGCCTCCACATCCAGCATAAGATCCTCAAACACTTCCACCAACTCCGATTAGACCCCACCACCTGGAACATCTTTCACTCCCCCCTCCTCTCTGCCTTCCACAAGGACCATTCCCTTCGCCACTCCTTATTTCGTGCCACATGCCCCACCAACCACTCCAAACTGCCTGGTACCTTCCCCTGTAACTGTAAAAGATGCAACACCCACCCTCATACCACCTCCCTCACCTCCATTCAGGGCCCTAAACAGTCCTTCCAAGTGAGACAGAGCTTCACCTGCATCTCCTCCAACCTAGTCTACTGCATCCGGTTCTCCCACTGTGGTTTTCTCTTCATCGGTGAGGCAAAGCGTAGACAAGGTGACTGTTTCACTGAGAATCTTTACCTGGCCGACCTAACCTCCCAGCCACCGCCCATTTCAACTCACTCCCCACTTCTCCTCCAACATGTCTGTCCTTGGCCTCCTCCAGTTTAGCAGCGATTCAGAACTCAACTTTGAGGCGCAACAACTTATCTTCCACCTGGGCACGCTACAGCCCGGAAGACTCAACATTGAGTTCTCTAATTTCAAATAACATTCGTACCCATCCCCCGGCTCCCTTTCCAGCCCCATCTCTTTCGTAACTTTCCACCTACTGACTGTCCCTTCCAGCTACCAACCAGACTCACCCCTCCCATCAACCAACCAGGTACCGACTACCGGTGTCCACCTATCACCACCATTCTTCTACTCCCTCCCCCCACCTTTATCTGCACTTCCTCCTGCCCCAATATCCATTCCTGAAGAAGGGCAATACCCAAAACGTTGACTGCTCATTTGCTCCAGATACTGCCTGGCTTGCTGTGTTCTTCCAGCCTCCTGCTTGTCAATCCAAATGAAGACTGTCCGAGTGATACAACTCCCACTTTTCCCAGTATTGATGTTAGAGTGTCATGAATTGAAACCCATTTATCTTGAATCAATTGAGCCATCATTCATCTCCTTAATCTAATTTACCATATTCAAATTTGCTCATGACTCAGGTAATATTCTAATATTATTACTTCTGAGACCGCTTTTTAAAATTTACTCCCAGCTGTTTTTCCTCTCTTAGCACAACTTCTTTCCTAGCCCTACCTATGCCATTGTTAGCTATAGGGACCACAACAACTGGATCATCTTCCTCCTCTTGAAAGTCACTCTCCTTCCCAAAACAGATGCCCAAATCCTGATACCGGACAAACAACACAGACTTCTTGATTCTCAAACTCAGCTGCAGAGAACTGTGCCTATCTTCCTCACTGCACTGTCTCCTGCTACATTTGCAATCCTGTCAACTTCCCGACCCCACTTGACTGGCTTCCTGTACCATGTTAGCGTGATCAGTTTGTCCATTATTCCTACAACTCTGAATTTCATTTATTCAGTCTGCATGAATCTCAAACCTGTTAGACAATTGCAAGGGCTGAACCTGTACCATTTGTATATTCACAATTCCAATTACATCCCTCACTCGCAGACATACCTGCCTGTCCCTGACCATGGACCAAATCAGACTCTAACCTATGAGTTGTGACTATATGCCAGAACAGTGTACAAGTACTTTCTCCACTCCCTGATGTGTTGTAATACGTGCAGTTCAGCCTTAAGCCCACTAACTCTGAACTGAAATTCCTCCAGGCATAGATATACTGCAGATGTGCAACCTTTTATAGCGAGTACAGTTGAGACAGTGGACTTGCACTAGTTTAAGGAGGATGAAGCTGCCATGTTGTTGTGTCCTGACATATTACTTTCCAGAAAATGCTTTTAGAATAGTCTGATTTTCCTTCAAAATTTGCCATTGAACATCCTAACATTAATGGACAATGTAACACAAAAAACGTTCTCTTTATCCATTCACAGGCCTCATTTTTTTAATGTCTCTGCAGTTGTCAGTGTTTTTGTTTTGTCTCTCTTCTCAGTTATTCATGTCTTGTAGTTTGCTAGGTTCATCCCAAAATACTGACATATACTTCCCTCCCTCCCAATGCCTGAGATAATAATTGAAGAATATCATATGCTGTGATTATGGTTGAGGTCAAAAATTACATGATACCAGGTTAAAGTCCAACAAGTTTATTTGAAGACACAGATTTTCAGAGTCTCTCTCTTTCTTCAGGTGTGAGTGAGAGGGGTGGCATCAGACACAGAATTTATACACCAAAGATCAAAGGGTAATAGAACTGATGAGAATGTATTGAACAAACCTAAGATGGCTGTTAAATCTTTAACCAGTTAGAAAGGATTTATATACAAATCCCAGAATTTCTCTCAAGTCACTGCCCTGAGATAATTAAAGGTTTATCAGTATACCAGATGCGACACCTTAGGTCAGACAATGAACTTTAGGTGTGAGGCCTTGTTCATAATCTGGCTATGTATTAATTTGGAGTCAGACTGGTTAATTTCCAAAGTCCGAATTTATAAAATGCCACATTGACTGTCTATAAATTGTGTGCTTTTTGAACAAAATAGAATGTATCTGCAATTACAAATCTGCAAATGCAAATTTACCCCATAGATTTTTATGTGTCTGTGTGTGTGCACGTGTGTGAGGGAGAGAGAGGGAGAGAGAGAGTGTGTGTGTGCTTGAGAGAGTGAATGTGTATGTGCGTGTGAGTGTGTGTGAGAGGGCCTGTGTGAGTGTGTGAGTATGTGTGTGTGAGTGTGTTTGTGTGAGAAAGTCTGTGTGTATATATGCATGTGTCTGAGAGTGTATAGTCTGGTGGAGTCATCTGTAGTGCGACATGAGCCCAAGATCCCAGTTGAGGCCGTTCTCATGGGTACTGAAGTTGGCTATCAGTGTCTGTTCGGTGACTGTGTGTTGTTGTGTATCCCGAAGTCCGCCTTGGAGGCTGTTTACCCAAAGGTCGGAGGCCGAATGTCCTTGCCCGCTGAAGTGTTCCCCCACTGGGAGGGAACATCCCTGCCTTGCGATTGATGTGCCGTGTCCATTCATCCGTTGTAATTGCACCTGCATGGTTTTGCCAATATACCATGCCTCAGGGCATCCTTGCCTGCAACATATGAGATAGACAACATTGGCCAAATCACATGAGTTTCTGCCGTGCACGTGGAGGGTGTTGTTCCCATGTGTGATGGTAGTGTCCATGTCGATGATCTGACATGTCTTGCAGAAATTGCCATGACAGTGTTTTATGGTGTTGTGGTTGATGTTGTCCTGAAGCCTGGTAGTTTGCTGCAAACAATGGTATATTTAAGTTTTGGCAGTTGTTTGAAGACAAGAAATGGAAGCATAGGGAAGGTCTTGACTCTGAAAAGTTGTGACTTCAAATAAACTTGTTGGACTTTAACCTGGTATCATGTGATTTTTGACCTCAACCATAATCACAGCATATGATATTCTTCGATTATTATCTAGGGCATTGGGAGGAAGGGAAGTATATATTGATCGTCATCAATAATGTATTGAAGGCTGTGAAGAACATGGTGTAGTTTCTCTGCTCCCAGGAAGTACAAGACAGGGTACCCTATCAGTCATATCTGATGTTTGCTTTTGAGGAGCTCATTACAGTTTTTAGCTGTGGCACATTGGAACTGGCAATCAATAAGTCGAACATCGCATCATGTTCTTATGAGGGTGTCCTTCAGCACCTTCAGGTATCCCTCACGTTCCTCTTCATCTGAATAGATCCTGTATATATGTAGGGCTTGCTTGTAAGGGATGGATTTTTAAAATTTGTTTAGAGTGGAAGATAGAAAAGTGTGGCATCATGAGGTTACCTGTGGGCTTGCAGTAGAATATGTTCTGAGGTGTCTGTTCTTGATGGAGATGTATGTGTCCAAGAATGAGACTGATTCTAAAGATTAGTCCATGATGATGGGATGAAACTTGTTGATATCACTATATAGTTGTTTCAGTGATCCCTCACCATTAGTCCAAAGGAAGAAAATGCTATCAACGTGACTGGTGTACAATGATTGTCGGAGGTCCTCTGCAGCAAAGAAGTCTTGTTCGAACTTGTGCATGAAACATTTGGCATAGTGAAGTGCAAATCTTGTTCCCATGGCTGTTCCATGTGTCTTGATGAAGAACTGATTGTCGAAGGTGAAGACATTGTGGTCAAGGATGAAATTGATGAGTTGTAGGATGGCATCTGGAAATTGGCAGTTGGTGGCATTGACTACTGAGGCTGTTGCAGCGATGCCATCGTCGTGGGGGAAACTGACGTAAAGTGCCGAAACGTTCATTGTGAGGAGGAATGTTCCTGGTCTGATTGGCCCATGGGTGCTGAGTTTCCGTAAGAAATCTATAGTGTTACAGTGGAAGCTGGGAGTTCCCTGCATAATGGGTTTCAAGATTCCCTTGACATAGCCAGAGAGGTTCTCACACAGGGTCCCACTGCCTGATATGATAGGACGTCCAGATGCACTGACTTTGTGAATCTTCAGAAGGCAGTAGAAGTCCCGTACGTGAGAAGTATGCAGGATGAGATTGCGTAGCGTACTCTGAAGGACCGGATCAAAAGTCTTGATCATCTGTTGAGATCACTGGTGTGGTCTTTGGTCAGATCGGCAGGTAGTTATCCATAGTGTTCCTGGTTGTTCAGTTGTCTGTATACTTCTTTGCAGTAGTCTGTTCTATTCTGTATGGTGATGGATCCTCTTTTGTCTGCTGGTTTGATGACAAGTTTGCAATTGGTCTTGAGAGCATGGATGACCGTTGCACTGTTCCTGGGTGACATTTTGCACTGCCTTGTGAGTGCGGCTGATGAGTCTCGTGATGACACGTTCCCTGATGGCTTGTGGAACAATTCAACTCCTCCTTTGGTCACTCCACCACGGATCTCTCTGTTAACTGCTCTGCTTCATTGGTTGTCTTATTGGGCTTGCTGCTGACATCTTGGAAGAATTCCCGGAGTCTCATTCATCTGATGGAGGCATAGGGAAGATCTTGGTGAGGTGCCCATTGTCATTGACAATGTGTTGAAGGCTGTGAAAAACATGGCATAGTTTCTACACTCCCAGGAAATGCTGGCTGATGAAGGGTACCCTATCGGTGATAAGCTGTGCCTGTTTTCTGAGGAGGTCTTGATAGTTTTTTGCTGTGGCACGTCGGAGCTGGCGATCGATGAGGCAATGGAACTGCACCACCAATATGCACATGAAGAACAAGAAACTAGAGAAACTTGGTATCACCTCCAGCAGTAGCCAAGCCTCCCCTGGTATCACAGTTGAAAACAGTAACACCAAGGGGAAATGCATCGTCAACTTATCTGACCCCAACCTTCAACCAAACGTGATCGAAGTTCTCAGCCTGTTTAACTGTAACCTGGAGTTGTGTGATATTTGACTTTGTCCATCTCAGTCCAGCACCAGCACCTCCATGTTATGATTATTGTTCAGCTAACTTTTCTGTGCTTGCTAACTAAATAATCAATGGCTCAATTATATTGATTGAAGGTTCTTGAAAGCAAACATTGAAAGTTAATTTTAAAAAGTAAAAATTGTTTCCCCATTGCTACCAGGAAGGAAAAAGGTTAATTTTAAATTGTATATTTTAGACTTTGTAAAATAATAAGTGTCACTGTAGCTCAGTGGTTAGCACTGCTGCCTTACAGAACCAGGGACCTGGGTTCAATTCCAGCCTTGGGTGATTGTCTGTGTGGAGTTTGCACATTCTCCCCATTTCTGCAAGCTCTCCCAAGGTCCACAGATGTGAAGGTTAAGTGGATTGGCTATGCTAAATTGCCTCATAATGTTCAGTTTGTGTATGTTAGTTGTATTAGACATAGTAAATGGAGTGTTATGGGAGGTCTTTGGAGAGTCAGAGCAAACCCAGACTGAATGGCCTTTTTCTACACTGTAGCAATTCTATGAAAATTAAGAAAGGCAGTGTTATAACCTTTTCTTAGTGTCACCCTGTTTTCAAAACTGCAGTGCTGCCAGACCTGCGAGAGAGAAGGGGAGGGAAACATGTGGTATAGAGATCTGTAAGGATGATGTAAGAATGGAAAGCTAAGTGAGTGGGAGCAGAGAGAAGGCAGAGCTTTGATGGTAGGTGTAGAAAGAAAGGTGGGAAAGTGGAACATTGTGAGACTGAGGGAATGAGGGAGCTTCTGTTTAGGTCACAGGGATTTTTATGAAACTTTCCATTGGTTATTTCAAGAGAAGAATCCAACATCAAAGAGCGTCAGTTGTAAAACATGCGGATTTAAAGAGGCCTCACAGCTGTTAGCACATGGCTAAATCTGCATGGCAGGCATTGCTGCTTCTGATAACCCACCCCACTCGATTCCATTACTACGCTCTGGGAACTCCTATGTTGCAGCTGAATATATGTCCACATGACTATTTTTTGAAAAAGCAATGCCAATGTAAAGGAATGGACCATGATATAGCAGCTGTGGGTGGGGGAGCAATGGGATTGCGCACCTTGAATAATACACAGAATTTCAGATGCACCAATTACTGTACCACTTGCAGAAATGATGAGATGAAGTGAATGAGTCCTGGGGACTGAAGGAGAGAAACTAGTGAGAGGATGGTGTAGACTCTTCTTCAGAAGTGGATTTGAAACGTTAACTCTTCCTTCTCTCCACACATGCTGCCGGACCTGCTGAGTTTCTTCAACAATTTCTGTTTGTCTTTCAGATTTCCATCATCTACAGTTTTTTGTTTTATTTTAGTGTAGGAAGAAGCTTAATTACTTGGCCTGTGTGAAGCTTTGACCTTGCACAACTCCTTTAAGGGTGTTGGAGGTAGTATCCAATTATCATTCATTCCCTTTCAGTCTCATTTCTAATGTTGAAAGAAAATTGTAGCATTTTCAAGAAATTTCTGAAGACAATGATCTGGATTTTAACACTGTCACACTGTTCCCAACAGCGAAATAGGAATTGGGGCATCACATCTGCTTTTTGATGGTTCCCTTGGAATTACAAGTATAATTTAAAGTGCTTGCGATGGGCACAGGAAACATGTGCAGTCATGTGGTGGGGGTAAAATTTTAGTTGTGAAAATTGCCATTAGCTGACAATGCAGCAATTATGGGTAGTCTATAAAGGAGCCTATGGGATAAATAATGTGGTTCTTCAGCATTGCCAGAACTCTCATCTCCAACTCTGTTGCAATTAACATAATACATATTGAAAGATGGCATGATGTCTTGCAAATTCAAATTGCACTGATAAATATTTCACAGCACATCAGTTTCAATTTATTCATGGGTGGATCATCATTGTTTGCTGAAACTAGCTTAATCAGTGAGGTGAATGTACTGGCACATTTCATGGTTGGCCCACCTTGATGGTTTCATCAATGGGAGTTAGGGACGTTATCTAATTGTGAAAGAAAGAATGTTTTCCTTTGCTCACACTTTACGGAATATATTGGTGTCCAGCGTTGGACAGATCTCTCTGTGGTGCATGCCCGAGCCTGTAGGCCCAGCAGGCCTCTCTTCTATGCAATGTGAAGGAAATTGTACAAGATCAACCACTGTGGGGATAATTGAAATGTTGTAATGGAATTCAAAGCTATGAAAAGAGTTTGCCAGCCAAAACCTTGAGGTGGACACAATATGGATAGAGCTTCGACCTAAGACTGCAGGCTTTGGGCTGCAGCAGTTCTGTTTTTGGATTGTGTTCCTCCTGCAGATTCAAGTATGCACAGTTATCCCTTCATACACTCTGGATATAGTGTGTCCTTAACGCACTCCTCAAGACTGCACTGTACTGTTAGACTGCTATAGACTTCCTTGCCTCTCTAGCTTATTCTTAACTTAGAATGATTCTCTCTCACCCTCAGTAATGCTGCATACTCTTTATTTACCCTGTGAAATACATTGTACTGAATATAACTCTCAAGTACAGCTTTCAGTTCTTCAACTGTCAATCACATGTTCCTGCTCAACTGATGGCCAATTAGCATCATCATTTATGTCATGATCATTAAGAAATTTGTGTACCACTTTACTACAGATAGACCTGACACTGACCTTTAGGCACCTTATTTTCTTACCTTAACTAACTGTTCCCACTACCCAGTCTTTCCTGCTTTCCCCCACCTCCCCACCCACCCACACTAGTTCAAGCTGTTCAAGATCCATTATACCAACTCTAAACTTTCTGTTATCCAGCTAAACTTTTGTCCATGTCAATATCTCTGGGAAATCTAAGTATAGTCCACCCACCAGTGTCCCTTTACATACAACATAGGTTACCTCTTCGAAGCACTCCAATAGATTGGTCAAACATGATTTCCTTTCACAAACCATGTTGACTCTCTGTGATTACCTTAAACTTTTCCAAGTGTCCTGCTATAATTTCTTTGATAATAGCATTTTCTTTATGACAAATGTTAACCTAAATAGTCTGTAGTTTCCTGTTTCCTCCTTGCTTTGAATACAAGAGTACATTCACTGCCTTCCAATTTAATTTGACTGTTCCTGAAGGAGTTTTGGAAAATTAAAGTCATTACATCAACTATCTCATTAAACACCACTTTCAAGAATCTAGAATGAAGTCCATCGGACCAAGCAGTTGCAAGTCAACAGCTCCAATTATCCCTCCGGTTCTAAGGATGCCTAACCTGAAGAAGTTACCCTCCTCCCTCCGGAAGCCTCTCTGCTCCTATGATGCTGCTTGGCCTGCTGTGTTCATCCAGCCCTGCACCTTGTTGTCTCGGATTCTCCAGCATCTGCAGTTCCTACTATCCCCAGCTCCAATTATTTATTCAGTGCAATTTGCTGTTATTGTGATTTTCCTGAGTTCCTCCCTCCTTTCCATTTCCTGATTTATCACTGCTCTCAGAATGTTAATTTTATCTTCTATAGTAAACATTGATGAAAAATACCTGCTAAATTCATCTACCATTTCTGTATTTTCTGTTATTAATTTTCCAGATTCATGTTCTATAGAACAAGTGCTCACGTTGTTAACTCATTACTTCCTTGAATATTCATAGAATTTCTTGCTGTCTGTTTTTGCACTTTTGACAGCCTTTCTCTCACACTCTAATTTATCTGTTCATTCCTTGTTGTGTTTCATACACTGTACAATCTTCTGACATGCCACTTGATGTTATACAACTGTATTCATTTTCTTTTAGCTTAAAGCTATTTTTAACATTTGTAGTCAACCATGGATGATGGTCTGTCCTTTGAAATTTTCTTTACTCCTTAGAATGTATCTATTCAATGTATTCTGAAACATTCTCATGTCTGACATTCTGTCTTTATTAACCTTCTTTGATAATTTGCCATTCCATCTGTCATCATTATGCCCACTTTTAAAAATATCATAAACTCTCTCCTCTCTCCCTCAAACTGAATGTAAAATTTAATCACATTTTGATTACTGCTAACTGGGTGCATCTTCACTATAAAATTATGAATTAATCCTATCGCAAAGTTTCATGTTTTTAGGCATATTAAAAGAGAGAATCCACTGCATGATGGTGTGAGGCTTGGCACACCACAAATGCATCACTGGAATTGGCTCAGATATTTTGCCCATCTGAGAGCATGTCTGGTGTTTCAAAAATGCCAGAGGTGGCCCAAAACCACATGCCCACTCACAGCTTCCATTTTGGAGATATTAGTATTGGCTTGTGGATTATACATGCTCAGTTTCTGGAGGCAGCAGACCATTTGAATGATCAGTTGTCTCCATCTACATTCGATTTGGTAACGCTGTTGTGTGGAGCCTTGTGTGCTCAGGGCACACCAGCTCAGAGATGATCCATTTTTGTTTGTATTTTGTATAGTCAGGTTAGTCCTTTAGAAAATTGAGGTACCCCTCTGAATACAGTCACAGGACAACTTAGGGATGGAGGTTAGCTATCCTTTCGTGAGTGGGTTTCAGATATCCTTTGGGAGCAAAGTGTGAAGTTTCAGGTATTCATTAGTGGGGAAGGCTCATTTATGCTTTCAGGGTAGGTCAGGCAACCTTTGTATTTGTTAATGTGGAACAGATTGAGTGAAAGAAGTCGTAAGCCCCTTTGAACTATCAAACCTGTCAATAAAGTGTCAAATTTTTTCAGGACCAGACAAAAGTGATCAAACTTATCAAGTTGTATCAAACGTATAAAGAGTCATCAAATACGTCAAGATGTGTCACAGCACATAGTGGCACGGTGGGTTAGTGGTTAGCACTGCTGCCTCACAGTGCCAGGGATGCAGGTTTAATTCCAGCCTTGGGTGACTATCTGTGTGGGGTTTGTACATACTTCCTGAGTCTGTGTGGGTTTCCACCAGGTGCTCTGGTTTCCTTCCACAGTCCAAAAGCTGTACAGGTTGGTGGATTAGCCATGCTAAATGTGATGTGATAGCGTAGGGGAGTGGATCTGGGTGGGATGTTCTTAGGAGGGTCAGCTTAGGCTCAATGGGCCAAATGGCCTCCTTCCACATTGTCAGGTTTCTCTGTCAAACCTAACAAAATGTTTTAAATTTGCTTATAAGTGTCAAGGCCTTAGAAGAATGGTTAGGGCATGTCAAGAAATGGCAAACATGTCAAGAAATGTCAACACCTATCGAAGACCTGCCAAATCTGTCAAATAGTGTCAAATATACGAAGAAATGTCAAGGAGAAGCGTCAAAGTCGTCAAGGCCTGTCAAAATGTGCTTTTGTGAAAAACAAGTCATTTGTCACTGGAGTTTAGTCTGCAGTATAGACTGTAATATGAGGAAAGTAATTGCTCTTCCATCTGCATGGGAGTTGCATATTAAGTGAGTTGGTGGCATAATTGAAGCAAGAGAAGATGGTGGGGAAAGTGGACATTAAGTTGTCAAGGGGATTTGTATAGAGGGCTGTAGACAAGTGACATCAGGGTGATTGGTGGATGGATAGGATGTCTTAGGCAACAGGGTTTAATAAGTATAGGACATGGGTGAATGGATGTGAGAGAAGATGGCTCAAGAAATGTACTATATTTTATTCTTATCTTTAATTTTCTTTTTGCACTGTGCAGGATCCCCAAGGAGGGCTTTGCAAGCAACCTAAATGACTCTTCCTGGGTCTCCTAGCAGAATGTGCAATTAAGATCACTGCCTTAGCCTCTGCCCTACTCCACCCATCCCCGATGGGAAGTATAGGTGGCAATTTCTAAAGGTAGGATTCACAGAGCCTTTGATTCTCCTACCTCAGGACAGAATGATCAACAGTAGGGGGCCATAGCCCCTGTGTCTCAGCCCATAATTGTGTAATTAAAATTTCAGCTCCTATCCACATCAATCACCTTGCATTCTATGTTTCACACTCTGGCAGGATCCTTATAACTCTCCTGGTGAATCAGCCTGCAAACACTGCATGGTTCTTGGCACAAGGTGATTGTGCCAGTCTTCAAAGAGAATTGTTGAAACATCGCCTGCATGTTCCAGTTATTATAACAATGTATGGAGGCTGCAATTCGACATTACACATTAGACATGTAATTCACAGCTACATGAAATGAGTGACAGTCCTAGCACATAGAAATAAGACAACATGAGAAAATTGCAAGTACTTTGAAGGTTCAGAAGTGGCAGCTACAACTGCTTTGATAGATGCCTTAATGGTAATTACACAGGGCTTCTAGGATTTAATTAGACCTTCACATACTGACTAGGAGTCTACAAAACCAATAGTGGATTGCAAGGAGTGGTGACAGATCTTACTCTCATTCATAGTATTGACAATAAATTGGCATCTTCTTAATCCCCATCCAGTACAAGGTCTGTGCATAATGGAGCTTCTGATTTTGGCCTAGCTTTCCTTGATTTGGCAAAAGAAAGGTTAGCAAAGCAGGTCTTTTAATAACAAAGACTTAACTGAAATAGAAGTGAACTCATTCCTTGAAGGATTCAATAAACCAGTCCAGACACTGATTTCTCATCTATGTAATTCTTAAGGGGGATCTCATGGTGGCAGGATAGGAGATTAGGTACATAAATTAGCCAGCATAAGAGATTGACACAGAGAGAAGATGCAATTTTTTTTATTTACTCATGGGATGTGGACATTGCTGGTTGGCCAACATTTATTGACCATCCCTAGCTTCCCTTGAAAAGGTGGTGGTGAGGTACCTCTAGAATGACTGCCGTTCATGTGCTGATGGTTGAACCACAATGCCCTTAAGGATGGAATTCCAGGATTTTGACCCTGTCACAGTGAAGGCACAGTGATATATTTCCAAGTCAAGATAGTGAGTGTCTTTGAGGGGAGATTGCAGGTGGTGATGTTTCCATGTATCTGCTGCCCTTCTCCTTCTAGATGGAAGTGGTCATGGGTTTTGAATGTGCTGTCTAAAGATCTATGGCAATTTCTATAACATATCTTGTAGATAATATACATAGTTGGCACTAAACATTGGAGGTGGAGGGAGAGGATGCTTGTGGATGTGGTGCCAATCAAGTAGGCCGCCCCTTTCTGATGGTGTCAAGTCTCTTGAGTGTTGTTGGAGCTGAACCCAACCAAGCAAGTGGAGAATAAAGACCCTTCCCAACTCAGTTATACTCTCTTCCATTGTGCAGATACTATAAAAGTTTGTATACGCATACAAACAGATTCAAGAACAGCTTCTTCCCTGCTGCTATCAGACTTTTGAATGGACCCCTTAAATGTTAATGTTGATCTCTCTCTGCACCTTATCAGCAGCTGTAACAGACTACCTTGCACTCTGTTCTATTATCTTGATGCACATGTATAGTATGATTTGTCTGGACAATAACTTTCACTATACCTCATTACACATTACAGTAATAAATCAAATCAAATAAAAGTATTCCATCACACTCTAGACTTGTACTTTGTAGATGGTGGGCAGGTTTTTGGAGACAGGAGATGAGTTACTCACTACAGTATTTTCAGCTTCTGACCTGCTTTTGTAACCATCGTGTTCACGTGGTGAGTCCAGTTGAGTTTGTGGTCAATGATAAACCGAAGGATGTTGATAGTGGAGGATTCAGTGGTGATAACACTATTGACTGTCAAGGGGTAGTAGTTAGATTGTCACTTATTGGAGATGGTCATTGCTTGGTATTTGTGTGGCATAAATGTTACTTGCCAATTGTCAGCCAAGTCTGGATATTCTCCAGACTTTGTAGCATTTGAAGATGGGTTGCTTCAGTATCTGAGGAGTCACAAATTGTGCAATTTTGCAATCATTGGCAACCATCCCCACTTCTGATCTTACGTTGGAGGGAAGGTCATTGATGAAGCAGTTGAAGATGGTTGGGTCTAGGACACTACCTTGAGGACCTCCTGCAGAGATGCCCTGGAGCTGAGATGATGACATCCCGCAACCACTACCATCTTCCTATGTGCCCAGCATGACTCCAACCAGCAGAGAGGTTGCTTCCTGCCACCCATTGATTCCAGTTTTGGCAAGGCTTGTTGATGCCACATTTGGTTGAATGTGACCTTGATATCAAGGGCTGTCATTCTCATCTTAGCTCTGGGCTTCAACTCTTTTGTCCATGTTTGAACCAAGACTATGATGACATTCAGGAGCTGAATGGGTCACTCATCACTGTGCTGGCTATTGCTAAGCAGGTATCAAAAAAAAATACCCAAAGAACAATGGATGCTGCAGATCTGAAACAAAAACAGAAATTGCTGGAGAAACTTAGCAGGTTTCGCAGCCTCTTTAGAGTGAAAGAAGTGTTAAGCTCACTGACCAGGCTAAAAAGTCTGCTTTCTCCCTATAAATGCTGCCAGACCTGCTGAATTTATTCAGTAATTTATGCTTTTTATTGTTGAATAGGTGCTGTTTGATATTATTGACACTTTCCATCATTTTACTGATGATCAAGAGTAAACCGATAAAGCAGTAATTTTCCAGGTTGATTTATCCTGCTTTTTTAGTACAGGCCGTACCTGGGTAATATTCCATATTCATATTCCGCTTGGGAACCCTGCAGCCCAATGGTATCAATGTGGATTTCACAAGTTTTAAAATCTCCCCTCCCCCCACCGCATCCCAAAACCAGTCCAGCTCGTCCCTGCCTCCCTAACCTGTTCTTCCTCCCACCTATCCCCTCCTCCCACCTCAAGCCGCACCTCCATCTCCTACCGACCAACCTCATCCCGCCCCCTTGACCTGTCCGTCCTCCCTGGACTGACCTATCCCCTTCCTAACTCCCTACCTACACTCACCTTTCCTGGCCCCATCCCCGCCTCTTCGACCTGTTTGTTTCTTCTCCACCTATCCTCTCCTCCATCCCTCTTCTATCCGCCTCCCACTCTCTCCCTATTTATTTCAAAACCCCCTTCCCCTCCCCCTTTTCTGATGAAGGGTCTAGGCCCGAAACGTCAGCCTCTCTGCTCCTATGATGCTGCTTGGCCTGCTGTGTTCATCCAGCCTTGCACCTTGTTGTCTCGGATTCTCCAGCATCTGCAGTTCCTACTATCTCTAATATTCCATATTGTCAGGTAGATGCCGATGTTGTAACCATACTGGAACTGTTTGGCTAGGGGAAATGACACGTTCTGGAGCACAAGTCTTCAGTACTTCTGCCGGAGTTTTGTCAGGACCCATAGCTTATTGCAGTATCTAGTGCCTCCAATCATTTCTTGGTATCATCTGGAGTGAATCGAATTGATTGGAGACTGGAATCTGTAACGCTGGAAACCACTGGAGGAGCCTGAGATGGATCATCCACTCGGCACTTTTGGCTGAAGATTACTGCGAATGCTTCAGCCTTATCTTTTTCACTGATGTGTTGGTCTATTTTGTCATTGAGCCTGAGGATATTTGTGGAGCCTCCTCCTCCAGTGAATTGTTTAATTGTCCACCACCATTCATGAGTGGATGTGGCAGGACTGCAGAGCTTAGAACTGATCTATTAATTGTGGGATCATTTAGCTCTGTTTGGTAGCTTCACCAGGTTGACACCTCATTTTTAGGTATGCCTGGTGCTACTCCTGGCATGGCCTCCTGCACTCTCTATTGAACCAGCATTGATCCCTTGGCTTGATGGTAATGGTTAAGTGGGGTCTCTGTTGGGCCATGAGGTTACAGATTGTGCTGGGGTACAGTTCTGCTGCTGTTGATGGCCCACAGTGCCTCATAGATGCTCAGCCTTGAATTGCTAGATTTGTTCAAAGTCTGTCCCATTTAGCATGAAGAAAGTGCCATAACACAATGGAACGTATTCTCAGTGTGATGGTGGAACTTCATCTACACAAGGACCTTGCAGTGGTCACTCTTAGCAATGCTGTCATAGACAATGCATCTACAATCAGCAGATTGATAAGAATGAGGTCAAGTATCTTTTCCTTCTTGTTAGTTCCCCCACCACTTGCCACAAACAAAGTTTAGCAGCTATGACCTTTAGGACTAAGTCAACTCGATTAGTAGTGCTGCTGCTGAACCACTGTCAGTGGTGGCCAATGAAATTGTCCACCCACAGTACAATTTTCCCCCTTGCCACCCTCACTGCAATCTTCCAAGTGTTGTTCAACATGGAGGTGTACTGATTCATCAGCCAAGGGAGGACGGAACGTGGTAATCAGGAGGTTTCCTTGCCCATGTTTAATCTGAAGCCATCAGTCAGTGTTGAGATCGAATCAGAGATAGTAGGAACTGCAGATGCTGGAGAATCCGAGACAACAAGGTGCAGGGCTGGATGAACACAGCAGGCCAAGCAGCATCATAGGAGCAGAGAGGCTGACGTTTCGGGCCTAGACCCTTCATCAGAAAAGGGGGAGGGGAAGGGGGTTTTGAAATAAATAGGGAGAGAGTGGGAGGCGGATAGAAGAGGGATAGAGGAGAGGATAGGTGGAGAGGAAACAAACAGGTCGAAGAGGCGGGGATGGGGCCAGGAAAGGTGAGTGTAGGTAGGGAGTTAGGAAGGGGATAGGTCAGTCCAGGGAGGACGGACAGGTCAAGGGGGCGGGATGAGGTTGGTCGGTAGGAGATGGAGGTGCGGCTTGGGGTGGGAGGAGGGGATAGGTGGGAGGAAGAACAGGTTAGGGAGGCAGGGACGAGTTGGACTGGTTTTGGGATGCGGTGGGGGGTTGAGTCTGTCTGGGCATTTCCCTCCCAACTTGTATACCACTGTGCTGCCACTGCTGCTGGGTCTCTCCTGCTGGTTGGACACAACATATCCAGGGAGGCTGATAGTGTCTGGGACAAGGTAAGGTATAATTCTGTGAGCATGACTATGTTCGGCTTGACTAGTTTGCGAGACAGCTCCTCAAATTTTGGCACTAGACCCCAGATATTAGTGAGAAGGGCTTTGCAAGTTCTATGGTACTGTTTCTGCTGTTGTCTTTTCCTTGGTCCATCCAGTTTCATTTCTTTATTGAGACTTTGTATTGATTGTTACAACTAAGTGGCTTGCTGGGCCATATCAAAAGGTAGTTGGGAGTCAACTACATTGCTATTGCTCTGGAGTCACATGTAGGCCAGACCAGGTAAGGATGGCAGATTTCCTTCCCTGCTTTTTTCCAACAATCAAAAATGGGCAATGATTTCATGGTGATCAGTAGATGCCTAATTCCAGACTTTTTTTCTTTTGTAGAATTCAAATTCCACTATCTGCCATAGCAGGATTTGAACACAGATCTCCAGAACAATAGCTGAATTTCTGGATTAATAATCTAGTAATAGTACCACTTCCCCTTTGCCTCCCCTTACAGTAGAAGAAACTTGCTTAAAAGTGTAGGATCGTATTAACAAAGATTGTTGAGGAAAGTAAAAGCACTTTGGTCATGTAAGCTCCATAGTGCATGTTCCTGCGTGTATGCATTTGAATTCACTGTACTGAACAACTACAGGATTTTACATTTTGCAAAATTGAGGTTATGTTCAGCTACATTTGAAAATGTTGGTCATAAAGAAGTGGTTTCCAGGAAGAGACAAAGTAATGATGAAGAAAGGTTTTTATTACTAGTCTCAGATTATTTATTGAAAGTCTCCAATGATATCTTAATAATTCCTTTCTCTGCTTCAAACTCTCTGTTTTCCAATTCTTCATAATATAGAGATGAAGGGTTTCTTCCCCTGCTTCATCTTCTTAAGCTTGCAAAGTCAGTAAGCCTCTCCACAGAGCAACATTTTAATTTGGATACTCTTGCTGGACTATACTACAGGGCTCTACTTCTCTTATGCAGGCGTCGCAAAAAAGGCCCTGAATGCTAATGTTTGACTACATAATACTGTTTGTAGTCCCATGGGCCCCATTATATCCATTGCTGCCAATCTGTTTGCTGATACTGAATAGAAATATTATTAGCCATGTACAGTCTGGGTATCCAATTGACCATTCTAGTACATTGCTTTATCTTACCAGGCATGGTATACTGCTTTGAAACAAGATAACATCATCATGACACCCTTTCATGTAGAATAAGCAGATTGACACCACATAATTTCTGAACATTAATGAAATGGAATACTTTCTTAGCAATGATATTAAAATAGATTACTGGAGCAGGGCTACAAATTGCTTTCTGCACCCAGCCTAGAAAATTGGGCGACTTACTCTTAGTGTTTTATGGTTTCCGCTGAGAAGCTAGTAAACAGTCATCTTCTTGACTAGAGCATTATTCGTCATCTTCATACAGTGGTGAGTTGTTGTTAAATGTGACAAAGAATACCTGAAATGACATGGAAAATCCCAATTTCTGAAAGTGTCAATGCATTACCAACCTTCACTGCTACAGGTACACTTGAGTTTTCCAGTTGGCAGTTTCATTGCAAAGGATCCTTCCAAAGAAGTCAATTAAAGTCAGAAAATTTGGAGAGTTCCACCTCAACTAAGCTTAATAGTTATCCAGAAAATGTAACAAGATCCTGGTAAACTATTAAATGAAGACCCCAAGTCAACATTGAACCACCTCAAATATATCTTTGTCAACCTCCTACATCCACTGGTCCCTGACCACCACTCATTCCCGATTAACCTGACCTGATTCCATACCCACTGACCATACCTTGCTGAAACAAACTCCTACCCTGCCTGCCAACCTAACTGCCACACATCTGTGGAACTGACATGCTGTGCCCACACCCACATCAATCTCATAGCACTCAGAATGTACAACCATGCCAGCACTTCACACACCTTATTCCCAATGGATCCTGGGAACTCCCCCCTCCTCAGATCGGACCTGACCACACCCTGAACTGAACTTGCACTCCCCCTACCACACCCCATCATCCTGATTCACAAAACACCCCACCGCATCACTGACTGACCCCAAAGAACCAACACAATCCTCCCACCTGTCAGACACAATTTACCATCCCCAGGTATCAAACTGAATACCTCTACCCCTGTCTGTCCTAAGCAATGATCCAATTACCTGACACCCTACTATCTACCTCCTGACAATTCACTAGCTGACATCTACCTAGCACTGTAACCACCTGTCTTATCTGGGACGTCACACACCTTGTACCCTATCCACCCTGCCCACTTGGCATAACTACTGCCTGATAAAACTTTGTCTCACCCACCTGACACCCTAATCCTTCAACTAACCACTGCCCTAACCCCTTATATCTTTTACATACTATGCTTTTACAGAAGCTGCCAAAGTGTCTGCTGGACATTTAAACAACAAAGAAACACATTGATCTTTACTAAATGGAATGTGCTTTCTACAAAGATCTTCTTCACTGCTGGATTTGAGAATTTCTGGTCAGTCTTGAAACAGGAGGCCCCTGACTAGGAATCTCCAGCATAGAAGCCATTTAAAAATAAGTAAGTAGTTGGAATATTTGGGATGATAGATTTGGAGGCAACTTGACATTATCAATGCTGAGAAGATGTTTCCCATCATGAGTAAATCTGGCAAAGAGCACCAATTTCAAAATAAGAGATCTCCCATTTCAAATGGTGATGAGACAGAACCTCCGAGCCCACACAGTCACTAATCTTTGGAATTCTCTATCCCTGAAAGTAGAAAGTTGGGCCATTGAATCTAATTAAGATGGAGTTGGACTTGCTTTTGATTTTACAAGTTGCTGCAAAAGCCCATGATATAGAAAGAGCAGAGAGAAAAGAGGAGATAAGCTCATATTTAGATTAGTGATGATCTTTTGGATGTTGGGGAAAGCTCGATGGACTGAAAGACATAGTCCTCGTTCCTAGTTATGTGATAAAATCCATTTCCCTGCTCCATAATTAAAATGTATAAAGTTTATTCTCAATGGTAGGATAACTCTTCAGTCAAACTATAGAGCCCAAAGAAATGAATGTTTTTGGTTGAGTAAGTTTCTGAACAAAGCCCTCCACTATTTGGTATCTGCCTGAAGAATACACTCAATTACCCCTCTTTGGATTGAGACATTAACTGAGAATGTCCCGTAGGTCCTGATTTACATTTATCAGGGCAAGCTCAAAGCAATTGGTAATGGGGTTGATGGAGTGGTCTGAGCAATATATTGGTGGATATCTTTTTGGGATAGGACAGTGGGATTAAGTCAAACTGCTTGATTGCCTTTTATCGAAGCACAAAACAACACATGCATTTCTTAAAGCAAAATCCATTATCTGCAGATGATTAAGCGACATATCATAGACAGTTTCACTCCTGATTTCACCTGACATTTCCATATTTGTATTCCCAGCAGACGTCACTAGAGAGTACTCAAGATCTAGAAACCCAAACGATTTTCTCCTCTAACCACTGAGCAATGATGTTCATCAAGGAACAAGAAACCATTATGTATTTTTGCCTAATTTCAGTTAATGGCTTTTATTTTTCAAATCCGTGAGCAATTTTGAAAATGTGAATGCAACACTAATCACTTTACCACCCTTATTTTGATACATGTACTGTGATGTCAGTTCAAATTGTTATTCAAAACGTCGGCCTGTGGGAGGAAACCAAGCTGAAATTGAATAAGCACAGATAGCATGATTTGATCTGTTAAATTTATGACAGCTAATTATTTTGAGTCTGTTAATTATGAAAAATAGAAACACTCCATGTCAACCAGTGAAAAGGCACTTAAGTATTCTGTGATGATTTGATGAAGTAGAATAGCTAAATTCCGAAGTCAAAAACTACAAGGAGCACACTTTCAACAAAGACTTATTATTAGGTTATGGCATATTATTTTGTTTACTCCAACACTTGTATGACATACAACTGTATTGTAAATATGACTGCATAATAATAGGAGATTGTGAATTAGTCTTCATCTAAGTTCAATTTTAGTTTAAAGTTTACAAGTTTAATAAAAATCCTCAATACACTAAACTAAGGAACAAGGTATGCTATTGTTCTCCTTTTTTGAAGACTGAACAGAATAATTCATGACAGATCCCAGACTGAATTTTCCAAGCCCGTGAACAATGCGTGATGGTGAGTCAGTTGGGAAAATAAGGTCAAAATCAGGAAAAATGAGATTCTCAATTTTGAGAAATGTCGGTTTTAATGCTAGATGAGAATCTCATGAGTGAACGATGAAGGGTTTATTTGCATGCATTAACAGCCATTATTACCTAATCTCACCTTATTTATATGCAAGTTGTTATTTTTCCAGGCAGTGAAGAGAAACTAGATGAAGATAATTCCCTATATGTCAGTCTGAGTTTCTGACTGACAGCTGCAGCTCATTGGTGTCTCCTCTGAGACACCACCTTGGCCAACATTCCCTAATACCAAAGGACATGCTCCCTACAGCCCCCATCCCCAATACAGATTTTGGAATCTAATAAGCTCCAGCTTGACCACATCATCATAACACATCTCCAAATCACTTTCAATAGTGTTCACCACTTTAATACTGCACTTTGGAGCTCGCTAACACCTTGTATTGCAATAATCCAAAGTAATTTTGTGTGCAGAGGCAGGCACCATTTGATGAATCAGAACAAAGTGTATTTCCTAGCCTATATTTTTAATGCTAACTCATGTTATATGTATACTCACGGTAGGTATGCCTGCTTAACCTTGCTTTTATGTACGCTGCCCCTCATCCAGACATGAAGACTTTTAGTACTTCGATCTTGCCTTGTTTTTTCAGTGTAGACACAAACTGAAGCTGTTTGTCATGTTTTCCAGTCAATGAGTTGAGCATGTTGCTTTCCAGAACAGTGTCACACCAGCAGCATGTGTCACAGCTTACTCAGCAAACTTGGCATGTGTACTTCAAACTAGCAGCCGTGTCTCAAACTTTAAAGGGAAGAGTTCTCGGTCAAGTCAAGGGGGAGGAACTGTTGTCAGGCAAGAATGTCACCCCAGTCAGTGAAGGGTATCATGTGATCACAATCCAAGGGGATGAAAATAGCCAGTCAGATGTCTGGGGCAGTCAAAGTTAGAGATTCCACAGCACTACAGTTCAGAGAGTAAGCCCACAGTCAGACTTGCATGTCCAGTGCAACCAGCCCGGGAAGTGACAGCAAATCAGTTGGGGACTAGCACGGAGAACAGTCAATGGCCTGGTAACTCTTCAATCAGGATTGTCCCTCCAGATCAGTTAGGCAGTTGACCATGGCCTGTGGGTTTGTTCACTGTAACTGTAGGGACGCTATCAGTGGTCAGTGCAGCAGTGGGCAAGTTGGGCAGTCAACTGGAGTGATTGGAGGCAGAATGCTAGCATGCAAAGGGGACAGTAATTGTGAAGGGGGGTGCAACTCATGTATAAGAATGGGAGATGATAGGGCACTGAGTACTGCGGGAGAAGGTATTGTCATTTGACATTACAACCCTGACTTCAATGGAGAAAGAGTGCATAATGATGTTTGACATAAGTAAGCCATCGGCCTGGGCCACAGAGGTAAAGTCAAAGCCAACAACTCTTTTCCCTGTGAAGGTCAGTGCTACAGCTTGGGCAGTAGGCTTTGCCAACCTTGCTGGCTAGCCCAGGTATGGGGCACAATAGACTGCGCTCATATCACATTGAGAGTACCGTGTCATTGCTAAGTTGACATCAGCAACAGAAAAGGTTTCCATTCCATCAATCTCCAAGTCATTTGTAATCATTGCAGGAATATTGCATCTTAGAAATCTGTGCCAGATATGCTGGGAGCTGCCATAATTCTTATACGCCTGGGTTATTTCAGATTCTTACTTTATTTCAATGGTTGGATGCTCTACAAGCATTGGGAGACAAGGGCTCCCATGCAAATGTAGCTAATGATTCCATTACACAATGTCCTGACTGAGGCCATTTGTTGATGCAATGAACCCATTCTTCCACCAGGACCATTATGGAGAAGGCAGTAGGCCTCTTGAACATGAGTTCTGATGCTTGGATTGGTGAAGGTGTGGATGGGGGTCATGCAGTACACTCCAGTCAGCAATGTACGCAGACAAAGAGGAGATAGAATGGACTCTAAAGAGCTGGGAGAGCTGTATTCTTCCTAGCATGAAGATGAGGACAATTAACAGGAGGAACATTCCCATTAGCTTGATGGATTAGTGCCACATCTAGCGCAACGATCCACACAGGATTATCCAATTCTAATTGATCCATGTTGGATTAAGTCATCATTCCTTGACCCCTGGATATTTGTTATTGTTCTAAAGGCAAGCAGTCCCAGGAGCAAATCCATCCTTTTTGTTTCTTCAAGTTGTTTAATAAATTATAACACTAATAACTGTTGGAAGACTTTATGACATGTGATACTCCCACATTCAACAATGAGAAAACCTTATGCTACAAATGGCCGTTCAGAAAGGGGATGTTAACTCTAAGGACGGGTAGTTTCTGTATCTTCATTCTTATAGCTGCAGCCACATTGACAATGACTGTCTGTTAGACAGGTGGTGATTTAAAGTGCCAATATATTTGCAAATGTACTCTTCCACTCACAATGATGTGGCACTTATGCCATCCTTGTGCCATCTGAAGATTTCCTTTTTTGTTAAATTCCACTATGTGCACAGTGAAGTTCTATTATTAGCTGGCAGCATTTGACCTGGTTCACAGCTGTGCTTTCAATATAATGCCAGTAGTGGGAATCCTAGTAGGTCCTGGCAGTGGAGAGTATTTCTGTAGCTGGTTAGTGCAGAACTGCAAGAGCAATGCTGTGTAGGCATGATACATACATAATGAGGTTAGCAGTGGAGAATTATCTGTGATAAATCACACCTGCTTGTGGAGAGAAATCCTGTACGAAACTGCTTGAAATTGACAATGTTGTCAAAATTCATCTCAAATGGAATACCAGTGACCAAATAGGACTTTTTCACTGTTTTCTCAAGAACAAAAAGAACAAAGAAAATTACAGTTCAGGAACAGGCCCTTCGGCCCTCCAACCTGCACTGACATGCTGCCCGTCACAACTAAAACCCCCTACCCTTCCGGGGACCGTATCCTTCTATTCTCATCCTATTCATATATTTGTCAAGACGTCCTTTAAAAGTCACTATTGTATCTGCTTCCACTACCTCATCTGGCAGCGAGTTCCAGGGGCCCACCACCCTCTGGGTAAAAAACTTGCCTTGTACATCACCTTTAAACCTTGCCCCTCGCACCTTAAACCCATGACCCCTGGTAACTGACTTCCACCCTGGGAAAAAGCTTCTGACTGTCCAGTCTGTCCATGCCCTTCATAACCCTGTAGACCTCTATCAGGTCGCCCCACAACCTCCGTCATTCCGGTGAGAACAACCGAAGTTTCTCCAACCTCTCCTCATGGCTAATACCCTTCATACCAGGCAACATCCTGGTAAATCTTTTCTGTACCGTCTCCAAAGCCACTACATCCTCTAGTAGTGTGGCAACCAGAATTGAACACAATATTCCAAATGCCGCCTAACTAAGGTTCTATAAAGCTGCAACATTATCCGCCAATTTTTAAACTCAATGCCCCGGCCTATGAAGGCAAGCATGCCATTTACTAAAACAAATTATCTAAACCTCTGAGTAATAATAATGGACACAAAAGTATTTTCAGGTATGGCTGAAACCTTAGAAAAATGCAAGAAAAATTGGCAACATAATCACATTTAAGAGGATTTAAAAGGACCACCAGAAATATTACATTAAAGGAAAGTCACCAGTTTACTGAAGCCTGTGTCAAATGATCTAACAACTGATATAGGACCTTATTTTGAGGATCACTAAAAACTGAAACTCAACCCGGTTTTGCGGGAATCCATTGAGTAAGCAAACATCTGCTATGGATTTAGGGGAAACCGTGGATATGCTGCACCTAGGTTTCTAGAAAGTATTTTATAACACATCACATCAAAGGATTTGCAGAAAATAAACATAGTGTAAGGTTTAGGATATTAGCAAGGATAAAAGTTTGGCTGGCTAACAGGAAGCAGAGTCAGCATAAATGTCTCAAAGATAGTAAGAAATGCAGATGCAGGAATCAGAGATAACACAGTGTGGAGCTGGAGGAACACAGCACGCCAGGCAGCATCAGAGGAGCAGGAAAGCTGACATTTTGGGCCGGGACCCTTCTTCAGAAATGGTGAGGGGGAAGAGAGCTCTGAAATAAATAGAGAGAGGAGGGGTGGGGCTGGGGAAGGTAGGTGGGATGGTGATAGGTGAGTGCAGGTAGGGAGTGGTGGGGATTGGTCCATGAGGTGGGAGGGGCGGATAGATGGGAGAGAAGATAGGCAGGTTGTGCCGAGTCAGGGAAGCGGGGATGAGAGGGAGGGTTGGTCATGGAATGAGGCCGGGGGTGGGGAGATTTTCAAAACTGGTAAAATCCACATTTAGACATTGAGCTGTAGACTCCCGAGGAGGAATATGAGGTACTGCTTCTCCAGTTTGCGGGTAGCGTCATTGTGGCACTGGAGGACGCCCAGGATGGATGTGTCACCCAGGGAGTGGGAGGGGGAGTTAAAATGGTTTGTGACCAGAAGGTGTTGTTGTTTGTTGCAAACAAGAGTTTAGGTGCTCTACAAAGCAGTCTCCGAGCCTCCGTCAAGGTGGTCTACTGCATCCACTGCTCCCGATTTGGCCTCCTTTACATTGGTGAGACCAAACGAAGGTTTGGAGACCATTTTGTAGATCACCTGCACTCTGTTTGTGACAAACAACAACACCTTCCAGTCGCGAACCATTTTAACTCCCCCTCCCACTCCCTGGGTGACATGTCCATCCTGGGCCTCCTCCTGTGTCACAATGATGCCACCCACAAACTGGAGGAGCAGCACCTCATATTCCACCTCAGGAGCCTACAGCCCAATGGCCTAAATGTGGATTTTACCAGTTTCAAAATATCCCCACCCCTGGCCTCATTCCCTGACCAACCCACCCTCTCATCCCCACCTCCTTGACCTGACACAACCTGTCCATCCTCTCTCCCACTTATCTGCTCCTCCGACCTCACTAACCAATCCCCACCACTGCCTACCTGCATTCACCTATCACCATCCCACCTACCTTCCCCAGCCCCAACCCTCTTCTCAGAGTAAATGTCTTTTTTTAAGTCAGCAAGTTCCAACGAGGGGAGCACAAGGACAATCCTTATTTGTTCTCTTTGCATCCATCATGTAGTGACCAGAACAGAGTACAGTGGTTTCTAGTCTAATTATGGCATTATAACATCCGAACATAACATCAAGTACTTCAAGATTATTGTTCAGACTATACATTTCAGTATTACCTAGATGCTGAAAGTGACAAAGCCATCTGTGAAATGCTTCGATAGAGGGAGATAGCCAGATATCTGTTTCTTCATGTGTTATGAATGCTTAGCTGAACGTCAAGATACATTAATGGATTAGTTCAGCAGAGATTTATTTTCTCAGTTGAAGATGGAAATTTTTGTTTAGATTTATTGATAGCTTGATAAACTATTCTTTCTTTGAACTCTTTTGTTCAATGTCTACACATTTAATTGGATGAGGTTTAAAGGGATAAAGCAATATAAAGTGAAGTCTTGTAAGGGGACAACTCATCTTAGAAAGAGCAGGAGGAATGAGAGGAAAAGGAAGTCAAGACAGAGGGAGTTGATGCTGGTCTGAGAGCTGACATTGCACTATGACAATCCGACCTTTTCCTGCCATCCTTTGTGAACAGGACCTCCCTATGCTGCCTCATGGGGCCTCCAGTGCTCTGGACCATCTTACTTCTCTGTGGTGTGGTGATAGAATTTGGCACCAAGACCCTCTCTCAGGACCACTGACAGTCTTAGTTTTGGCAGTTGAGAGGGTCTGAATAGATTCCACAGATTATCCATCTCCATCCTGCCACCAATATCTTTCACGGGACAGGAAACCCACTTCCGTATCAATTATGCACTCAACTCCATGATATTGTGATCTCCGGCCCATTTTCTACAGAGGCAAGTTTCTAAAAACAGAAAGAGATCCAGTTCCTATCCCCTGCCTGGGTGGCAAAAATCTACTATAGAATGTCACTTTATAAATGGGACAAAAAAGAGAGATAATTCCATTTGAAATTAATACAGCAGAAGGCTGGGTGAATGTTATGGAGAATTTTGCTGACACTTTCGCTTTAATACAAGGGGCTAACTTTCAATAATCTGCTGATAAAGATTTCTGGCAACCAAAAGTGAAGTATGGAGTATTAATATTCCTGACACTGAATGCAAAAATATCGGAGCAGGAGTGTACCATACAGTCCGCCAAGCCTGCTCTGTCTTTTAATACGATCGTGACTGATCCTGGGCTCCAAGTCCACTTTTCTGTTCATTCCCCATAACCAATGATTTTCCAACATCAATTATATGTCTATTCCAGCCTTAATTGTATACAATGAGGGCCTGTCCACCACCCTGAGGGATAGAGAATTCCAAAATCTGTAAGGCTTTGAGTGAAGAAAGTTTTCCTCACCTCAGTCCGAAATGATCAGCCCCTTATCCTAAGACTGTGCCCCATAGAAGCAACATCTGAATTGTTAAGTCCTGTCATAATCTTGTGTGTTTTAATGAGATCACCTGTCATTCTGAGTTCCAACTTACTCAGCGCTTTTTTCCTTTCAGGTTGTCATTCCATGTACAGTGTTTACTGAACGACAAAGCTTTACATTGGCACAGTGGTTAACATTGTCATCTCACAGCACCAGCGAGCCAGGTTTGATTTCAGCCTTGGGCAACTGTCTATGGGAATTTTGCACATCCTCCCTGTGTCTATGTGTGTTTCCTGTGGGTGATCTGGTTTCTTCCCACAGTCCAAAAATGTGCAGGTTAGGTGGGTTGCCCATGCTAAAAATTGCCCTGCAGTGTCCTAGCCATGATGAATGCAAGGTTAACGGGGTAGGGTGGAGGGCTGGACCTGGGTGGGATGCTTTTTGGAGGTTCCGTGCAGACTCGATGGGCCAAATAGCATCTTTCTGTACTGTAACGATTCTATGATTCTACGTATTTGGTAGATTTGTTTATTGGATGCATTTGAAGAGAAGGATAACAATTTTAAATTCAAACCAATCGAGGTCAGTGTGAAAGAGTGATGAGTGAATGGATTTTGTGCAAGTATGGATAAGGGGTGCAAAGTTTTGGATGGCCTCCATTTTATGAAGGATAGAATGTTAGAGTGCATTGGAAGAATCAAGTCTACAGGTACCAAAACTGCTGTGGTATGAATGAATTGTTCAATATCATGTAGCAAAACCTGTCCTGATCTCCTGATTGACCAAACATTGATTTCAGTTGCTGTTCTCAATTACCAAACTGGTGAATGAGTTGGGATTTTGCAGTAAATCAACTAAAATATACAATTGACATTGTTTAATAATCAGGAGAAAAACAGTGCCCCTGTTGACCAGGCGCCATCATGTCTCTTCGTCATCTACCCCTTGTGCTGCTACTCCAAATTTGATGCAATCTCATTGTTTCCAAATAATTTGATCATCTTCTAGCAACAGACAAGACTTGTTGTGGTGCAGCTGAGAATGGAAGCTGCTGGCCTCTGATTAGCCTGCAGTTTGCACTTAGTGACACTCTGGCCCAGTGATATTGTTTGCAGGGGAAGCCCTTGCAGAGATGGTTTGCTGAGCCTTTCATAGAAGGGGCAAGGTGGGTCTCTCACAAGCTCTCTAGCTGGCTGATAGAATTACTGCTACCATAACAAAATCCTTTTCAGGGCATTCAATGATACCACAGTTGAAACCTAGAATGGAGAGTTCTTATGGTGCAGTGGTAATGTCACCATCTCTGAGTCATGAGGCCCAGGTTTAAGTTCTATCTGCTCTAGAGGGGTGTAATAGTATCTCTAAACATGTTGATTAGACAATATCTGGAAACGTGCAGTGCAATGCAGCCACCATGCTGCTTTCTTTAGAGCAGAGAACGCTGACGGAGGAACCTGGCTGAGATGTATATGATAATGAGAGACATGGACAGAGTAGATAGGAAACAGCTGCTTCCCTGAGTTGAAGGATCAATAACAAAATGGAATAATTTTAAGGTGAATGGCAGGAGGTTTAGAGGGGATTTGAGGAAAACTATATTCACCCAGAGGGAGGTGGGAGTCTAGAATGGACTGTCTGGAAGAATAATAAGGCAGGATATCTCACAACTGTTAAAAAATATGTGGATGAGCACTTGAAATGTCATAACATTCAAAGTTATAGGTCAAGTGCCGGAAAGTGTGACTCGTGTAGATAGGTTGATGCAGACTCAATGGGTTGAAGGGCCTTTTCTGGTCAGTATGATTCTATGATTCTAAATATAACATGCACCAGAACTCTGGGAAATCCAACAGCTCGATGGAACTGTGGAGTTCTCTCAAACCATTGCTCTGAAGTTCATCTCAAAAGAAGCCATTTCCAAGCTCAAAAGTTGAAGGGAAACCATAGGTAATTTAATCACATAAGCCTGCTGTATCAATCAATTAGATTGTAGCAGATCTGTATCTCAAACCAATGCTCCATATTATTTTACACTGTCCCTTCACAAAATCTATTCCAGACTTGAAATATAGATTTATCGCAGCCTTTTGGGTGAAGAGAGTTCCAAATTTTCATGACTTCTGTGTAAGAATGTACATCCTGATTGTTCTTCTGAATAATCTAGCTCTAATTTTAAGATCATAGCATTGGTCGCAATCTTGTTGAGGAGGCACAGGTCTAGTCAAGGGGCTGGAGAATTGACAAGAGACAAATGTTGCTTCTTCCACAAAAGTCCCATTGAACTAAACAGGCAAGGCTTTCTCTTAGAATCCAGGGGCAGATGCCCTGCCAGCCAAACAAAAGTCCGTTGCTCCTGCCACCAGCAGTATCATGGAAGAGGCAGGGACTGTTGTCAGAAGACCACTGCTGGAGTTCCTGAACAGAGGAAGACCAGGACAAGAGTAAGTGATGTTGCTGTTGTTTTTGAGGGGTGGTGTTAGCATCAAAGAGAGATGGAAGCAGAGGTGGAACCAAGAGTGAGAGGGGTAGTTAATGGTGGGATGGCTCCAAGTGATCTCCCCCTTCTGCCTGATACTTTGTGCCTTCATTGGGTACAAATTGTCTTTGATTGAGCTAATCCTCTACTACACTGGAGATGAAAAATAACCTGCACACCTTGATCTGTCATGCATACTACAACAGGCCCAATTGCAGCAGGGTTAATCTGAGCAGTTGTGTGATGGGACTCTTAAGTGATCCTTAACCGTTCCTTAAGGGTGTCATTCAGCAGTAGGATAAGGCCAGACTTTGAGACTAGACATTGTCTTTAATTTACTACCAGGTATTTTATTTAACTATGCTTGAAAATGTCCAATAGCACTGATCATAACCAGATAGATGGTAAACTGAATAATAATTATAGGAATGTAAAACCATGGAACTTCAATCTCTTTATTCTTCTGCAATAGAGTAGCAACATCCCATTGGATTCAACTTATTGCTCAGTTGGCTTAACTGGTTTTCCCATGCAGAGCTTAATGCTAGTGGAGTTGTGAAGTTGGCTAGGTTTGGGCTCAGCACCATCACGCCTAATTAGATGCCCTTCTTGCTTCCCCAGTTCCAGGAGCAGAAGATCCTAACTTCTGTTATTGAACCACACCACAAGAAGTGTGTTCTGGATGTCTAACATTTTAAACAGTTCAATTAGATCACTTTACAAACTTTAATTGTCAAGAAAATACCAGGCAAGCTTGGGCAATTTGTCCTTATAATCTCACTTTTTGAATCCCACTTTCTTCCTTTCCATTGAAATTGTGGTTCACCTCATCTACACTCAATTATTCTATCTGACATGTGGTGCTCCAACATGCATGTGATAATCCAGAGAGGAGACTGACCAAGACTTTTCCACTTCACTGGAAATTAAAACGATGATCTGACATCTGGAGGCATGACCAACTCTCTGGTTGATCTTACCAAGCCTGTCCATGTTACAACTTAGTGTATGTATATGGCACAGAAGTTGAAAAATGTTCCGAGTTTGTTAGCTATGGGCAAGTTCTAGCACTTGTCTTCTGAAAATCATTGAGGATTTTTAGCTTCAATCCTTTTTTTTTAATTATTAAGAATTGGAACTTTCAACTGAGGACCTTTTGGCATTTCATGACACAAACAAATGTGACTAATGCATAATTACAATCAGAAAACCAATAATTATTTAACTTGATTACCAGAACTCAGGGCTATAATTAACTAGTACATCACATAATGAAAGGAAATAACCAAACAATTATCCTGGAATGAAGAGATGTTTTCTCTCAGTTCTGTGTATAATACCTCACAGGATGATGACCATTGCAACATTGTCCAACTCCTAAAGTGTTCAATGAATTTTCATTTTTTTCCACTGTAAGGGAGGCCAGTAGTTATGAGAACTGAATGATATTTTACTTTCTGCAAATCAGGTGTAACCCATTACCAACGAATAAGAAAGCTACTAAAATGATGTGAAAAAAAATTGCTATGATCCCTGTGGGCACACACAAATCAAAATAACAAAGAAGGTGGTGAGTGTATAGAACAAGCTGCCAGAGGAGGTGATGGAGGTGGGTACAATTACAACATTTAAAAGGGATCTAGATGAGTGTATGGATAGGAAGGGTTTAGAAGGATATGGGCCAAATGTTAGCAAATGCTACTAAGTCAGATTGAGATGCCTGGTTAATATGGACAAGTTGGACCGAAGAGTCTGTTTCTATGCTGTATAACTCTGTGACTCTATAACTACCTGACCAAATCCTTTCAGGATTTTGTGTTTCAATTAAGTCATCTCTGACTCTTCTAAACTTCAGAGGGCAAAAGCTAAGTCTGTCTAGAATTTCCTTTCAAGGCAATCCACTCATCGCAGGTATTAGTCTACTAAATGTTCTCTGACCTGTTTCCAAAGCATTAACATCCTATTTTGTTTGTTTCTTTATTACTTATTGTGCCTGCATACTGACCTATTGTGATTCATACATTAGAAAATACTGCTCCTTCTTATCTGAAAGCTCTGCAATCTCTCACCATTTAATTCTTATTTCTTTGTGTCTTCAGGAAATTTAGCGACCATATCTTTGGTCCCTTTATTCAGGTTAAAGCATTCATCCCCCTGGCACACCACTTGTTACATTTAACCAATCAGTAAGACATTTATTGCTCCTCCCTGTTTTCTGTTAGCTGGTAAATCTTCTACCCATGACACTATTTTATGCCACATGCCATGGTTTTTATTTTCTCTCTTTTTGTTTAAAGGATTAACATTCGCTATTTTCCAACATAAAGGAACTTTCCCCAATCTGGGCTATTCTGGAAAATTAAAACTAGCACATCAACTATCACATTGTCCAATTTTTTCCATTCCCTGGAATGAAGCACATGGGGACTTGTCAGCCAACTTTTCCAACAGTTTGAATAGAACCAGATCTCTCGTGATGACAATTTTCCTGGGTCCATGACTCCCTTCCATTTATGCTTGAGAGCTCCTGCTGGGATATTACTTGTAGTATCTATGTTGAAGGTAAATACCTAGTCAATTCATCTACTATCTCTTTCTTTCCATTATTAATTCACCAGACTCACTTTCTATAGGACCGATGTTCATTGTGCTAACATTTCATTTTTTAAAAATTCTCTATTGAAATCTTACTATCTTCTTTTAAATTTCTCACTAAGTTTTTCTCATACTTGAATTTTCTTTCTTTTTAATCTTTCCATCATTGTTTGCTATTTTTATACTCCATGCAATCTTCTGACCATCTATCTTTGTGTAATTATATACTTTTTCTTTAAGCTTGGTACCATATATTTGTTTTGGTTAAACACAAAAGACAGATATTTACTTTCATATTGAAACGTATATATTCTGTATATTCTAAAATCCCCTTAAATGACTACCACTGCTTGTATATTGAATTATCTCTTAATCTAATTTACTAGTTCACTTCAGTTTAAAATAAACTGTATAAATCTCTGAAGCGGGCTCAGCAGGCAGGAGTGGAGATGTAAGCGACCGGAGTGGGGATGCCAGCAAACAGAACAGGAACACCGATGACCAATGGCCAGAATGGGAACGCCATCAACCAGTGGCCGGAGCAAGGATGCCAGCAACCAGAAGCCATACTGGGGATACCAGCAGCCCAGTGCGGAGTGTGGCAGCAGTGGCCCAGTGTGGGAATGGGGTTAGCCCTCAGCTTTGGCCTGCTGTGGTGAGCCTTCGGAGAGAGACTGTGATGTTTGACTTTTTAACTGTACTTCTTTTTTTTTTCTGACCTATCATGTAGCTGCAATGTAACTTTTTTTTCTTCATTTCTCTAGTCTGTAACTAATGACTGTACCTAGGTACATTTGTACCTAAGCTGGTTCTGTAAGTGGCGGCTCATAAACTTTTCACTGAACTCATTTGAGCATATGTGACAATAAAGCTATTTCAGTTCAATTCAATTCAAATAATACTCATGGACCCACACTTCTTTCCCTCAAACTGAAAGGAAAATTCATTTATATTTTGTTGGTGCTCCCTAAACGTGTCTTCACTATGAGGTAATAAATTAATTCTGCCTTGTTATACAATATCTGGTCTAGAACGACTTACTCTGCGGATGGCTCCAGACATGTAGATCTAAACAATAAGTCTGAAAACATTTTATGAACTCTTCATCTAGGATACACTGCCTATATCCAATACGCAGTGTATTTGCAGCCATGTGCAACAGCCTAGAATCATATGGAGATCGATAATTTTAGAATGTGAACACCTTCCTCCATAACACCATTGTACAGGGAGCCAATTAAGATGATGGAGAAAGGAGAAATGTTGTTATAATCGGGGATTGTATAGTGAGGGGAATATTCACTGTACTCTGTGACCAGGAATAAGCGTCCCGAAAGCTGGGTTGCCTGCCTGGTGCTCAGGTTCAGGATATCTCATCTGAGATGCAGAGAAATTTTGAGTGGGAGGGGAATGATCCAGTTGTAATGATCCACATAAGTATAGATAGAAAGAGGAAAGAAGTCTTGCTGAGGGAATATGGGCAGTTAAGGGTTAAATTAAAAAAAACAGAACCAACAAAGTAATAATCTCTGTACTATTAGCTGAATTACAAGCTAATTGACAAACTGTGATGCATCCAAATTGCAAGAGGATCAGGACTGGAATTAAATATCCAAGGATACATGTCCTGTCAAAAGGACAGGCAGATGGGCAGAGAGGATGAGGTTGCCTTGTTAGTAAGAAATGAAATTAAATCAAAAGTAAGAAGTGATATAGAGTTAAAGACATAGAATCTGTGTGGGTAGAGTTGAGCAGCTGCACAGGAATAAAAGACACTGATGCAAATAATGTACAGGCTTCCTAACAGTAGTCAGGATGTGGGGGCAACAAATGAATAAGGAGATAGTAAATGCATATAAGGAAGACACAATACAGTGATCATGGGGTCATCAATGTGCAGATCAACTGGGAAAACTAAGTTGGTAGTGGATCCCAATAAAAGGAATTTGTGAAATGTCTATGAGATGGCTTTTTGGAGCAGCTTGCATTGACCCCACCAAGGAACAGGCAATTCTGGATTTGATGGTGTGCAATGAGGCAGATTTGATTAGGGATCTTAAGATGAAGAAACAAAAACAGAAGTTGTTGGATTATCTCTGCAGGTCTGGTAGCATCTGTGGAGAGAAATCAGAGGTAATGTTTCAGGTCCAGTGACCCTTCTTCAGAGCTGATGGCATATAGGAAAAAGATGTATTTTACACTGAAGATGGGGTGGGGGAAACAGGGAGACTAAATGATTCATGGAGACAGAACCCAAAGAGAGAGAAAAATAGTTGAACAAAGAAATGGTTAAAGTTTTGTCTGGGGCAATGAATAGCTGCTAAGGTGGACAATTAATGGCTGACAATGGGTAGTGTGTGATAGCAACCCATGTAATGACAAGCCTGATTTGTGGAGGTGGAGGATAGCATGGGGAAAGGTTGTCAAGCCCTAAAATTGTTGAACTTGATATTACATCCAGAGACTGCAGGGCTCCTAAGTAGATAATGAGCTACTGTTCTTTCAGTTGGCACTGAGCTTCACTGAAGCACTGCAGCAAGCCTGAGACAGAGATATTGGTCAGAGAACGCAGTGGTGTGTTACAGTGGCAGGCAACTGGAAGTTCAGGGTCTTTTTTGTGGTCAGAACGTAAGTGTTCTATGAAACGGTCACACAGTCTGCACTTCATTTCCTCAGTGTAGAGAAAACCACATTTTGAGCAGCAAATACAGTAGACCAGTGAAGTGCAGGTAAAGCACTGCTTTAACTAGAGTGTGTGTTTGGGGCCTAGGGAAGAGGGAGAAAGTAAACAGGCAGGTGTTACACATTCTGTGATTGCAGGGCAACATGCCATAAGGCTATGGGGACGTGTTGGGAATGAAGGAGGAGTAGGCCCGGGTGTCCCAGAGGGAACGGTCCCTGCAGAAGGCTGACAAGAGAGGGGAAGGGAAAATATATCTAGTGGTGGCATCCTGCTGGAGGTGGCAGAAATGGTGGCTAATGATCCTCCAAATGTGGATGCTGGTGGGATGCTAGGTAAGGACAAGGAGGATCCTGTCTGTTTGTGGGAAGAAAGAGAGAGGATGAGGGCTGAAGTGTGGGAGATGGGTCGACCTGCCTGAGGGCCCTGTCAAACACAGTGCTGGAAAATCCTTGGTTAAGGAAGAAGGTGGACATTTGAGAGACCCCCTTATTGAAGTTGGTATCATCAGAAGAATGAACAATTTTTGACCCCATATCTAAGGAAGGATGTGCTGACCTTGGACAGGATCCAGAGTCAAGAATGATCCAGGGATGACAATCTTGTCATATGAGGATATGTTAAGGGCTTTGGGTCTGTACTTGATTGAGTTCAGAAGGATGAGAGGGGATATCATTGAAACTTATAGAATACCGAGACGCCTAGATAGAGTGGACGTGGAGAAGATGTTTCCACTACTAGGAGAGACGATAATCCAAGGGCACGACCTCAGCATAAAGGGATGAACCTTTAGAACTGAAATGAGAAGGAATTTCTTCAGCCAGTAGGTAGAGAATCTCTGGAACTCATTGCCACAGAGGGTTGTGGAGGGCAAGTCATTGAGCGTATTTAAGATAGATATAGATAGGTTCTTGATTGGTCAGGGAATCAAGGGCTGTGCTGAGAAGGCAGGAGAATGGGATTGAGAAACATATCAGCCATGATCGAATGGCAGAGCAGACTCATTGGGATGAATGGCCTAATTCTGCTAATATAGGTATCCTATAATCTTATGATATTATGTCCTTTACCAAGCCCCACACCCCAGGCCCTGTCATGACACAGGCTGCTTTCAGCACAGCCAACACATTTTCACCTATATATGGTCCCTATTATCAGCTATTTGTTCCCCCAATTTACCATTATCCATCCCTTTGTCTGCCTAACTGTCTTTCTGTCTGGGGTTCCCCTCCACCTACCCCTTAACTCCTTCACCATCAACCATGCCACCACCCAGTGTCTTCAGCATATATACCACCATATCATCTTTTCCTAGCTACTGTCAGTTCTGAAGACGGTTCACTGGACCCAAAACATTAAGTCTGCTCTCTCTCCAAAGATGCTGCCAGACATGCTGAGTCTCTTCGGTAATTTCTGTTTTAGTTTCACATTTCCAGTATCCACAGTTCTTTGTTTTATTTCAGTATCAGAGCTTATTGTGTTCTGTATAATAACATTAAAATTAATGTGGTACGAAATCAGCCTTTACTGACAATGATGATTGTTCAATTCTGGGTTCTTCTGTGCTTTATACAAGCTGGGAACAGACCTTAAGGTTTGTCTTGAACATTGTAGACTAACAATAAATGCAAGATAATTTGATTTGATCTGATTTGATTTATTATTGTCACATGTACCTAGGAACAGTGAAAAGTTTTGTTTTGCATGCAGTACAGGCAGATCATACCATACAAAGTGCATAAGGGTAATAGAACAGAGCAAGGAATACAATGTTATAGCTGCAGAGAAGGTGCACAAAGAGCGAGGCCAACATTAAATTTGAAATTTCAGAGGTCTATTGGAAGTCCAGTGGGGAAGAAGCTATAATTGAATCTGTTGGCACATGTGTTTAAGCATTTGTATCTTCTGCCAAACAGAAGAGGTTGGAAGAGGTTATAACTCGTGTGGGAGTGGTCTTTGGTTATGCTAGCTGCCTTCCCGAGGTAGTGAGAAATATAGGTGGAGTCAATGGATAGAAAGTTAGCTTGTGTGATGGACTGAGCTGTGTTCACAACTCTCTGTAGTTTTTAACAGTGCTGGGCAAAACAGTTGCTGTAACAAACTGTGATGCATCCAAATATAATGCATTCTATGATGCATCAATAAAAATTTGTAAGAGTCTTTATGGACATGCCAAATTCCTTTAGCCTTCTGAGAAAGTAGACACATTGTTATGCTTTCTTGACCATCATTCCAACGTGGGTGGACCAGGACAACTTGTTGGTGATGTCACCCCTTGGAACTTGATCCCCTCGACTATCTCCACCTTAGTTCCATTGATCTAGATAGGGCTGTGCCCTCCACCTTGCTTCCTGAAGTTAATGACCAGCTCTTTTGTTTTGCTGACGTTGAGGGAGAGATTGTTATCTTTACACCATGCCACCAACCACTCTATCTCTTTCCTGGATTCTGTCTCATCATTGTTTAAGATCTGACCTGCAACAGTGGGGTTGTCAGTGGTGGTGTCATCAGATAAGGTGAGTTGCTCTGGGCTACATTCATTCCACACTTCTGGCTGGGTCTTTAACAACTACCCACTGAAATCACAGTCACATGACAGCATACTTCAGAGGCTTAACTACACGTACATTGAACCCTATACCGTTATAATGATCAAGTGAAAGTGAGAACAGCCTTCCAATCCTCCATGTAAAAGTTAGTGCAGAGGAAGAGAAGAATACAGAATAAGGTAGATGTCAATCTGACACTAGTAGCTGTCATGTAAACCAAACCTTGTACAATGCACCTCAAACAAAATGCTCAGTCTATTATTTTCTCATATTTTATTGCAGACCATGGGTTCTATCTTGCAAGCATTAAAATCACTTGCAGCACACTCTGACATCTGGTAAGTGTGAACTTCCTGCCTATCACATTGGAGACTTAGGATATTATCTAGCATCAGAAGAAATGGGCTTGAGAACATTATATTTCTAAGCAATGAACTGTATATGGGTAAATAGTGTTTACTTTCCACAACAACATTTAGTAAACACTTCAAATATTTTCATTTACTGAAATTGTGACACCATTTTCCCTTCTGCCCCAATGCTGTTCCTTTTTCTCTCATGGTTTAGTTATTTTAATAGGGTGTGTGTGCCCCTTTTAATCAGCTGCAGAATTTTAACAACCACACACTGTTCAGTTTTCCTTTTCCCAGTAGCACTAAACTAATAGGCAGTTGTTTCTCTGCTGGCATCTTGCTCCACATAATTAATAAGGGCCAGTCCTGGAAACTTAAACAGGTTAACAGCTGCGTCACAAATGGGCAGATGTATGGCCGCACTGCTAACCCACGGATGAGAGGAAATCCCAGTTCAGCCCATATGATATTGCAGAGTGCACACTTTATTATCAGACAACTGGCCTAATTAAAATGCCAAACACTGAAATAATTCTATCATTACAGTTCAAGTAACACAGACAACAACAATCTTTTACATTCTATCTAGCACTTTGCATACTTAATGTAATGTATTACAGGATTGAATTTTAAATTAATATCATCACAAATTTAATACAAAGCCTGCCAGGGGGCCCAAGAGCATAGTAGTTTTTGGAAAGCTTGATCCTCAGTTTGCTATTCATTCATTCTGATTCTGAAATAAAAATGAATGTTACAGCATTAAAACTATTCAGTATCAAAGCAGACTTAGTCTGAACAGAGAATTTTCTTCAAATTTCTGTAACTGCATTGCTATATAACCAAATTTTCAGCTGGAAATTTGATAAAGTCATGGCTGCTGCAAGGGAACTGCAGGTTTAATGAAGTTTGCCAGGTAGTGATCATGTTCTGTCTGAACTTTTTCACATTTTCTTCCCTTTCCATTTCCTCATAAAAGGAGTAGGTGTGATATGCACCCGTTCAGAGAGAAAAGGAAGAAGATGGTTTACTTCAATGGTTTCAGAGCACATATAGCAGCACACAGAGCGGCACGGTCGCTCAGTGGTTAACACTGCTGCCTCACAGCACTAGGTACCTGGGTTCGATTCCACCCTCAGGTGACTGTCTGTGTGGAGTTTGCACATTCTCCCCATGTCTGCGTGTGTTTCCTCAAGGTGCTCCGGTTTCCTCCCACAGTCCAAAGATGTGCAGGCTAGGTGGATTGGCCATGCTAAATTGCCCGTAGACTTCAGGGATGTGTAGATTAGGTGGGTTATAGAAGAATGGGTCTGGGTGGGATGCTCCAAGGGTCGGTGTGGACTTGTTGGGCCCAAGGACCTGTTTCCACACTGTAGGGATTTGATGAAATGCAAAGTCTGCACCAAGATGTTACGACATAAAGTCACAGAGGTCTACAGCACAGAAAAAGGCTCTGGCCCATTGAGTCAGTGCCAGTCAAAAAAATGCACCTAACTACTCTCATGCTATTTGCCAACACTTGACCTATAGGTTGTATGCCTTGACATTGCTGGTGAACATCTAACTTCTTCTTAAATGTTATGAAGGTTTTTGCCTCTACTACACTTGCATGCAGTAAGTTCCAGACTGCCATCACTCTCTGGGTGAAACAAAAGGTTTCCTCACATCTCCTCTACCCTCCTGCCCGTTACTTTAAATCTATACATCCCTGGATGGTGTACCGAGTAGAGTAGGGACCAGATACAGTAATAACCAGCAGAAAATGTAACTGGAAGTGGCCAAATAAGTCAGAAGGAGATGAAAATTTTGCCTATATTCTATTCATACCTCCTCTCTCTCTCTACCTCACCTGGTGAACTCCTCATTCGTCAATTCTACTTGAGTTTCAGTAGCACCATCATTTTACTTCAATGTATTTCCCCACCTCTACCTTTCCTGAACCATCACAGTCACTCACGTCATCCTCATGCATTCTGTCAACATAATCTTCAAATGATACCATTAACATGTTTCTCAAATGAAGATGCAAACATATTCTTTAAAAGACACTTTAACTGCATGTTCTCAAGTAATTCTTCAAGTAAGTTGAGGTCTTCTACTCAAGTGTGTGATTATCCACAGTCTTTACTAAATGCAACTACATAGAAGAGATGTTAAGAGACAACATCTGTGAAATCCAGTTCCATAGACTTCAGTTCTATGTGATGCAACATTAGTATGGCATAACTCTTTACACATATGCTCTGTAGCAATTCTTAAAGTAAATTAATACTTAACCCTTTACTTTACAACAGTGTCAACATATTCCTTAAATGACACTGTAAACAACTATTAATGTAAGACTGCCAAGCCATATCATTAAAATTACACAGTAAACACATTCTTAAAATGAGCGCTCCTGCCATTTCTGAAGCATCTGTCTGTCACCCACACTGGATGCATTCCATCCATTGACAGCACACATGCCTTGCAGCAGCCTGTGGTATCATCTTGTGGGTAAAGCGAATACAACAAAACAAAAATAGGGCAAGGACCCAGAGACAGATACCTACAGATCATGAAGTGTAGTCAACAACAGTGAATTATTGGGAATTAGCAACATCTCTTCCTTCTGGGGGCCATAATTGGCGAAGACTGATGGATACCTCATCTGTTACATCTTCACCTAATGATAGCTCACTTGAAGAAACATCTGGTGGACAGACAACTCATGTTAGAATTCTCCAGATGGGCATTGCTCAGCTGTGCTTCCATTGAACTTTGTATGGCATTTCCTTTGTTAATTTGAAACTAGCCCCAGATCTAGATATATTACGAATGTTGGCCTTCATCCAGGATGAAGGCATTATACCTCCAATAATAAACTAACATAGAGAACACCAGAGAAACACAACAGGTCTGGCAGGATCTATGGAGACGGAATTAGAGTTAACAGAGATATCCAAGCAGATTCATACCAAATTTGAAACTTTAACTCTGTTTCTGTCTTCATATATGCTGCTGGACCTGCTAAGATTCTGCTGTTTCAGATTTCCAGCATCCGCCAAGCCTTGCCTTTATATCTCTAATAAAGCTCAGGTTCAGACCTGCATGAGCGTTCATATGTGTTTTTGCACAAACTGTGCATTGAATTAATTATCTCCTATTGGAACAGACTCTTCTCAGATTGCCACAGTGGTACAATAGATGGCTGTCTTTCCTATGAGAAACACAATAGGAGGCATACATCATATTTTTAACATAAGAGGACAAAAATTTTAAAAGGGGCATGAGGGACAACTTTTGTTTAACAAGAGACTAGTTCATGTATGGAATGAACTGCCAGAAAAGTGATGGATGCAGGTTTGGTTAAATGTTTACAAGATAAGTTCCTGAATAGGAAAGGTTTGGAAGGATATAAGCCAAGGGAAGGAAAGTAGGAATAGTTTAGTTTGGGAACATGGTCAGCTTGGCATGATTGGACTGAAGGGTTGGTTTCCATGTTGTATGACTCAATGAGAAATATGAGTTTTATAAATGCCATGTCTGACTGTGGCTGACAAACATTTAATGCACATCTAAAATTCCCTCTCCTTTTTCAGTGGAGACATAAATGCATTCAAAGTAAATGGGTTAAAACTACACTGGATTGCGCAGAAATATCAGACAAATGCTCATTAACATTCCATTCGATTAACATTCCATCACGACCACTCCCATCTAGAAGGACAAGGGCAGCAGACATATGGGAACACCACCCCCTGCAAGTTCCCCTCCAAGTCACTCACCATCCTGACTTGGAAATATATCGCCGTTCCTTCACTGTCGCTGGATCAAAATCCTGGAATTCCCTCCCTAATAGCATTGTGCGTCAACCTACAGCAGAAGGACTGAAGCGGTTCAAGAACACAGCTCACCATCACCTTTTCAAGGGTAACTAGGGATGGGCAAGAAATGCTGGCCAGCCAGTGACACCCATATCCCACAAAGATGAATAGAAAAAAAAATTAAAAGTATCAGGATCAAAGGTTTCTGACAAATATTTTCCATTTTTTTCCTTTTTCATTCTCTCCTTTTTCTTACGAGCTTTTAGTCTTTTTAGGGTCTGGTTCTGCTGACACTGGGTGCCCTGTAGGTATCACACCCAAATCCACACATAATCTTTGACCTAAGTTTTCACCATATTGTTCAACTGAGGATCTATGTAAGAATCTGATCCTGACCTCATGAAATAGACTGTAGGCACTTCTCAGCAGATTCTTCGGAATAGGATTGAGAGACAGCACACTGGTTCATTTTCTTCATCTTAGTTCAAACATTTTGATATCCAGGGAATATTATCACCCCACCTTACATTAGCCAAGTCTAGCAGTTCCAGGAATAGTTCAGCAGCTTTGCAAGCTGTCATTTATAATTTCCAAAGATCTATGCAGGATGGTAGAACTCTCTTGTGGGCTTTTGTCTAGCCCACTGACTTGAGTTGGAGATAATCTCAAATCATGCTGATGGTATAACTGAAATAATTCGAGTAATATATTTGAAGTTGATAGATTTCTGATTACTGGTGAAACACAGGGTTATGGGGATGGGATGATTAAAGTCAAAGATTTTAGATGATTCCTGCTTATTTCAGTTTAAACGTTTCACAAATGTATAAACAGATGTAAGTGTAGGCTAATCAGCCCTTTGAATCTGTTCCACCATTTAACATCATGGCTGAACTGATTCTGATCTCAATTCGCCTATGCTGCATATTATTGGTAACCTTTCACTCCTTTACTTACCAAGAACCTACCTGCATCTGACTTTAAAAGAATTCACAAATTCTGTTTTGTTAACTTATCAGGAAGAGAGATTAAGGTGCACAACACTCGGGGAGAAGGAAAATGCCTCACCTCTATTTTAAATGACCGAGCCCTTTTTAAACAGTGAATGATAGTTCTAGATTCTTCCAAAAGAGGAACCATCTTCTAACCTGTCACATTACCCAAAATCTATATGTAACAATCAGCTTTTCTCTTAATTTTCTTAGTTCCATTGGATTCAAGCATAATCTGTCCGACCTTCGTTCATCAGACTCCTCATCCGTTCCAAATACTAACTGGAGATCACAACGTGTCAAGCCGTGTCCATGAAGAGAAAGCAAGCTAATGTTTCAAGCATAGGTGACCCTTCATCAGAGCTGAAGTGGAAAGTGGAGAGGGTAGCATTTATGCAATAGTTGGAGCGTTTTTTTGGAGTGATGGGGGAGAAAGGATGTTGATAGTTCGGATTAAGTGATCAGAATGTGAGAATGGCAGAACAATGTGGGTGGGGGGGGGAGGGGAGAGAAGCTGACAGAATGTAACAAGCAAAGCTAAAAGAAAGGGAAGGAATGCGTTCACAATTAAAAGGTGTTGAACTCAATACTGAGCCCAGAAGGTTGTAAACTGCTTAGTTTGAAGATGAGATGTTGCTCCTCCAGTTTGCACTGTGATTCACTAGAACATTGCAGCATGCTGAGGACAGGCAAGTGGGCATGCAAACAGGACACTGTGTTAAAATGACTGGCTATGGAAAGGTTGGGGTCATGCTTGTGCACAGACTGGAGGAGTTCTGCAAAGCAGTCACCCAGTCTGCCTTTGGTTTCTCCAATGTACAGCAGGCCACATTTGGGTCTGCAAGTACAATTCACAAGATTGGAGGTGAGTAGGGAGGAGGTAAAGGGTAAGGTATCTCGTCTTCTGCGATTACATCGGAAGGTGCCATGGGAAGGGACGTGGTGTTGGTGGTCGAGGAATGGCATTGTTGGTCCGGAGGGAACGATCCCTGCGAATTGCAGACAGGGCGAGTGAGTGGAAGATGCGTTTGGTGATGACATTCTGCTAGCGTTGTCTGAAATGGTGGAGAATGAACCTTTGATCACGGAGGCTGCTGGGGTGAAAAGTGAGAGCAAAGGGGACCTGATCATGTTGTTGTGAGTGATGGGAAGGGGCAAGGGCTGAAGCACAGGTAATGAGGTCAGTGGCAGTCCTGGCAACAATGGTTTGATGTTCGGATTGGGATCGTAGTCTGTGCGATGTGGGAAGAAGCATCCAAGAGTTGGCATTGAGCCTTCATAGGATAAAGGTCCATCTGCCAGGTTACAAAAGCACCAGCTTTGTCGGCAGGTTTGACAACAAAGTTAGGGTTGGACCTTAGAGATTGAAGTGCAGCAATTTCAGAAAGGGACAAGTTAGAGTGGGTGAAAGGAGCAGAGAAATTGAGACAGCTGATAACATGCAGGCAGTTTTCAATGAAGAGATTGAGGGCAAGTAAGAGGCCAGGGGAAGGGATCCAAATGGAGGATGAATACTGAAGGTGAGTGAAGGGATCAATGGAATGGGGGGGTGGGGACGGAGTTCTGCCTGAAGAAGTGAGCTTTAGCTTGCTTTCTGTCCACGGATGCTGTCTGTCGTGCTGTAATCTCCAGCGTTGTTTTGTTTTCAGTTTGGATTCCAGCGTATGCAGTAATTTGCTCCTACATTCCAAATACTAACCTGGTAAACTCTCTCTGAAGTGCTTTCAATGCACCTGCCTCTGTTAGCCCTTTATTATTTGCTGGACCCGCAAACTTGTCTTTTGCACTGGGACACCAAAATCCCTCTGTGCCTCAGTCCTCTGCAATTCATCACCATTTAACGATATGCTTTATTAAATTTTTCTGACCAAAATGCATAATTTTACATTTTCTTGTCTTATACTTCATTTGCCACATCTTTGCCCACTCATTTAACCAATCTATATCCCTTTGTTGTCTCCTTATTGCTTCTTCACAAATTACTTTCCTATCTTTTTCTTGTGTCGTCGGCAAATTTCTGTCCTTTCATCCAGGTCATTTATATAAATTGTAAACAGTTGAGGTCCCAGAACTAATCCTTGTGGCACACCATTCATTGCATTGTGTCAATCTAAAAAAAAACTGATTTATGCTTAATCTTGGCTTCACGCTAGTCAGCATGCAAATATGCTACCTCTACACCATGCACTTTTAATTTTGGCAATAAACTTTGATTAAGTACTTCTTTCAAATGCCTTCTGGAAATCCAATTACAGGACATCCAGCATTTTCTGTTTTATTCACAGCGCATAGCACCTCCTCAGAAAAGTCTAATAAATTGATTAAACGTGGTTTCCCATTCCAATTATCACACTCGCCCCTTCTTTTAAGACCGTAGGATACAATCCATTCAGGATCCTGATATTTTGTCAGCCCATAGTTCCAACAATTTATTCAAATTTCTTATCTGTTCACTGTACTTTTCTTGAGATCTTCTCTCCCTTCGATGTACTGATTTTTAGCAACTACTGGCATGATCTTTGGATCCTGTATGTGTTGACAAATACAAATTATCTGTTCAAGCCATCTGTTATCTCTTTTATTTTCTTGTTATCAATTCTCAAGAATCATTTGCTATTGAACCAATGCTCAATTTGTTAACTCTTTTCTTATTGAATTTTTTGTAGCAACTCTCACTATCTGTTCTAATATTTCTAGCTTGCTTTCTCATTACTTTTTTTTCTATTCATTATTTGCTCTTTTTTATATATTCTGCCCAATCTTCTGACCTGAACCCTGTCTTTGCTCAGTAATATGTTTTTATTTAAGTTTGACATCACATGTAATGATTTTAAAATAAAACGATTCTACTCCAGGATAACTATTTAAATGAAATCCCTCAATTGCCATTGCATCGCTCCAGCTATACCCTCATTAATTCCTGACAACCCACTAAGCACACCCCTACCTAATCAACAAAACACCCTATCCATGATGAGATACTCTCCTCTCTGCCAGGTGGGGTACCCCTGGCCCTAGTCAATCTGTCCTTCTGGATCCAACACACACTCCCCACCTCAAATCCCCTCTGCCAACACTACCTCTCTTCACTGGCCTGGTACACTACTCTCCTCCCCTACTTGTCACGCTTTCCCCCTCATCCACCTGGTATTCAGTCCCTTCATCTACTAGCCAAACTATCCCCTATCTCAACTTGCACTCTACCTCCTCACCAGCCTGAGCCCCTACGTGTTTCCCACCCTTTCCTTTTGTATTTAGCCTTTCATAATGATTGTAAAAGTGGCTTGTTGCACTGCTGGATGTTTAAATCCAAAGAACATGGCACACTGATGATGCAAAAAAGAATGTGCCTTTAATGATGATCATTTCCCCTATTGGCTGTGAGGAATGTTATTAACATGTCATCTTTTCTTGCAAGGGGAACTAAGTACAAAATTAGTGAGGTTATGCTTCAGTCAGACTGAACACCAGCAAGACCACATCTGGAGTACTGCATACATTATTGGCTTCATTTTTTTAAGAAGGAATGTAAGTGCATTGAAACTAGCTCGGAGAAGGTTTACTGGACTAATACATGTGAAGCAGAGATTATCTTACAAATAGAAGGTTGGAAAGGGTAGGCTTATATCTGCTGGACTTTAAATGTTCAAGTGGTAGCTTGATTGAAATATATTTGACTCTGAGGGAGTCTTGACAGGATAAGTGTGAAGAAAATATTACCTCTTATGAAGAAGTCTAGATTTACAGCTTACTGCTTAAAAATAATGTCACTTATTTATAATGGAGATAAGGCAAATTTATTTTCTCCCAGAGGGTCACGTGTCTTAAACTTTCTTCCTGATAAGATGGTGGAAGCAGATTCTTTCAATATTATTAAGGCAGGGAAGAATGGCCGAGATGTGATCCTCTCTGCCTGAAAAGATGAAACATTATCTGGAGTAGGCAGGTATGCGTATTTTGAGATTGCAATCAGATCAGCCTTGGTCTTATTAAATGGCAAGAGAAAGGTATGGAGCTGAGCAACCTCTTTCTACTCCTTCCTCCTATCTTTGTTTCTGTGAACCATCAAGCACACAAAACTTAAATGGGGCATGCAAGTATATAACTGTTCATATAAATAAGACTGCACCTTCAGAACCAGATTGATAAATTGAAGAGTAAGATGTAACTTGGAGATTCCAGCTTGGAATCTTTGGCTTATAGCTTTGTTCTGGCCTACAGTCCCAATCCACCATTTCCCATACGCTGTCAGAATCCTCATTGAGTATTTCTACTAGAGTCTGAGAATACAAAAGAATGAACAAGCACGCACCCATTGCTCACAGCTGTAAATTCAGATTAGTTAACGGTTGCTAGGTCTGCTATGTAGGCCTTCACATCCAACAATTATTTTGTTATGTGCAAGAAGCAGAAGATAAGGCTTATAGAAAATTGAGAGGATTTAAATTGTAGCAGTACTGCAGTTCAGGAATGGAAACTGTTGGAAAACAAAGACACAGTGACCCAAATAGAGAAATGCCTTTCAGGATGAGAGGATCACATCTCAGTGACTGATTGGCAAATATATTGTCAGCTGTAGCTCAGAGGTAACACCCTTAACTCTGAGTCAAAAGGTTTTGGGTTTAAGTGTTACTCTAGGGAGCCAAACACATAATCTAACCTGACAGTTAAGTGTAAAGCTGTACTGATGGAGGTGCTATGTTTTGGATAAGATGTCAAACCACAATCCTGTGTACTTTCCTGAATAGTCATAAAAGACCTCAGGATAACAACTAGAGGAACAAAGTGGGCTGGTGTACTGAGCTCTAACGCTAAAGATTCAAGATCTAATTATTGATTTCAATTTCTGTTTCTGGGACCTTAATATGGATAAATTAGCTGCTACGTTTTCTGAGATTATGAAAGGGAATTTGTAAATGTCTCTCATTTACAGAAGAACGTGATTCAAACATAGAGTTGGTGCTGCAAAAACATAATTGAATATTTAAATTCTTAGTCAACTTTCATTGCAAACAAATGTTTTGTTTTAAAACGGAGTTGCAAATTAATGTGTCACTTATAGACAATAAAATTAGTTGAGGCATGACGCTACTGGCACCTTTCATCGTATTTCAGATGTATACCCCTGTCAGATTAAAGTCTGGATCAAGAATGAAAATTCATTACATTTTATCCCCACTAATCCATAGTTAGATCTGAAGAAGAGTCATGCTCAATTCAGCATATTATTCTTGTCTCCGTGACTGTGGAAGTCTGCCATGTCTTTCCTACATTTTTAATTTTTGTTACAGATTTGGGTTCGTATGGTGGCTCAGTGGCTAGCACTTCCGCCTTACAGTGCCAGGGACACAGGTTTGATCACAACCTTGAGCGACTGCCTGTGTGGAGTTTGCACGTTCTCCCCACATCTGCGTGGATTTCTGTCGGGTGCTCTGGTTTCCTCCCACAGTCCAAAGATGTGCAGGTTAGGTAGATTGGCCACGCTAAATTGCCGATAGTGTTCAGGGATATGTGGATTAAGTACATTAGCTACAGGAAATGTAGGGTTACAGGGATAGGGTGGGGGGATGGCTCTGGGTTTGATATTCTTCAGAGGTTTGATGTGGACTTTTTGGTCCAAATGGCCAAATAAAATGAATCAGCATTTTTATTTTACATCTATTCCCATATATAGGACTGGCCTTTGGATTCCAACATCTATAAAAGTGGAGTCAAAACTATTGTCAAGAAGTAAAATAATGTTTGATCATGGATATTAAAAGGTTGCATTATGGGGAGATGGTATAATGGGTAAGGGAATGGGTTGTTGCTGGAAATCTGGTTATCCTCAGATTAACACATCACAAACACAGACTATGGTGTTTTACTCTGAAGGCTGGTGACTTTTTCTGCTGAATATCAATCTGATTTACAAGAATGGCCTTCAGTGAAGTAAGGAGTGCCCTGAAGCAACTGACAGGTGCAGTTGATTCAAATTCCAACCAAGGGTGAATGGGGGTATGTGGGGAGAGAAGGGTTGTGTGAGAGTTAGATATGGTACTCAATCCTGACAACAGGACAGATTTTCCTTTCCTTAGCAGTCTTTACATGGGTGTGGGCATGTAGTGTAGATCTGATCTTTGTTTCTCTTGAGAAGTCAATATTCCAAAGACATGGGAGACTTTGTCACTCTTTGTTAAGTGCCAAATCAAGTGCTGCTTTCTTCACAAATAGATTTTTTGTTCCTTCAGTGTCACTAGGCCAAAATCCTGGAACTCCCTCCCTATCAGCATTGTAGGTGTATCGACATTAAATAGACTATAGTGGTTCAAAACTTCAGCTCACCACCACTCTCTCAATGGAAAATAAAGCAATACATACAATAAAAGCTGTCCCAGCCAGTGATACCACATTCCTGAATGAATACATTATTGATATTTGGGTGTCCTTCATGAGCAAAATGCATAACACATTGCTGTAGCATTTTTTTGGGGATGCGCTAGTTTCATGTGCAATATAGTCAAAGTCAAACAATGCAAGTTAATTGCATATTCTGTAGTAAAGAGCCAGTTCTTCCTCTATTTTGTGAGGGCACTTAATTTTTAGATAATGTCTTACTTCCTGAAGTACTGCTTTTGCCACCAATTTCTGTCAAATAACAAGACTCATGACTGAAAAAACAGACTACTGATGCTGGAAATCAGAAACAAAAATAGAAACTACTGGAAAAACTCAGAAACACCTGTGGAGAGAAAAATGCGTGGACTCAGTGATTCTTCTTCAGAACTGATTGTAGCTCGGAAAAGGTAGTAAATATGCTGAAGATGGGGCAAGGGGAGGGGTTAGGAGTAAACGCTAGGTGGAGATAAAGCCGAGAGAAAGAGAACTACAATTGGGCAAACAAGGAAATGGGTACAAGTCAACATGGGCTAAATAATATCTGCAGATTGGGACTATTAATAGCTGACGATGGGATGATTCTGGTAGCAGCCCTTGTGAAGACAAAGCCTGGTATCTGGGGGTTGGTTTAAGGACACAGGAGAAGGTGTTCAACCCCAAAAATTGTTGAACTCGATACTGAGTTCCCACTGCAGGATTCTACATTGTGGGAAGAGGCCATGTAGTCAGCACCAACCCTCAAAAGTGCATTCCACCCACTCTATCCCTGTAACCCTGTATTTATCATGGATAAATCCACCTAGCCTGAACAAATCTAACCACTACAGAAATTTAGCACAGCCAATCCACCTAACCTGTGCATCTTTGGACTGTGGGAAGAAACCAGGTCACCTGGCAGAAAACCACTCAGACATGGGGGGAATGTGTAAACTCCAGATAGTCACCCAAGGTTGGAATCAAACTTAGGTCCCTGGTGCTGTGAGACAGCAGCGCTAACCTCTGAGCCACTGCACTGAGCTGAGCTTCACCGGACCATTGCAGCAAGCCCAAGTCAGAGATTAGAGACAAAAACAACTGCAAATGCTGGAATCCAAAGTAGGCAAGACAGGAGGCTGGAAGAACACAGCAAGCCAGGCAGCATTTGGAGGAAAGGAAAAGTCACCGTTTCAAGTATTACCCTTCTTCAGGAGTGGGTCAGAGATGTTGACCACAGAACACGGTGGTGTCTTGAAGTGGCAGACAACAGGAAGCTCAGGGTTATTTTTGTGAATAGAATCTAAGTGTTGTGCAAAGCGAACACCCAGTCTGCATTTTGCCTCACCAATGTAGAGGAGACCGCATTGTGAGCAGCAAAGTACAGTAGACTACATTGAATGAAGTGCTACTTTGGCCACATTGAAGTCACCACTGTCACGTAGTCTTCAGTTCAGCAAGCAAGTTTATCACTGATCTGTCAAGGATAGTAATATCAGCTACTAACTGCATGAAGCTGCAAGGTACTCGACCTTGAAATTCGGTTGACAAAAATGGTGTGACTGTTTGTAGAGCTTGATGACCAGATCCCACTGTAGCAAACAATAACTACTGGTTAGCAGAGAGACAGTTCAGAGTGGTAATGTCATTAGGCCAGTAATCCAACAGCCCTTCTAAGGACTGTGAGCTCAAATTCTGGTAGAATTTGTATTCCATTATTTAAATTATCTGAGACTGAAGCTAAGCGTCATGATAATGATTGATCAGAAAAACCCATCTGGTTTACTCATATCATTTAAGGAAGGAAATCCGTAATTTGTAACTGGTACAGTCTACATGAGACTCCAGAAATGTGATTAACTCTTAACTGCCATCTGAAATAGCCTAGCAGGTCACTCATTTCAGGGGCAATTAGGGCTGGGGAACAAATTCTGGCATTGCCAGTGATGCCTATATCCCATGCAAGATTTTAAAACTATGACCAGCGCAGAGAATTAACTTTTTACCTTAGTGATAACAGGGAGACCAGAATTGAGCACAGTATTCCCAAAGTGGCCTAACCAATGTCTTATACAGCCACAACATGACATCCCAACTCCTGTAATCCATTCACCGACCAATGAGGGCAAATGTATCAAACACCTTCTTCACTATCCTGTCTACCTGCGACTCATGCATAACATGGCCAATGTTCACAAGTGTAGGTATAGTCTACCATTTCCTACTTTCTAGTACAGCATTTCCATTAAGTTTCCCACAACAGGCATGCTGCATAAACTCATCTCATTTGAGCAGCACTCATGGAGAGAGAAACACATTTCATATTTTGAACCATCAGTTCTAAGGAAGGGCCACTGGACCTGAAACGTTAACTCTATTTTTTCCCTTCACAGATACTACCAGACCTGCTGAGCTTTTCTAGCAATTTCTGTTTTGTTTCAAGATTTAAAAGGGACCTAAGGGGAAAAAAAATCATGCAGAGAGTGGTGCATGTATGGAATGAGCTACCTGAGGAAGTGGTAGAGGCTGGTATAATTACAACATTTAAAAGGCATCTGGATGGCTATATAAATAGGATGAGTTTAGAGGGATATGTGTCTAATACTGGCAAATAAGACTAGATTAATTTAGGATATCTGGTCAACATAGATGAGCTGGACCGAAGGGTCTGTTTCCGTGACGTACAGCTCTATGGCTCAATGACCTGTTGAATTAAAGTAGAGTTTTCCGTCTTTATTTTTGAAATCCAACATCTCATGTAATTTGCTTCTGTACAAATGATTGATTTTCTTTCACTATTGTATGAGAGAGCAGCTCCAGCTGGATTTCATGATACATCTGTTGTGATATTTATTTCCATATCTGGGTTGAAATGAGCAAGGAATGCATCTTCACTGTTAACTTATCAAACATCATTTGCTGTGCAATTGCCCATTCCCATTATACGTCTTTGTGCAGTAGCATTGAACATGGTCCACAATCTCTGTGTAACTAGAAACTGGAGATAGAAGTTGGTAGCACTGAGGAATAATACAACTTCATTCACATTAGGGTCAGAACTACATGAATGGCTTTGAAATTGTCATGTGTTGGTTTTACTTCAACTACTGTTACTCCATATCATGGATGCTGCAAATGCGTCTGTTCTTGTAGAGTGTCAATTCTATTGGATAAGTTGGTTACCATTGATGACAATTGAATCGTGTTCTGCTTTGTCCCTTCCACAGGCAATGACATTGTCAAGTATTTGAAGCATCCCTTCAATGTCTCATGCAAAAATGGCATAATAGCACCCTTTAATCTCCCCAAATCCAATAAATAAGGAAATATGCTGCTCCATGTAGCTTGTATCATGGAACAAGTTTATGTGTGCTCCAGTAGGGTCTAAAGCTTGAAGCCAAGTTCATCGAAAAGGCTTACTACCGTAAGACTTCTGCTTTTGGTTATTTGGAACATCAGGTGACATTTTCGAAGAATACTAGTGATGCGGAGGTGCCCAATATTACAATAATTAAATTGTCATAAACTGGAAGAGTGTGTACCTCAGCAACAGGAGAAAGATGTATAAGGTAACGAAGGTAGACTTGCCAGTCATTGCATCCTCCAGATGTTGGACCAATGAAGTCGTCTTGTTCAATGACCTGTGCAACTTCACATAATGGTTCAATTTTGTGTTAAATTTCCCGAGGACTGGACACAGGATTGTGAGCCGACAAACCACTTTAACAATGTGGCACATATTTGAACTCATTTGATTATAATGGGTGTACATGTAGACAAGTACATTGTCTGTAACCCTTTCACTTGTGCAGGTTGGACAAGCTGTGTCTGTAACACTGAGTCTGAGAAGGAGGCATTGGTATAATTACAATGTCACTAGAATAGTGATCCAGAATCCTAGGCTAATGCACTCAAGATATGGTAGGTGGTGAAATTTGAATTCGCTAAGAATTTAGAATAAAAAGCTGGCTGAATCGCAACCATATAAACATGGTCAATTCTCATTAAAAATAACCAATCTGGTCCACTAATGTCCTTTCAGAAAGGAAATCTGCTATCCTTATCTGATCTGGGTTACATGTAACTGCAGACTTAAGCAAAATTCATGAATCTTAACTAATTTCATAGCAGTTAGGGATGGGCAATAAATACCAGCACAGCAATAATGTCATCTTCTCATGAATGCATGAAAACATAGATTCTATATAATATCTTTGAACCAAACATGGCAGATCCAATTTGGACTGCTCAGGTCATAGATTTTATCCCAAGGTTAACTCATTGTCTTCCATCAGGAGATGTTCCCTAAATTGTCAAATTGAACCCTTTTCAATTAATTAGTTACAAGTTAGTTTGTCAGTTAATGTGTCAAATTTACGCAGAGAAGCCAACTGGCACAGCACAGCCTCAAACAGGCACAACCATTTTCTTGGATAGTGGGAACTGCAGATGGGTCTGAAGAAGGGTCTAGGCCCGAAACGTCAGCTTTCCTGCTCCTCTGATGCTGCTTGGCCTGCTGTGTTCATCCAGCTCTACACTTTGCTATCTCACAACCATTTTCTTGGTGCCTCTGACAGAATATACATTGGTAGACAATTAGACATTTTTTTTGACTTGACATCTTCTTCAGAAGAATTTGCAGGCATATCAAATGTAGACATGCCTTTGGAAGCAACATTCATTTGTCTTCACCTTCAAGTCAATGTATGTGTATCACTTTCTTGCGAATCAATGCTGCATTCAGACTGTCCATTCCTAAGTTCTCAAGTAGGTTTGAACCCCAAAATCCCTTGATATCTTGCAGCATAGTTAGATCTCTCTTTCCACCAATAAAAGCTATCCAACTGGTAACTTGAGGTATCTTTCCATCATCTTTGCTGTCTGTTGTTACATTTTATTTCTCGGAGATATGCAGAAATGCTACACCACCTTGTTTGTGTGCAGGAGCTTGATTTGCAATACTTTTACTATGCATGTTCCCATCCTTTAAAGCAATTAGACTAAGTTCAGTCTCTCTTTCTCTGCGGCCATGTCCAAGTTTAACTAATCACACACAACAGACACATAGAATCAAGACCTGAATGAATGAATAACAGAAATTGTCCAGCCAGAACTACCAGCAAGATTTTCTTCTAAAGATACTTTAATGTTTCAGCTTATCTTGGTGAAAGCAGAAAATTGAGCCAAGGCCTATCCTGTCTGTAGATAAGAAAATAGTAAAGTCAGCCCAGTTCAGTGTAGTGGAGGTTGGCCACTGAAGTGTCTTTTCTGCTGGGCATCAAAAGTGGAATTAGCTAAACTAATCTGAATGGTAATGATGGAGCAAAACCATACACCAAAGTTATCATAGCAATATCAAATGCAAGGATCCTTAAACCAAAACAAGTATGTAGCATTGTTCAACCTTTGTGTATTACTTCATTCTTTCACAATTTGTGTGTCACTGGCAAAGTCAGCATTTGTTGATAATTCTTAATTAGCTTTGACATGAGTGGCTTGCTGGGCCATTTCAGAAGGCCGTTAAGGGTCAGCTACAACACTGTAAAGTTACCTGCTGAATGTTTCAATAGTATTTGAATAGCTAGAGGAATTTTTGTGCCGGATGTCCATTTTTGTTTCCCATTACCTATGAGTCATTTATTGTCACTTAACCATCAAACCAAGTGTAACAGGTCTGCAATGATAGCTCCTTCAATACTTCCCTGGATTAAAGTACTGACCAAGATTGCTGTTTGTGTTGTGGAATCAGCCACTATTAGCTAATGCTTGTGCTGGAGTGTTGCCACCAATCTAAAGTCCTTTCTATGCTGGGTTTATCAGTATGAACTAACATTGTTAATTGTCTCAATCACTTACAAATTTCTCTTTTATCATGAAGAACTGCTGGCAAATGTTTGATACATCTGAGCATTTCTGACTTAATCCCATCTCATCAGCTGTTTCTGGAACAAGGATCGATCAAAATTAACATTTTCATCCATTGTGTGAGGCTATGATGAAGCTGATTGAGTACAGTCACTGAAAGAAGAACCATTTGACCAAAATGAGAAAGGCATCTTGAAGCAGCAATTTCTCCTTGACAGGGAAACCGTGGAAGGCAACCAACAAAGAAAAACACACTTAATGAACTGCTGCATTGACCCAGGCAATGAAGAGTCACAACCCAAAAAGCCACAAAAGTGAAGTAAAGGCACCTTCCCTCAGTCCCAGGACCTTCTGCACACTAAGTCTATATGTTGGAGCATCCTCTAACTATTCAACTAGAGAACCCATCACAACTACCAAATGTGACTTCACGTTTTAACTCTTTCGCTTGAGAAAGGAAATCTTCAAGGATGCTGGGTATGCAACACTATTAGGAACTAATCACATTTTCATCTTCACATGTAACTTTTATTCTTAACCACTGTAAGTCTGTAGATTTTTTTTAAGTTAGTGACATGATTTTCAGCAATAGATGTGCAATTGCTACTACTCACTTGGTTGTCACACTGGAAATCAAACTTCGCTATTTCCCGGGACATCATAAAATTTAAAGATTTTAAAAGGTCATAGAGTAGATACATAAAATTTATCTGATTTTCAGGTCTAGGTTGACAGAAATTGTGGACAAAGTTTCTGTAATTAACAGGAATTAGCTTGTATTACAAGTAATTAGATTCTTGCTGCACGTAAATAATTATGAACTGTCAGCATATAAATCTACTCGTTGAAATTCCAGGCAGAATATAAAGTTCCTCTTACACGCATACACAATGATAGACAAAGAATAGAAAATAAAATGGGTGTTATGGATAACGAGAAAATTGGGAAAGCATTTCAGTGGTCTTTTTTCATAGGATCTGCTGAGATACTTTTGCTGATCAGAATGGTGCTTCTCAGTCTTCCCTCTTTGAACATCTAAATTGGTTTACAGGAGACACAGGGTGGCTGGTTCACAAATATAAAAGGCGTCGGACTTATTAATTAAAAATCACTGCTTATAGCAACTGCTGAAGGAAAATTAGACTCGTTTTCTTCAGGTTTAAAGTGGGTTTTGCTGCAGAGAACAGACACGGTTCCTGAGCTGTTGGAGGTTTGAAAGCTTCTCTGTATCTTATTCACAGTCCAAAATTGTTCAGCTACCTGAGAACCAGTCGCATAGTTGTTGACAGGGAGAAGGCTTTTGCCATCAATAACTAGCCACTTGTCCATAGATCAATCAGCTGCACATGACCAACTAAAACTCCATTTGTACACAATCCTTTGGTTCCAGCTCATTCGCAAGCTATATTTCAATCATTGCTGGGATCAGCAGCTGTGTAAATGATATTATCAGTGTCAGGTTTCTTGCTTTCAAAGCATTCAGCAATTTTCCAGCAATCTGTCATTTTCAAAAAGTAATTTTCTCATTTCAGTCTGCAATTAAACATACTGAAAACTTTTAAAAAACACAAATAATGAAACTTTTAATCATGTTTAAAAGACAAAAGCACTTGAAAACTAAAAGAGGGCTATATACGAGCACATACAGGTTACATACAAAAGCATATAAATTCTTAGCTCGTAAGTCAGTGATGAAATGCTTAGTATCTGTTTGTGAAACGTGAGTCAATTGTAGGTCAATGTTAAGCTTTGATTAATAACGAGCTGGTAGAGCACTCTGTGACATGTTACTATATTAAAAGGGACGACTTAAATACAGATTGTTGTCCCAGTTGTTATTGACCTTTTCCAGCACCCAGTCTCTTCTTCCTCATTTCTGTTACTCTTTCTCCCCACTTTTACTGTGAGCCCTTCTCAGCTCAGGTAAAGCTGGAGGACAGGGAAAAGGGTCAGAGATAGTGGGCCTTGTCTGAATCACCATCAGCAGAACTGCAGGAACTCAACAGTGTCTTAACAGTTGTGCATAATGCTCAAACTTCCTGTAAGTGCTACTTGCTGATATGTAGCACTTTCTGCTTTACACTTTCCTGAGCATGTTTTGTCTATTGGGTAAACATTAGACAGGGTTAATCTGTAATGCACAAATCGAAGATAAGGAAAGCAACAAGAAGACTGATATTAGAAATAACCGTGGACTTGTGAAGCTGCATAAGGTGGAATAACTGAATGTGACAAAATGCCATTAAAGGGAAATGTGAGTCACTGGAAAGACCAGAAGATTTCTTTTGAATGATTTGAGTCGGTGTGAATCAATTAGATTGCCTGTGTTGAAACAGAAGGGTACATGCTGATATTCTGTCTGAAATCAGTTGGTACATGTTTTCAATCTTTTGTATCTTCTGCCTGATGGAAGAGGGTGGAAGAGAGTATAACTGGGGTGAGAGGGGTCTTTGATTATTTTGGCTGTTTTCCTGACGCAGCGGGAAGTGTAGATGGAGTCAATGGAAAGAAGGCTGGTTTTCATGATGGTCTGGGCTACTTTCACAACTCTCTGTAATTTCTTGCGGGCTTGGGCAGAGCAGTTGCCATACCAAGCTGTAATGCATCCAGGTAGGATGCTTTCCATCGTGCATCTATAAAAATTGGTAAGAGTCACTGTGGACATGTTGTATTTCCTTAATGTTTGAGTAAGTAGAGGCATTGGAGTGCTTTCTTGACTGTAGCACTGACATGGGCGGACCAAGATAGATCATTGGTGATATTTACTCATGGGAACTTGAAGCTCCTAACCACATCCACCTCAGTACCATAGATATAGACAGAGGTGTCTCCCTCCACTGTGGCAGATCACACTTAGCAATTTCGTATTGAGTGCCTCTGATACCAAGCACATGCTTTATAAAAGACATAAAAAGAATATATTTTGAAAATAATCTCAAACATGATTCACACTCCTGAAGTAATCCCCATGGTAATAAAAGTCATCACAATTCACACAGAATCCTGAAAAAAGAAGTTCTTCAAAAAATAGATCTGTTGATTCTCTTTAGATTATAATTTATCCTTGTTTCCTAAGGAGAGGCACTGAGCTACAGCTCCAAAATTTTGACCAATGGCCCCCTGCATGTGAAAGAAGACTTCGACTAGGAGATTTTCATTTCCCCAATAGGCCAATAACTTATCTCAGGGATTCATGGCCATGTTTCCAGGAGCAGAGTTTCAGAGGGAGGATCTTCCGGAGTAACTGAAACCAAACTGAAAAAAGTGACATCATGGGAGGGCTGTGACCTGATTGGCTGGTAGGAAATCTTTCCTAAATTTGAAAAAAAACCCTGTAAACCTAATTAATTATTAATTAACTAACCAGGGAGTAACTAATTAATAAATTAATTAACTAAGTAGAGACGGCTGGGCAGGTGATGTGTTGTAGCTGTATGATGGAGCCCATTGTGAACTGCAGTGACCACATCTGCAGCAGGTGTTTGTTCCTGGAGGAACTTTGGCTCAGAATTGATGAGCTGGAGACCAAGCTTCAGACACTGCAGCACATCTGGGAGGAGGAGAGTTACCTGGATGCTCTGTTTCAGGGGGCAGTCACACTTGGTAGATTATGTACCACAAATTCGGTCAGTGGCCAGGGACAGCAGGGGATGACTGTAAGCGAGGCAGGTAGAGGGATCCTGCATTGAGGAACAGAGGAGCCTCAGCTCTTGAACTTGTTCAACAGGTACAAGAAACTTGCTCCCTGGGTGGATGGGGAAAGGGCTGCAGGGAGGATGAGTCAACTGACCACGGCACCGTGGCACAGGAGGCCATTCTAGAGGGGGGAGCAAAAAGACAAGTAGTTGTTGTAGGGGATTCTATAATTCAAGGAATAGATAGTATCCTTTGTAAGCAGGATCGAGAGTCCCACACGGTATGTTGCCTGCCCGGTGCCAGGGCGACAGACATCACTGGCCAGCTTGAAAGGATATGGGAGAGGGAGTGGGGGGGAATCCAGTTGTTGTGGTCCACGTCGGGACAAACAACATAGGCAATACTAGCAAAGACGGCTTGTTTAGGGATTATCAGGAAGTAGGAACTAAATGAAAGAACAGGTCCTCAAGGGTTGTAACCTCCGGATTACTGCCCAAGCCACGTGCAAATTGGCACAGTGACGCGAGAATAAGGGAAGTAAACAGTGGCTGAAAGAGTGCTACGGGAAAGAGGGGTTCCTTTTCATGCGGCACTGGCATCAGTATTGGAACAGGAGGGAACTGTACCATTGGGACAGTCTCCACCCGAACCAAGCTGGGACCAATGTTCTAGCAAAAAGGGTAAGTAGATTGATCAACAGGACTTTGAACTAGAAAGTGGGGGGGAAGGGAAGGATAAAATTCCAAGAGGCATAATGGCTAATGGGAATCAAAGCATCAGGTTAACATCTGTGGGGTTGAATTTAACTACATTTAAAAGTATGAAAGAAATGAAAACAAAGGAGAACTCAGCAGAGCTTATTAAAGTCTCCAGCACACAAAACAGGGACAGAGTATTTTGAAAGGGTCAGGAATCAAACTTCAAGCACACTAAATAAACAAATGACAGTGAGAAGAGGGACGGTCAATACAGAATTGAAGGTGTTATACCTGAATGCATGCAGAATATAAAATAAGGTAAATAAGCTGGTGGTGCAGATCGAAATTGGTTGGGATGATGAGAGGCATCATGGAGACATGGCTGCAAGGGGATCTGGGAGCTGAATATCCAAGGATACACATCTTATCGAAAAGACAGGCAGGTGGCAGAGGGTTTGGGGTTGCCTTATTACTAAGAAATGAAATTAAATCAATTGTAAGAAATGAAGTAGAGTCAGATGGTATAGAATCTGTGTGGGTAGAATTGAGGAACCGCAATGGTGAAAAAAAAACCATAATGGGAGTTATGTAACAAGTCGTCAAACAGTCAGGATTTGTGGCACAAGATACACCAGGAAATAGAAAAGGTGTGTTAGAAAAGCAAGGTTACAGTGATCGTGGGGATTTCAATAAGCATGTGGACTGGGAAAATGAGGTTGGTAGTGGATTGCAAGAAATGGGAGAAAAATTGAGAAATCTGAAGAGCAAAGAGACTTGGGAGTTCTCATCCAAGATTTTCTTAAAGTAAACTTGCAGGTTAAGTCATTAGTTAGGAAGGCAAATACAATATTGGCATTTATTTCAAGTGGACCAGCAAATAAAAGCAGCAATGTACTTCTGAGGCTTCACAAAGTTCTGGTCAGACCACATTCAGAGTACTGTGAGCAATTCTGGGCCCCATACCTCAGGAAGGGTGTACTGGCCCTGGAGTGGGTTCAGAGGAGATTCGTAAAAATGATCCTAGGAATGAAAGGCTTAACATACGAGGAACGTTTGAGGATTCTGGGTTTATACTCGATAGAGTTTAGGATGAGGGGTGATCTAATTGAAACTTACAGAATACTGAATGGCCTGGGCAGAGTGGACATTGGGAAGATGTTTCTATTGGTAGGAGAGACTAGGGCCCTAGGGCACAACATCAGAGTCAAGGGAAGACACTTTAGGACAGAGATAAGGAGAATCTTCTTCAGCCAAAGAATGGTGAATCTGTGGAATTTATTGCCACAAAAGGCTGTGGAGGCCAGGTGATTGAGTATTTAAGATAGAGATAGACAGGTTCTTAATTGTCAAAGGGATCAAGGGTTACAGGGAGAAAGCGGGAAAATGGGGTTGAGAAACCTATCAGCCATGATTGAATTGCGGAGCAGACTCGATGGGCCAAATGGCCGAATTTCTGCTCCTGTGTTTTAAGGTTTTATGGTGTTATGGCTACAAACTGTCAGAATGAATTGGTGGTCCATGAAACCACTTTAGGATGAGCATCTCCAACATCCTCTGCAATGCCACTGCCCGCCTCAATTTTCCTTTCGTCGAGTTAAATTGAATAAAAATTATTCGATTGTTACAGGACATTGTCAAGCCAACCTGCTAGAATAACAACCAAGATAGGAAAGATAAAAATCTACACCTGGGTGTTGGCAAGCATGCCAACTTTCGTGTGTATCATAAATTAGTTCAATCCTACTTCCACCAAATATCTACAAATGTGTGTTTCCCATCAGAAGACCCACCCAAGGCCTTCAGACTGATATAATTAGCCTAATCTTTGTCTGGGCTTATACTGTAATACTTGATCTTTCTGATCAGTTTCATATCTATTATTCTCAGGATAGGTAATTCATTATGTGATGGCCCCAACCCTAACTTGAATTTTAATTTTTTTTTCCTGAATCATAAATATAACTGGATAAATGCAATTTTGACGTGAGGTTTAAATTGACGCTGCTAGGTGTTACAGTGTAGATGGACTTTCCTTACTTAAATATTATGGCAACACTTTTGCTGAAGTTGCAAGGATAGCAACATCAGAAGGCACAAAAGTAATTGAAGGTAGATAAGGAAAAGTTGACTGATTAGGAACCTGAAATTTTATTTGTTATGCTGGTAGGTACATGGCTCAGGTACGAAATGAGTGAGGCTATGCATTCAGGCATTTAAAAGGGAGTACATCCTGATTATTCCCTGTGTAACACGTTCTCAACTTTTGCATGGTGCACACTCACATAGCTTAGAGGAAATGTTCCTGGCCTTGCAGAAGTGTAATTTCAATGTCAAGTAAACAAAAGAAATGTAATCTTAATAAATAAAACTTTAATTCTCTCATAGCAAATTGGATGAGACATGCATATTACAGTTTACATGTCACAATGCAGTTTGCTGACTTAGTACAATAAACTCTTGCAGTAACATTCACTTGGGGTTTTTGGATGTCTATTGCATAGTTCCCAAAGTACATCGGAGAGTAATAAAGGTTGATAATATTGCCAAAAAAGTGGAGACTCAATATTTATGGAAAGCTACAGCCAAAGAGCTCACTCGTAATGAAATTTGCTGCAAAATTTCATTTTTAAGGCAATATATTTCAACATTAATGGAACAGAGTTGAGAAGTATTTTAATTTGCAAGCATCTCTCTAATTGCATACAGAGGATTATTCATTTTTAGAAATATTGCCTTCTACTTGTCTTCTGTAATAGAAAAGACTGACAGGACAATTATGAATACATTGGCACTGGTTGTTTTAGCACAAAAAGTTCCACTAATGAAAGAATAAAGCAGCACTTCCTTGTCCCCAACAAGTTATTGCTGTGTGCACCAAGTTTACAACTGGCTCCAGAGGTTTCTAAATCCATAAATCCTGAAAACCAGATTCATATCCCTAGTGTCCACGGTACTAAGTTATCTGGAAATTTGTTGCCAAACTTCCAGACTTAAAACTTCCAACATAAACACTTCTGTATATAAAAAAATGCAAAGACACATTTCTTTATTTTTGAAATAAAACTAAATCGTGCCATTCTTACATGAACAATTAAACTCTTCAAGCTCCAAAAGAAAAGAAAATTAAAAAAACTGAATCTCATAAGGTGTATTATGCACAACATGCTAAGGTCTACCGTTTGTAAATTCTCAGCTGGAAATTCATGAGTACTGTCCATCTTTGCATTAATAAAATAAACTTTTTAATCAATCTGATTGGACGTTCATTGACACATTTCCAGGGCAAAAGGTAATTGATTCTCACCCAGAAGTAGGGAACTGTTCACTGCACCACAAGACCACCAATACACTGTGCACAAAAGTTCAAGGATTCACAGATATCGAATGTTATTCCCATAGAGATGGTGCTGTTGATGGTGCTCTGTCAGGAACAAAAAGAAATTTCAGGAAGAGCAATGCTACTGGGAAAGCCTTGAGGGGTGGATCTCAGAGGGAATGATTGCTGATGTTGGAAGACAGGCCATAGCTGGTAGCGATATAGAAGTTTAGATGTGAGGCAGGGAGTTTGCATTGCAAACTTTCATTGCATTTTTATACTTACTCATTTTCTAGGCAATGTGGCATCTTTTTGGTGGAAATATGAATTGCAGCATTCCTTATTAAATTCTACTCTGAAAGTTCCTCTTGTCAAATGATGAAATTTACCAATTATTTAAAATACTGGCAAAATAATTACTTTATTAAATGCACAGGTTTAGATTAATGCAAATTTATGTACCTACAATCACTATCAGCTCATAAATCTTTTCATTTTGCCAAAGTAACATATTTAGTGGGACATATCTCCCTCAACAATGGAGCATTTAAATTTTCCCAAATTAATACTACAGCTTCTAACTCCACCACTCTGTGTGGTAGTCCATTCTAAATGTTAATCATTCTTTCCATAGAGGAGTAATTCTTGTTTGAATGATCTTGCATTTATACAGCAATATTCGTAAAAGCAGTACAAATAATGAATATTGCAGCCAATAAACTAATTTGGAAATGCTATCACAACTTGAATACTGGAAAGTGTAACAGTCAAATTGCCAACAACAAGGTCCCACAACAGCAATGGGATAAATTATTACATTTTTAGTGATGTTGGTCCAGGAGTCAGTTTTGGCCAAGTTACTTGGAGGACATCCTTCCCTTTTATCAAAGAATACTCTATGAAATTTGATTTCCATCTGAAAAAGCAAGTAGGGCTTTAGTTTAATGTCCTTTCTAAAGCACCAGTAATAAAGTACTTCTGTAGCATTTCAATTAAGTCTCTGCTTAGATTATCTGTTCTCTTTTGAAAAATAATGTCCATCCTGCTTACTGAAATCATCCTGAGTGCGTTGACAAACTACACCTTCTGGCAGTGTGACAATGGTGTCCTACAAAACTTGAAGGTGCATCTTTAGCTCAGCCTTAGTTAGCCTTAGGCTTACCAAAACCCCTATTTGCTCATCTGCATAGGAATGCCATTTTGAGCAGATTGAACAAACATGTACCAGGTGTGATTGCTTTATTTCCCAAATTAACATTGTTTATCATGGAATAATCCCACATTTCCTCCAGAAATATTGGGTAATTTGTGAGCCTGTGTTCATAGGTAAAGTAAAGCACACCTTCAGGAAGACATAGCACAGTGTGGAGCTGGAGGAACACAGCAGACCAGGCTGCATCAGTGGAGTAAGAAAGCTGACGTTTCAGGTTGGGACCCTGCTTCAGAAATGGGGGAGGGGGAAGGGACCTTTGAAATAAATAGAGAGAGGAGGGGTGGAGCTGGGGAAGGTAGGTAGGATAGTGATAGGTGAGTGCAGGTTGGCAGTGGTGGGGATTGGTCAGTGAGGTGGGAGAGGCGGATAAGTGGGGGAGAAGACGGACAGGTCAAGGAAGCGGGGATGCCTTGCAGTTGAAGGTGAAGTGGGTTGTGAGGAAGAGATCCAGTAGTTTAAGGGTGCCGTCTTTGCTCATGGTGTTGGTGTTATTGGGTGTCTGTATCCCTAGAATTAATGCATGCTGTAGGAACTTATCGTTGGCTTGACAATGTACTTAAAATGGACAATGCCTCCATTGTCGTGAGTCACAAATAGAGGGTGCTTTCAGTTTGAAATGCAAAAAAAGTCATTCTCTAAACAGTACTTATATTACTTAAGCTCAAACACTCCCAAAATTAAATAAAAGTGCAATACTGCAGACGTTGGAAATCTGAAACAAGCACAAAAGTTGCTGAAGAAAGTCAGCAGGTCTGGCAACGTTTAGGGAGTGAGAAACAGAGTTAATGTGTCGTGTCCAATACGACTCATCGTCTGAAGAGTTTGAAGAGCTCTGTAAAAGAATCATACCAGATTCAAAATATTAATTGTTTCTCTTTCCATAAATGCTGTCAGATCTGCTGAGTTTCTCTAGCATTTTCTACATTACTTTCAAAATTAATCTGCTTTTAAAACATACACTGGAGGACATAAAGGATCAATTTAATTTCCACCAAGGGAACTTGTCAGACATACTTCCATTTTTTTTGTAATCAGTATGAATATGCAGCAGAAAGCATTCTTTTCCTTTACAGAATGTTTCTTCTTTGACATGCCTGCATTTGTTCTAACTGCAGCCCACATCACAGTAACCAGCCATATCAATAAATCAAAAATTACCATTTTGTAGTACCTTTGATCTCTATTAATGCAGCCTTCATGATCAATGTCATAAGACTGTTGAAGAACTGAGTCTGTGGGAATATTATCCATATGTTAGAATGTAGTTGCCATTCAGGTAGTTCAAGTTGTTGTGGCAACACACACTTTTACAGAAAAGAGCTTTGGATAGTAAAGATAGAGGCTCTTTCCATCACATGGAACTTACTGCCAGCCATTGCCACGTGATGTAAGGCTTTGGGGATTGGTAATCAACATGATTGACCATATTTTGAAGGCAACATCCTCGGCTGTCAAATCTTGGGGTAAAAACCCAAACCCAAAGCTTCTGATTCAGATGCTACTTAAAGTTCTACATGCCCTCACACCAATATATCATAGGAAGCCAGCTATTAACAAAAGGCTGTCTATCATAGAAACACTGTTTCTGGGTGGCATGAGAAGAGGCGTGCACAGAAACCCTGCCTAGCATTGGCATGTCTGCTGGTAAGTGACAGATACAGCAGCCTACCAAGTGGAAAGATAACCTATTTCACTAGACCTTGATTGTGAAGCTGCCGTATCTCTCTCACCCACCATGAGGAGCGAACACCTCTCAATGACCAATGCTACTTTCGTAAGCTTTACCCTCAATTTTGGCCTTTGCTTTGCTTCTAGCCTATACCCCATTCCCAGATATTCTCTGTCACATGCTCCCAGGACAAGAGGAAATATCACCTCAGTAAGGCAAGTGCATGGATAGTAATGTTATTATGCACAGGATGCAGTGATATTGACTGCACATGCACAGACACATTCTAGCTGAGAGACATCTGTCACTAGTAACTGACATTACTGGGCCTATTGTGCAAGTGCAGGATCCTACTTTGACAGCCATCTTTGTGTTCTAGCCAATTACTTTGTTTACAAAAATGAAAAATGTGTAGAATTGAACATCAAAAAGGTTTATTGATTACGTGGCTGGCTGTCTGTTACAGTTGGATTTGCACAGAGAGTGATCCCTTTTCTTTACTTGAATTCATCACAATTTAACACATACTTTCATTCCCTAACCCTCTGAAGCTATCGGGTTCTCTCTTGAAATCAGGTGTTAAATATTGTGTTAAGGTACATCTCTTTAAAAATTTGGAATTAGCAGCCAATGTTTGGTCCTAATACTAATTACCTACTTTGTCTGGAGGTTCTAAACTAGATATCTGAAGGTTTAGTACCCAATATGTTGATTGAATGCTATTTTTCTGAGACATACTATATATGAACTCCTTGCATCTGCTTCTGGTGAAGTGTGGAAAGCTCTGTCTAACATGCAATGTCCAAGCTGTTGGAAGGCACAGGAAGTGAAGGAGAAGTTCTTAAATGTGGCACAACAGGAAATCTAGCAAAGGAAGACCAGGCTTGTTTTTCATGGAATCAGAGAGAGCTTAAGCAGTTTAAAATCCGGCAGTCTATTGTTACACCTCACTGGTGTAGCACACTGGAAATCAAGCCCCACTTCCTGAAGTTGTGACAAAATTTAAAGTTTTTTCTAAAAGTATTTAAGATTCACCAAATTGGATGCAGGTTGACAGAAGACACAAACCAGTTTTCTGAACTTAAAAGGATTACTATTTATTACAAATAAATAGATTCTAGCACATGTAAACTATGCAATATTGACATAGAGCTGCATAAGTTAAAATTGTAACCCACTTACAAAGCTCCCCATACACTCACATACAGAAATATACAGATAGATGCAAAAGCATTGTTGCTCTGGGTGGAATAGCAAATCTGGGAAGGCAGTTAATTGACCAAGTCCACAGGATTCACTGAGATGATCTTTTTGGCTTGCCAGGGCTTGCTGTTCATTGATCTCTTTCTCTCTTCAAGTGCTTTTCACTTCATTGCAGGGTGCACAGGGCAACCCATTCACAAACTATAAGGTCTCTGGTTTATTAGTTAAACACTACAGCTTACAGCAACTAATGAGATGAAAATGGACCAGCTTTCTTCAAGATTTAGATAATTTTAGTGCAGACAAAGTACAGCATCTTCCTTTCTGGAGGCCCAAAGGCATCTGACTAATCATTCAGAGATAGTAGGAACTGCCGATGCTGGAGAATCTGAGATAACAGGGTGTAGAGCTGGATGAACACTGCAGGCCAAACAGCATCAGAGGAGCAGGAAAGCTGATGTTTCGGGTCTAAACCCTTCTTCAGAAATAATCATTCATAGACTCAAGTTGTTCGTCGATCTGGGAGCCAATCATATAGTTATTAGCAGGCAGAAGGTCTTTGTAATTGACAACTAGCAATCGTGCCACAGAGCAATCAACTATCTGTTGTCAACAGAATCTCCCATCATATGTAGCCCCTAATCATCCTCAATAACTTCCCCACTCCTTGAACAAACAGCAGTGTTAATAACACTTGCAACAAAGTGTCGGTAACCTTCTTTCTAAAAAGTGCAGTTTAACCTTCTACCATCCTTGATTTTTAAACAGTGTTATTCGCCCTTCAGTCTACAATCAAAAATATAGAAAATTAAGAAAAATATAATCTTTACACTGTATCTGGCACTGAGTATTTTCATTGTTCAGGGAAAGGAGCCTGGGCATGAAGCACTCAGTTGGGTGATATAAGTGGTGTACATGGCAAGTAGATCCAACTTGGCCTTAACACAAGCAAAATGTTCCATGGCTTTATGGAGCAGAATATACGCTCATGAAATGATAAAGCATTTAGAACTGTCAAATTGTCAAGCTATTTAAATCCACTTCACTCTAAATTTTAAAAGTCCTGCCTGTTGTCTGTGAGACTAATATAAATCAGTTCTCCTAGTTTTAATTGATGTTTGCTAACATAGCTGTAAAGGCTATTATGATAATTTCATTGTGGATTGACTGCTTCTCCAACAGGTCATTATCAGAATGGAGGTGAGGGTGTAGATGCAGATTCACTGGTTGAGTAACGGCTCCAAGAGGTTATTGAAAAATTAGGCGATTTTAAATACAAATGCTTATTTTTATAAGGTATTAAGTGCTTGAGGGACTCTAAATGTATTGAATGGTGTTCCTTGAACAAGAGTATTTTTTGATGCATTGAAGTCCGATATGCATATATATACACATTGAGCTTTATTTTACTTCATCTCAAAATAGTTCATGAGATCTGCACATGACAGACACTAAGTGAATTGGAATGGAAGGTTTGAGGTAAAAGTTGAGGGATATGGGTTTGAAGTAGAAATGAGAGACACCAGAGTTGAGTTGCGTGTCATGATTTGCCATCATGAACATGAGAGGTCATTGGGTTTCGTAGAGGCATGGTTTGGTATGAGTTTGACATTGATAGAGAAAGGATCTTGCTGAGTGGATGAGGAGATTTGAGTGGTGAGAGCTTGGCGTCGCAAGATTGGCTATATCTTGCAGTCACACCCCGTCACCACCAGCACCCTGGAATGATAATTACGATGCTCAGGAGACTTTCATCTGAGACGGGATGAACTGACCAAGGAAATTTCCCTGATTCCCGTTGGCTACCTCTAGGTTGAAAATCCATATTTACTGTCACCTTGGCTTCTTGCCCCTTTCTTCTGCTGCAACTGTTGCTGCTCCGGCTGGCTTCATAATCTGTTCCCATCTTTCTCCAGACCAATGGATAAGCTAAGAGGACATTTATCATCAAGAACTCCCAATCTCCTTGAACTGTGAGGATTTAGTCAGAGGTTGTGTGAAGTAGAGTGGAGTTGAGGTATTAACTTGCATATTCAGTATCATCGGTGGGGGGGACAGTGGCAATTATATCCAGCATGTTTCAATTATATGATGTGTACTTGATAGGATATGTTCTACTGTCCACATTGCTAAAACAGTTACGTAGTTCAATGAATGGGTTAATTAATATAAAGACTCTAAGGGAATGGAGAATATAATCACCTTTGACAAATGTTAGAGAATTTCTGTCTCTATATCTGGAAATTCTTTCAATGCACATTTTATTAAGTGTTTTTATTAAGAAAGAAAACATTCAGAGAGCTAATTTATCTCATTGTTTCTAATGTTTATAAGAATGCAATGGTAGCAGCTGGACTTGGCACATTAGAAACGCTGGTTCACTGCACCCAGCGTGCTTTTATTTCCAACTGTGAGAACAAGGATTTTTTATTTTTCTCACTTCATGCTCCAGTCCTTGTGCTCGTCAAAGATCAAAAAATTATATCCCTAGCGGCTGTTTTGTTTCACTTTGAATTCCCAAGAGCTTGTGTTGCCATTTGAGAAAATGTTAACTATGCGCTGTATAATGACACTGACAAAGTCCATTAAGTAGAAAATACACAACTTTAATATTCTAAAGTCTTGTTCAAGGGCTCAGATAAAACATTGGAGATAGCAAAAACTGCAAATGCTGGAGTCAGAGACAACACAGTATGGAGATGGAGGAACACAGCAGGCCAGGCAGCATCAGAGGAGCAGGAAAGTTGATGTTTCAGGTTGTGACCCTTCTTCAGAAATGGGAAGACAGAAAAGAGCTCGGAGGGAAATAGAGAGAGGAGGGGTAGGTTAGAAAGGAAGGTGGGATGATGATAGACGGATGCAAGTAGAGAGTGGTGGGGATTGGTGAGTGGGAAGGGTGGAGCAGATAAGTGGGAAAGAAGATGGACAGGCTGTGACAGGTCAAGGAGATGGGAGGGAGGATGGGTGGGGCTGGGGAGAGGGAGGTGGGGTGGTGAGAGGTTGGATGCAGGTAGGGGGCTAGTGGGGATTGGTTGGCGGGCAGGGTAGGGCGGATGGGTGAGGAAGAAGATAGACAGGTCAAGAAGGTGGGGATGAAAGGAAGATTTGGACATAGGATGAGGCCGAGGGTGGGGAAATTTTAAGGCATTTTTGATGACCACCAATTGTTTGGCCCCCAAAACCTTATCTTCACAATAGACATCCAATCCCTGCACAATTGTATCCCCCATGCAGATGGCCTAAAAGCCCTCCGCTTCTTCCTCTCCCGGAGGCCCAATCAGTCCCCCTCCACTGACACCCTCATCCACTTAATAGAACTCGTCCTTACCCTGAAGAAATTCTCCTTTAACTCCTCCCACTTCCTACAAGCCAAAGGGGTGGCTATGGGCATCTGTATTGGTCCAAGCTATGCCTGCCTCTTTATAGGATATGTGAAACAGTCCCTTTTCCACTGTTACACCAGCACCATTCCTCACCTCTTCTTCCACCACATTGATGACGATATTGATGCTGCCTCATGCTCCCATGAGGAGTTTGAACAGTTCATCAACTTTAGTAACACCTTTCACCCCAATCTCAAATTCATCTGAACCATTTCCGATACCTCGCTCTCCTTCCTGGACCTCTCTGTCTCCATCTCTGGTGACCACCTCAACACCGACATCTATTTCAAGCTCACCGACTCCCATAGCTACCTGGACTACACCTTTTCTCACCCACCTTCCTGCAAGAATGTAATCCCTTATTCCCAATTCCTTCATCTCAACTGCATCTGCTCCCAAGATGGAGTGTCCCACTCCTGGACATCCCAGATATCCTCCTATTTCAAGGATCACAACATCTCCCCTCCTAGAATCAAAAAGGCCCTGAACCACATCTCTTGCATTTCCCGCACTTCTGCCCTCAAACCCCTTCCCCCAACAAAAATAAAGACAAAATCCCGCTGGTCTTCACATACCACTCCATCAACCTCTGCATCCAGCATATCATTCTCCGCCACTTCCATCACCTAGAATCCGACCCCACGACCAAAGAGATATTTCCCTCCCCACCCCTATCTGGCTTTCGTAGGGACCGCTCACTCCACGACTCCCTCCTCTGGTCCACACTCCCAACTAACCCTACCACACCCGGCATCTTTCCCTGCAACTGCAGGAAGTGCTACACCTGCCCCTATATCTCTCCCCTCATCTCCATCCAAGTTCCAAAGCTTTTCATTTCTGACAGGAGTTCATCTGCACAATGTCCAACCTGGTCTACTGCATGTGTTGCTCCCAATGTGGCCTCCTCCACATCGGTGAGACCAAGCGCAGACTCAGGGACCGTTTCGTGGAGCATCTGTGCTCTGTACATGATGATTGACAACACCTTCCAGTCACCAACCATTTTAACTCCCCCTGCCACTCCCTTGATGACATGTTCATCCTGGGACTCCTCCAGTGCCACAAAGACGCCACACACAAATTGGAGGAGCAACACCTCATATTCCACCCCAGGAGCCTACAGCCTGATGGCCTTAACATAGAATTCATCTGTTTTAAAATCTCCCTACTCCTGACCTCATCCCACGTCCAAACCTCCATCTCATTCCCACTTCCTTGATCAGACACAACCCATCCTCCTTGTCTCCCATCTACCCACCCCAATCATCCAACTGACTAATCCTCACCACTCCACCTATCACCATCCCACCTCCCTTTCCCCAGCTCCACCCCTCTTCCCTCTATTTATCTCCCAGCTCCCTTCCCCCTCCCAATTCAGAAGAAGGGTCCCAACCCGAAATGTCAACTTTCCTGCCCCTCTAATGCTTCCTGGTTGGCTGTGTTCCTCCAGCTCCACGCTGTGTTGTCTCAACTAAAACACTATATTTTCTTTGCTGGCTGGCAGATAGAATTTACAACGTATCTAATTCTTGATATTGAAAACCCCATTCACGTTTTGTGGTCATTTAGTCATAATACTCACTAACTCCTAAGGGAACAATGCTGTTATTAAGGTCTTGAATGATAGCAATTCTACTTAATTGTCTACAAATTGTTATATTTCGGCTAAGATTTGTATCTTTCAAGACAGAAAAGATGTCAAAAGGAAGTTACTCAGTGGGGACATGAGTAATAATGGATTTTGTATCATGTCTATCATTATGGTCTTGACGTAGACACTAGCTGATCCAACATGACAAAAACTAGGACACTGCACGCATTATGTCAAAACTCCCCTGGGATCTGTCCTAGTTGGTAAATCATTAATTATAGGAAACAGCAGAGTGACAGAATAGTAAAATCAACACTCAGATATTATGAACTTAATGCAGACAATGTCCGTAGGTCTTTTTAAAAATGTTGTAACTACATCCATGCTTTTAGGGGTTACATTGATGATCTGGAAGCAGTATTGCAAGAAATGTTGTGAGCTTGCATGTGTGGTCAAGATCAGTGACTGCATTTCCAAATCGCATACCTGACTAACTAAATCACCAGCGCAATTCACCACACTCCAACACTCAGCTACCAACAATCTTTTTTCATCATGACTTAAACCTAACATTCATATGTTTCATGTGACTCTTGCACACTTTTAACACTGTTGTCAGCTTCACACTCACATCTTAGGACCACACTGCCAACATTTTATCTCTGGTAGCTACATCACTGAAAAACCATTACCTCAGGCTCACATTCCTCTCCTTTGTAGGACAAAATGGCAAATACCCAGAGGATGCTAACAGCAGGGAACAGATATGATTATGTATACATACTTCCATGGAGGAGAACAAGGCCATCATCATGACTGAGGCCAAAGATGATGATATGCTCCCATATAATTCTCATACTTTGCACTCATTCCACAATCTATTCTGATTAACAAAGCTGCAGATTATGTAACCACGACCCTCTTACTTGCCAACCATCTCATGACTACAACTCTATCCTGTACAATATGCATTAATACTAAATGCTGCTCTTGGGGTGGAATGACTAAATGAATCACTCAACACCTGGAGTCCACTTCCAGTATCAAAGAGTGTATTGATGTTATATCAGTGGGAAGAAACCTCTCGGGGTCCAGAAGCTTCTTCACTAAACAAAAGGAAGATACAATTTTTATATATTCATTTTCAGACCACTTATGACTATTACAAACCAATCGTTATTAATTGATCACATTCGCATCCAATCATGTGACTGTATGGTCAAGGATGGACAACTCCTGATCTTCCCATGATGTTGTGATGTTTACTAGACATCCTTATCACCTGTGCTTGAGTTTTCACAATGAATCTTATTTAACCACATTCCAGTATTGCTTAGTTCAGAATCTGTTATTCAATCCTCCCTGCTCGCAGGATGGGGGCTTTAGCTTTCTTTCTAATTCTGTTTGTCCACAGGAATTCAGTTAAGATCCTTAACGTTAGTTCGTTGGTTGCATTTAGAACTTTAGTATATTTATATAAGCCTATATTGTAAGTAGTGACAATTATCAAAAGAGTCTTAATTATTGTGGGAACAAGCCTTTTCTTCTAACTTTTATGAAATAACATACTTTGGACTAACTATTGAATGGGACCTCTTTCAAGGGTTTTCTTTATCTGTGTTTAAAGCGGACTCTAAAGGAATCCAATTAAATCCCTCGATGTGACTATGTTAAAACGACACATGTTTAGGTATATATAATTACACTTACCTAAATGGTCTTAACCAATGTGAGTAAAGTCTTTTTTCCCTTATATCCACATTAAATAGCAAAATTTAAATTGGCTTGCAAGAAGGGCTGCTATCAGTGATTCCCTTGTAAAAACTATCTCAGTGTAAGCAGTGACTACATTTTGCTACTTCTTAATAAGATCCCATCGTATGATTTCTATAAGACATTATCTTTTAATATCTTTTCCGCTTCCCATGAGTACAAAGACAAATTCTGACTGTGTAAATTACCGCTTCAGCAATTTTACTCAGCCATTCTTCTGTTAGCTAAGTTCCAAGGGCAGCCATTTTATGTTAACAAAGAACCATGGGCCACCTTAACACTTACAAAGGGAAGGAAGAATAGACTGTCAATAATGAGGGAAATGTTTATGTCTGGGAAGGAATGTAAAGTGGCTGTTTTAAACTTTTGGAATAACAGTAGTCTCTTTTCTCAAATTTATTCCTCAGTTTTTATTTTGTTTTTGCCCTAACACTGCAATACATGACAATCACAGATATAATATTCTCTAACTTATAGTTACAAGAGGAAAAGACTATTCTATCTGCCTGTTGTGTTCTTTTAATCTTCCTAGCTGGTGTAGTGGTAAAGGTAAAGTTGCCTTAGTCCCAGAGGGCTGCCCTCTGATACAGAGTGACAACTGCGGGCAAGTTTAACCTGAAGGTCACCACATGTCAGGCAAGGTGTGAAATTGAGAAAGCTGGACCTTCATATGATGTCTTCCAGTGTGGGAATTAAACTAATGCCATTTGTATCAGTCTGCACTGTAAACCAGCCATCCAGCCAACTAAGCTAATTCATCTAGTATGGTCTTCCAGACCAAAGAGAGTTACTCGCTGACTGTGGCCTTCCTGTGAAGAATCCTTATCTAGACCAGTTGGCTATGATCTGATACAACCAACATTAAGATGTGGTAATGATTATTGCAGTCTCGCACCTGCTTACTCCAGGAATAGCATTCTTTCTCAGAAACAATCTGAATCACTCTATTAGCTGCTTAACAAAGTAGGGAGTTGAGTTTTCAATTTGTACCCTACCATCAGATTTGATGGGAACAAGAAATTTGGTTAGAATGGTGAATGAGCAGAGCAGAGCAGGAAAACAAAAGGATTTACCTTCAACAAATTTTCAGCAGAGCTGCTAGGTACGTTTGATTTTTTGGTAGCCCAGAATCATTGTAACTGTTTAAAATATCTCATTCGCTAATGATGGTCTGTTGTCGGAAGTAACAGCATCTGGACTACTGTGATTGGCAAACGTCTTCTGTATGGCTCTGATAATCCTTTCAGTGTTTGCTGATTTCAAGTTTTAACCTCAAACCATCTTAAGTAGCATTTGACCACATTGAGAATTGAAGAAAAAGCTCATAGGATGTCGGTGTGCTGATTAGGTCAGTATTTGTTACCTATGCCTAATTGCCCAGACAGCATTTACAACACCTTGAATGAATGATTTTATTGTCACATGTATATTATAGTGAGAAAAATAGTAAAATACAGTGAAAAGCTTTTCCAATGTCGCCACAATCCAGCGCCATTTTGAATAGTTTTAAGACTAAGAAAAAAATCAGGAAGACACAGCTTAAACAGAATCCATCAACCCTGAGCCAGCTCATTAACGACACCTGCACCACCATCCCTCCTCCACTGTCTTGCCATCATCCACATCGGACCCCACCAACATCAAAGATACCACTCTTCAAACACCATCTTATGCCATTAGGTTGATTCTCCTCAGTCACTGCCTCACCGTTGCCTGCTTTGAATCCACCAACATCAGAGTCACATTTCTCACCGCTGGGCTCACCTCGTCAATACTGCTCTGGGTCTGGAGTAACATGGCCAAATCAGGGAAGGATATCCTTCTCTATAGGGTATACATAAATGAGTCCATGCCCACGTGGATCCAAGGTCTGTCAGGAAATTCAGTAGGAATGAAAAGTTCCTGTCATTCATAACTGTGCATAGCAAATGTATTGCTATTGACAAATTGGTCATCTAACTCTTTCAAGATTCTAGGTCACCAAATAGTCTCACATGCTCTTGGTTATGTCTAAGTACGTTTGGTGAATGTTTTAAAGACTGAAAGGGAAATTACCAGTTGATCATCGAAAACCAATAAATTCATCACAGTAAAGAACTGATAGCTGTGTTTGAAGTAAGACTGTATGACACATTCCATGGATTGAACTCCAAATCTTTTTGGGATGCAATACTTTTACATAATAAAGCACTCAAGATCCTTAGTTTGTTCCTTTCTAATTAAGTTAAGTTTGTCTATAGAGACTGGCCATGATTATACATTCTCTGTGAGTAAGACAGTACTTCAACCCCAAAAACATAGTCATTTTATGTGGGTGCATCAACCATAATTCGTAAAGGAGTGTTGGCCAATGATTGGTATGTGTCTTGGACATATTGAATCTCGCTTGAGAATTGTTTGAGTCTGAGGCAAAAGTTTTATATATGAAGAGGTGTTTTTGAAAAGTCATTTTCATCTAGCAAGAAGACCAAATTTTATGATCAGTTGCAGTTATGGCTTTGAGACACAGCATATAACCATTAATGCATCTTTCTCGATACTGGTGTTTTGGATTTCTGTTATCTGATAACATCCTTGAAGCATAGTATAGGAGTTTCAATAGTGTTTTCTGTTCCTGAAAAAAGTCCACCCCGATAACTGTAGTTGATATGTCTGCTGCAACAACCATAGCGAATGATGAATTGTAATGAGTTAAGACATCAGTGGAGGTTAGCATGTCCTTAATCTAATGAAATACCAGCCATTGCTGTGTATAGCAATACCAATCTTAAGATTTATTTAAGAGATTCATAAAGATTCTATGACAGAAATGACTTGTGGTAAAAGTATTGATTCATCAAACCTAGAAATCATTGCGGATCATTCATTGTTGTGTGACATTGCAGAGTCTTTGACTGTCTTGATTTTCTGGTGATCGGCTTGTATCCCATCTTTGCTGGCTACGTCATCTAGGAAATGAATGGAATCAATCTTGGTCAGATGGGCAAATGTGCTGAGGAGTGGCAGGGGGGTTTAATTTAGATAATGCTGCAGTTTAGTAGGTAAAATCAGGAGAGGACCAGAAAGTGGAGTCCAAGATAGACAAGATAGTGAAGAAGGCATTTGATACGCTTACCATTATTGGTCAATACATTGAGTATAGGAGTTGGGAGGTCATGTCATGGCTGCATAGGACATTGATTAGGTGACTTTTGGAATATTGCGTTCAATTCTAGCCTCCCTGCCATAGGAAATATGTTGTGAAACACAAAAGGGTTCAGAAAAGATTTATTAGAACGTTGCCAGGGTTGGAGGATTTGAACTATAGGGAGAAGCTGAACGGGCTGGGGCCATTTTCCCTGGAGCATTGGAAGCTGATGGATGACCTTATAGAAGTTTATAAAATCATGAGAGGCATTAGTAGGGTGAATAGTCAAGGGTAGTGAAATCCAAAACGAGGGTGCATAGGTTTAAGGTGAGAGAGGAAAGATTTAAAAGGGACCTAAGGGGCAACTGTTGCACACAGAAGGTGGTGCATGTATGGAATGAGCTACCAGAGGAGGTGGTGGAGGCTGGTACAATTACAACATTTAAAAGGCATCTGGATGGGTATATGAATAGCAATGTTTGAGAGGGATATGGGCCAAATGCTGGCAAATTGGACCGGATTACTTTAGAACATGTGGTCAGCATGGACAAGTTGCAATGAAGGGTTTGTGCCGTACATCTCTATGACTTTATGACATTAAAAGAAGAGTCACATTTGTCAGTCAGCATAAGACTTGATGCTTGTAAAATGTTCAGAACATCGTACGCTATTATCGAGCTAGGAGCTTTCAGCTGTGTTGCATATCATCTATGTGGCTGATCATGCCATATTGTAAAACTTTGGACAACATAAGTTGGAAAAACTCCAAGGCAAAAGCTACACCAAAAGCTACGTTATTGAAAAAGTATCGTCCGAAAGGGGAAATTAAGGTGGTGGAGATTCAAGAGTCTCATCCAAAGGGAGCTGTCCAAACCCACTATTGGCATGCAATATTGACAATATTCTATTGGTCAAAACTTAGCCAGATTTTAACAGCTGTAGACAATGGATGAACAGCTCAATCAATTGCTTTCCAGAGTTGTATGAGAACAACACAAATTCATGTAGAGTTGCCGAGTTTGAGAAATGCGATCATATCCCGGTGTCATTCTGTAGGTTCAGTCACCAGAGTGATGACTCAATAGTGCTCGTATCATTCAATTATTTCTGTACTTTTTTCTTCAGTTGATGAGTGAAGGATCTTCCTCAGTTTAAAGAGACCGACTGGTCTGGAATTAGCCTTAAAAATGATTTTATAAGGTTTTTTCCAGCTTTCCTAGCCAAGTGAATAATTTGAGAGTTCTGTACTGAACGTCACATTTCATAGTGAGTGTGAATTTATATACACTGTGCAGGAAGATGAGGGCAACCATGATGTAATTTTGACAGTGGTCATCTAAGTAAACAGTTATCCGCTCAGATTTAATCTGGATGCTGGTGCCAGTGTCACAGTTACCTTAGATGATACCCCATGGTTAGTAGAAATGAATGTTTTAGCATCTGATTTGAAGCTTTGTGCAGTTCAAATATTTAACGGACTGTTGCATGTTGAAACCATATTGAAAACGTATGTTATAAGTAACCAGTAATCTTTCATATTGATTACAAATGTATGTTTTGGTCTCAACATCCTGTAGAAGTGTAATATAGGTTCTCTGTAGGTAGCTACACCTCATGAAAAAACATGTTCCTTTGCAGTGTTGAAATCTTCTTCAAGGTACTATTCCAAAGCATGAATATACATGTTAGGTTTGAAAAAGGCTTGTTTTAATGCTCAACATGGCTTTCAGACTATTACATATCTTTGAGAAGCGTCCTCTTTGTCCTCATAATGAGTATATTGTTCATATGAGGCTGGATAGTTTTGTTTGGGCTGATATGAGTTTTTGGAATCACACCCATAACAAGATAATGCAACATTAGATTGTTTCGGACTTCATGCTGATGTTGTTACATGTGGTATATTGTTACTTGAGGGGTCTGTTTCCTCTGGTCAGGTGGTTTCTTGTCCTTTAAGTAGTCAACAGGCTCTGAGAATATTCTGCATTCAATTGAACTTTTGGTACATAATGCCATTTGAACACTTTTTTTCAGCCTCTGTGTCCAGTGCTCATTGGACTCCTCATTTGAGAGTTGGGTTCTCTTTTGATTGAAGAAGCTCAGTGATAATCTATCCAAGAAACTAATGATGCTTCTGTTATGAGTGAGCTTTTGTTGTAAATTTCCAGAACTGCATGGCTCGTATAAGACCTACAAGCTGTCAATTGAAATGTGGGTCTTACTAGAAAAGGACATAGATTTAAGATGAATGGCAAAAGAAACTTTGGTGACATAAGCAAAACTCCTTGCTTACACAGTGAGTGGGTATGATGTGCAACACATTTCCTGAAAAGATAATGGAGGCAGAATCAATTGTAGCTTTCAACGAGGAATTGGACAGCGCCTGAGTAGAAAATAATTTCAGGTTTTGGTGTTAATAAATGGAAGAGTCGGTGTATCTGAATTATTCTGTGTTGTAAACATTTTATGATTTTATTCTATAACAAAGACATCAGGAAACTGAGCATTGACTTACATTAGATATTGTATATAGTTATCTGCCAGACTGAACACTGAGTGAGTGAAACTCCCTCCAGTTGTGATACAACTCTGAGATGCCAAGAGAATACCACAAAACAACTTGTGAGCCATCAATGGGGCACAGCACAATGCAAAATCCTGAATCCTGTCAAAGCCATGTGATTCTCCATTTGTTTCTTTCCAGCAAGAGTAACTGAAATGTATTTAGCTATTTTTGCAGGAGCAAACTGAGTTACTCCTTTACACAACACTGGATGAAGAACTGGGAGATGTTTTAAATGCCATCTGCTCCATTCTGAAGAGAGCCAGATCCATAAATATTGATCTTTGTAGACACTTTCATGCCATTCACATCCTGATCTGCAGTTGCAGCAGCTGGGCCTCCTTAATGGAGTGAAGACATTTGATGTACAAATCCTCATCAACGTTCATGTCCCAGAATTATTACATTAACACAATGGCATTCTACTGAGAGCTCGTCTCCCCACCCACCCCCTCTTCCTTCCAGCAGCTTGTCCTGCTCTGCATCATTTGCTCATTCTCTCTGACACACTGTAATCCAACAGGGATACAAACCACTGTACCCAGGTCTGGGAGCAAGTGTTTTATGCAGAGGCCTTAAAATCAGGACTTTCAACGTCTTTCAACGTCCGCCATATCATTTGCTGTAGACTTCAGCAACTTTAAATAACATTATAAAGATACAAACACTTCTACAAAAATACAAAGAACTGTGGATGCTGAAAATTAGAAGCAAAATCAGAAAAACTCAGTGGGTCTGGCAATATCTGTGGACAGAAAGCAGAGTTAACTTTTTGGGTCCAGTGATCCTTGTACAATGTCAGCAACAAAACATAGGAACCTTTGACCATACGAAGGTGGGTCGTTTTGTGGACAGTGTGGATGGCTGTTCTAGGTTACAAAGGGACATTGATAGGATGCAGAGCTGGGCTGAGAAGTGGCAGATGAAGTTTAACCCTGAAAAGTGTGAGGTGATTCATTTTGGAAGGAAAAACTTGAAAGCAGAATATAGGGTTAATGGAAAGATTCTTGGCAGTGTGGAGGAGCAGAGAGATCTTGGGGTTCATGTCCACAGTTCCCTGAAAGCTGCCACCCAGGTGGATAGAGTTGTTAAGAAGGCATATGGTGTGTTAACTTTCATTAATAGAGGGATTGAGTTAAAAAGCCGTGAAGTTATGCTCCAACTATACAAAAGTCTGGTTCGGCCACATCTGGAGTATTGTGTCCAGTTCTGGTCGCCTCATTACAGGAAAGATGTGGAAGCGTTGGAAAAGGTGCAGAGGAGATTTACCAGGATGTTGCCTGGAATGGAGGGAAGGTGTTACGAGGAAAGGTTGAGAGGGCTAGGGCTTTTCTCTTTAGAACGACGAAGGATGAGAGGTGACTTGATAGAGGTGTACAAAATGATCAGAGGTATAGATACAGTAGACAGCCAGAGACTTTTTCCTAGGGTGGAGATAGCTATTATGAGGGGGCATAGTTATAAAGTGAGTGGAGGTAGATATAGGGGAGACATCAGAGGTAGGTTATTTACTCAGAGAGTGGTAGGGGCGTGGAATGATTGCCGGAGAGGGTAGTGGAGTCGACCTCATTATGGGCATTTAAGCGGCTATCAGATAGGCATATGGATGATAGTATAATGTAAGGATGGAGGTTAGATAGACCTTAGGATGAGGGTAAAAGTTCGGCACAACATCGTGGGCCGAAGGGCCTGTACTGTGCCGTACTGTTCTATGTTCTATGTTCTATGTTCTAACCAGTTAGCAACTAATTTGAAATAAACTGACGATTTCTTAAAGAAAATACTGGTACGGAAGAAATTCTTAATTGTGTGTGTTTAAGAGATGTCATCATCTGGAATATTAAGTTCCAAGATGGAAGTGAGGGTGCTGAATCAACAGTTTAGACAGATTGATATCATGCTGGTGCACTCTGCCTACATCGTTTACAATTTAATTTACTTTGATTTTCGATGAAGAAGTCACAGGTGACTCATAGCAGTTGTGTACCTAAAAGCCACATACACCAATTTTGAAACAAGACCTTTTAACATCAAAAAAGTAAGTGTTGTAAACTGGAATTTTACAGCAAAGTTGTGCACTCTTGTCCCTCATCCCTGGAGAAAAATCATTCACAGCACTCTACTTCCAAATAGCAACAAGCAACACCATATCAGATCTACTGGGCTCACTAATTGTTGATTTTAAGATTACAATATACTTGACAGTATATGCTTATAACGTACATTTATACCTCTGATACAAGAACATGATAGTCATGTGTGTCACACCAAGCCTACTTTTAAGTAATTTTGTGACATAAAATCTATTTCTACTGGAGCTAGCTGCATTCAGTGTGATATTTTACTAAATTAAAAACAGAAACTGTCAGAAATACTCCTTTGATCTGGCAGCGTCAAAGGAGGGAAAAGAGTTAACATTTCAGATCTATGAACTTTCAACAGACCCTTGACTTTGACTTGGTGCAAAACTTTAGTTCTCAATATATTGTCAACTCTTGAAGCTAGATGAGGACAGGATACATTTTGTGAATTCTCTCACATAGACTTGTACTGACAATTTTCCAATGTGCATTTGGAACTTGAGGTGCCTTAACCTTGATGTGTTATATCTTCTTGTACAATTATTGCCTTTTTGGGATCATCAGCAGTGAGCTGCTTTTGACAAATGAGCATAAATGATAAAGAGAATCAGCAAAGATAAAATGAACAGTCTGGGCAGGAAAATGATATTATTAGTGTCAGATGACACGACATCGGTTGGTAAAGTGGAATTAATAGCAAAAGCAGATGGTTGAAGCAATACAAGTCATTATTGATAAGGGGCAACTTGCATTTGCTTTTGACTTCCAGCTCAAGGTGAACAGAGAGATAGCAAGTTGCTTAAGCATCAGAGAATGAAATTGTAGTTATCATGGGAGATTTCAATATGTCAGTGACAAAGTGCGCAAACCAGGCAGAACTGAAATGGAAGAGCAAAATGGAGGCAATTTATTCATGGGAAAAACAGCAAATGGAGCATAAATTAAAAAGTGGGACATGCAAGACCAATTTCACAAAGATGCAAACATGCAAGGCAAAGAGAGGAGTGAAATAACTCAATACAAGGAACTTGGTAATGTTATTAGAGAAGGAGATTTAAAAGAGGCTTTCGATTGTCTATAAATCCATTTTCCTTCACTGCCTTAGACCAAATTTACCTTCTGTGCTTTGTAATAGTAGCTATCCATAATAAACACTATCAAAGATCAACTGGTTAATTTTATTTTTTTGTTCCAATAAGTAAGCTGAATTCATAGAGTCCCTACAGTGCTGAAAGAGGCCATTCAGCCTATTAAGTCTGCATTAATCCTCTGAAGACCGTTCCATGCTATAATGCTGACCCATCGAGCCTGCAGAACCCTGGACTACGGTAGGAAACTCATACAGACACAGGGAGAATGTGCAAACTCCACACAGACAGTCACCAAGGCTGGATTTGAACCTTGGTCCCTAGCAATCTGAAGCAGCAGTGCCAACCACTGAGCTACAATGTCATTCTGTGTACTATGTATCAACATAATTTTGATATAAAAGACAACGATCCAAACAGTAGAGTATGTTTCAGTAAGACAGTGCTGCTCACTTCAGTAAATTCAAACAGCAATTTTGCGACCTGGACAGTATGTTCACAACAGGGAGTCATTAAAAAATTGAATAAAACATCAATATGTTTTTTGAGGAGCAAATGAAATACAGAAATCCACAGGAAATAGATTAATGATTGGAAGAATGTTTTTCATGTAAATATAAATGGTTCAATCCATAGGTGATGGTGGATAGTTCTTAAGGTTACTCAACTGAGGTGGAAAAATTGTTATCTAACTTCAGGTCTCTGGAGAAGGGAGCCAGTGTATTGTCAGACTCTTCTGCTTCTAACAAATATTGCACACCGGTTGACAGAACCGTGACAGGAATGAAGCGAATGTTCAATATACTTCTATTGCATAAGTTTCTACTCCATATCAATGTCAGGGCAAATTTCTAAATGAAGTAGGCAACTAGGCATTGAAAAGATGGAAATTGGAAAGACTTGCATTTGTGTTTGCACTTTTCCCTAATCTCAATATTCCCAATGTCTTTCGTTGCCAATTAAGCATCTTTTGAAGTACAATAACTATTGTCTGTAATGCAAAACCCACATTGAGCATAGAAAGCTCCTAGAAACAACAAGCTGATTCTGATTAGATAAACCACTTTAGATTAATGTTGGTAAGGCAGAGAATGATAACTCCCATGCTGTTCAAAATACTCCCGAGGTATCTTTTACATTTATCTGAGAGGTCAGATGACACTTCAGTTTAACAGTTCAAATAAAATGCGGCACTATAGATGTGGTAGCATTCCCTCAAGTGCTGCAGTGGAGTATATTTCTGGGTTTCTGGGCCAATGTTTGAATTTAGAGGCAATGGTGCTCTGAATATTGATTGTTCTGTCATGAGATTCATGCAAATCATGATATTGTAAATAATCAAATGACTTTGACATCAGTGAGAGAAAAATCACCAGTCAACAATGAGAATTTGATGACAATCTTTTGAAACTGCCCTGGAGAGTTATATTTGACAACTTATAATGTACAGATATTAATAAAGGAGTGTTACAGCACATAAGGAATGTTACAGCACATAAGAGACTTGGAGATAAAGATCAAGCAGCCTCAGGGACAGTTATGTAATGTTTCACAGTTTGCATGCAATATATCTTTAAGATATGTCAAGTTCAAGATATCCGCATTCAGAAGCTGCGCGTACCAGCTAGCTGGAGTATTTGCTGATGTCTTTAACCTCTCCTTACTACTGTCTGAAGTCCCCACTTGCTTCAAGAAGACCACCATTATCCTGGTGCCAAAGAAAACTCATGCAGAGTGCCTCGATGACTACCACCCAGTGGCTCTGACCTCTATAATTATGAAGTGCTTTGAGAGGTTAATCATGGCTCAAATCAATTCTAGCCTCCCAGCATGCCTGATCCCTTGCAATTTGCCTACTGTCACAACAAGTCCACTGCAGATGCCATCTCCCTGGCCCTACACTCCTCCCTGGAACAGTTGGATATTAAGGATACCTACATCAGGCTTCTAATTATTGACTATAGCTCCGTCTTGCACACCATAATTCCAACCAAACTAATCTCCAAACTCCGAAACCTAGGTCTCTGCTCCACCCTCTGGAACTGGACCCACAGACTGAAATCAGTGAGAACAGGCAACAACATCTCCTATGAGAATCCTCAACACCAGTGCCCTGCAAGGCTGCGTACTCATCCCCCTACTATTCTCCTACACACTCATGACATTGTGGCCAAATTCCGGCCTAATTTCATCAACAAATTCACTGATGACACCACCATTGTAGGTCGGATCTCAAATGATGAAGAGACAGAATACAGGAAAGAGATAGAGTTTTTGGTGGCATGGTGTAACATTGTACCCTTTGCTTTGTTCTATTACCCCGATGCACAGTGTATGGTATGATTTGTCTGTACTGTACAGCATGGTTGCTCTGCAGTCAGTGCTGCTACCTCATAGTGCCAGGGACCCAGGTTCAATTCCAGCCTTGGGTAATCGTCTGTGTGGAGTTTACACATTCTCCCTATGTTTGCGTGAGTTTCCTCTGAGTGCTCTGGTTTCCTCCCACAGTCCAAAGATGTGTAGGTTAGGTGGATTGGCTGCGCAAAATTGCCCCTAGTGTCCAGGGATGTGTGGGTTAGGTGGATTGGCCATGGGGAATACAGGGATAGGATAGGGGGGTGATTCTGGGTGGGATGCTGTTTGGAGAATCAGTGTGAATGTGTTATGTCAAGTAGCTTGTTTAAAAAAGAACAGAAATTTTCACTGTACCTGTGTACATGTTACAATAATAAATCAAACTGTACCATAGCATATGTTCTGATGGTATAAAATTCTCTATTTCCATCTTACTGGAGTCACTTGCAGCATGACACACTGTGGGAGGGGAGCTACAGTTTACAACTGAATAGTTCAGAACTAGCTCAGACACAGCAGTGCCTGTGATTGTAATATATGTAGATACCAGGAGCAGTAATAAACATCTATTGAATCTTTTCAGTAATATGAGACTCAAGTCCAGCTCTTAAGGTACGGAAACTTAAATAAGCATCACATTACCAAGTGTGAATACTCGCCTGAAGGCAAAAACCTCGTCACTGCATCTCTAGCAGATCATGAGGGAAGAATAGGTCAAGATTAACTTTGGTATCTATTTTAAAGAAACAACTCCTAAAGGCAACGTATCTCATGGTGGCAGGATCGAGTAGTAACTGCCTATAGAAAACTCTGAAATCTCAATTGTTGACTGTTGGAGGCAACTCTGAAGATCAGCTAGACAACAGTACAGAACTTCAAAACATTTGGATGAATTAAAGCAAAAGTTTTCTGCGAGTACAAATCAGCAAATTAAAAACCTGAAACTCTGTATCTCTATTCTAAAACAATCAAAGCTTCAGGTTACTTCCACATTTAAAAGTAACAGAAAACAGTCAAGAGGCTTCTTGTAGGTCCAAGCAACTTTCACTTTAAATACAGAGCGCTCTTGTTTGAAGAAAACAGATTTATAAGCATTGAGAAAAAAGTGGTTTTCTGAACTGAGCAAGCTTACCTTTTTGCAAAGATCAATTGGTTTCACCATTTTTGTTTCTCCAATTCAGCATGATAGCCTGTATTATGTCATATTAAACCCAAAATGTTAACTCTCTGTTAGTGTTGCTATCTCCACAGATTCTGCCAGACCTGTTGAAATTATTCAGTACTTCCATCATTGCTCCTTATTTAATCCAAATTCAAATTAATGGCTGACCCCTGTTACAATGGCCCTTAATCTTAGAATCCCGACAGTGTGGAAGCTGCCATTTGGCCCATTGAGTCCACACCAACCTTCTGGGGAGCATCCTGCTCAGACCACCTCCTACCCCATCCCTGCATTTCCATCTACCCACCCTTCACATTGTTGGACTGTAGAAAGAAACCAGAGAACCTGTAAGAAGCCCACACAGACATGGAGCAAATGTGCAAACATCACACAGAATCAAACCCAAGTCTCTGGCACTGTGAGGTAGCAGTGCTAACCACTGAGACGCCATGCTGCCCACCACTGGTGCCCCACACCGTGCTATTAAAGACAAAGCCATCAACACTCATTAGAGGGATATTACATTGAAGAATTAAGTGAAAAGAAGGGATAAGAAAATTATGGAAAATGAGCCAAGTTAAAGAAAGCCACAGATCTTCATCAAGAAATGAAGACAAGCCCTAAATTATGGTTTGTATAGGAAATTTTTTTTTTCACTGAACTATAGCTACCTTAGCAATACATTCAGCTATATTTCACAGATCAATCAATAAATGATCTAGAGAAGAGATCTCTGAAAATATTACATGCTATAGGCAAGGAGGGTTTACATAGAATAAATGCATCCAGTCTTTCCAAGAGTAGTTTTAGAAACAAGGGCAAACTCTGAAGAACAATTGAAGACCAGCTCAAGTATATCAAATATCAGATTCCAAAATCACAGACAGCAATGCATGTCATGCAGATTAAACCCCAAGACAATGATCGCCAGAAGCCACAGCAAAGGCTTTGCTTTAAGTAAAAATGAACTGAATTAGTAGTCACCTCTACATCTCTACACTAATCAAAACCTTCAGGAAAGATCTTCTGTGAACGAAAAGGGTCCATACCATTGATGCCTTTGTGGAAGATGGATACCGGCATGAAGCTATTGTCGCAGACAAATTACATAATAGACGTAGAGACACTATTGCTATGGTTAGCAAAGTATACAAAACCACTAAGATCTGTCAGAGATGCAGTTTGTCGCACCTACTCAAAACATTTGCAAAACATGTGGCATCAAATAACATTGCACACAGGTGTGGAAGATTTGGTTTCAAATGGCAACCCAGACCCCGGAACAAGGCACAGCTGATACAACACCATCTTCCTGACAGCAAGGAAAGCTGTTCAAATGTACACAAACATATCAATGAAGTGCAGTCAACAAAGCAAAAGCATACTTTGGAAGATGGCCTTTTGTATTGCTAACCTCAGTCACCATGTATAAGAACGTGACCATCATATGAATCAAAAAGATAGCTTCAAAGTCAAAATCAACACAGCAGCTGGGAATGAGAGACCAATAAGTTTAACATCTGTGGTAGGCAAGTTACTTAAGAAGATTCTGAAGGATAAGATATACAAGCATTTAGAAAGACAGGGTTTGATTGGTAGTCAGGGTGACTTCATGCGTGAGAGATCATGCCTGAAAAATTTGTTAGAGTTTTTTGATGAAATGACCAAGAAGGTTAATGAGGGCAGGATGGTAGACATAGGCTATATGGATTTCAGCAAGGCCTTTGATAAGGTTCCGCATGGTGGGCTGATCTGGAAGGTTAGATCGCTTGGAATCCAGGGAGAATTGGTAAATTGGATACACAATTTGTTTGATGGTAGGAAGCAGACAGTAATAGTGGAAGGATGCTTATTGGACTGGAGGCCTGTGACTTAGTGGTGTGTTTCAGGGGTTCGTGCTGGGCCCACTGCTGTTTGTTATCTATATCAATGATTTGGATGAGAATGTACAAGGCACGATTAGTAAGTTTACAGATAACAATAAAATAGGTGGTACCATGGACAATGAGGAAGATTATCAGAAATTGCAGCAGGATCTTGATCAGCTGGGGAAGTGGGCTGAGAAATGGCAAATGGAGTTTAATATAGATAAGTGTGAGGTGTCGCATTTTGGAAAGTCAAATCAAGGTAGGAGTTTCATGGTGAATGATAGGGCCTTAAGGAGTATAGTGGAACAGAGGAACCTTGGAGTGCAGGTGCATGGTTCTCTGCAAGTGGGTAGACAGGGCAGTGAAGAAGACTTTTAGCACACTGGCTTTCATCAGTTAGGGCATTGAGTATAGAAGTTGAAAAGTTATGTTGCAGTTGTACAGGACATTGGAGAGGCCGCACTTGGAGTATCGTGTTCAGTTTTGGTCACCTTGCTATATGAAGGATGTTATTAAACTGCAAAGAGTACAGAAAAAATTTACAAGGATTTTGCCAGGACTCAAGGGGCTAAGTTATAGGGAGACGTTGGACAAGCTAGGACTTTTTTCTTTAGAGCATAGGAGACTGAGGAGGTATCTTATGAGATCATGAGCAGGATGGACAGGGTGAATGCACTCAGTCTTTTTCCCAGGGTGTGGGAGTTGAAGATTAGAGGGCATCAGTTTAAGGTAAGAGGGGAAAGAATACATGGGAACCTGAGGGGCAACTTTTTTACACAGAGAATGGTATACACATGGAATGAGCTGCCAGCAGTACATAAACAACATTTAAAAGGCATTTGGATGAATACATGGATAGGAAAGGTTTAGAAGGATATGGACCAAGTGCAGGGAAATGGAGTTAGTGTGGATGGGCATTTGGTCGGCATGGACAAGTTTGGGCCAAAGGGCCTCTAAGACACTATTACTCTATGACTCTAAGCTAGTACAAACATTTTATTATTACTTATCCTAAAAGGCATCTACCCCAGAAAGTGATGTCCATGGTATAGCCTTGGAGAAACTGTCTCACAGCATAAAACAGATCACTAAGTCTATATGGTGTCACAGTCACTCATGCAGTGCCAATGTACAAGCTCAGCTTAGCTTCCAAAAATCTTCGATCTGGTAAATACTAATAGGCCAGCAGTGACATGTCTGTCACTATGCACAGATCTCAATATCTGGTAACCATTCATGAGATTCAAGCAACGGCCATTATGGTAGAACAGGCCAAGCATAATGCAAATGAATCATTCAGCAACCTCAAACACATCTACCTAGATTTACTTGACATGAACAACAATTTTCATGATAAGGCAATATTGCATTCCAAGGAGGATGGAACCATATTCATCAATCCTCCAAGGAAACACATGAGCACACAATTAGGAGAATGGACCACAATCTTCAGCACAACTTTAACTCAGAAGACAAGCGCTAAGGTTCTTGCCTTACAAACAATTGTTGAACCATCTTGAAACACAGAACATTCCTCTTCAAAGACAGAGAAGAATGAAATAGACAGATGACCAGCGATTAGACAGAGAATGACTACAATTACAAATTGGACAAAACAGTGCAATTCATAAATCCAGTCACATATACATGGATACTGACAAGGATTTCTGAAATAACATAACTAGTCCAAATTGTACAAGGCCATTACTGATCCCGTGCTAATTTACAAAGGAATAGAACTAGCTCAGAGTAATGAACAACACACCAATCACACACACACAAATTAAGGAAGAAAACTCCCATGATGATGATTATGTGATGACGTTGAGTGACAGGAGCAAGACAAACATGTTATTAGTCAGAAGCAACCAGCAATAAGACATACCTCTCCAGATGGGCTTGCAATCACCAGATAAGGATGTTGTCAAATCTCCAAAACATTGTCATGAAATTTAAATTATTAATTTTGTTAACTGTTTGTGTAATAATTGAATTGTATTGGGATTTACTTTCTTTCCTTTGAAAAAGGGAATGCTGTGCTGTATACAGCAAGTATGTAGCATGACTTTAAGAGCCATATCCATGATATTATCACTTAATAACATGTGGGCAGATGAGATAAAATTGCCAGTCTCCATCTTACTGAGGCCACTTGCAGCATGACATACTGAGGGAGACATGCTACAGTTTGTAACCAAATTACTCAGTATTAGCATAAATATGACAGTGCCCATTACTGTAATATATACATGGATGCAAGCTGCTGCAATAAATGAGTATTGAATCTTCAGTACCACTTGAATCATGTCTCAGCCTTATGTAACATGAGCTAACCTAAGTATCATCTCATCAACTAAATGAACTGTGCTGAAGATATAAAGCCCATTAATGCATCTATGACAGATTGTAAGGACAGAACAAATCGTTGTTAAGTGTAGTGTCTGCTTATTATAAACAATGTCTCCCAAAAACTATCAGGCACAGTATAAGTGCAGACAACTACAGCCAGAGATATTCCTGATCACTATCTTAATTTGGAGATAGAAGTATTAGCTTAAAGAACACAATAAGCAACTGAAAAGCTACAAATTGTCAAGAATAGGTTCTCCTAAACTCTGTTTTTCCTCGGTGATTCTTTTTAACTATCATTACATTTATTCAATGCAATGTTAATATTTGTGACAGGGGTTTCTGGAAATATTGGTTGTCAGCAGTTAAGGCTGTAATGTCTGGAGTAATTTTTCTTTTAGTCAATGGTTACATGATTGCACCTTACTGTCCTATGAAAAGAACAAATGTGACATTATGGGTATGTAAGCGCAGTTTGGGTACTGCATTCTGATTACTTGATAGGAATCATATAACATATGACATTTAGGAAACTGCCCCTTACATGACATCATGCTGAATGAGAAAATTGGCTGCAAAAGATAGAGTGCTGTATTTGTGGCACTCTTGAATTTCTAACAATGATTTCAGGGCTATGTATCGTATTTTTAAAAATAGATTTGTATATGTCAGTTGTGCATGTTTGTCTAACCTTCCAATAGAATGGCCAGACCATTTATTTTGGAATGTGGTTAATAAAAGGGCCATAGCAGGTCAGTCACTTGTTGCACACCATCAACAAATTTTCTTTCCAATGGCTTGGATGTCAACAATGAGTCTGTTCCAAACATGTCCATTCATGATCCTCAGAATGCTCTATTGTTTTCATCTGGGTGGGGTGGGGGTGCATTTAATTCAATTTGCTTTTGAACAAAAGAAAAGGGAAAATGATGGTACTCATTAGACTCACTGAATTCTTCCCTTTCAATCAATTCTGTCTTCCAGAATACCATGTATAGCACTGTCTGCTATTTTAATTTGTTGATTTTATTGGAAGTCTTTGTCTGCGTATATTATTTTTAAAGTACAAATTTCTATGCTGCTATTATGTTTTCAGTGCTGATAACATGAATGAATATTCACATCTAATCTTTTAAGTTACACATCTTCTTTTTTCCTAAATCCCTCTCAATCCTGAGAGCCATGTTTACCATCTGTGAGATAGACTATGATGTATGTCTCATTTTCTGCTTAATTGCACTCCATCCTCAACCACCGTAATTATAACTGTGACACTCCATTAAAACACCCAATGGGGCTTGGAGTGGTTCCTTGCTGAAATGTGCTTTTCTCTGCTGGTGTTCAGTCACTCTTACCTCCAATTGTACACTCCACAACAGCACTGATGGAGTTTGGGAGATTCCTACTGGTTAAATGGCTCATTACTTGCTTGGGAAGTGTTAAAAGATCATGACTGTTGGCAAATTATGATTGAAAAATAAGTGTATCTGGCAAAAAAAAATTTCTGAAATCAAAACGTTTTCCCACTCTTTCTTTAAAGTAAAACTGAAAGTAGGGGAAAAAAGAAATCATTGCTTTGCAGCAGAGCAGTGTTTTGCATAACAATAACTTGAGTAGGTCAGAAAAGAACAGTGAAATTAACAAAAACGTTAATGGGATTTTAGTGCCTAATGTGATGTCAGTGTAAATTAGAAAAAAAGAAAAGCTCAATTTAGGTAATTTAAAACCACAGATATGAGTTCATAAGTTTGATTAAAGTTTGCAAAGTGATTGATGTTGTGAGCTAAATATTCCAGGATATGTTAATTTTAGAAGGTTTGGGAATACTTTTTCTTCTTCTGTGACTAATGGGCACTGCCAGAAAATATGGAAAATGAGGAGCCATATCCCTGATAATAAAGGATGGATTGAACATGTAGTGAGAAATTATTTTGGTTCAGAAAATCAAGATTTAGAATCAATTTATGTGCAGCTAAGAAACAGCAAGGAGCAGGAAATGTTAGTTTGCATTGTTTAAGGGAGCCTAAAAGTATTTGAAATGCAAGGCAGAATGTAAATCAGGAAACTAAAGATGTATACAATAAAATTATTAGATTATTAAAATTATTATCATCTTGGATTTTAAACTTCACAATCATCAAGGCAAATCTGATTTGGAAAAAGCATTTGGAGACGGTTTCACAGAAAAATATAAATTCTCAAAATCAGTATGTCTAGGAATCAACTCAGAAACAGATTATGTTAGTATTAATATTGTGCTATGAGAAAGGATTAACTAATAATCTTATCTTGAAGAGGATTTCTTGATCTAAAGTGATTTATTTAAGTCTGTAATGTGGGTACTAAGTTTAAACAAAATAATCGATTTAACTACAAGGTTAAACCAAATTACAAATATACATTAACAGATGTGGCAGTATCCAAGTAATAGTTAGCATTTAAAGAATTAACAGGTGCAACAGATGCAGATTCCCTTAAGACTCAAAAAAAAGCACTGAAAGTAATCAGGTTGTTGGCTTGCTCGCTTAGCTGGCTGGTTATCATACAGACGTTTCATCACCATGCTAGGTAGCATCATCAGTGTGACCTCCGATGAAACGATGTTATTCTACTCCGTTTGGTATTAATATGATTCGGTTTGTTACGTTGGGTCGTGTTATTTCCGATTCTGTTCTGCATGGGTTTGTGTATGGCGTCTAATTCAAGATGTTTGTTGATTGCATTCCGGGTTGAAAACCAGGCCTCTAGGAAGTCCCGCGCATGTCTGTGGTTGGCTTGAGCTGGGATGGTCACGTTGTCCCAATTAAATTAATGGCCTTCATTGTCTGAGTACACTGAAATGAGGGAAAGTTTGTCGTGTCGTTTTGACGCTGCTGGTGTTCATGTATCCTGAAGGCTAGTTTCCTTCTGGTCTGGCCGATGTAATGTTTGTTGCAGTCATTGCAACGTATTTTGTAAACTACGTTGGCCCTGCATGTCATGCGTATGGGATCTTTGGTCCTTGTGAGTGTTTGTCGTAGTGTGGCTGTAGGTTTGTGATTCCTAGTGGTCAAGGAGTCTCGTTGTCAGTTCTGATATATTCTTGATAAAGAGTAGCATGCCAGTGCATTGGGGTGTACTGTGTCCTCTTGGCATTTTCTATTTAGTAGGCACCTGTGGATGAAACCGTTGGTATATCCATTGCTAGCAAAGACCTTGTATAGGTGCTCTTCTTCCTTCCTGCATAGTTCTGGTGTATTGCAGTGAGTTGTGGCCTGTTTGAATAGTATCCTAACACAGCTTTGTTTGGATCTGTGGACAACATGTTTGTCATCATTAAATGCATCAAGTTAGAAGAGACACACATGAACAAATTTTCATCGGGATCAAATTTACGAGAGAAGAGGAAGACAACAATCAACTTGCATTTCTGGACGTCAGGAATGACCAATGGGGAGTTCCAAACCACAGTATATATGACAGCAACCCACACTAACCAAATCCTCAATTTCCACAGCAATCACCCCAACATCTAACAAAAAAAGCTGTGTAAGGACACTACTTAAATGGACTACAACTGACTGCAACATGCCAGGCCTACACAGGAAGGAGAAAGAGCACAAGGTCTTTGCTAACACGGATACTCCAACAGCTTCATCCGCAGGACACAGTATGTGCCAATACACTGGTCACACTACCCTACATCAGGAAGATATTAGAACTGACAATAAGACTCCTACAACCACTAGGAATCATGGTAGCACACAAACCTACAGCCACACTATGACAAACATCACAAGGACCAAAGATCCCATACCCATGACATGCAGGACCAACATAGTTTACAAAATACCTTGCAATGACTGCAACAAATGTTACATCGGCCAGACTGAAAGGAAACTAGCCATCAGGATACACAAACACTAGCTAGCAGCAAAATGACATGACAAACTTTCCCTTTCATCTTTGGATAATGAAGGCCATCAATTTAACCGGGACAACGTGACTACCCTAGCTCAAGCTAACCACAGACACGCACGGGCATTCCTGGAGGCTTGGTTTTCGACCCGTAATGCAATCAACAAACATGTGGAATTAGAGCGTATGTACAAACCCATGCAGAACAGAACCGGAAATAACACGACCCAACTTAAACGATCGGATCACATAAATACGAAGTCGAGTAGAACAGCATCGCTTCATCAGAGACTGCACTGATGATGTTACCTAGCATTGTGAGGAAATGTCTGTACAAAAATCAGTCATCTCGGCGAGTGAGTCAACAACCTCATCCACAACCTGAGCTACAGATCTTTGGAAAAACCTTAAACTGAAAGTAATCCTCCCAGGACTGTTCAGAGGAATTAAGGACTGCAATGGATGAAAGTAAAAGACATAACATTGCAAAAGAGAGTGGTAAGCCTGAAGAATAGAAGGATTTTTGTATGTTAACTTTTGTTAAAATAGGATTGAATTATAAGAACATTTAAATCTTACGACAATGGAATCCAACCATACCTGTGGTGCTGTGTACATTTTTAATATCCTTACCTAAGAAAGGACATTCTTGCACTCAAGGGTGTGCAATGAAGATTTACTATACTACTTACTGCAATGGGGTATTGTCCTATGAGGAAAGAATGCATAAACTAGATTTAGATAGCCCTATAATTTAGGACTATGAGAAGTAATCTAATTGAAACATGTAATATTCTTCAGAGACATGATGGGATAAAAGCTGAGATAATGTTTTTCTCTGACTGGAAATTCCAGAACACACAATCACACTCACAGAATAAGGGAAAAGCCATTTAGGACTGTGATGAAGATAAATATTTATATTCAAGGGTTTGTGAGTCTTTGAATCATCTACCTCAGAGAGGTGTGAGGGTTCACTCATTGAGAAATTCAAGACTGAATTTTATAATTTTTCAGGTACTAAGGGAAATAAGGAATTAGGGCTGAGCTTAATCTTGTTGAATAATGGAGCAAGTTCAAGGAGCAGAGTAACTTAATCCCACTTCTGTGGCTTGCATTTTATCTTTGGCTAAATAGTAAAAGTGTTTCTTTAAATTTATTGTCACAATACCATGGTTTTAAGAGGTGTATTTTGTTCTTTTTTTTCTGAAGAGAGTTTGGGACAGAGGTGATAGCTGGTCGCTTTCAAGCTCATAGTGTAAACAGCTCGTGAAGACTTGGGGTCTTTTTTTTAAAACTTAGAACAATAGAAGTGACAGGAATATGTGATTTCAGGCTCCCACTGAAACAGGGTTTTAGTTTAGCTTTCAGCAGTTGCTGGGGTTTTGAAGCTGATTGTGGAACCTCCATATCTCTCCCTCTATTACAGCTAAAAGCTTGTTTTTTTTTTGCCTCTGTTCTAAGAATTGCTTTTGAGACAAACTATTTTACTGACTTTGTCTTTTCTAAGGTTGTGTTTATGGGATGTTACTATATTGGAAATTTGTTGTTTTAGTAGTTAAATAATCAGTTATTTTGTTATGTTTTCCAATAGAGTTAAAGTTATATCAATTCTTCTTTATTTTATTTATATTTTAACAATAGGACAAGAGTGAAGTGTATTCTGCTTAAAGCTGGGTCGTGTAACCAATCGAATTACATCTGGAACACAGCACCTTACACTTGCCTTTAAATAAGATAAAAGTTAGAGTCTAGGCTATCTGCTTGGCTTATTTGAAGGGACTTTAGTCTGGTGCATAACGTTATTCATAAAAATGGAGTTTTGGTGTCCTTTTCATATATCACGTTCCTTTTGTTGGCTTTTGCTTTTTTCAAAATTCAAAAAAAGGGATCTGTAGGAAACAGTTTTCTTCCGGAGTTATTCTCTCAAGTTTAAATTTATAAAGGGAAGGTTAAACCTGAAGAAGTTTGTGGGTTTAGATGTGGATAACAGTTAAAGCCATGCAAAGTATGAATATGTCATAAAGTTGTTTCTAGCCCACTCACCTCCAGTTAGACTTGAATATGTTGGGAATTGTGCACAACCCCGTCAGGAGAGGCAATCTTTTGTTCATTAGTCCTTGGAATGTAAGCATCACCAGTATTTATTTCCTATCCTTAATTGCACTTCAGGTTGCCAATTAGTATGGGTCGATTGCTCGTCTCAGCAATAAAAGTAAGTTTTAAATTGAGTGAAAGGCCCACTAGTTTGACTTTCCGCACCATGAAAACAGAGGCAGGAACAGCACCAGCATCAGCAGCACAGCATAAGCCTGATATTGGGAAGCAGGGACAGATACAGTATAGAAGAGAGCAGCAGAGGGAGGGGTATTCAGATTAGTTTTCATTCCTTCTGAGAACAAAACCTCCTTATTTTCGAAAAGACTGAATTCATAATATGGTAGAGTGGTATCCAATAAATCTCTTGTTTATTTTTGTTACAACTGCAACACAGTTAAATGAGATATCATTCTACACAGGAAATACTAAATATGGAATTCTAAGAGAATACAGTTTTAAAGGGACACCAATTTATAACAAACAGCAGACAGGAGAGGAGTGCAACAGAGATAGTAGTGGACTGCGGCGAAGAGAGCAGAGGAGTACTTCAGAGAGTGGGAAACTGCGGAGAGAGGAGCAGAGAGGAGGGAGTGGCAGAGAGAGGGAAGCAGCAGTAATCTGCACTTCACTGGAGTTCTTACTTGTGGGTGGGGTACTCAAGTACAGAATGTGCTTTTCTTGCTAATATTATGATTTTTACCCCCTACCCGCTGCAAGTTAAAACTACCTAATCAAATTTACCACAGAGATACCAAGGTGGAGAGGTGGATGAACAAAGCAGGCCAAGCAGCATCAGAGGAGCAGGAAAGCTGACGTTTCGGGCCTAGACCCTTTTTCAGAAATGGGGGAGAGGAAGGGGATTCTGAAATAAATAGGGAGAGAGGGGGAGGCGGATAGAAGATGGATAAAGGAGAAGATAGGTGGAGAAGAGACAGACAGGTCAAAGAGGCGGGGGTGGAGCCAGTAAAGGTGAATGTAGGTGGGGAGTTAGGGAGGGGATAGGTCAGTCCAGCGAGGACGGACAGGTCAAGGGGGCATGATGAGGCTAGTAGGTAGGAGATGGGGGTGGGGCTTGAGGTGGGAGGAGGGGATAGGTGGGAGGAAGGACAAGTTAGGGAGGCGGGGACAAGCTGGGCTGGTTTTGGAATGCAGTTGTGGGAGGGGAGATTTTGAAGCTTGTGAAGTCCACATTGATACCATTGGGCTGCAGGGTTCCCAAGCAAAATATGAGGTGCTGTTCGTGCAACCTTCGGGTGGCATCATTGTGGTACTGCAGGAGGCCCAGGATGGACATGTCGTCTAAGGAATGGGAGGGGGAGTTGAAATGGTTCGCGACTGGGAGGTGCAGTTGTTTAGTGTGAACCGAACGTAGGTGTTCCACAAAGTGATTCCCAAGCCTCCGTTTGGTTTCTCCGATGTAGAGGAGGCCACAACGAAGACCTTCCACAACAAGCAGATGTTCACCTGCACATCTGCTAATGTGGTATACTGTATCCGCTGTTCCCGTTGTGGCCTCCTCTACCTCAGGGAAACCAAACGGAAGCTTGTGGATCGCTTTGCAGAACACCTATGCTCGATTCGCACTAAACAACTGTACCTCCCAGTCGCGAACCATTTCAACTCCCCCTCCCATTCCTTAGACGACATGTCCATCCTGGGCTTCCTGCAGTGCCACAACGATGCCACCCGAAGGTTGCAGGAACAGCAACTCATATTCCGCTTGGGAACCCTGCAGCCCAATTGTATCAATGTGTACTTCACAAGCTTCAAAATCTCTGCTTCCCCAATCACATACCAAAACCAGCCCAGCTTGTCCCCGTCTCCCTAACCTGTCCTTCCTCCCACCTGTCCCCTGCTCCCACCTCAAGCCCCATCCCCATCTCCTACCTACTAGCCTCATCACGTCCCCTTGACCTGTCAGTCCTCCCTGGACTGACCTATCCCCTCCCTAACTCCCCACCTACACTCACCTTTACTGGCTCCACCCCTGCCTCTTTGACCTGTCTGTCGCCTGTCCACCTATCTTCTCCTTTATCCATCTCCTATCCGCCTCCCCCTCTCTCCCTATTTATTTCAGAACCTCCTTCCCCTCCCCCATTTCTGAAGAAGGGTCTAGGCCCGAAATATTAGCTTTCTTCTGATGCTGCTTGGCCTGCTGTGTAGATCCAGCTCTACACCTTGTTATCTCAGATTCTCCAGCATCTGCAGTTCCTACTGTCTCATCAAATTTACCATCAGTTTAAGACTTCAATAAAAGAAATTTCAGAACACTTAAGGAACCCAGTCAGCTTTACCACCTACAGACTGGATTCTGCAATGAATTGTCCTTTTGCACAAGATTTTTTGAACTGGTAAAATTTTTTGAGGGTGGAATATATGGACAGGTATGTTATGGTATAAACGACTCGTCTAAGTCAAAATATAGAATCCTAACTTTAGAATGCTAGGATACTGTTATGTGTGCATGGATTCATGAGGGTTGATTTATGAGACAACAACATTTTGATACTTAGTAATGAATATTTATTCAAAGAATCAGTTCTGATTACAACATGATGAATACTGTATCATAGATGATATAGTTATTAAAAATAATTGTTACATGGCAATTCTATTTTTAAATTACAGCAATATTTAAATCCACCTTGAGAAACATTTGCATTTTCAAACAAATGCCACGAAATTGCACGAAATTTGAATTTAATATAGAAAATCCAGAATTAAGAGTCTAATGATGGCCATGAAACCACTGGTTCACTGATATAAAGAGTATACGTGTGACTCCAGACCCAGAAGTTTTAAGGCAGCTATAGTCTTACCAGACCATACAAAATGACTGGTGGTGGTTTAACCTAAGAGTCACCATGCCTTATGTGGGGTTATGAAGGAGAGTCATTCATGGTAGCCTCAGATCCAGAGCACTGTGATTGATTCTTAACTGCCCTCTGGAAAATCAGGGTTGGCAATAAATGCTGGCCCAGTAACGACCACATCCCATGAATGAATAACGATGAAAAACAATGCCTCCAATCTGTGCAAAAAAGGACTTGCTTATTTGCTGGATTTACTGGTAATGCACTATATGTCAAAATCCCTGTTGCTCTCAGCATTACCTGTGGGACTCTGTCACAGAAAGTCCCAGTAGGCAGCATTAGAAGGCTTTTTTTGTCATGCTGAAAGTTTTGATAATGGCACTGTTCATGCCTACATATCTGACTAATTCTCACATGTAAGGTGTCACAGATTGTACATATATGACAATCTGGCAACCCATAAATCAACCAGGCCTATTTGCCAAACATGTTTTTTTAAAATTTCACCAATGTGCAATGAGTTGTAAATGGAGTCAAATGATTAATACTGAAGAATGCCAAAAGCACCACCTACTGTGGTAGAGATAGTAGGAACTGCAGATGCTGGAGAATCCGAGACAACAAGGTGCAGGGCTGGATGAACACAGCAGGCCAAGCAGCATCATAGGAGCAGAGAGGC
>NC_063337.1:73445747-73495791 GCF_021869965.1 Rhincodon typus
GCCTCTCTGCTCCTATGATGCTGCTTGGCCTGCTGTGTTCATCCAGCCCTGCACCTACTGTGGTAATTTTGTATGGACTTGTGTGCAGAGCTGATTAGCATCTGGAAGGAAGGAGGCCTAATATCTGGTCCTCCTCAATGTCTCCTCAATGTCTATGGTATCAATGTAATCTGTAACCAGTTGCTAATATGCAATGAGCTGTATTTTATTATCCACAAGAGACTCTTCTAGTTAGACCAATGCATTGAATTGTTATGCCCATACAACATGGGTGGACAACGTCAAAATGATATTGCTGTAGATGTGTGCAAGATTCTCAAACAGATTTATCTGTCATTGTTTGGCAGCTGAAGATCCCTGTTGTATTGGGCTCTTTGGTACCAACTGCTGACAGCTGGCAGTTGAAGTAATTCGATGCCTCCAATCATCTTTTCTATGCAGAGTGTAAGGGCCTGTCTGGTAGAGGATTGGCCACAATGCAAACTTAATAAAAAGAGGCACTTTCCTTGCATAACAGGGTACAGTTTTTTGCATGAAAGTAGCAGATATGATTAACGTTAACTAATTAGGCATAATTACAGCAATCGGGAGCCAAAATGTCTCCATCAAGATCTTGTGTTCGACTAATCAATGCTCCACCAACATATCAACAGATTGGATGGAGCTAATGCAACTTCAACATTGTCTCTTTCAGAGCCTTATACAAAATAAAAATACTCAAGGAATGGCTACTAGGGGGAAAGTGATTCTTCCCTAATGACAATAAGAAAACCATTCAATGTAACTGAACAGTGCAACAATGAATGGTGTATGATCAACAGACATGTTATCAGCTGAGCAACTGGCAAGCTGAAAATGTGCTTCACATGTGTGGGCAGATCTGCTGTTGTTTCTCAGAATGCATAAGACATGTTGTTTAGACTGTTCATTGCATCTCAATACTCTGTACAGCAATGCACAGCAATATATCTGACCTGGTGGAGGAATGGAGTGCAGAGCGCAGCTTGTATTTGGGTTTCAAGGAAGAGGAGCAGGTCAGGATGATAAGGAAGATAAGATGGATGAAAGAGATGAGAGGCAATGCAGCACCAAACTGCTCATATCACTGTAGGATGCCAAGGAATGCCCTTACTGATTTAAGGTTCCTGTCATTGGCGCCAATGGACTGATGTGAGAAGCACAAACAACAGCCTTGCTTCATGCACACTTGCAATCAAACATTGAAACCTCAAATATTTCACTGTTATGACTTGCCAATTTATGTCTTTTCATGCAACATGATTGAAACTGAAGGCAGCAGTCACAACATAAAATGAATATACCCAGAAAATCTGGCAAACTCTGTGTCAAAGGAGACGGAATTAATGTTTCATGTCAATGCTCTTCCATTAGAAGAAATTAATTTGAAGTAAAGTTGATTGTTTATTGTCTGATATGAAGGTCGCTTCTTTTTAATTGCGTCACCACCAGGTTGTTGGGAGTGCATCTCAAATTGTATCTCAAATCGGCAGGAATGCCAAAATATCATTTAACCCATCATCTTCCTTTCCGTAGGAGTCAGCTGTGGAGTCTGTGGAGAGTCATATCTGGTACTCTTGCTCTTCATTTTATATTATGTTTCTCCTGCAGCAAGGGAAAGATCAGATTTACAGGTGAGTATAATGGTATGTGTTCACCTGATGGATGCAGTACATTTAGGATGGTAACTATCAATGATAGGCATAAAATTGCACTCAGATAATAGTGAGTGTGGTTGGTGCATGAGAACAAGAGAATAGAATGAGAAAGATTTTGAGGGTTCAAGGCAAATAAAGGTTAGGAGCGATCTGATGAAACAGGTTTGAGAAGGCATGAAATGGTGAGGTGATGAACAGAGGTTGCAAGTGAATGAGCAACTATCCTCAATTTACCTGGCCTGGTTTGGTAGTGAAAGTGCATCCTTTGCTGAATTAGATCACATGCAAGGTTAGATCAAATGGAATACAGGGAGAACTAGCCATTTGGATACAGAACTTGCTTGAAGGTAGAAGACAGAGGATGGTGGCGAAGGGTTGCTTTTCAGATTGGAGGCTTTGACCAGTGGTGTATCACAAGGATCGGTGCTGGGTCCACTGCTTTTCATCATTTACATAAATGACATGGATATGAACGTAGAGGGTATAGCTAGTAAGTTTGCAGATGACACCAAAATTGGAGATGTAGAAGACAGTGAAGAATGTTACCTCAGACTACAATGGGATCTTGATTAGTTGGGCCAATCGGCTGAGGAGTGTCAGATGGAGTTTAATTTAGGTAAATGTGAGGTTCTGCATTTTGGAAAGGCAAATCAGGGCAGGACTTATGCACTTAATGGTAAGGTCCTGGTGACTGTTGCTGAGCAAAGAGATCACGGAGTGCAGGTTCACAGCTCCTTGAAAGTGCAGTCCCAGATAGACAGCAGAGTGAAGAAGGTGTTTAGTATGCTTGCCATTCTTGATCAGTGCATTCAGTATAGGAGTTGGGAGATCACGTTATGGCTGTACAGGACATTGGTTAGGCCACTTTTGGAATACTGCATCCAATTCTGGTCTCCCTGCTATAGGAAAGATGTTGTAAAACTTGAAAGGGTTCAGAAAAGATTTACAAGGATGTTGACAGGATCGGAGGGTTAAGCTTTAGGGAGATGCTGAATAAGCTGGGGCTATTTTCCCTGGAATGTTGGAGGCTGAGGGATGATCTTATAGAGGTTTATAGAAACTTAAGGGCATGGGTAGGGTGAATAGCCAGGTACTTTGTCCCCAGGGTGGGGAGTCCAAAACTAGACGGCATAGGTTTAAGGAGAAAGGGAAAAGATTTAAAAGGGACCTAAGGGACAACATTTTCATGCAGAGGGTGGTGTGTGTATAGAATGAGCTGCCAGAGGAAGTGGTGAAGGCTGTTATAGTTACAACATTTAAAAGGCATCTGGATGGGTACATGAATAGGAAGGGTGTGAAGGGATGTGTGATAAATGCTGGCAAATGGCACTGGATTTATCTAGGACATCTGGTTGGCATGGGCAGGTTGGACCGAAGGATCTGTTTCCGTGCTGTACAACTCTACAATTCTATGAATCTAATTTATTCTGTTCAACCCATGGACCAAAAGAACTGTTGATGTTAGAACTGATCAAAAGAGCTGTCACTGAAGTGAAGTGCAGCCTTCACCCACTGAAGTTTAGCTCAAACTGTCCTTCGGCTGCGTCTATCCCCAACGCTTCTAACCTTGATCTTTATAAACTGAGATTGAGATTGTGCTACATGTGTCCACCAATCCCACTGCTATGGGATGCTGACAAACATCTATTACTGAAAGTAAAATACTAATGAAATGGTTACATTAGAAAGGAACCATTGGATGAACACAACCTTTCTCCAGGTTTCCTATATTGTATCACCCAAATTTCTATTATATTTCCAAGTACATATCAGGACAATGATGCTAGGAATGCAGATAAGAGCATAAGAACATAAAACCCAGGTGTAGGAATAGGCAATTCAGCCCATCAAGCATGCTCCCCATTTAATAAAATCATTGTTGATCTTATCTTGGCCTCAACTCCACTTTCCTGCCCATACCCCATAATTATTTAACCCATTATCAATTAAAAATTGGACTATCTCCTCCTTAAACTTATTCAATGTCCCAGCATCAACCATACTCTGGGATAATCAGTTTCACTGATTCCCATAGCTTTGAGAGATATAATTCCTCCTCATCTCTGTTTTAAATCTGCGACCCCTAGCCTAAAACTATGACCTCTCATTTTAGATTGCTCGATAATGGAAACGTCTGCTCTATATCTACTTTGTCAATCCCCTTTAGAGTCTTATATGCCTCAATTAGATTTGCTTCCATTCTTCTAAATTCTAGCAAGTGTTGGCCAAAAACTGTTCAATCTCTCCTCATAAAACAAGTGTTTTATCTTTGGAATTAATCTAGTGAACTTTTTCTAATTACCTCCAAAGCAATTACATCCATCATCAAGGGGCCAGAATTGTGTAAAAATGTCCAGATGCAGTCTCACCAATGTCTTGTATGTTTGCAATAACACTTCCTTACTGTTATACCTATTTTAGCAATAACCAAAAATCCATTCATCCTCATTATTACCTGCTGTATCTACATAATAGCTTTCTGTGATTCTGGCCCGAGGAAACCCGGATTCCTCTGCACCAAAGTAATTTGAAGTTTCTCTCCATTTAAACAAACAGTTGCGTTTTTATTCTTCTGGGCAACATGGATAACCATACATTTATTTGTGTTAAACTCCATCTGCCAAATTTGGTCCATTTACCTAACCTATCCATAACCATATGCACTGAGAATTGTTTCCCTGTGAGGCTGGCATCTTCAGCTGTGTTATCTGACATTTGCTTTCAGCCTGGTACAAGTCAATTCAATAGTATAGCAGCATATTACAAATAGCAGAGTTAAGTCCACTTTTATGCAAGTCAGGCACATGTAGATCCCTGTTGTGTGCAAGAATTTTCCACGTCCTAATTCTTTACTTAAGCTTCAATCTAAAATAGTCACCTTGCAGGGAAATTGTATTGAAATCCCAATTGCTTGTCAGCATGTCATCACACTCACAAGCATAGTTTATGACTCCTTATCTCAGATATAGCCACTCCACTGGCTTAAACCTTGCTTTTCCTGCATTACACTTCTGACTTTTCACTCCTTAACCCTGACAACGCATTTCCACTCCAACTGAAGTGATTTGTATATATACAGCATTTATAGCATTTATGAGTGATGCAAGTTGAAACTGCAAGCAATGCTTGATACATGAAGAGTGATTGCTCCACTTGGCCTTAGCTGCAGTTTCCTGATTACAGAGATTACAACAAGTATACCTGAAGAGGGTTAAGTGTGGCCTTAGATAGCATGAAATCTACTCCACACAGAAACTGCTAGAAATACATGGCAGGTCTGGCAACATCCGTGGAGAGAGAAACACTGTTAACATTTTAGACTGTGATCTTTCAAGTGAACTGAGAAAGTTTAGAACTATAATTGCTTTCATGGAATTGATGTGGGAGAGTGTGGAAAATTAACCAATAGGAAGGTTTGTGATGAGGCAGTAGACAGAGATATTAAATGACAAAGGAGTTAGTGGGGCAGAACTAATGGGAGTGTTAATGATAAGCGATAGTAAATAAAGAAGCGAAAGATGTCCAGGAAAGTTGTGAATGGCAGACTAATAAACAGCTGATGCCTGTAAACAAAATGAGGAAAACAAGACAAAGGCTGACATATGGAAAAGAAAATGGAGCAAAATGGTAGAGCAAAAATTTTACAGCAGTCTGAAGTTGCTAAATTCAATGTTGAGTACAAAAGTATGTACACTGCCTTGTGAGAGCTAAAGCGCTGAGAAACTCAATGTCTTTGTTGGAAATGTAGGCGCGTTAAGACATTTTCTAATCAACCTAGCACACTTCTGAAGCAGACAGAATGAAATTGTTCCTTCGGGCAGGCTTCACTTGAACTGTGCTGGGGCAGCAAATTGAAAAACAAGGAACTGTGAATGCTGGAAATCTGAACCTCGGCCTCCTGGTTCAGAGGTTGGGATGATACCACTGTGCCACAAGAGCCCTGAGGAAAACAAAATCAAAACAAACTGCTTAGAGAAGTTATTACATAACTTTGGAGCAGGCAGGACCTGAACCAAGGCTTTCTAACCCAGAGGTAGAGCTCTGAAGGGTCAATGTAACAGCTCCTGAATTGGTTGAGAGGAAATGATGCTCAGACTTAGGATGAGCGAGCTGACCATGACACTATGGTACAGGGAGCAATTCAAGTGGAGAGGAGATGGCAATATAATCATGCTAGGGGATAGTATAATTAAGAGATAGATATGGTTCTCTGCAGCTATGAGCATGAATTACAAAGGCTATGCTGTTGCCCATTGCCAGCATTTCAGGAGTCTCCCTGGGACTGGAGACAAACTAGAAGAGTGAGGGGAGTGATACAGTTGTTGTCATCCACATTAGTGCTCAGGACATCAGTAGAACTAAAAAGGAGTTTGTGCTGGAAGAATTTGAAGAGTAAGGAGATAAATCAAAAAGCAGAATCTCCAAGTTAATAGTCTCAGGATTACTATCTGAGCCACAGGGACACAGGCATTGGGTAAATAAAGTCAAGGAGTTATATGTATGCCCCAAAGATTGCGTCAGTGGAAAGGATTTCAGTTAGTGGGTCACTGAAAACGGTATTGGGGTAGAATGGAGTTGTTCTGTTGGATGGGTCTCATTTGAACTCTGGTGGCCCAATGAATTGAATAACTAGAATGCAACAAAGGACTGCAGGTGCTGGAAATTTGAAATGAAAACAGAACCTGCTGGAGAAACTGAACAGGTCTCACAGCATCTGTGGAGACAAAACAGAGTTACATTTCAGGTCCAGAGGGCCTTCTTCAGAACTTGAATGGAATTGAATATCAAGGCATGTAGAGGTGGCTTTAAATTAATTGATTGGTGAATTTTTTTTGGGAAAGGGGAAATATAGGTTAATAAAGCAACATGGTATGGCAGAATTACAAGGCAGCTGTTTGAATAATGATTCCCGGCATAGGTTAGGAAGGGACAGAGTTTTCACATATCGAAAGTCAGCAGTAAATAAGGTCAAAGGGAGAAAAAGTAAGAAAGGGGCAAAATTGATGATTCTCTACTTGAATGGACATTGTATTCAAAGAAATAAATAAACAATGCCACAGATACAGGTTATTGAATATAATCTTAGAGCTATTCTGAAGACATATTTACAAGGAGATCAAAGCTGGGAACTAAACAAATTCTGGGGCATGTGACCTTATAAATGGAAAAGCAAGAAGGAACGTGTGGTGAGATAGCTTTGTTCATAGGGATGAAATAAGTATGGTGGCAAGAAATGATTTTGGATTGAAAAATGCAGAATTCATGGAGATAAGAGGAAGAGCCTGGTGGGAGTAATCTATAGACCCACTGATAGTGGCTATACTGTAGAATAGAGAATACATCAGTAGATAAGTGAGGGCAGCACATTAATCATGGATGACTTTAATCTTCATGTAGTTTGGAACAGATAGATTGGCAGAGTTAGCTACAAGGAAGAATTCATAGACTGGAAGCATTTCAGGATTGTTGTGCATCTCAGGTTCAGGCATACATTATCACCCTTTTCAGCATTACGATGGGCAGCATTTGTAATTTGTTATTGGGTGACTGGTTCATTTGTTGATGGGTTTATTGAAAAAGATACAAACTGAGCTCTTCCCCAGTGTGAAGTTGCCTTCCAGGCAAGGAATGGATACAGAGAGAAAGGCAAAAACTAATGTTGGTACTACACTATAGATCCACAATAAAGCCCTTGTAAATCTCTGAAGGTCTTTTGCTAATTAGAGACACAGACATTGGTTTGTTAAGCAGACTGCAATGGCTAATGACAAAGATGTTAACATGAGAAGAAGGTGAGGAATTAAAATGGCAGCCTATTTGAAGTTCAGGGTAACATTTACAAACTGAACGGAGGTGGTCTACAAAGCAATCACCTTACTATTCTCTTCACGTTTAACAAGAAAAGAAAGGTCAGAATCAAAGTATCAAGATACATGGAGGTACATTTTAATATTCATTCAGTCTGTGATGTAACACAACATGTATTATTAAGACCAGTCTAAAGGAATAAAAGAAAATATTGTAGAGACATGAATAATAGCAGATGAGCACAGAAGTATAGTGTATAAAGGAATAAAAACTGAATGACATTGGTACTCCATGAATGACGCAAGAATGGCTAATACTGGAGAATGAATCATTTTGTCTGCTAAGATTCACGCATAAGAGGTTTGATTTTACCAGCCCTGCATTGAGAGGCCTGGAGGGTGGGGGGGATGATTAGAAATTGGTAAGGTAATAAAGAAGGATGGAGTGCTCAATTCTTTCTTGTTGGTATGGCATTTTGCTAGTTGTGTGGGAAGATGTAAATCTGCCTTCCTGCCCAGAGTACTATTGTGCTTCTCAAGTGACCAAGTAAGTCCCTCTTCCTGTTGCTGCTGACAGTTTACCCTCAGTAAATTGGACCCCTGCAATGTGGAAAAAAAAGTTCTGGCTGTCACCCAGCAGGCTTGAGGCTGGGGAATATCCCAATTTACTCTGTGGTGTTCAGAATGTGTTACAACCTACTTTTTCACCTTCCCACCCATTGCCCTTTGCTGGGGTTAGAAAATGTAAAACTTGCAAGCGACACATGCTGTTCTGCCTTAACCAAATATAGATTTCTGTAGATAGTCATAGAGCCAAAAGCCATTTTAGAAGCAACTGGCTGCTGCTAAGAGGAAACTGTTGGATATTTATACTGGGCAAGCAGAGTAGATTAAAAGCTACAGCCTCAGCTATTCACAACAAATGCACTTTTTGAAAAAAGGGGCTTAATCACTAAACAAAAATTAACAATGCTGTGACCTTGAAAAACTGATAAAGACTTCCTTATAATTCAATTAGAAAAAGAATTTTCTAAAAAAAAACATTTATTCTCATAACACCTAAAATGTAAATGCAACAAACACCCATCCCAAAACACACAAACGTATACACAAAAAAAAAGATGATTTTGCGTGACACAATATGCACTAAGACTACAATGTTACAAAATCAAGACACTGATAGAGGTTACTAAACTGAAGTATTCCTTCTCTTGGTTCTTTGAAGACCAGAGGTTGGAAGCTTCTGGCTTTCTCAGATGCGGAACTTCCATAGGGAAGTTGTAATCTTACAGGTACCACAGGCAGAATTTTTGTGTTCCCTTTACTGCCTGTCATAAATTTGTTTGTGTGGAAGAGGTATGTGTTGTTTTCCTCCATGTGTGTGTTTCCCAATCAAATAATTCCACCACTAGGTTTTGAGAGTCTTAAAACAAACGATTTTTTAAAAATTCAAAAATTCACTCTAAAAAACACAAATGGCTGAATATTTTGGCTAAGTATCAATTTCCACCAGTTTCTTAGAGGGTTTCTCTTCACAAGGCCTAGCAAGTTTTCTTGTGCTATTTTCCCATGCTTGCCTCATTATTTACCTACCCCTCCCATCTCAACAATTGCTAGCCTGATGCTCCCACTTGCTATAGCCAGAAGTTCTTGCTACTGCAGGCATATCTTCATATTCAAATGGCTGTTGCACATCCAGATCAGTGCTGGCATTTTGGAACAGCCCTATATGGCTGCAGAAAATTTGATGGACAGGATGGCAGACAAAGGGAAATTTGCATCCCGTTTTGTGGATAAGGATGTGGAGATCATTGTGAACAGGGTGATACAGAGCAATGATGTCCTCTTCCCCCAAGACCCCCAAGCAGACCATTGTCTGAGATCGACCCATGTGTCAGTGCAATTTCAACAATTCAGATGAAGTTCAGAAGGTCAGAAAGAATGTCTGGTCTGCCAGAGTAAGTGCTACCATGATTGCCTTGCTACCACACACTCAGTCTATCTCTACTACTGTACCCACCTCCCACCAAACCTCATGCTCTACAAAGCTCATTGTCGCTTGCAACAGCCCGAGACCACTGGCTCTGCATGCTCTCTGCTCTGCCTAATCCCTGACTTGGACCACCTCACCTGCTCTCTTCCAACTACATCAGTACTGACAGCTGTGCCATTCAATGTCATCTCGCTCAATTCTTCCAATTCTCTCAATTCAGGAGAAAAGATCTGAAAGAGCTTGGACAGGTGGCAGGGTGCTGAGCATTCAGCTCCTCACCCCCTTTGAGGAGACAATCTTCACCCTCATTGGCAAGGACCGGGATCCTGCAGCGATGCAGCAATATTTTTGTATCTACACTATACTTCATTGTACTGCAACTTTTATAATCACCACCCTGACAATGTATTTTTCACCTCCCTGTATTATATAACCCTCAGTTACTTCCTCTCTTTCATGTTTTGATGGTATCAGAGGCAGGTCCACATTGGGCAAAGTCAAGAGGTTGTTACTTTGAAGTTGAATATGTATGGAGGTAGGATACAAGTAAATTTAATTAACCTTTTTCATTGCCTGAGTGGAAGATCTGTTTTCACTGCATGATTTGATTGGTTTTAGGCAGGGTCCTTTCTTCTTGCTCAATGTAATCCTTCTGTGTTGCTTGGCATAGACTGCCTTATGTGATTACCTTGTTTATTAATAAGGCATTGGCTACCCAACCTTCGTATGTACGTAGTTTCAGTCATGCAATGGTATTCTACTGTCCACATGATGAATTGGAGATGGTGTTATTAAAACACAATGAGAGGGACGTTCGATATTCCACTGAAACTTCAATTTAAACCATTCCCACTTAGTGGCTTTGTTTAAAGTTCATGTTCACGGAGACAACAGGTTCAATAGTACTTTTCCTTTAAATCTCTTCCATCAAGCTAGCATGGGGTTGGTTAGCTTAGTCGGCTGGATGGTTGGTCAGTGATGCCAATAGACAGAGTTCAATTCCTGTACTGGCTGAGGTTATCATGACCCTCACTAGTGGTATGGTAAACCACAGGTTAATCCATCACCTACCATCTCTCCGCAATGAGAGAGGAGGACTATGGCAACTTCAACTTGAGTTAATTTGCTCCTGAGAAACTTAGTCATATCCTGACACATTGAGCAGTACTTTTTGGGCCTGTCTGGAACTATTTAAAAGGCAAGCTGGAGATTTTAATTAGGTTGGGCAGCAAAGGTTCAGTTTCCCAATGGCAGATAAAAATTGTCCTGTTAAGTTCTTAGAAGCTTACAGATAAGGTAGGGGGCTGCAACTGTGTGGGATGCTCCTCGGATGGTTGGTATGGACTTGTTAGGCTGAATGGCCCTCTTCCACACAGTAGGGATCCTGTGATTCTAGTAATTGCAGAAATTTCATCTCACCCAAACTTGGAGGAAGGAGTCTATCCCACCAGGCATACATCTTATAAATATAATGGGGTTGGTAAATTAATGTGCTTCCCATTTATGCCTGACAAGATTGTAGCTGTGAGAGTAATTCCAGTGGGCTTGTGACATGATGAGTATTTAAAACATGCTAATGAATTCATAACAGGTTCCCAAATACAGGTACAATCTTGCCAGGCACAAATGGGAAGCACATTAATTTACCAACCCCACTATATTTATAAGTTGTATGCCTGGTGGGATAGACTTCTTCCTCCAAGCTTGGGTGAGATGAAATTTCTGCAATTACTAGAATCACAGGATCCCTACAGTGTGGAAGAGGGCCATTCAGCCTAACAAGTCCATACCAACCATCCGAGGAGCATCCCACGCAGTTGTAGCCCCCTACCTTTTCTGTACAGCCCTGCATTTCCCGTGGCTACTCCACCCTGCCTGCACATCTTTGGACTGTGGGATGAAACCAGAGTACTGGAGAAAACCCATGAAGACACAAGGAAAATGTGCAAATTCCACACAGACAATCACTCAAGGCTGAAATCAAACCTGGCTCTCTGGCACTGTGAGGCAGCAGTGCTACAGCCATCGTACCAACCCATATAACGAATGTGATTCTTGCACAAACCCTGACAGTGTTATAGACTCTCTTTGTTGATCGGCTCATGAAATGTCATATTCAGCCTTGCTTGTTTTTGTTGTTAAACACTTAAGAGTTCTGGGGTGAAGGCCTGACTGGGTCAAGATTGCCCAGCAAGGCAGGCACATTAGCTATCATGAATAAACTTGACTGAGGTTGAACTCAAAAAAGGGGTGCCAAATCCAAAGGTCATCTTTTGTTGTTATGTCTTCATTCCTTACAAACTTTTGCTGAAAAGCTAACGTGTTTTTTTTTTCTAGTTATAATGGAAGATCATTAACATGACATTGCATGAGCTATTGAATGTTGCTTTATGTTTCATCTTTTAAGTGTGAACTCTATCAGGTATGTGGCAGGCAGAGCTAGTAGTGGTGCCTGTCATTCAATTGTATTGGTGGCTGCAATGAAGTGAGAGACATTGATTGTATATGAGAGAACTGTTGGTGATGTCTAACATCAAAACACCTATGTAAAATCCTCTGCAGTGGCAAACATATAATGTTAACTTATACTCATATGGCATTGGGCTGGCAGGGTAACATAGCCTAACTGAGTGCAGCAGGTCATTCATCCTCTTACAGCACTGGAGTCAGGTTCTCTTGAGGTACTCTTTGGTGCTAAACTCTGCAGTCACCTTTACCCAGGCTGCCTTTGTCAGTCAATGATGCTATTCCTCAGCTAAAGCACTTCACTTCATTCCTGGAATGTCTTCAGCCTTCAGGAGAACCTCTAGGGGATGTCACTTGGGGATGTGATGCCACTTTCTCCCTTGCCTCTGACATCTCCTGAGGTGGGTGGGGTAATGAGCAGACGATGAGTGATGTTCCTGGGTTGCAGAGTGTGAAGATCTGTCTGGATGCCTTTTAAAGATTGCAACTGGATGCTGGAATGTGCCAGCAGACTTCAGAACTTCCTAGCCATAAACTCTGATATGTTATCCATACACATGTGTGCAAAAATCTGAGAAGAACGTGATTGTGCAGGGAGACCCTGTCCCCATGTGGATGAACCTCTCACTTTTACACCCTCCTTCACCCTTAGTCTCAAAAAGAGAATGTCAGCTCAATGTCTCTGTTGAGAAAACACAAACAGAAGTCACCCAGCACTCCAGCGAATCCATTTTGTAAGGGCACACCATCCATTATTCCATTTTGTTTTTTTTTAAAGTATAGCATCCACTGCTCATTCATCTTTAGAGTACTTTTTTATGATCTGATGGGTAACCTATGATGGGGTAAATGCTCTTCCTCACCTTTAAACAAACCTCCCTGCTTCTAAACTCTATGCCTCAGCTTATGAAGGCATGTATACAAAATGCCTTTTTAACCAATTTATCTCCTAGTTCCTGCTAACTTAAGGGACCAGTGGACATGCACATCATGGTCTCTCTGGTCCTCTGTGCTTCCCAGGATACTGCCTAACTTGCCTCCATTCTTTTGTTTACTTTTAAGAATGGCGCTTAATGTAGGGCCCACATCTGCCAATTAACAGTTTGGTTCATTCAGCTTCACCAAACCCTGAAAAGTGAAGAATGCAGGAAATCATATTGTTCAAACCTCACATACCAGCCTCCAGCACCCTGTATCACTGGTTTGTTTGGGGTCATTTGAGGCTCCACACATTAAAAAGCACTTAGGAATCTCAACACTTCCTGGGGACTTGATGAAAATGAATTATAGCCTAAACTTTTCAGTGTCCTTATGCCAAGATTATAACAATAATCAGGAAAATAATAATTTTCTGGGCCTGTGGAATTCCTCTTAGTTTCTTGAATTTTGTTGAGTTTCCAAAATGCAGTAAAAGAAAGACTGGTATTTGGCACATAACTTTGCAGAGGTCATGTATATCTGACAGGAATGCCTTTAAACTTTAATGTCGGACATTCTGTTAAGAAGTGCCTAAAGCATCTGACAAGAATATCTCAAGTGATGATAATATGGGAAACTCAAGTGTCTGACAAGAAAGTTTGTATATTGATTTGGAAATTTTGAGCGACCAAGGACCTTTTTCATTGATTTCAGAGCTCAAGAGAATCTGATCATGTATATTCCAAATTTAACCCAAGATTCATATACTTTCAATGAAGAAATTACTTCAGAGTTTTGGCTTATGGTGCACAAACGAGCTACTAGATTAATAGAAACCAACCTTTAGAAGGTCAGTGAAAATAACACTCTTTTTCATTGATGGTTAAAGTTAAGAGCAGTGTCCAAATATCAAGAGTGATGACAAAATATACATAGGATTAGGGATAACAATTTTTATTATTTCACAAATTTTATTTTGAGAAATAGGCAGAGAAAGAGATTTGATACAATCTCAGTTAAATTATTAGAATTTTAATTAAATCCTGCCCCTTCTGACTGTTCCCTTTTTGTTGAGGTTCACTCAATGGATTTATATGGCATATTTTAGAGTTTCAGGATAACTTTTCCTGTCCCAAGCAGGATCTACTAATTTTGCTACTCTGATATAGTTCACTCACCTTTCACAACCTCAGGGGACAATGGTGACGAATAAAGACAAGCCATTTAAGATGAGAATGAAGAGGAGATTCTTCACTCAGAGGTTGGTGGATCATTGGAATCCTCTATCCATGGGGGTTGAAGAAGTTCAGTCGTGGGATAAATTAATGACACAGATCAATAGGTATCTAGATACTGATGACATCAAGGGAACAAGTATAGCCCATGAAGATGGCATTGAGAAAGATGAACAGCCATGATCTAACATGAGTGAACAGGCCCACAAGGATGAATAGCCTACTCTTGCTCCTATGTTCCTTATCTATTTAAATGATGTTTATTGAGGTCTAAATAGTGGTCAAGAAGGACATCACTGACCTTCTTTAAATAGTGTCATATGATCTTTTGCATCCAACTAAAAACACAGAGTCTCAGTTCAATGCATATCCAAAAATGTTTGTTAAGTATGACTGTTAAAAATACGAAGCTTGCAGTCATTAAATTCCTTTGAACTGTACAGGCTTTGCAGAAATGGAACAAACAAATAAATTATCTTTATAGATTAGATAGTAAACAGTAAGCAGCAGAGTTATGTATGATAAAAATACCTGCATTTTCTCCATCAGGTAATGAAATGAAAAATGAGTTGTTGATATTCAAGGATCAAAATTACACAAGCAGTAATATTTTGAAATTGAAGCATACTAACACACTTACTGCATATGCAAACTGAAATACAATGCAATTGAGAAAGCGCGGAAAGTAAATTGCTTGGTGCCGAACTCTGATTAATCATTGTTCTGTCTGGGGATATATACTATTGTTTTGTTTTGTCAGCTTTAAGCAGTTTGAAAGTAGAAGCCTCATCGTTTACAGCTTTGTAAGCATCATTTGGCATTTGGTTAATGGATGTGAATGAATCTACGAGTTTCAAATGTTCTTGCAGTACCTAGGCATGAAAAGATCTGATGTGGACAATTTGAGTTTTTACAAGAATGATGTTCAGCAAATTGATTTTTGATTTCACTTGTGCATCTATGGTGTTGCATATTCCTCAGGTCATTAATGTTTCCAAGAGGATCTCAACTCTCATCAGTTCTACAAAGACATCAGAATATCCCAAATACATAAAGTTATTAACTCCAGTCAATGCCAATATCATTCATGCTCGATCAGTACAATAGACTTGGGGAAATTTGAATTTGGAACAGCGTACCTATTAATGCTTGATGAAGATGTTATGTAGAAGAGATAGTTAAGCTGAGTCGCATGTTGAAAAAAGGCTGATTGAATACATTTTATACAGTTTTGAATATTTCCCCTTACCAGTTACTGTGAGAGCTGATATTGCTACTGAGCTCCGTAGTAAGCTTTTAACTATTGGCCTTTATTTCACAATTTAAGAGCCTCAATAGGCCTGAGGGAATGCAACTTGGCTGCCTCCTTATCTGCCCACTCTAATAAGGGGATAACTCTTATGGGCAGGAAAACACTGCATTAACCATCATATTTTGCTTTGCATACCTCTCTGCTTTCATTTTGTTATGATAGTAGTAGATATTGACTATCGAATCATCTGATCATCTGATTCTTATACCTAAGACATTTACTGGACAAAAAAGTGGTTTTTGAAAAGGTCAATATTAAACCTAAAATGGCTGTCTTAATCAAGCAAAGTCCAAGAACCCCATTTACAATAAGCAAAACAATCTGCAGTGAAATTACCATTATTTTCAAACACACTGCAACCAAGCAATGAAGTTAGCACTGATAAATTTGCACTTTTATTTCAATTCACATTTCCATGAGTATTTCCTGTCTAATACGTGAAATTTGCCTGTTGAGTATTCAGCTTGGAGAGGCAATGGTGTTATTCTCAAGAATCCATTGCTTTGAGCAGCAGAGGACAAAAATAACATGGAATGGTAACAGCAAGGATTGAAAGACTCTCTGTCTCCCTGCCTGTTTCTATCAGCATATTGAAAACAGTACCCAGTAAAAAAGCAAATTGAGCAACAACTAGTTACTGAGAAATATTTACAAATGTTGCCAGCACTGAGAATACCAGTCAGTAATCAAACAATTGTGGTCTCAAGTTAAAAATCTAGCACCTCAAGGACTGCAAAGAACTTCAAACTACACAGTCTTTATGTTTCCTGACTGTACCAGACACTTTGCCCATTTTGAAACTATTGCCTGTGTTTTTGTATGTGTTTGATGTTACACTTATTAGTCTTTTTCAGGGTTAGGGACGAAGAATTCCTCTTTTTTCCTACAAGAAAACTTTACAATTGGCATTTTCATTTTGATCTTGTTAATTATATTCTTTTTTCAACTGAAGTATGATAGCTGCATACTGAAACAAAAAAAATTGTTGTAATCAGCCAAGAGGGGTTAAAAAGGGGAGCTGATTCCTCCCTCTCACCTGACCATAACAATATACACTGTCTGTAAAATTCCTCTATGGAAACTGAGGCAGAGTAACCAGAATATTGGCTAATGGATCTTTAAAATGTTTCTGCTTAGCCTATACTTACTCCAGATGGAAGTCTAGTGATATGAGTTGCAATTTCTTACGGAAATCCTTTGATAATATAGAGGCAGTGAATGGGAATAGCGGATGTCATTCCTTTTATTTGTTTCTTGGAATTCAATATTTCCCAGGTATGGAAAATAGGAACATCTACCGTCTAATGACTCTACAGTTGTAAACAACATACGACATAAACAACTTCATGAGAAAATTGCTATTCATATAAAACAGCACAACTACATGAATTTCTTGCCCAACAGAAACCATTTGGTTGGAGAGGCTTCAAATCTGTAAAAAAAACCTTTCCAGGCAACATTTCATCCATTATTTTTCTTCCCTTCAGAATTAAATATCAAGGGCTTGACATCAGATGACAGGAAGCCCTCAGCTCTTTGAGTGCCATTTGATTGTTACGCCAGTGGAATCATAATGCAAAGGGCATCAGTTTCACTGGGATCTGTACTCGAAGAAAGAAAACTCCAGGTACCTGATGAAATAAGTATGGAAAACTGACTACTGTTTGTCAAGTCTTTCATCGCATCTTGGAAACTATCCCATGAAAAGCATACCGAAGACAAAAAATGCTGGAAATCACAATGGGTAAGGCAATATCCATGGAGAGACAGCAAGTAATGTTTTGAGTCTAAATGACAATATAGTTGGGTACCAAAGACATTTTCACTGGGGTAACTGTGTTCTAACAGCAGAGTCAAGTTGTTGGTCTGGCTACAATTTATTCATCAACTGAACGGATACACGGACCGCCTATAGGTCTTAAATTACTGATCAGATTGTAATGCACTGAACAAAATAAAAGGGAAACTTGGGGTTAGTAATTGTACCGTGCACAATTATCACGTTGTAGGTATCATGCTTTGCCACTGCAAGGCAATATTAAAGCAGTGAGTGCTTTTGAGCTGTGGCTTGTCATTGAGAAGCGCGTTCAAGTTATCAAAGTGCTCTCACAACAAAGCAATCAAACTGTTTTTTATAGTAATCGGCATTTGAAAGGATAGACCATTTTAAATATAGGCCTAACTTAGGACTGAAATAAGGCATTGTATACTATACTGTCATTAAAAAACAGCACAATGTTCAATTTACTGGGAGCAATACTATGGGAAATGTATTAAAATTTATGAATATTTTCTCAACATATATTTTTTTTCTGGGGTAGAAATAGACAGGCTTGATCAATTGAGAAAAGGAATATCTTTTTGTTGAAAATCTGTTCAGCAGCCAATTATTTTTGAATATAATAATAGGAAGATAGAATGGACTGCAGTGTTTTAGTCACTGAGTTTGTGGAAAAAGAGCATTTCTCCAGTGATATTTCTCTTGCCTCTAATCAGTATGAATCTATACAGCTATGATGCTGTGAATGTTCAAAAATGCCAATTCTAAAAAAAGCTTTAAATTAATAAATTGTGATAGTCAAACTCCTAACTAATTATGACTCTTAAAAAGATTAATTGCCAAGTACTGAATATTAGAGTATGATCCATTTGACTGTAAAAGAATTTTTGAATTGAATTCATTATAATTAGATTCTGTGTCAGAATGATCAATGGTTTACTCTGATGCCATATGGTCAGTATTGAAAATGACAAGGAATTAATGGATAATGATTGCATTACTACAAATTAAAACAGCCCTGATGGGATTTTCTACCTCTTAGCTTTGAAATCGAGGTGTAAGTTATTCAACCTTGCATATCTCCTTAAGGAGGTCTTGTGCCAAGGTAGCTACATGAGCAAGAAGCTCTTAGTTGAAGTCTTAACCCAAAAGTTGGTAACATGGACAAGCAGGTTGGGTACCAACCTGGAGGTCTTTCCAACACATGCCAATAAAAGATGGTAAGGGTGAGAGAGACTCCTGGCCATAGAGAGATAGAAAGAACTGCAGATGCTGGAATCAGAGTCGATACAGTGTGGAGCTGGAGGAACACAGCATGTCAGGCAGCATCAGAGGAGCAGGAGGGTCGACATTTAGGGCCTGGATAATTCATCAGGACTGGGGCATCCTTGGAAGAGCCCTCACTGTGGGGTTATAAGTCACTCGATATAGCAATAACTGCAGATGCTGGAGTCAGAGTCAATACAGTGTAGATTTGGAGGAACACAGTAGGTTAGGCAGCATCAGAGGACCAGGAGTGTCGACATTTCTGGCCTAGACCCTTCATCAGGACTGGGCAAGGGTCCTGATGAAGGGTCTAGGCCCAAAATATCCATTCTCCTGTTCAGTTCTTGCTATCTCCGAGTGACTTATAACTCTACTGTGGAGCCTCTTCCAAAGAAACTCCTGGCCATCTTTGCAATGGAAAGAAAGTTGAAACCTTTAACATCACAATGCAAAGCTCTCGAATTAAACAAGCCTGCAAAAACTGCATGATGCGACTGAAACCTAGACTCGCTAAATGATCTGTGACCACCACACATATGTTCTATTCAATCAATTTGTCTTTTGTTTGTAGAAAGTACTAGCAATAGGAATAATAGTTGAGGGAAAATAAACTAGCAGAAAATGGCAAATTTCAATAAAGTTTGCAGCTTTGAATGATTGTGGTATAACTGCCTGAGTAGATCATTTGCTATAATGTTTTCTAAATAACTTACTTTAATAAATGCTATATCTGTCCACATAACAATAACTACACTGCAGAAACAGCTTATAAAATATGAAGCGTTTTGGGTCATGCTTGAAGTGTCTTGGGTCATGCTTAAGATAAGATTAGGTGACATAAAATAAAGTCAGTTCCTCCCTAAATACTTGTCCAATGTTTTTATTTTATATGAAAATGGACCAGTGACGGATTAGCTGTTGTGTAATTTGGCAATAAACTTGTTCAATTGTAAAAACAGTTGAAATTTCAACTCCTGGGCTTTAATCTGTGATTTGAATTTAAAAAACAGACAAATGGAATAGACTTTGAATAGATCTAGCAACTTAAAACTGGGCATCTGTGAGCCACTGTAAGCCATCAGCAGGAGCAGAATCATAATTCAACACATCTGCAACCTTGTGGCCCATTAACACAGGAGATCAAACCTGATTTAATGAAGAGTACTGGAGGGCATGTTTGGTTTAGCACCAAGCAAACCTAAAATTGATAGCTCAACTTGCTGAAGATACAACATATAATTACCCAAATGCCAAGCAGTGGAAGTAATAGGCAGGACTAAGCAATCCCACAGCCACTGGATCAAATTTAAGCACTTCAGTCCCGCCATATCTTATTCTGAATGACAGTGGACAATTCCACAACTGATAGGAGGTGGAGGCTCCCTTAGCAGAGCTAGCTGTGAAGAAAAACCTGAAGTATTTGCAACAGTCTTCAGTCTGAAGTACTGTGTGGATAATCCATCTCAAATCCATCCTGAAGTCCACAAAATCACTGAAGCCAGTCTTCAACCAATTTGATTCACTCCAATGTTATATCAAGAAATTACTGAAGATGTTTGACATTGCAAAGAATATGGCCCCTGAAAACATTTCAGCAATAGTGCTTGTGCTCCAGAATTAGCCACGCCCCAGGACCAAGTTGTTGTAATAAAGCTACAGCACTGGCATGAACACAGTAATGTCGAAAATTACCCAGGTATGTTCTGTACAAAAATATGACTTCGCCAATTATTGCCTCATCAGTAGATTCTCAATGATCAATAAAATGATTGAAGAAGTAATCGACAGTGCTGTCAAGTGGCATTTGCGAAGCAATAATCTGCTTACTTATGCTAAGTTTGGGTTCTATCACGATTACTTAGCTCTTGAACTCATTATAGCTTTGGGACAAACATGATCAAAAGAACTGAACTTCCGACATGAGGTGAGTGTGATTGTCCTTAACAGCAAGGCAGCATTTGACCAGCTAAGGCATCAAGGATTCCAAGCAAAACTGGAGTCGATAGGAGCAAGGGGAAATGTTTGGAGTCATACTTAGCACAAAGAAGGATGGTTGTGGTTGTTGGAGGCCAGTCATTTTGATCCCAGCACATCTCTGTAGCCATTCCTTGGAGTGATGTCCTGGGCCCAACCATCTGTTTCATCAAGACCTTCCCTCCATCTTGCCTTCAGAGGTGGGGTAACTGGTCACTAGTAACGGTATGATGCTCAATGCCATTTGTGGCTTCTCAGACACTGGGTCAGTCTGTGTCTGTGTGCGGCAACACCTGGACAGCATCCAGACTTGGGCTGCTAGGCGCAGGGTGGCATTCATGCCAAACTGGTGCTAGGCAGTTACCATCTCCAGCAAGAGAGAAAATTATGATGTGCTGTTTTCCCCACTTCAAAATAATCTTACAAACCATTACAAATTTGAGAATTATTGGGACTACCATAAAACGATATATACTTAATAGATGAAGTGACATTGTTTTGTCTCTAGCGTAAACTTTCAATACGAAAGTTAGTGGAGTTGTGGGTAGTGAGAAAGGTTATGAAAGGATACAGCAGGATATAGATCAGTTGGAAAGTTGGGCAGAGTTTAATCCAGACAAGTGTTAGGTGATGCATTTTGGGGTTCAAATATAAGAGGAAAGTATACACCAAATGGCAGGCCCCTTAGGAACATTGGTATACAAAGAGATCTTGAGGTACAAGTCCATAGTTCCCTGAAAGTGGCAACACAATGGATAAGGTGGTAAAGAAGGCATATGACATGCTTGCTTTCACTGGTCAGGGCACTGAGTATAAACATTGACCTGTCATGTTGCAGCAATGTGTCATGTCTGGTAAATGATTTTGTGATTTTCATTAACAAACAGTGTCAAGATCATAAGAATATAATTCATTTAAGCACAAGAAAAGTGCTTGTGCTTAATTTGGTGGTAAACCACTATTAAGGCAATCATTGTTCCTTCACCTTGGCTACATCTTGCCATGCTTACTCCAGATCCCTTGATTTCTTTAGTATCCAAAAGAACTGTAATACATGGCTGTATCTTATCAGAAATCAGCTAAGTGTCATTTTTGGGAAATTTCATGAAAGGTTGCTATCCATGAGGTCTAAAGAGTTTTCTTGCTTCATTTTCTGAAACATGAATCATTTTCTATGTACCACATCCATACTGCACCTCTCCCATACTATTCCCCTGCTCACTGTAAATAGACATTCCTCAGACTGCCAGTATCTCAGCATGACAGTTTTATCTTTGAATCTATGCCAAGCATCCAGCAAAGCATTGGCAATCCAGAGTTGCTCTTCACTGCGCACTTAGTGGGACAACAACCACAAATGGTAATTTCTCAAGGCACATTGGTGGCACGGCTGGGACTACATGCAAGCTCATAGACTTACATTTATGATTCTTTAAGATTAAGTCTCACCGTATGCCCTTCCTTCGCAACATCCCATCTTAGTCAAAGTAATTTGTATCCTTTTCCAAATCCCAGTGTAGCTCAGCATCTTGTTTTTCTTCAATGTGGGATCATCATATATTAGATATCCATTAATAGCTTCAAAGCATTCACTTTAATTCAGTAGTAACTAAAGTAAACAAAAATTTTAAAAAACTGCATTTGCCTCTTGGAATTGAAATTGCCACTTGCCTGACAAGCAGCAATAATCTTACAGTCAATGATTTGATTTGATTTATTGTAGTCACATGTATGTGAAGACCTCACACAGCACCCCACCAACCTCCGAATATAATGCATCTTCCTCCAACATTTCCACCACCTACAATCAGACCCCACCACCAAAAAGATATTTCCCTCCTCAACCCTAGAAGGGTCTAGGCCCTGAAACGCCAGCTTTCCTGCTGCTCTGATGCCGCTTGGCCTGTTGTGTTCATCCAGCTCTACACCTTGTTATATCAGATTCTCCAGCATCTGCAGTTCCTACTATTTCTCTCCCTCCTCAACCCTGTCCGCTTTTGGCAGGGACCATTCGCTCCACAACTCCATCGTCAGCTCCACACTCCCAACCAACCCTTCCACCACACCCAGGATCTTGCCTACAACTGCAGGAAGTGCTATACCTGCTCCTCTCACCTCCATCCAAGACCTCAAACAATCCTTCCAAATTCAGCAGAGATTCACCTGCACTTCAGTTAACCTCATCTACTGTATTCATTGCTTCCGATGTGGTCTCCTCTATATCGGGGAGACCAAACACAGACTCGGGGACCAGTTTGAGGAGCATCTGTGCACTGCACGGACTAATCAACACCACCTTCTGGTTGCCATCTACCTTCCCACTCGCCTCATGACATGTCCATCCTGGGCCTCCTCCACTGTCAGATTGAGGCCAAATATAAACTGGAGGAACAAAGCCTTGGGAGTTTACAGCCCAATGGCCTGAGTATTGACTTCACCAGCTTCAAAATCTCTCCCCCGCACCACCTGTCCGTCTTCTAACTCACTTATTGACTCCACCCTTCCCACTGACCAACCTCAATAACAGCCTACCTACATCCACTTATCTCCACCTCACCTACCCTCACCCCAACCCCACCAGCCTCCCTCTATTTATCTCTGGGCTCCCCTCCCCCTGCCCCATCTAGACAAAGGGTTTCAGCCTGAAATGTTGACTTTCCTGCTCCTCAGATGCTGTCTGACCAGCTGTGCTTTGTCAGCTCCACATTTAATGTCATTTGAAGGGGCTCATGTCACTAATATGTGGAGACCACATGCTCAGCCAGAAAGAGAAAACTGACTATGCCCACGTCAGGTAGGGTGGCAGTCATTTCTCATTTGCAGTATGTTCTCAGGAGTCAATCAAATATGGAAGTAAACACAGGTCTTGTCAGAATAAGGCTCAGGCTCAATCTGCTTACGAGGGCACCATGCACCTCCACCACCTGAAAACCCATGTTCTTTTTTTTCCCCAGCACCTCGCTCATCATTACTGATCTTCCACATATTCCCACCCACCGCCTGGAATTTTACCTCTACAGTTTACTCATGCTCACCATCATACTGCAGAGCCCCCATCAAGGTGACCACGAATAACACAGACACCTCCTATCCCATATCTCTCTATGCACTATTGATTCCCCTCTCCCCACTTATGTACCAAATTTCCTCCTTTCATCATTTGTGTCTCCTCTGCATCCTGGATGGTTGCCTCTAATCCCCAGAAATGAGTTTCACAACTGCCCTACTACAGCACTGTCCCCTGAGAATCCCTCTTGATTTACATTCAGCTGATCCCTAGGAATGACCATAGTACATCCCTCAACAAACCTGAATGGACAGCCTCAACTGATGATTGACTGGGCCTTTGACTGGTTCATAGGCAGCTCTCCAACTGATGAACTGCCAATTCCCTATCTGTTTGCACTGGATCTGTAGGATTGAGCATGGTTCACGCCCAGGATTGGAGTGATTGGCACCCCCTTACCACTTCTGACCCAAGTTATCGGTAGACTGTGTCCAAGCCCCTTTGACAGAGATCAAATGATTCCCTTGTCCTATTGTACCAGGAAACCCTGACTGGCAACAGGCCTCCTTATAAAAAGGCAAAATATTGCAGATGCTGCAAATCTGAAATAAACATAGAATGCTGGAGAAACTCAGCAGGTCTGGCAGCAACTGTGGAAAATGAAACAGAGTTGATGTTTCCAGTCCAATATGACTCTTCTTAAGTACCCTGTGTTTGTGGCAGGCCTACTTGACAAAACTGAGAGCTACTCCTCTGAAACTTTGAAATATTTGGTTGAATGCAGTGTGTCTATTGTGTAGGTTGTTACTTATTCTGTAGACATGATTATAACATATCTCCTTGGCTGATGACTGCTGACAAACATAACAGCTGTTTGCTTTTGTGACTATGGTGAATGGCAAGGCAAGACAGAAATACAATGAGCCTTTAAGTTCTGGATTGGGGTCAAAGTGTCAAAAGACAAGGCAAGGCTGTGAAAATTGAAGTAGGGACTTAAGTGATTGAACGTTAAGAGAGCAAGTGAGGAGTCCTGAGATGCTGTAAGGATGGACAATAAAGGTTGGCTTAGCCAGTGCCACCCACATCTGTAAATATTTTAATCATTCCCTCCCTTATCTGAGACTAGATCTTTGATCACCTTGTTCACCTTTATCTCTCCTACTGGTTACAAGTTCATAAAGCTCCAACTGATTTGTCTAGCACAATGTCCCAGATTTCATCAACATATGTTGACTTTGCACAATAATATTATGAATTTTTATGTATTTTTATGTCTCCTGCTATCGTATCTTAAAAAAAATTGAACATTTTGTCTATAACTGACAGAAGATTAACAAGCCTGTTGGCTCTTTTATCTCTCTGCCTTTGGCTTCTTGATCAGGAGGCTTATGTTTGTTACTAACTGTCTAAAACTAGGGGGCATGCATTTAAGGTGAGAGGAGGAATGTTCAAAGGAGATGTGAGGGGCAAGTCTTTTACTCAGAGAGTGGTAAGAGTGTGAAATGCTTTGCCAGGGGTGGTGGTAGAGGCAGATACGATAGGGGCGTTTAAAAGACCTTTAGATAAGCACAAGAATATGCAACAAATGCAGGCTATGAACCAAGGGCAGGCAGAAGGGGTTAGTTTAATTTGGCATCATGTTCAGCACAACATCGTGGGCCAAAGGGCCTCTTCCTGTACTGTATTGTTCTATGTTCTACTTTCTAATCCATGGGGGATCCTTGGGGAAAAATTATTTTACTTGCTAAATTTGGAGAATGATTTAGGAGCTTTCAAGCATGTGAAGCATTAAGTCCCTGTAATGCAAAGAATAAAGGGTCACTCAGATTATTTGCCACAAATTAATGTCCCATAATGTCATCAGTGCCAATATTTCAAGAATTCAGTGATGCTCAAACTAGAGATATTTCACATTCTGGCCTCTTGCAATGCAGACCATAACTGGGTGGGTTAGGAGGCCTTGCGTGTGTCTGAAACATGCGAAATGGACAAAAAGTACATCATTCAGAATCATAGAAACGTTATGATGTAGAAAGAGACCATTAAGCCCGTTATGGCTATACTGGTTCTATTATCTAGTGGTAATCTCCAGCCTTTTCCCATATCTTTGCACACCATTTCTACTTAAATAATCATTCAAATCCCTCTTGAACGCCTCAATTGAAAATGCTTCCACAACAGTTCCAGATAGTGCATACCATTCCATAACTACTCACTGTGTGAAAAAGCTTTTTCTCCTATCGCAGTTGTTTTGTTGCATGTTACTTTAAACCTGTTCTCTCTTTTTTTATCAAGTGGGGCTAGTGGGGAGTGTGCAGCAGACGACGGAGTCACAGAGAGAGAGCAGTATTGCCATTTCTTCGATGGTGCAGCGAATAAACAGAAATTGTGTTGAAGCCTGTGCCCAATAGAAGTATCATCACCATCAACAACAACCAACTTAGGTTCTGTGGACTACAAGAAAATAGCATCCTATAAATTAGGAATGGCCCAGGCTCATTATATGTATGTGCTCTTCAAAGATATGAAGCAGAAAGATGCAAACATGCTGTAACTGGAATTAGTTGAGTAAATTGACAGGAACCCTATGCCTGACAGGAGTCTTACTCAGCAGGAGTGCCGATTAGAGAATCAGTCACAGTGGTCTAGCGCCTACTTTAAAGCACTGCCAATTTTCTAACCATTAAATTGAACAACTATAAAATTATGCTGCCACATAATTGGGAAATCGAGGCAGATTTTTATTTAGGTCCTTATTACTGCTCAATTAGCACTTTCAAAAGAAAGCTGTTGAAGAAGGTCGGTCTAGCTCAATAGAATGAATAGCCCACTCACATATTTTGCCCTTTCTTGACTTGGGTAGGATACCACAATAAATTGCTACTTTCACAAGGGCAATGATACAGGAGGGATTGATACAGACAACTTAAAGAGTAAGAAAACTGCAACGAAAAGCTTCTTCCACTCAGCCTTTAGATATGGCGGATGAAAGATGAATCCAACAAGCCCATCGCTGCATAATGTACTAGCAGGAAGATAAATGTCAAAGTACAGCTACAATTTATTTATCACACTCAACAACTAAATACAGGCTCTAACAAAATTATGACACCTTACACGATTTTAATGCTAATATTTAAAAATGTAAGTCTCACATTGTCCAAATGAAATAATACTCACAAAAGGTTTGAGCAGCATGAGTTACAGTTGGCTTATAAATACTCTTTCTTGCTCACATAAATTTGTTTGACTAATATTTGTAATGTTAGGTATTGAATGATTTTAGATGAGTCACATTTTGTGGGAATTTGATAATGTTTGGTTTATATGATAACATGCAATATGATAATAGATTAATTTTGTCTTTTGTGCTTTACACATTGATAATAAAACTGCTAGGCAAAATCGCCCAGAACCAAAGAGAAAATGTACTTTCATTCTATGAGTTTGAATTCTACATGGGTGTGGGATAGTTAGCTATTCTTGCAATGCTGTTTGTAACAATCACTTGATTGCTGAGTGATCCATCTGAGAGTTCTAGTCACTGTGTGAGACTATTCCAGTTAAATAAAAAAGATAGAATCAAGTTAATGAATGACTCCTCTCTTTGGCTGAAACATACCTTCAGTTCCATGATTTATTGGGTATCAGTGTGCCATTCATCAATAGACACCTTGAGGATATCATCACCCTGCCAGAATTGCTCTCTGTTCCTACTTATCGGCAAAACAAACGAGAGCAGAAACAATTATGTGGTGCTCAGACTACTGTAATAAGTTGCAAATAGGTATCTTCTTGTTATTCCAAGGCAATCTTTGCATACAGTAGCTTGTTGAAGCATCTTTAAGGAATGACTAGAATGACAATGTAGTATTGAGTCTGAAATGCAATTGTCGTGTTTTCAGGCTGAATTTGTAAGTGCAAGGAATGTAAAAATAAAACTAAATACATTAGTTACACGTTGTGCTTTTTAATAGCAGACCAGCTGAATGTGCACCTTATAAACAAATCATTTATCAAAAACCTACTATCCACAAATTAACATTAATTTTCAAATAATGACATATTGTATTTTGTGCCATTATTGAAAATGAAGGACCTATTTGAGAGGATGACAGAATTTAATTTCCAAGAAAAAACTGAAGCAAATTGCTCCAGTATGGGCTTGTTACTTCTTATATATCCAAGCACTAACAAAACAATTTACCTGACTTCAGACAGCTCATCACCATGCTCAATTCCAATGTCATGATTGCTGTAGTTGCCATCATTTGAGCAGCACTGAGATTTTGAACTTTGGTCTTTACTTCCAGAGCTCACATTATAAATTAAAATCATGACAGATTGATAATGAAATGCCATTGCCAGTATTTCGTACATATAATAAACTTTTCTTGCACAATGAGAATACCAAATGCTATGAACCTTTCAGGTATTTCTGTCAGAAAACTGGTAAAGCAAAATGTTGCATATTTGTACTATTAACATGAAGTCCTTCCTGTTCAGTCCTGTTGATTTAACAGGAGGAATACTTTTAATTTGCTCTTTGATGTGTCTGAATGCAATTCCACTTGGAACTAGATGTGCCTTACCTTAATAAAGAGCAAAGATATTCCTAAGAACGTAAAACTTCTGTGGGCTGAGTTTTTCTAACAGATAACCAATAACATCTGATGAAAAAAAAAACTTAATTGGACAAGTAAAAGTGAAGTACTATGGGTGTTGGAAATCTGAAATGGAAATGAAATACTGGAAATATTCAGCAGGACTGACAGCATCTGTGGAGAGAGAAATATGGTTAATGTTTCAAACCTGTTATGACTTCTTTAGTTCATTTAGTTTCTTGTAATCAAACAATGTGACTGGCTATAATATTCGTTCAACAGTGTGTGAAGGGGTAAGAAAATGAAGTTCATTTCAGAATCTTGTTTGCAAGACTTGACAATTTTTCTTTCATTTGTTCATGGGATGTGGGACTCACTGGCTGGGTCAGCATTTACTGTCAGAGGGCAGTGAAGAGGCAATCATGTTGCTGTGGTTCTGGAGTCACATGTAGGCCAGAAGGGTAAGGATGGTAGATTTGCTTCCTTCATGGACATTAGCAAACCAGATGGATTATTTGACAGGAGTCAGTAATGCTGTTAAGCTTGTTTTGAATTTCAGGTTTTTTTGCATTGAATTGGAATCTCATTATCTGGTTTTTATTTTCTCTTCATTCATAGGATGAGGCTGTCACTGGCTAGGCAGCATTTATTGCCTGTCCCTAATTGCCCTGAGGACAGTTAATAGTCAACCCCATTGCTGTGGCTCTGGAGTCACATGTAGGTTGGACCAGGTAAGAATGGCAGTTTCCTTCCCTAAAGGACATTAGTGAACTAGATGGGTTTTTCCAACTATTGACAATGGATTCACAATCATCATTATATCCTTAATTCCAGATATTTATTGAATTCAAATTCCACCCTCTACCATGGTGGGATTTGAACTAAGATCCCCAGAATGTTATCTGGGTCTCTGGATTAACAGTCCAATTATAACACCATTAGGCCATCATCTTCCCCATGGGATATGGTGGCATTCAAACCAAGTCCCCAGAGCATAAGCCCGCATTTCCAGATTACTAGTCCAGTGACGTTACCACTACATCACCTCTTCCCCTTCACTGAGTGCTCCTTTTTCTGCCCTTCTCAGCAGAGGTTGGGACAAATTGTTGACTCTTGGTCATACTACGTAGATGTAGAAGGAACAGTTCAAGGAAAGGCTTTAGTTGTACAAAGGTATTCACTTTGGTGTTGATTAATTATGGTCAGATTTACATTGATGCCATTTCTTTGAAAACAAGAATGTGTTTTCATAAACTAGTGATTGACATGGAGTGTATTTTGTTGGATACCTCACTGACTTAATCAGTCAAATGCAGATGAATGGCACGTCATGTTGCCAACTATAAGAGCTTTATTTCACTGTGGAGAATACTTATGGATTATTCAAGTCATTGGAACCTCACTTTAAACAGGCCAGTAGATTGATTTATTGTGGCCCTGGCCAAACTTCTCCTATGCCACACTATATTTGGAGTTCCTCAATGGGATCTTCATTCATGTCTTTAATGAAGATATTCAAGCCTGTCACTGCCTTGACAGCATCAGGGTAGCCACTTGCTCCAGTTGAGACCAAATCTTTATCCAAGAAACTTGAGGTTTGAGAGTCTGAGCTTTTAGAGTGGTTGAGGAGGCCTATGACCAGTAGATCATACATCGAGACTATCCCTCTTTCGAGGGTCAGGAACTCTCTGTCCCATGCAGCACCATGTGGCCATGGAGAAAATAAAAAATGACCCCGGCAGGTAAAAAATTCTAAACCTGCTGGTTAACTGAAATAAGAGAGAAAAGAAATGAATTAAAGTCAATCAAATGGTGACCTAATGATGAGAAAGGTCACTTTAGTATTTTCTCTTTTATGAAGAGATAAGGTTTACAACTCAGTAGATGATGAATTAAACTGGTGACATTTGGTGTCTGGCTGAAGTTCTGTTTAAAACAGACACAGTTATCTGTTGTGTGATGCACCCTTTGCCAGCAAAACAAGTGTGGTTCATCACGCTGTGATGACATAATGTTGGGTAAATATCATACAGTTGATAGGATGTCAAAAGTTGCAGCAGCGTGAGAAAGCTAAGCCTGAGGCCAAAGTTCATTCAAAGTGAAAAATATGTTTCTGTAGAGGGAAAACAAGTAAATGTCTTAATGAGTAAATTGATCAAACTGGCTGTTGAAAACATGACACATTTGCAATGTTTGCCAGTGGTCAAACTGATCCTTTGCTGGACCCTGCCAAAGGTTTTGATAACATTGGCTGCTTGTACAGACAGGAATATAAGAAAGTGTGCCTCTGAGCAATAGCCAACTCTTTCAGGAGCTGTCATCCCTGTACAGCTGGTGAGCTGGAGCAGCTTCACCCCCTCCTATGGCCCAACCAAATTCAGAATTTGTGTATCCCATGTTTCAGGAAAGTCTTGTGGGTAACAAGGTAGGTTTATCAGCAGTGATACATATGACATTTGAAATACATTGCAATGAAGTTGTTGTCCAATGAAATCAGCAAGTTTAAGCTGAAAGAACGTTAGCACTTACCTTTTGCTCTGATTGACCAGAGGAATTGCTACTTTCACATATTTTTAGCTGTGCATGTCAGATCATTTTCACTCTGTATTCATTTCCTATGGTGCACTCTACTTCAATAACTTGCCGAGTTGTACCTATTGCCTGTGTTGACCCACAGATAGGAGTCTCAAGTCTTCTGAAGATGTATTGCAGGCTCTGCTTTGGCTTGTTTTGCAGCTGAGTAAGATTCTAAACCTACACAGGGTGGACAGCTAATTAAAAGTACTTGATCTCAGACAGGAGCAAGAGATCTGATTTTGCTCTCCTTTTTTACCCTGGGAGCTGAAGCTGTTTATACTGTTCATACCTGAAATCAGCTAATTCAGCAGCGATAAAGGTTCCTATTTGTTATAGCGTTGTTGTATAAAGTGTTGGTTTGAAGGGGTTAATGTTCATGTAACATTGGCTCCACCCATTTGACTGATGTCACACACTGAGTGTGGATGGAGATAAGGAGTTCTACTCTAGCGTTCAGAGGTATCTATACCAGCTCCCGAAGGTTCTAGTAATTATACCTGTCCGAGTGTAGATGTAATTTTTTCTAGCATGCAATAAACCTGCTTGTCATTTATGAGTAGTGTCTTTTCTGCAGATACTCTATGGTGGAGTATCCTCTACCACTAATCACTAAATAGACCCAAGCAAAGCAAAAGTAAAGGAGGATTTGTAAAGTGAACTACATAAAACGATTACACAGTAACACAAACTGGTAGAGGTGTCAGGATATCAGAAGTGGTCATTTGGGAAGCTACTACTTCTACCAGCTGCTCTCAAACTATTGTGTTCTTATTTGCCTGCAGCTGGCGTCATTTATTATGCAGGATGGACACTTAGTAGCCCCTCTCAATATCACTGAATAAAAGTTCGCTCTCAAAATTCCTGCCTGCCTCAATGGATCAACAGATCCAAAGAAAATTGTATCCATTCATTCTGACATTACAGGACCCTCTTATCTCAATTCCTGGGAGTACTGTCGCACTTCACATGAAGCTTTTCAGGGCCAACAGTGGCAGAGATGCACAGCAGGGAAGTTAACCTACCTCCAGTCTTGACATTTCTGGTTGCATTTACATGTAACTAATGGACAATGGATGATCAACAGAACAGAAGGAGAAGGAATTAGTCTCGGGGGACAAGTGGCAATAGGCAGTGCTACTTAGATGTGCTTTACTTTCTGCCTTTATCCCGTTTGATTTCAAATGAAATTACAGAGGAACATCCAAAGCTAGGACCTGCTTATTTTATGCAATTCAGTCATCACTTGTAAAATTGTTGATGGGTGTCAGTTCAGTTTAAGAGAAAATTAAGGAATTGTTTTCTAATGTTTACCACTCCACCAATTTAATATCATAATGTCATCATTATGTCATCAACCAATGTCAGGTTTAATAATAGATTAGGCTCCACCAATTTATTATCATAAATGCTAACTGTTCAGAATCTCAACATTTACCACCAGAATAAGGCAATGTGCAAGATTTCTCTATCATTGTAACTGACCTACATGCTTTAAACCTCATGGCAAACATATGGCAGCTTTGGGATATATAAACGAGCAACCATTTTTCAACAGTTACCGATCAGCAGACAACGCATCCCAAGTCTGACTTGTACACAGTCGGCTTCTCTCTTCCCTCAGTGGCTGTGTCTGGAGTGATTGCCTCTCACTTATTAAGGGAAGGTTTGCTGCTGTCACTGGTGCAAATATATGCATCAGACAGCAGGAGATTATTTAAGCTTGTTGTTAGTTGCTTAGGCATGTGATGTAAATCAGCTTTGGATGCAAAATTAAGTCACAACACAATTCAATTAGGATTATTTTATTCCGAGGTTTTCTGCCCAAGCCTCCTTCAAATTTTGCACCTGCCTTGAATGTCATGCCCAAGTAAATGCAAATGAGATTAAAACTGTCTCATTGCCAGCCTTCTACTGTCATAAATATTATTGATCCACATAAAGAAATGTCAGCATTGTTAGGTGGAAGAGTTAGATCATAATTGGAGTGCGACCATTTGCATATTCACAAGAATTGTATTATAATTTTCTCCCTCACCCTGAAATGTTATATAATGAAATACATTTTCCTTGGTTATATGCCTGAATTCAGATTGCATCAAGTATCCACCTCCAACAGTGAAATACAGCCAGACTGCCAGCAGAAGTAACAGCGTAAATTTACCAGCACATTCATTATCTGTGTTACTAATTAATCAGAAATTTCATATTTTGCTTTAGATTCTATTCAAGAAACATGGGTTGTATTCTGATTATCGCTAGCATCATCTTAATCTCATGAACATTTCAGTGAAAAAATATAATTGTTGGCCATTTATAACTAACTAAAGGATTCAAGAAAATAATTATATTGACCATAAGTTAATCTAATAAATTATGCCAAATATTCAGAGAGGAACTTTGCAATGATCCATTCAATAATGATGTTATTTATTGCCTGTAAAAGTTAAAGTTTTGTTTCAGTAATGTGAATTAACCTTTTAGGAGTAAATTTTAAACATGCTTACCCAGCTGAATGCCACATCGAACCCACTGTTTCTGATATTAATCTGAATAAGATACTTACTTAAGTTTGCTCAAGGTTAGCAATGACATCGCGAGCCTGTGACTGCATGGTGTGAGGGAGGAAACATTTGTCAGGATCGCAGCCTTCTCAGAGAGCAACAACAGCAGCCCAATAGGCTGAAGGGAATTTTTCTATGCCACAATGCCAGCCAATACTAGCTGCCCCACAAACATTCAATACTCATTTGAGTGTTAATTAACTGGGGATATGACTTCTAGGCTTTGAAGGAAATGCTTAATTCTATCTTAACTCTAGAAACCAAGACTGAATGTAAAAACCCATCTGGTTCACTCATGCCCTTAGAACAGACTGAAATAGTGTCAGACATTTGCAATTGAAAGGGTTTGAGTTAGTCCCTAGGGACCAGAGATTGCAGTAAGGACTTAAAATAATGGCTTTGGTCAATCCAACATTTAACTGAAGAAACTATGCTACCAGTTTCACCAAATAATTAGGAAGACAAATGGTATATTGGTCTTCATTGAAAGAAGGTTTGACAAAAGAGCAAGGATGTCTTACTGCAGCTGTAAAGGGTGTAGTGCACCCACACCCGGACTATTGTATGCAGTTTTGGTCTCCTTATCCAAGAAAAGACATAAATGCCATTGAGGAAATGCGTAAAGGTTCACTAAATTGATTTTTGGGATGGAACGTTTGTTGTATGAGGAGAGATTTGATCAACTAGACTTTTATTCACTCGGATTTAGATGAATGATGGGGAATCCCATTGAAATATATATAATTCTGACAGGACCAGGTATAATGGGTGCGGAGAAGATGTTTCAGAACAAGGGTCATGGTTTCAGTACACTGGGTGAGTCATTTCAGATTGAGATTAGGAGAATTTCTTCACTCAGGGGATGGTGAACCTGTGGAATTCTCTACAATCAAAAGGATGTGGCCGCCAAGTCGCTGAATGTACTTTAGAAATAACTGAAACATTTCTCGAGGATAATATGTCAAGGGATATGGAAGACAGCGGTAGTACAGTGTTGAGTTAGAGGATCAACCAGTGTCAGGTTTAATAGTAGATCAGGCTAGATGGGACAAATGGCCTATTGCTGCTCCTATTTTCTATGTTCCTGTGTTTACATAGACACCTTTACAGTCCAGAAGATTCCAGTGAATACTTTTGCATTCCAGAATGATCTGCAAGATTCATCGCTGGGAATTAAGTGACTATTGATGAGGGTCATAAACTAAGTCACTATGCTATTGAGAAGGCAAGTAGTGGAGGGCATGACTAGTCAGGGAGAAGCCTTTCACTCTCAACCAGTTTTTTTTTTGTCAAGGCTGTAATGTTGATACAATTATCCATGGATGCCACAGTCCTTATCCATTGTGAGCTGTTCCACTTCAGTTTGGCAGAGATGAGATTGGGACTCTTGACCAAAGTAGATATTAGGAGTGAAATGTTTTATGAAAATGTAGAATGGGCCTTTTGAGAATAATTGTTGGATCAGAGGGAAAGAATAACATTTGCAAGTATCTGCCTGAAAATCCAAAGTGATTAATGGTAAAAGATTTCCACATTTTATTTACCAGTCTACAGGGTGGTCTTCATTTGTTCTGTATTTGATCATATAATTCTAATTACAATTGTCTTTCACTATGCTTGATTGGCTATGCCTGAGTGTGAACTCAGAAATTGTTTTTAAAAAAGCTGTAAAAAGAAGTGGAAGCCAGAGCTGAAGCATTTTAAAGCCTTGTAAGAAACATTGTAAATGAAGTTTCCACACAGATGAATATCATTGTCATATCTATTGTCACAGACAGAATGTGTGTACTATCTTACTGCCTGTAATCAGTATGTTTTGTGCAGAAAGTGGTGTGCCCTGTCTTCCCTTGAAATATGTATCCCAATTAAATATTTCATGTTAAAATACAGAAAGTTACTTATTCTCACATGTTTGCCCCAAATTAATGCGATGCACACACTCAGTCTCTTTCTCTCTCTCTCTCTCACGCGCACACACACACACAATGATTTGATACAGATAAAGGTAGTATAATTATACAGTCTCTGTTTAAGTCTTTGAAGTATGATCTTATCATTGCACCACTGCAAGATGTCGGTGGAGTAGAGCTCCTGAGCCAGAGCTCATCTGCTTTAACTGCTTCTCTTTCTTGCTTTTTTTTTTCTTTTTTAACCTTTTTTTTCTCTCTATTTACGTTCTGGAGAGAGCTCGGTCATGGGGACAGAGGCAGCAACAGCAGTGGCTGTGGTCCCAGAGAAGGGACTTTGCTGGTCAGCCACGAGGCAGTTGGTATGCCCCGGCAAAACTCTGGCAGTCAGCAGCATCGTGGAAGCAGCTGGGGGCCCGGACCGTCACCAGAAAAATAGGAGGAAGAGCAGGACTCTGGCAGCCTGTGGCGAGGTGGCTGGTGAACCCAGATGGTGGTTGAGAACAAAGTAGAGGTGTGAGAATCAAGGAACTGAACCCAGCGTAGAAGAGAGGTCACGCCCTTGTGGGGAAAGCCAGTGCCGAGAGACTGCAGTCTCATGGCTAAAGAAGGAATGCAATTTGGAACTTTTAACTTTATTTCTTATTTAATACTTTATACTGACAAGAACCACAAGGTTGAAGTTTTAACCTTTTTCTTTATTTTTTGACTCTTTACATAGGTTTTATGCCTAGGTACCTTGTACCTACAACGGTGCCACAAATGGAGGTGTTGTAAATATTTCTCTGTACTCCTGTATCTGTACATTTGAGTACACATGACAACAAAATCTAATTCTAATTCTAATTCTAATCTCTCATGCTGTAGGCCTTTGGTATTTTAAGTATATTTGAAATGAGGGTCTTGGCGAAATAACTCCACAGAGGCCAGTATCCCATCACCAAGTCATCCATTATTTACACGTAAAGTTCTTGACTCTAGTACTGCCTCATTTCAAAGTCATTTGTCTCAGTATCTCTGACACTCCTCTTTTTATCTGTCAGCCAGGCTACCTGATTGGTCCTGTTAATCTGATCCAATCAGGGAACTCATATTCTGTGAAGTCCAGCTGGCTTACCTCATTACAATAATAACACTTGGAAAGGAAGAGTTCACAATAGGTTATGAAGTCTCTTGCTGTTCATTACCTAAGAAATCATTCGTCAGGTATACTTTACAACTGGAATAGCTGAAAATATGTATTTTTGCTATTTTATGACCTGTTGCTACTTTCAGCTCTGTTTCTCAGTCTGACCAATGATGTTTTGGTCTTAGGGTGGTAGGGGTTCCATTCCCAAACCTAATTTTGATCACGTGATTACTGAATGAACACTTCTGAGGATCATCCAGTCTAGTTTAGATTGGTATTACATTGTGCTACTATGGGAAATTAGTAATGGCATTTTCAATCTTTCTTTTTGGAATATGGAAATACATGGTCATAAACCCTTTCTTTGAGTTTTGACTTATCCTTAAAAAATTAGGTGTAAATTTCACACAAGTAGAGGTACATCAACTTAGGTCCACACAGATATTCTCCAGAGATGTGATATTGTGACCAGTCTAAATTTCAGAAGTCACATATTTTATGCCAATCATCAAAGCAACTTATGATACATCAATCTTTGTAAGGTTGTAATACGACTACTAGGCATATCACTGCATAGATCCAAGTGCCTCTAGATACAGTGCCTACCAAATGTGTTTGTGTGGCAGAAAATTAATGATATGGAACATGGAGGGGCCAGTGAGGCCAGTGTTTATCTAGAGAGCAAGTCATGGGCTTGGGAGATCCAGTAAAGAGACACCACAAGACTCATTGGCTGGTAGTTCCATTAGGATAGGTGAGCATTGTTGAGGATAATGGAAAGTTCATGTGAACCTCAAGATCATAGCGCTGTTAGAAGCTGTCAAAGAACTGAAGAAAAATTAAGAGCCAGAACTGGTAGAGCTATCAGTGTGGACCAGGAATCCTTCAGCAAGAACGCTTTCGGCTATAGTTAGGTACTGTTACAGTCTTGTGGCTGTGTCATAACACTAGAGAAATCTCTAATGGCCTCCTGATGTCCTGCTGTGAGGTTGCTTCCAATGTTCTGGATGGCTCCTGATACGGCTCAAGTCTTGCACACCCACTGTATGATTGCATTGTGATGCACCGTTAAGGACTAACTGACCTTCTGAAAATGTTACTTGACCACCTGCTGCAGATCGGGGGGCAGCCATCATTGGACAGAGCCTGCCTATAAAAAAAAGTTCCTGGAAACACAAAGTACATTCCTGGAGAATGGAGCTAACATGCTTCAGTCTGAAATTCCATGCTTAGCCCTCTCCAAAATCTCCACTGCACTGGGGACATTCTATTACTCTTCCAATATCTTTTCAGTGCACCACTCAGTCAATGCCATATGCACACTACATTAACATATGTGACTGTATATTCAGTGATTTGGCAAAACCACATGCAGTAGAATGGTGCATCATTGTATTAGAACTGATAATGGATGAGTAGTACTAGATTTCCTGTGGGATACAATTCCAAGGAGCATAAAATCATGAACAGATGAAAAGATTCAACACCTCTCTGCTTGTCCCCTCACTGCAATATAGATGGCCATTTATTGCAGCACTGGGAATGAAATTTTTCTTGGGTGATTGTGCAGTTTCGGTAATGGTGAATGTGCAAACAGTTTTACACACCCGCTACCCTATTTATTTTTCTAGAGAAGGGAAAATGAAAATCAGGCAAAGCACACCTAATTATTTCTGACACTGTAATGTAGTGACCAGTTAATACATGGATTTTATGCTTGCTTTAATATTTACTAATTCATTTTCTTTTTAGAAAGATAATGTTGTGTTTCTTTTATTTCATTTCTCCTGTCTCTGAGGCACTGAATACTATTCAGAAAAAGGACAATTCCATATGCATCCAATACTATCTTTATCTTCTGACTTCACTTGATGTCCATACACATCTACTGCATAGAAGCATACATATACACATACACACACACACAAACACGACTCACAGCAATTATTCAAGAAAGTCCTATGACCACTCAGATCACATGAGAAAAATACAGCAATTAATCTTTCAAGTATGCTTTTCTATAGCCATTTCTGGAGAAGTGTATAAATTCCTATCTTTCCACCACTGAAATTAATACAACAATTTGATTTTTTTTCACAAGGAATTCTTTTCAATTCAGTTTGTACTGTACCATGTTTAAAATTATCAAGAAGCAAGCCAGTCAGCTCTCTTGAGGTGATCAAATTTAAGGAGTTAGTTTTAGTGTAAACTCAGTTAAACTACAGAATATGTCTGTAGTACTGTAACATATGCATAAGCTAGCATTCAAACAAACTTCTATTGTCCGGTACCTTTGGAACCAGGAGTGTGCCGGTTGATCAAGTATTCCGGGTGATCAAGAGGTCGAACTCATCAATGTAAAAACACACACTAACTAAAAGAAACATAATCCAGGGAGTATATATATCACTGTTATACTTTATTTACAGCATAAATCACTTTAATAATAATGTAACTCTGCCTTAAATAAAGCACTACTGGCAGAGAGCATTCTCAATCGCTCCCCAACTAACTACTCAGACATCACAATAGGTTGCAGATTTTGAGGAGAAATTTAGTTGAAATTGAATCAGCTGTGATATTTCATGTGGCCATTCAATTGAATAAATATATTTACATTCAGGTAAATAAACTAAAAAAAATAATAATTGGACGTAATAATACAATAAGCTTCTCAATACTTGAGGCATATATTTTTTGCCGGTTTAAAAGGTGCTGGTTAAAACAAAGTTAGCTGTACTTGGTGAAGGAAGTGGAATTGAAAAAAATACTTTTGTCAGTAATTAAATTCTAAGTTGTAAAGCTGATCTTGAATCTTCAATTGGCACTGTGGCTGAGCTTGTTCTCCCAGAGACAGTGTCTCTAAATTGCAATCAATCCATTCCCTAGGGTGGATGCTGTGGCACTGGAAGTTCCTTTTGTTTTTAAATTCTATGCTTCTTCATTGAATTTGAACTTAGAACAGCAGTAGGATCCCAGATTTAGAGTTGCAGAGTGAGAGAGAAAGCTGATGTTATATTCTGCAATGAGTTATTCTTCTTGATATTACTGCTTTTTGTCAAGTAACAAGCTTAAAATGAAAACTTCTGGTGGAAGAGCCCTTCCACATGTGAATACTGGATTGGTTCCTCGTGTGCACACGCATGTGCAAATGAGTAACCTGCTTTTAATTAATAGCAGATATCCCATCTGATTTTCCTGATCCAAATACCAACTCCCATCCTGTGTACCCAGAAGTTTGGGAGATATTGATATAATTTATGTGGGTACATTGGCTGAGATCAGCTAATTCAAGATCTGAGGGAGGTTTAGGATAATTGTGGGACTAGTGAACACCAGAATAGTCAATGGCATAGTTGACATTGGGAATAACGCTGGGATTAGTTTGTTTTCTTTTGCTTCACTTATAATTTAGAGTTTATTGTTTATGGCTCTTGAACAAGGGAACACATTTGTTAATTTAATCTTGATTGACGTTTCATGTGATATCTTAAACTGGTATTTTTATGGAAACAACGAGGTAGGTATATTTTTTAACACCAAACTCTGAACCTACAAATTTAGAGACTGCAAGGAAACCAATCCATATCCAACATTGAATTTAGTTGAATTTAGAATTGTAAAATGGAATGGAGGCACTATCATAGCCATCCCATGCCAAAACAGTAATGATACTTGGCATCAATATCGGTAGTAACATTAACTGGCTTAATTGTCAAAGGTTAATAGAAGTTGGAATCAGGAAAATGCAACAATTAGAGCAGGAATTTTTTGTTGGAACTAACATCAAAATAACTGCCATTAATTTATAATCATTACAAGATATACTGGCATGAAAAGCAGAAATGATAGTTGCTGCAGGAGACATGGCTTGGCATCAACATATGACAATAATCACTGGAGAAGCTGTTTTGCATTAGGAATTGATTGACGATTAAGCTAGCCATCTGGTGTCACCTAAACACAGGCAAAGGATAAGGTAACCAGAAAAAAACGTACATTGTTAATCTTCAGAATGGCTGCCACCTAGTCTGTTGCTTTGAAATTGGTGCAGTGCTTGTACATGTTCTTTCCGTTTGCAAGGAACCAAATGTATGTTTGTTAATATGTGTAGCTTCTGGTACACACAAGTACACCAATCTGCAAGCCTGACTAATAATCTTAAATTAGTTGTTGGTGTAATTCTTCATATTCATGGTTATTTAGCAAACATTGTTCAGTTGCAGAATCACATCAAACGTAGGACACTGTTGTGATTTTCACAAGCCTGTACTATTTGATTATGATCAATACTTTGCTTATTGCAAATAGCCTAAGATATATATTGTTTATTATGATCATACAGCCTTCAGAATGTATAGACTACATACTGTACAATAGATGATGCTGCTGTCAAGTCAAAAAGATGTTTTGCACATCTCACAAATGAGTAATGTGCTCTAAGAATTTCAGTGCTGGAATGGTGTTCAGTCTTTTTCAAACAGAAAGAACACGTACACATTAATGTGCCTACTTAAACTTAACAAAATGGGTGACAGCCATTTTCTGGTCCATGTCATCTTGTAATACCTTGCTAAATCAGAACCAACCTGCCTTACTTAAACTGTGAACAGTTTGGCAATTTATTGTCAGTCATCATTTCCTGGTGCATTCATCATGGCAATGCCTCTACCAAGTTTTGTTTTGGTACTTCTTGTGAATTATCCTCAAGAATGCAAGATGAAAAGTTTTGACATAATGTGTCTTTCTTTTTCCATGATTCTCAAGTTCTGCACTACCAAATGATGAATGTTACACATATCTATTATGGCATAAATATAATTCTTAGGTATATTAATTTATGGTGGAATCACTGGGAATTTTCTCAAATATCCTCCAGATCTGATGACACTACTTCTACAAGCAGTCTCCATTTGTTTTGGCTTGTGCTTTGGCTTCATTTTAACTATCATATGCTTGTGGCTATGTCAAACCCATTGTGAGAAATGGCAAATGGTTGCAAACTCCAAAGGAAAGGGGGCAAAAAAAATGTAGCTGCAATTACCACTTGTCCCTTTGTGAAAAGGGGCCAAATTGTTCAAGATACAGGACAATGTAGTATTTTCAGTTATGTTTACTTTATAAAATGCAAGAGAAAATGAAGGAATCAAGCAGAGAACTCTCTGAGTTTGGTGTACAGGGATGCTTCAAGATGATTATCAACAAATGAGATAAGATCAAAAAGGAACTGTAGGAGCAACATGTATTTTGCAAAAAAATGTAAAGATAATGTAAACTGGTCAGAGAATTCAAAATAAACTAAGACATGTCCAGAAAGAAATCTATGTATTAAAGTAAAAATTCCCATATGAAAATATGCTAAGAAATTTTAAGCTCAGGCTTCAAATGAATAAATGTCAGAATATTTTAATTCTTTAATGGCATGGTTTTGTTCTATTCTTTCAAATCCATGTTATTTGAGGAATCATTGAAATCAGGTACAATGTGAGTAGCATATGATAATGATTTACCTGTTTAAAAGTCTAGTTTTAGACCATCAATTAGGAATGATTATTGTGATTACTATAATATAAATGTATCATAAGGCACTTAAACACAGGTTAGAAGCTTTTTATTAAACCATGTTTTTAACTCATTCATAGAATATGTGCGATGCTGGTAGGACTAGCAATTATTGCTTGTAAGGAGATAATGGAAAGCTGCCTTCTTGCTGTGTTCCATGTGGTGTCAACATAGTCATAGTGTTGATAGGAAGGGAATTCTTGGAAACTGGCCTGACAAAAGCAAAGAAAACACAATTACATTTCCAGATTAGGATGTTGTGTAACTTCAGGATAACTTGCAAATGTTAGTGTTCCCATGAATTTGCTGCCCTCATTCTTCTAATGGTTGCAGGTTTGAAAGCTGCTGTCAAATGATGATAAGTAGATTGTGTAGATGGTATGCACTGTAGGAAAGGTACAGCAGTGGTGGAGAGAATAAATACTTATGATGATGAATGGAATGCCAGTTTAGCAGGGCTGCTTTGTCAAGGACAAATACCCCAGAGGAATAGGAATGAACCATACTTCCAATTCCATTAACATAATGTCCAGGTACTCAACTGGGTGAAGACAAAACATGAAACCCAACCCATCGAACAACAGGACCCCAGATAAGAGTGGAATTCCATAATCTGAACTAATAAGGTTACAATTGGAATACACAATCATGTTTGAATTTCTGGTCATTGGAAAGAGTGTCACATGACAAGTTAATTTTTTTTGTATGATTTAGCAAATGTTTTCTCAGCAGAGCTGAGGACAAACACCTTAATATGAAGACCTTTGTAGGGTTTCTCCTGCGTCTTTCCATTTCATTCTCTTTCTTCAGATCACCTGCCAAACTTTGAGCCATTTTGCTGACTGTGAACACCCAAGGATTCCTCGTTACAAACAGAAATTACTTCAAAGAATTCAGTGCTACCACCTCCAGAAGAAGTGCAACCAACACAGTTGTCTATGTCTTTAAATCTAAAGCATGTAGACCATTAAATTCAGCCTAAAGTCAGTCAAGTCACTAAATTGCAGGCTGTATATACTCATTAGCTTTTTATAGGCTGTAATGTTGCCAAGCTATATTTCCCACTCTGTAATCTGTATTAACATGTGTGAACTTCAAGACTGTGTATCTCAAAATGCATAGTGTGAATTTTATTATTTTACATTGATCAATTTAACTAATATAAAAAAGTAAGCCTCTTTTTTTGCTAAACTCAGTAAAACCTGTCCAATTATGATCACAGCACGTAAACAGATAAGTGTTTGCCGATTTGGCAGTTACATTTTTTTTTAAAGAGGAGACTGCGAAGCGGGGAGACATTCAACCTTTCACCACCTGACAGATGTAACAATGAAATACCCAGAAATTTTTTATTGCAGTTCTGACCATGGAACCTTTATCAGCATTCACCTTCAAGAGAGCTGAGTTCGATCTTTGTACTATTCGGCTAGCTTAAGCATAATACTATGCTATCAAGACGGCAGTTATTAAAGGCTATCAAAATGTTACAACTGAGAGCAGTTTTCCATGTTGACTTTGTGGGTCTCCTAGCAATCAGCTTTCTTGTCTCAGTAAGAGTCACCTCTTGACCTCAAAGTTATAGCCAAAGGAACTTCAGCATTCTCCATCTGTAAGCTTCTTTTGTTCACAAGCACATCATTCAATCCCACCATTTTCCTACAAATTTATCACTGACTAAAATGTTAAAACAGAACCTGCTGGGATATTTAACTATGTAAAACAATTTAAAAATATTCGAACATTCAGTGGTCCCGCTTTCTGATGATCATTTCCAAAGTTGTGATTGCCAACTGGGAGAATTCCCGGCAAAGGTATTTAAAGCAACTGTTCCTTTTATAGGGGGAGACAGAAGAGAAAGTACAATCCCCAAAAGCTCAGGCAGTAAACAAAAACAATGCCATCAACTGAATTCTGCACTCATTTTGTGCAATAGTATGCAGTGTTTGGAATAAAAAAGGAGTGAATAATTGGTTTTAAAATAGTTGTGCTAACTGTGTTCCGAAATAAAATTTAAAACTTTGCTGCGTCCAATCAGGATAACATTGGAGGCAGAACAATTACTTTGAGAAGAGCAAATTTGTATTCAATTCTGATGATTGATCCTCAGTACCAATCTCTTCTCTGGAATGACTGTGACCAATCATCAAAACCTCAGATTGACAGACAGACAGGCTGGCCTGGGTTGATGGATGGATGGATGTTTTGTCCAATCTAACAATATCACAAAAATATTGATATTTTTTGTTATTTTCTGGTTCTTTTTCATTATGGACTGAAATGGGAAATGGACTGTTTTAAAACCAAAGACTGTGGAAAGAATTGTAGTAATTCTAAAAAAAAATGGCTGAAACTCATTGTAAGTTGTGTTTACACTGCTACTTTGCTCAAGCAGTAGGGGAGGATGTTCGCAAATGGGCCAGAAAATGGGGATGTGTACAATGTGAGATTTAGCCAACAAGTTTTCTATTCATTTGTGCAGTTGTGGATGACAAAGTTTGACAACTATCTGATTGGTTCGTGTGAAGCTGTCTAGCTTGTGGATGTGCAGGATACCCATAAAAGACAGATGATTCATTATGCAGTGTAGAGTTATCTCAGCAAGACCACTGAAAAGGCAGGTGGCATGTCTTTCTTTCCACTAGACTATCTAAAGCCCCAGGAAATTCATTTTATTTTTCCTCATTAGTTGCTATAAACTGTGACCTTTAATCAGTGACTAAGAGACTTTGCAGTCAGAGTACCGATCATGTGTGCCTCCTGTGAAGAAGTGAAAAGAACCTAGAGAAAAGAGATGGAAGAGCAGAAAATTTGGAAAGCAACAGGATCACTTCAGTGACTCCTGTGGACTGGGGCTATTGAACTGCTTCCTCAGTACTTTTAATCTCCACTTATAACTCCTTTTTTTGTCTGTGCATGTGTGCCTGGTATTTTGAAGAAGGTTAGAGATTTAATTAGTAGAGTTATATGTTGACTTGTTCATACCTGTTTACCTGTGGTTAGAATCCATTAAGTTATAAAAAAGAATATTCTTGTTAAGCACAGAAACCTTGTCCATATTTTCTGTAAACCTAGGTTTATTTGGTAGGTATATTGGGGATTTTGCATTATTTGATAAACTTTTTTTAACATTCGGGAAAACTAAGAATAATAGGTCTTGATTTCCGTAAACTACCTCCGTGAGAGGTGATACATGATAAGTTCAATTGAAGCCTTTCAAGGTTTCTGTCCTGGAAATTCCCTTTAGAATCATTTAACTATGCTTTTCCTGTATGTATGATAGCATTATTACTTATGAAGAAAAGGCAGTCTACAGTGAGAACGGTATCTATTGAGTTAATAACATCCAGAGATTGTCCATTCTTATTTTCTTAACGATTTTCCCTTCAGACCACAACCCTGGAAAAGGTCAAGCTGTGCTATTAAAGTTAATGTCTTTGTATAGCGCTCAAGTCCCTTCGTAACAAGTATTGATTGAAGAGCTTATGTGCAAATTAGGAGAAACCAACCTAAAATATCTATGTAAGCATCCATGGTGTGATATTATGAATAATATTGATAAAATGAAATCTATAGTGATGTCCTATCGTTGATGCTTCTTACCTGAAAGTTTATGTTTTGTTTCCTAATTTACCTTATCTGTTCTGGTAAATTTATTATATGCCTCAAAGTCCCCTTGGAGACATCTCTATTCAAACCTGAAAAGCCCTGGCTTACCAAGTTATTCCTCAAAGATCATTGCTGTAATACCAAGGATCAGACTCTTTGGATTGCCTCTAATACTCCTGAAATAAACACATTGACAGTTATAATGCAAAGTATACTCGCTCTCTCATTGACATTTGTCAACATCACTCTAAGACATCCATGTGCTGCTCAGAAAATATACAGCAAATCATGGAACCAAATTGTCAAGATTTAAAAAAAATTAAAGTAGATGGGATATACCTAGTAATAAGCACTTGCTATCAATAGCTGTTAGTCACAAAACTATTTTCCCTTTAAAAGATTGTTTATTTTTGAAAATCCCTATATGTTTGCAGAAAAGATGAGTAGATCTTATTTCACAGATGAAAGTAAAGCACCACAGAAATTCAAAATTTTGACACAAATTACATTTAAGTCATTTTCCTATGATAATATCTTGTCAGTGCTTTGGACACTTCGATCGGTTTATGCATTAAAAACCCTATATACAGTGAGGCAGATGAAGGGACACAGAATTCAGTTTGTGGTTCAACTCTATTTTATTTTAAAAGCATTCTTTATTAAAAATACCATGTGAACATTTCCCAATTTCCCACAATATTTAATCTCCATCTACCTTTATACGTCTGAGAAAGGACATTACCTACAGCAATCCAAGTGTTTAAGCTGGGTCATTAGAATCTCCTTCCTCTTTGATGTAGGCTGGCTCTCTTCTATGAAGGTGGGTCTCACAGGTCAGAGTGGATTTCCTCCTGGGTCTACTTGGGTTGCCGTATCGTCTTCTGCCATGAGTTTTCACTGCAGGGAGTGGCTTCCAGATGTGTGTATTTCGGCCTCCCCTTGAACTGGACCTTTCCAATTGTTCTGTGGGTTTGGCCAATGAGGTCATGAGCGAGCTTCAAAACATCGTGAGCTTGCAAACACTTCACTGTTGCCAAGCTAGGAAGGTGTAAAGTGCACATCTTCAGAAACAAATCAGAAACTGCTGTAAAAACTCAGCAGGTCTGGCAGCATGTATGGAGAGAAATCAGAGTTAAAATTTTGGGTCCAGAAACCCTTCTCCAGAAAAAGGATGCTGAAGAAGGGTTCTGAAGAAGGGTCATTTGACCTGAAACATTAACTCTGCTTTCCTCCACAGATGCTGCCAGGCCTGGTGAGTTTTTCTAGCAATTTCTGATTTCCAGCATCTGCAGTGCTTTGATTTTTTTTTTGGCACATCTTCAAACACTGGCTGGAAATCAAGGTGCTACAAAGTCTGATTGAAACTTCTCCAATAGATACCCTCGGGCTGAATGTAAGTTGTTCCTCCTGAACCTCTGTGACCTCTTTGATCTTGGTTTCCACTGTTCTCTGTAGCCGATAGTTGTTGGCCGCTGTTAACTTCGGTTTGGTCTATTTTCTTCAGACGCGGTTTCTCTGGCTGTGGGTCAATTTAGAATATCCAATATTGAACTCATGGTTGCTTGACCACAGACAAAATTGTGAAAAAAAACATTATTACCATAAGCTGTACAATTTTCCTTATTCTCTCAAATTTATGTTGACATCACTGGTGAGGTCAGCATTTGTTGCCTGTCTCTAATTGCTGTTGAACTGAGCAGCTTGTTCGACCATTTCAGACTGTAGTTGAGAGTCAATCATGTTGGCATGGGTCTGGAGCCACATGTAGGCCAGATCAGGTAAGAGTGGCAGATTTTCTTCCCCAAAAGACATTATTAACCAGATGAGTATTCTCAACTATAAATGGTATTTACCATAGGCAGCATTTCTGAGACTAGCTTTCAATTCCAAATTTTATGGATTGAATTAAATTTGAAAACTGTCATGGTGGGATTTGAATACATGTCCCCTGGGTGAGAGTGGGCTTCTAGGTTTCAAGCTCAGTGACATTGTCATCACACCACTATCTCAGCAGTTTGTCACATCAAAAAAGATAAATTATCAAGGTGTACAATTTTGAGACCAGAAGCTGTACAATCATGACATTGTTATAAAATAGGTTCCATTGAATTGGTCTGATAGTGTAGCTATTAAGATGGCAAAGAAAATGCTTTCAAATGCTGTCACAGTGCAAGATCATTTTCAGCTTACAATTTTCATCTACAGTTGTCTTAAGCGGTTTGTCAAAGGAAAGCTCTTGAACATGGATCATGTGCTCAGGAGGGTATTATTAAACCAGAAAGAGTGCAGAAAAGATTTACTAGGATGCTACCTGGACTGTAAGGATTGAGTTATAACTAAAGGTTGGATAGGCTGAGACATTTTCCCTGAAGTGTACAAGACTGAGAGGTGACTTTGTAGAAATCTATAAAAACAGGAGAGGCATAGAGAAGGTAGATAGCCAACAGCTTTTCCCCTTGGTAGGGAGTCCAAAACTAGAGAACATAGGTTTAAGGTGAGAGGGAAGAGATACAAAAGGATCCAAAGGAGCATTTTCTTTTTACACAGAGAGTGTGAGTATCTGAAATGGACTGCTAGAGATAGTGGTGGGGGCGAGTACAATTTTGTAATTTAAGAAACACTTACACAGGTACATGGACAGGATAGGTATGGAAGGATATGGACCAAATGTAGGCAAATAGGATTAGTTTAATTGTGAAAACTTGGTGGCATGCTGTAAACCTCTAATACTGTATCAAGCTTTATTCTGAGTGCGAAGTATTTTAAGAAAATGTTTCTTTGCCCATAGAATATCTCAAAGCAAAACAGCTGTTGTCTGTGCTTTGGACATTAACCAGTTTATGTATCAAAAATACTTTACCCAAACGCTGTTGTTAATGAGGCAGACAAAGGGACACAGAATTCAGTTAGTGGTTCAACTCAATTTTAATAACAAAATATTCCTTGTTGAAAGCACGTGAGCATTTCCCAAATTCCCAAAACTTTTAATATCTAGCTCGATTTGTTTGAAAGTATATCACCTGCCACAACATCTCGTGTTTTAGCTGGGCTGCTGGAATCTTCTTCATCACCAATGAAAGGCTGGCTTTATGCTGGGGATGTGAAAAGTGCACTTCCTCAGGCACTGGCTGGAAGTCAAGATGCCAGAAAGTCTGATTGATACTTGTCCAACACAGAACAGGGGGGCACAGTCGCTCAGTGGTCAGCACTGCTGCCTCACAGCACCAGGGACCCAGGTTCAATTCCACCCTTGGGCAACTGTCTGTGTGGAGTTTGCACATTCTCCCCATGTCTGCATGGGTTTCCTCCAGGTGCTCCAGTTTCCTCCCACAGTCCAAAGTGTGTAGGCTAGGTGGATTGGCTGTGCTAAATTGCCCATAGCATTCAGGGATGTGTAGATTAGGGGGATGGGCCCAGGTGGGATGCTTTGTTGGGCCAAACGGCCTGTTTCCACACTGTAGGGATTCTATGATCATAACCCTCAGGCTGGTTGTAACTGGCTCCCCTGAATTTTTGTGACCTCTTTGACCTTGGTTTCCACTGTTCTTTGCAGCCATTACCTGCTGACTGTTGTTTAATTTAGTTTGTCAGTTTTCTGTTAGGTGCAATTTCTCTGGCTGAGGTAAATTTAGGATATCCAATTTTGGGCCAACGGTCACTTGACCACAAACACTCCCGTTGATCCTTTGAGGCATCTATTGAAAATGGGTCCACAGGGTCAGACCATGCTCTCATGCAGGCAATTATCAAATTTCAGGCAGAGACTCCCTGAGTATCTGGGTTCCTCATCGTACATAGACAACAATACTCTAAACATTAACTATCTTCCTTACATGCATCAATAAGCTTAACAGTACTAAATACAAATAACTGAATACATAATTTGAGAATTAACCACTATTTACATACATTGGCTCAGCCACAAGCCCCTTTGGTGATTAGAGGCACTTGGAGTAAAATTCATACTGCACAATAATTTACCTAATCCTTTTGTGACACAGTCTGGGTTCATTAATTTCTTGGTTCTTGCTGAAGGATCATGGAGTCCATGGTTAGTTTCTGGAGGAGTTCCTTCTTCCAAGAGAAGGATTTAACCATGAGGATGCTGGCTGTTTGTCCTCCTCACTTTACAAGCACTTGCTTTATGCCCAATCACTGGCTGGAAGCATTAGCCAGGATTCAAGTGGGTGAAAGTGGGCAGTCACATGGGGCAGCCACCTCCTAATACATGTTCAGGCTAGACATCCAAGAATTCAAAGCTAGTAAAGTTCAACTTTGGAGGTTATACAAAAACCTTTAATCAAAGGCATGTTGAGAGATACCAGTGTTATCTGTGCTTTGGACACTTCAACCAGTTTATGTATTAAAACCATTTTACCCAAGTACTCTTTGTCAAGGAGGATAAAGGAATCAGAATTCAGTTTATGGTTCAGCTCGATTTTATGAAGAAAATATTCCTAATTATAGACATCATGTGAGCATTTCCCAAATTTTCACAATATTTGCTCTCTATCTTGCTCTATCTGTCAGAGAAAGGATATTACCTCCATGTACGCTGCCAGCTGCCAGCTGCCAGCTGCCAGCTGCCAGCTGCCAGCTGCCAGCTGCCAGCTCCCAGCTCCCAGCTCCCAGCTCCCAGCTCCCAGCTCCCAGCTCCCAGCTCC
>NC_063337.1:73495801-73595776 GCF_021869965.1 Rhincodon typus
GCTCCCAGCTCCCAGCTCCCAGCTCCCAGCTCCCAGCTCCCAGCTCCACTGCTGGGCCAGGTCAAGTCTTCACTAAGGGGATGGTTTTTAGGAGTGTGCTCTTATACCGCCTCACCTCAGACCTTCCTGAATATTCTGTGGCTTTTGACCAATGAGGTCATGAGCTGAGTTCAAAGCATCCAATGGGATTGTGACAATACCCGTCTGTTTTGTCATGCAGGGAGGTGTAAAGTGCACATCCTCAGGCATTAGCTGGAAGTCAAAGTGCCATAAAGTATGATTGTAACTCATTTCCCCCAAACCTTAGTGATCTCCTCACACTTCGTTTCCACTATTCTGCTGGCTGCTGTTCAGTTTGGCCAGATTTCTCCAGCTGTTGGTCAATTTAGAATGTACAATTTTAGGCCTGTGGTCACCTGTCTACACAATATACAAACATGTTCTGAATATTGACTAATCAGCTAGTACACAAGAGCAGGACTGGAACAACTGGATCAGTTCAACATATTTAGATGCATTTCCCAGTTTTTTTTTTAACAAAAATAGTATGCCATAGAATCCCTGCAGTGTGGATAAAGGCTATTTGGCCCAACAAGTCCACACCGACTCTCTGAAGAACATCCTGCCCAGACTCACCCCCCAACCCTACCCCTGAAACCCTGCATTTCCCATGGCTGATCCACCTAACCTGTACATCCCTGGACACTATGGGCAATTTAGCATGGTCAATCCACCTACTCTGCACATCTTTGGACTGGGGGAGGAAAGCGGAGCACCTGGAGGAAACCCACGCAGACATAGGGAGAAGTTGCAAACTCTACACAGTCACCCAAGGCTGGAATTGAACCTGAGTCCCTGATGCTGTGAGGCAGCAGTGCTAACCAGTGCGCCACCCTAAAGTACATAAGAGCATTTTTAATTTATTGTTGATTCTGACATCTTTTGGTTTGTAATTTCTTATGGCCGGTATATTGCTAGCTGGGATAAATCACTATATAGATATTCCACTACTCTACAAAGTATCAAAAAGATACTGATTTTGCAGTCATGTTTTGCTTTTTACTGCAGCTAGTTACCATCTCATTAAACCAAACACTCTTGTAACACATCAATTTCTATGTTCACTGCAAAGTTGTGTTGCCAAGCTATAAACACTTCTCATCTAATGACCAAATGTGTGGAATGTCACAAAACATTTTAAATGGACTATTTTCTCTGTTGGACCAAAATAAACTAAAACTTATTCAACTTCAAGTCCAGTGTCTGCCCTCAGGCCCTTTGTTTAATGTTTCCAAATTTTGCATATTGTCTTGCGTATCAGATCTGCCCCTTGCCAGCAGGTTTAAAATTTCCTTGTTGCAGTTCATAAATGTAGTTCACAAATTTTATTGAGATGTCCAAGTAGTGCACATTTAACACATATGATCCAACAGTGAATCAGTAATCTGTTTTGTATTGCCATGGGTACGAAGTGAAAACTGTAAATAATGAAAATTTAGGTGATAGTCTTATCAATGCAAAGGCATTTTTTGTCCTTCAAGGCTGCAAGGAGTTTCCCTAACCTTACTCATAAGAATAATATGGACAAACGCAAATGACTTTTACTCTGCTCTTAAATATTAGAGAGTCAAATCCCACAAAAATGGGAAATTCTTAGTCTGGCATTGAAGAATAATTGAATTTACAATGAGTGCGAACATTAGCATTTAGAATCTGGATTTGTGTTGAATGCATTGTAGGCTGAATACTTTGAGAAAAGAAATCATGGGAATTCCTTGGCCTGTTTGTCCAGCCTCCCATGCAAATAATTATTGTTTGCAGACACAATTATGTGAAGTATAAGGTAAAATATAGAATCAAATTCAATACCACCTAGCTCTTTGTTGTTGTGGAATAAAGGGGTTAATAACTGTTAGGCTAGTAGCTAAATTGCATAATCAATGAAGTCAAATGCTGTTAGATTGCAAGTAACTGGAAACTGAGTGATATGTTTGAAATGTCCAACTTAAGCCTCACTTGTATATGGTGTAAATAGTCTAAAGGTTATCAGTTTTCACAAACATTGGTTGTGGGCTCTTGTGAGAGAAACACCCTGCATGTTCCCTGATATTACTATGTGGTGACAGTATAATGCTGTGTATTTTGTGATGTTCCAGGTTAAATACACTGTCAGTCACAAAGAAAATGCTTGGGAAACACCTGCTCCAACAAGCAAATTGAGAATCTCACAGCTGCCACTTACAGTGAAATGGGCAAAACCTTACCCCTGCCGAGTTCCTGCCACATAAGAGAAAATTCAGGATCTATTTTGTGGTTTGCCAATGCTGAGATAGAAAATGAGCAATTTGGCAATGCCTCCCAAAATGCTACTGCAAAATACTTCTTTCCAGGGCAATCACGATTGGCTACTGCTTATCTATGATTCTATGACATAAACAGATGCTGAGAACTCTTGCAGCATGGGAAGAGACAGGGCACTGTCGCAACCATTGTTAAATGCTTTTATTTTGGCAAGAAACAGCCACCAAGCCTAACCAGCCATTAGATAGCCTGCCTCCATTGCCACATGAGGGAACATCTCCAAAACATCTGCTGCAATAACCAGTTCATAGCTCCAGCAAGGAAAATTCAAGCAATGTCACACTTAACATACATTTCTCAAGTACTGGAATTTTTTTGTCATTTCATTATTATTATTTAATTTGGTCGAATAGTCCAAGGAATATTTTTGCCACCCTGGATATAATGGTCAATGGTTAGAAGATTGATTTTCAATTGGTCAGAGGAGGAGAGGACCCTGCAAGACAAGCTAACCACACTTACCCACAAAAACGACAACACCAGAACCGACACATGGATAAGGAACCTCTCCGACAGGAAACTGACAGAAGCGGAAAAAGCCGTTCTCACCTGGGGACTGAACTACAACTACAGGGACGCCAACAAAACGGAATGGCTAGCTATACTGGAAGCCACACTCAAGACCAACAATATCAATGAAGAAACACAACAAACTATAAGACAGACAGTAGTCCCGACACTAACTAGAAAGAGGGAACTCAACACCCTCAACACACGGGAAATACAAGCCCTGGACAGATTAAAGAAGGACAAGAACATCACTATACTACCTGCAGACAAAGGGCGCATGACAGTGATAATGAATAAAAAGGACTACATCTCCAAAGCACAAGCACTGCTCGCTGACGAGAACACATACCAACCAGTACAAACTGACCCGACACCACAACTAGGCAACAAAATCCTATACACACTACAAAGACTCAAACAAACAGGACAGATCAACAAAACAGACTTCTTAAGAATGAAACCCGAAGGAACCAACACACCCCAATTCTACGGCCTCCCTAAAGTGCACAAGCCAGAAGTCCCCCTCATACCCATAGTCTCCCTACCAGGCACTCCATCGCACAGATTAGCCAGGAAACTACAAAGAAGACCAAGCACCTAGTCAACAAATCACCCCACTCCATCCACTCAGCCCAAGAATTCCTCAACTCCATCAAAGACATAAAGATAGAGGACGAAGAGACCATGATATTGTTTGATGTCACCGCCCTATTCACATCAATAGACATACCACTAGCAAGGGAAACAATGACAACACTACTTGAACAAGGACACGACCCCAGTGAAACCATCTCCAAGGACAACATGCTTAAACTACTGGACCTATGCCTGACCACCCACTTCACCTTCAACGGCCAAACATACGAGCAAATCAACGGGACACCCATGGGATCGCCTATCTCCGGACTCATAGCAGAAGCAGTAATGCAAAGACTGGAAAGGACCGCCCTTCCGCAAATCCAACCTAAACTATGGATATGCTACGTAGATGATACCTTTGTCATCATTAAACGGACCAAATTAGAAGAGACACCACAAACTCATAAACAACACCCTCACCGGAATAAAATTCACCAGAGAGGAGGAGAAGAACAAACAACTCCCATTCCTGGACGTCATGGTAGAGCGCAAGACAAATGGGGAACTGCAAATGAAAGTACACCGAAAAGCGACATACACAGACCAGGTATTGAACTTCAATAGTAACCACCCCAGCACACACAAACGAAGCTGCGTGCGAGCACTATTTAAAAGGGCAACAACACACTGCAGCAACACGGAACTACGCCAAGAGGAGGAGGAATACCTCTTCCAAGTGTTCAAGGATAATGGATATCCAAAGAACTGGGTCAGGAGATGCCTACACGAACAGCATCAGAAAGATTCTACACGCCCCGACACACTCATCACACTACCCTACATCAGGCACACGTCAGAACTCACCACAAGACTTCTACGACCGCTGGGCATCAGAGTAGCACACAAGCCCACTCAAACCTATGACAAGTGCTCACCCGATCTAAAGACCCACTCCCTGCCATGGACAGGACTAATGTCATCTACAAGATCCCCTGCAGAGACTGCGAGAAACACCACATCAGACAAACAGGAAGGAAACTAACAACAAGAGTACATGAACGCCAATTGGCTACAAAAAGACATGATCAATACTCACTCATCTCAATCCACATGGACAAGGAGAACCATGACTTCGACTGGGACAACACCAAGATCCTGGGACAGGCTAGGCAGAGACAAGCACGAGAATTCCTGGAAGCATGGCACTTCATGAAGCATGCTATTAATAAACACATTGAACTTGACCCCATATACATTCCACTACGGAGGAAACCCAGAACTGAGGCAATCCATCACAACGGACCCCAGAGTTTAAAAACCAGGTGGGAAAACACACCGACGCTTCATATAAGGCTGCATTGAGGATGTTACCAAGCATGGTAACAAAACATCTGCGGAACAACAAACCAGCTCGGTGAGCCAACCAACCTCAACACCCACAACCCGGGCTAAAAGGTCTACTCCAAAACCTTAGATATCACTCATTGGTTCAAGTGTGGATTTATCCAGATATCTATCATCTATATCATTCAACTCCATGGTCCAGAGGGCAACCAGCTGAAGGCCCAAGGCCAGATGACTGTGATTATTCTTTACAAAGGTAGGGAAATTACCAAGATCCACAATCAGAAGTTTAAGCTACAGAACCTGGACAGACTTGTATCTTTTTGGTAATATTGAAGATTTAATCAACTATGATATTCTTGACAAGTTCTGAAAGAAATTTTCAAAACTATTCTGGCATAAAGTAAAATCACGTAGCATATCATATCACTTTGAAAGCAATTGCCAAGTTGGTATGCCTACTTTCCCCAAAGAAAGTGTCGCACTCTCTCCTCAAAAGATCAAGAGGGAGACAGATGCCACACTACATTGATGGGTGATATTACAAATCTCTCAGCCCATTTCTTGACACTCTGTAATGATCTTTGTGCCTAAGCTGAATAGTTCTTTATGCACATGGATCGACATTACCAATTGAATAAGGCAGTGGAAAGAGAAATTCGTTCTCTGAGATCCATTGACAGCTACAAGGTGAAGCTAAAATAAAAAACCTCCATTTCAGGAATTTAGATGCTAACATTGGCTTCTGGCACCTACCATCATTTGAAGAGTCCAAAACCTCAACTACTTGTATCATTCCTGTCTGAAGATATTATTTTAACTCAATTTGGAAGTGCCTCAATAGCCAAAATATTCCAGTGCATTATGACTGACAACCTAGAGGGTCTCAAAGCAACCATCTGCTATATGGGATGATATTCTTATCCATGGCTCCATCAAGATGGAACAAGATAATGCAGCAAAGGCAATGCAGCACCAACAGGCTGGAAGTCTCATGGTAAATCACAAATGTGCGTTTTCCAAATCAGCCATCAATGTCCCAGGCTATGTGATAGATGCAACTAGAATGAAAACATCATACCCTACAAAGCAGAAGCCATTCAAAATGTTCTATCACGTCTAAATGTTACTGACTATAATGTCTTATGGGCATGGTTAATCATGCTCATATTACTAAGTGACTCAGACAGTATCTAAAATAAGATATGGCTTGATACTAGGACATCCACCAACCACAAACCTTCATGACAATTAAGAACATTTTGACATCCACTCAAACCCTGCCCCATTATGACCTAGACCTTCCCACTACCATTGCAAATGGTACCTCCTCCATTGATGTAGGTGCATTATTATTTAAATTTAATGAGTTTGCTCCCCAAAACCTACCGATTATACTTGGAGCACTTTCAGGTACTGAATAGTGGAAAGCAGTTGTTGAAAGAGAGACCCTGGCAGTCACATGGCCCTGTAAGAAGTATTCCGACTAGGTCCTTGCAGTTATATTCATCATACAAATGGAGCAGAAGCTGCTAATGTCTCTGCTTAACATGAAGAAACTGACTAGGATGTTGTCTCGGATCTTATGGTTTCAATTGAAGCTTATGTGTTTTGCCACCTTCAGGACAAACTCCAAACCATGGCTGATGTTTTGTCCCATACCCTTTTGAGGAGGCCTACACCAAATAATGTTTGTTTTGTCAAAGAAGTTGAATCACGTTTTCTTATCCACTAATTTTGTCCCAGCAATCATTCAGAAGTTAGATAAAATGCATATGTTCTGATGGTTGACAATGAAGCACGTAGGTCTGACAGCATTGTCTCAATGGCTGGCTCATGAATGTTTGTAACATTTTAAAATGATACTTTGAACATCATTGCCATCTTTGTGTAATGGACAACCTGCTTATATATAAGGACAACCTGCTGAGCCATAATGACCAGGTTGTCGTCATAACCAAATATGATGAGCTTCTAACAACTTATCAATGCCATCACTAAGGTGGCTTACTTCCTTATTGTTACATTGCTCAACCTCACCCTGATTCTTGGTTAACTGCTCATGAAACCATTAACATGTGTTTGTTATCTTTAAACTAGACTATCGCAATACACAGGAGATTGGCATCCCATGTTGCACTCTCCATAAACCTGAGGTCTACAAAGCTCAACAAAGATAATGACCTAAGGGAAATATGACAGACCTACAACTCTTGTCCCATTAATTAGGTACTAAGGTAAAATCAGTTGGAGATGAACCGTTAAGATTAATCACTTGGACAATAGGACTCTAGCTAAGAAACATTGCCAGTCATGATCCAATCAAGTTAATTTTGGAATATACTGGCAATTAACTTGGATTTCCCATGCAATTAGAGAGAGAAGACCATAAAGCAAGCTAAATTTATGCATGCCTAAACATTTGTTTCCTAAGCAGAGCGAAGGATAAGCAACGGAAAAGCTAAGAGCAAAAACTCAAATGGTGTTATGCCTGCTTCAGACCTTCTCTCCAACTTATCTCAACGACTTCAAACTGTGTTTGTTGACCACGACCACCCAAAATTATCCACACTGTAGATGTAAAAGGAATTTAGCCCAGGTCTATCATCTCCAGAGGGATAACAAGAACAGTCATCCATATCTTTAAAATGAAAGCATTGGGATCATTGAAAGAAAGGCATGTGACTACTAAATTTAGCCTGAAGCTAGCCAGTCCCCAAAACACAATCAATATTTTCCTTTCATTTTCTTTATGCACTCTTATTTGACAATCCTATCCTTCCCCACACAGTAATCTATTTTTGAGTGTGCACGTATGCATGCAAAAGTTGGAAGGGATTTGATTATCTTCTTTAGATCAATTAAAATATGACAAAAAAAAAATGAACCTTGCCCTTTGCTAGATTCAAGAAAACCTATCGGGTTGATTCTTTTATGATCACAATGCATAAAGGGTTAAGCATTCACTAAATTAGCAAATATTGGGGCAGCATGGTAGCTCAGTGGTTAGCACTGACAGTGTCCGAGACCCACATTTGATTCCACGCTCGAGCAACTGGCTGTGTGGAGTTTGCACATTCTCTAAATATATGCGTGGGTTTCATGCAGGTTCTCTGGTTTCCTCCCACAGTCCAAAGGCGTGCAGGTTAGGTGGATTGCCATGCTAAATTACCCATAGTGTCCAGGGATATGTAGGCTAAGTAGATTAGCCATGGAAAATGCAGGATTACAGGGATAACATAGAGGGGAGAGTCTGGGTAGGATGCTGTTTGGAAGTTCAGTGTGGACTTAATGGGCTAGCCTGATTCCACACTATAGTGATTCTATGATATCCTTTACAAAGACAAAAATAAAACTGTTAATATTAATCAAGGAGAGGGGAAAAAGAAGAAAATGAGTCAACCACGCCTCACCTTGTCAAAACAAAATATTTTGCCACCTGTCCTAATGCCTCATTTATTAGTGTCAAAATGTTGCAATGAAATTAGTGAGTGGGGAATTAGCTCAAATGGTAGAACACTCGCTTTACATATGAGAGGTATTGGGATTGATGCCACATTCTCCACTCCCTTTTGAAACTGGAAATGTTATGGGTGGCATGGTGGCTCAGTGGTTAGCAATGCTGCCTCTCAGCACCAGCAACGTGGGTTCAATTCCACCTTCAGGCAACTGTCTGTGGGGTTTACACATTCTCCCCCGTGTCTGTGTGGGTTTCCTCTGGGTGCTCCAGTTTCCTCCCACAGTCTGAAGATGTGCAGGTTGAGTGGATTGGCCATACTAAATTGCCCATAGTATTCAGGGATGTGTCGATTATGTGGGTTACAGGGGGAGGGGTCTGGGTGGGATGCTCTGAGGTTCAGTGTGGACTTGTGGAGATGAAGGGTCTGTTTCCACGCTGTAGGGATTCTATCATATGATCTATGAAATCTGTAAGCTCTGTCACGAGATAGAATGCTATTCTTGGCCTGTCTGGTAGTGTTGGCTGAGATTGGGAAATCAGACCATGCCCAACAATTGATTCGTGCTCCCAGAAACTCACAGTCCACAAAAATGTTTATTTCTGGTACAATGACCTCTCAGTGTGTGGCTTGCCTGATGTTCATCTCCTATCCATGAATGGGAACAATCAGTCCATGTACCTTTGAAACAGCGATACCTTTCAGGCAATCTTGCAGTTACAATTAAGGCAATCTTCAAATAACTTTCTTAACACAAAAAAAAGCAACAGTTTTGATATTTTTAAATTAATAACTAACAGTATTCTGTGCCATTAATGTCTTTGAGAGTCAATTAATAATACCTAACTACCCTACATACTTCCTGAGATTATGAATATCTACTGCAAAAGAAAAGATCTTCATTCTATTGAGGTGCTAAAGTCTTGGACAAATGTAAATTGGAATACGATACAAAATGTAATATTTAAAAATATCAGAATTTTGGAGGTGCTCAAATTACTTCTCTAAAAAAAATGTGTATTAATTACTGTATCTGATGAAATTTATCTCAGTTATAGCCAAGCAGACTTCTATGAAGTTCATCAGCACATGACAGAAAAACTAAAGTGAAGGGGGGAAACTTCAGCAGCTGCACTAGTTTATGTTGGAAAATCAAGGGATTCAAATTACATTTGCACCAAGTTACCTAGGAAGATGGAATAACTACTCCCAACCATAGCACACAAAAAATAAAATTTCTTGTGGAAACTGTATCTTAATATTCCTTTCCATTCTTTCAATTTATGTAGCCAATCATGCTTGTTTTTTTTTCCTCTTTCTGTACTCCTGTTGTCCCCTTAATCATTTCCTCATTTAATATGTTGGTTCTTTTTTGAGATGTTGGAACTTTAGCTAAGTAGCCAGCCACTATTTTGAAGAATATATAATAAGACTTGTCAGGCAATATAATCATGGGGATTTGTTTAAATAATACAACCAAATCATTACTGTTGTCAGTCATCACAGCCTTGTAGCATCCACACCACAGGAATCAAAGCAATGAATTGGACAGTTTTTTTCTTTCCCAACCCTGAAGACCTGATTGGAATACAATGATCTTATGAATGAATTCACTCATTACAGAAGAGGGAACAAACGTAGTTATCTGTGATTGGAGTTACGCACCACTAAAGAAATGATTAAATATTAAAACTATTTAAACATATAAACATATATATCATATTCCAGTAGGTTTGAATAAATTCCTTTGTTGCTACTCCAAGTATATTCCACACATCTATACTTATTGATAGAAAGGTATATAGTGTAAAGACCACATATTTCTATTTCCTTTGTTTTGGACTATGGACAATGAAAAACAACTTTAAACCAAGAAGGAATGCAAAGAGATGGCTGCAGTTTTAAAAATCATTTTTACTAGAACACATTGTGAATTGTATGCAATGTTGCTTTCCCAGAACAATGACAGAAAAACATAAACAGCACAGAGCCAAAGGATTCTGAGCTAACCAGGCAATCCGTTGGACTATGGCTTGTGTAACAGCAATGCAGCACAGTGACCAAGTCACCTAGAAAAACAAAACATCAAAAGATTTGTCTCTTCTTTTTGTTAAGAAGCACCATAAAGTTTCCAGTAACAACTATCTGCTTTCCACTCAGTTTTCTCATCAGGTCGTGATTGAAGTTGGATGAAAATGCCTTTAAAAGGTGGTAAAAGCACAAATTCTCAAACATAGAACATAGAACATAGAACATAGAACATTACAGCGCAGTACAGGCCCTTCGGCCCTCGATGTTGCGCCGACCTGTGAAACCTATCTGAAGCCCATCTAACCTAAACTATTCCATTATCATCCATATGTTTACCCAATGACCACTTAAATGCCCTTAAAGTGGGCGAGTCTACTATTTTTGCAGGCAGGGCATTCCACGCCCTTACTACTCTCTGAGTAAACAGTGAATGAAAGACAGCATCTAGGTGCAAACAACCTTTTGTTACCAGTAAAATGAAAGGAATTGAAAGTAAGAGAAAGAAATCAACTCATCAAATCCAGTGGGCCAGATTGGAACTATCAAATGTGTTTCCCCGATCTTCTTTTTCCACCAATAATACCCATATCTTGTCTTTGTGTGTCTGATTGCTCATAAAAGGGGAGCTTACAAAGGGGTAAAGTTTACATTGTAGTTATATTTTAGCAATTCATATTTCCTAACTGCCATTGGTTAAAGACAATCCAGCCACAATAACATTATTTTCTTGTTAATTGCAGAAACCTGGTAAATGTTTCCTTTGAAACCTTAGATTGCCATTCAGGTAAATTGAAGACTTTGGAAAATTTGACTAAATCATTTCACATTTGTAACAACTCAATGAATAGCGGACCTTAATCTCTCATGTACACCACATTGAGTTGTGACCATGGCCAGACAAGAATCTAACATATCCATTTGGTCAGTACATTCTTTTATTAAAGATTTAAACAAATTGAACTTCAAATACTGAAAACAGACCAAAACCTCTCAATCCAAAGTGGCTGCAGTGGGAGATCTGTATATCTGAGAAAAGACAAAGTAAGAATTTTAGTAAAGTGCTTCACTATGGACAGAGACTGCCTCTATTGCCAGACAGCACTGGGGAGAGTGGGAAAGAAAGGATCTTAGAATCACCCCATCCCCTAAGCTTCTTCATTTCACAGGTAAGCCCACAGCAGGTCTGTTAAATGCTGGGGTGGCATAAGATATAACAGACCCTTCCAGAACAAAAAAAGATGCATTTCATCTTATAGGGAGACATCTTATCTTTAACTATGTCCCCTATTCCTAAATTACCCCATAAGAGGAAATATCTTCTCAGCATCTAGCCCTTAAAATCACCACACTAGGAATCGATTTATAGTGTAGATTAGAAGCAAATGTTTCTACTGACAGGGGACTTCATAAGTGGAGATCACAGATTTAAGATAATTAGCAAAAGAACCATGGGGGACATGAGGAGAATTTTCCTTCCTAGGAGTTATGATGATCTGAAATGTACTGCCTGTAATACTTGTGGAAGCAAATTCAACAGTAGCTATCAAAAAAAAGAGGATTAGATATGTATTTATAAAGGAATAAATTGTGGACCTGTGGGGAACGACTGGGGATGTGGGACTAATTGGGTATCTCTATGAATGAGCTGGCATATGCACAGAAACACAAATGGTCTCCTTCCATGCTGTAGGATTTGACAACTCAATTAGTGATTTTATTATTTTAATTGTACCAGGCTTATGAGTCACAGCCCCTAAAGCATGTTGTTTTAATGTGCCATGCTTTATCATCTTCTTTTTAAACTCTGTGTTCATGGCTTAATGATAATAGGGACCAGATTTCCTAATGGTTTGTGCTATATTGAAAAGTAAATTAGGTTCATTCTTATAATGACTCAGTAGTTTCTTCCCAGTTTCACAAAGATTGCATTTCCATACAGTTTCCCAATCACCTAATCAATCTTTGGCTGAAATCCTGTAGGAATAACCGATGACATTGTTTCTCCAGGATTCTTGCTGAAGCAACAGTGAGGTATCAGGGCAACCCTCATAGGCAATAACATGTATGAAAAACCGACCTCATTTATCAATGACCGATTGGGCTTTTGGTAAGCCCAGCATTGTGTTGAAACATGCTGCCTCTATCTTGCTGATAAGTTCTGAAAATATGTAATTTTCCATTAAGCAAACTCTATGTGGAGAATGGGAATTTTAACTTATTAAACCACTATGCAATGCAGACAATCCTGCTCTTTATTTTTAGACATTTGGCCAGAAATTGCACGAATGAAAGATTATTTGCTGGAAGACATTAAGTGGAATTTGTACTTCACTATTCAGATCATGCTATATTTAAAACCCAAATTGTTAGCCATTTAAAGGATAACGCATAGCAATGTAAATATCCCTTCTGGGATGCTGTGAATGTTGCGTACAATGTTCTGTCACTGTCACCAGTAAAAGAAAAGGACAGATGCATAAAATAAAGCAATTGATAGTCAAATTTAGCAGAAAATAGGAACAAAAGGGAAAGGAATGTCAATATGAATCTAAGTCAGTTGGTGAGACAGAAACCAAGATATACTACTGACTACTCAGTCTTACAGCTCCTTCCACACCCTATTGTTACAGGTGCTCTCGATGCATATGCGCTTAGAAAATTGATAGCGATCACTTGTTTCTTCCTAACATGAAATAAAGACATGACCAAATATAATAATAGGATTAACCAGATAGTAACATGAATGTGAAGTAAACAAAGAAAACCATAAAAGAAGTAATAAGAAGAAGGTGATATTTTAGCTAAGTTATGGATGGGCATCTCTTTCTAGTTTTTGAGAATTGAATAAGAGAATAGATAAATGAGTCACATAGCCAGCTTCTGAGTTTAGTTGGACCACATAAATCTTTACATTCCCTTCTTTATTGTCTTTCCTAACCATTTCATTGGCTTGATTGTTCCCATATTGATCAATTAAATAAACAGGTTGGGGGACATAGTTCCAGTTTACCACCCTGAGCCCAGACATATTGAGTCATCACGCCAGACAAAGTAATACTCTCCCCACCTTCCACTGAGGCCAGAGTGGAGCTGACCATAAATGACCCCCTCCTGCATTTTCCCTTTCTGACTAATGCTGTGTTGTCTCTCTGCCCAGTATGTTGAGTTACCCCTTTCATAACTGTTATCCCGGCATGATGTCTCCAATCCCCACAATTGAGTTTCCCACTCCCTACCACAGTAATGACTGCTGATAATGACCATCTCTTGAATCTTAGTTGACAGATCCCAGGACTAACCTGTACTCTTGACTGGCTTGGACAGAATTGATGAGTGACCAGACCCCTAACTGATCTGAATTCAGCTCCCTGGGCTGGTTACACTGGTCCTGCAGGACTGATTCAAGTTCAATCCCCCGACTGTAGAGATATTGACCTGCTGACCCAGACCTCCCCACACAGCTGACTGGCAACGTCCAGTCCTGTGAACTGATTTCACAGGCTGGTCTTGACTCATTGTGCTAGAACCTTCTGACAGAAGGGTGTTTCCCATGATTTGACTGACACCTATTCCCCATGAGAGACATGGCCCCTTTAGTTGATGCACTTGCAGTGTGTTTATCACTGAGCTCGTGGCATTTGGTGTAGATGTGAAACTGACATCACATGGTACTGAACAGAAGCATATTCACCGCCTTTAAAGTGAGTCTGTAACCTCTGGCTGAGAGGACAAATCACAAAAAGGCAAGGCAAGGCAGGCATGCTATAAGCATCCAAGTAGACTCAAAGTGAGTGAGCACAAGGACAGCAAGTGAGTAACTTGAGACACAGCCTGGCTCAAGCCATGAGATGCGTTCCTATCCCTGTGTGCAAAGTGTCCTTTTAGGACCTTTTACGTTACAGTAAAAGGTGCTGCTGTGTCCCAAAGTGCAACATTGAATTAGCCATTCAGCAAGTGGATTGAAAATGTGTCATGAGGGGTGGAGGCTAGCACATGTCCAATGCAAGTATCCATCGATGATAGGATGTATATAGTCACTGCCTTTAGAGTGAACTCTGAGATGGTGGTGACTGCTACTCAATGTGGAGGCCCATAAGTACAAATGGCAAGTTGGAGCCATGAGGTAACTGCTCTGATTTTCATGTCCGGAATTATCATCATCTAGTTTCTGTATGACGGGTGGGAGTATAGGAAAGTGCATACAGGTAGTTCTGCTATAACACGTGTTTCGTTAATGCAAATTGGCTGTAATGCAATGGATGAATAGTGGACTCTGTTTGGATGACGCAAACTTTCTGCTGTATAGGTATGGCGATTTCCCTATAACACGGCTCTCTATGGTGATTTTCTATAGCACAAGGTCACACGAGAACGCAACTATCACATTATAGGAGAACTACCTGTATTAACAAGGCGGTAACAATACATTTCAGGGGGACAATTTTGAGATATTTAAGACATTATGTACCATCAAACGTTTTACCACTTTTTCCTTCTAAGATGCTAATGGATGCAAATAGGCCTCCTTTCTGGTCGGCATGGACGATTTGGACCGAGGGGTCTGTTTCCATGCTGTACAGCTCTATAATTCTATAATTACCACTATCTAGAAAGAGTTTTGTCTCATCTTTCAAAACTTGGGTGGAAAATTGGACCTCTTGCTCTCAACATCAAGAATCTCCCTCCCTTTCAATCTCTCAGTATTTCTCCAACTTTCGCCCATCATTTAGCACCTGGGAAGATTCCACTCTTACTTCTGGCTCCTCGGATCCCATGCAGAACAATGGCCAACAACACTCTACCACTGGTGTTTGTCCATTGCAATCTCTTTATGAAACCTGGTGATGTTTCATTTTTGAGGACCACCTCCCCCCCCACCCCCCACCCGAAAGGATACTTTAGCAGGTCTTCTTTGACTAGCCTCACTGTTTTCTTCAATTTAGTGATGTATATTCTACATCCACCCTGGCGCAGTGTACATCAGGCAGGTAAAATATATACCTTGTTAATCTCAAATCATGCCCCAATCACTGTGTCCTGCCACAATCTCTGAACAGTCCACAACAGCATTTCTTCATGGGTAATGTTGTTTCTCCATGCAATGCACAAGGGCATCAATTCTTACATCACACTGCCTGGAGATGTTGCTTCCTGCCTGAGGAAGGAGTTGATACCCTGAGTATTCTGTTGCCTGATGGTGGTTGGGAGATTAGCAAGGGGTGTACTTCTTGTGTCCAGTTGTTCCTGCCTTCGTTTTCATCACATGATGCACAGCCCAAAATTGACATTGTATTTCCCCAGACTGGTGGTCATGTCTTGGAATATCCATTTGGTTCTTTAGCCAGTAAGGCAATGCCATCTGCAAAATCCAGGTCTGTTTACCAGTGGCATTGTGATGTGATGTCAAAGTCTACATGGCCTTCCTCATGATGAAATCAATAACTAGGAGAAAAAGAAATGGGAAGAGAATACAGCCTTGCTGTACTCGAGTGATGACATTGAAGGAGCCCATGGTGCTTTGTGCTCATCTTAATGCAACAACTGGAGTCACAGAAGGAGGCTTGGAAATGTTAATATTCACTTCAGGAAGCCATAATATCTCACAAAGTATCAGGTGACAGCCAGTGGGTGCTATTGAAAGTCTTTATTAAAACAATCAAATAGCTTCTAACACTCTCAGCTCTTCTCCATGATATTCCTGACACTGTCGTCAGTACGTGACAAGGTCTTCTGCGCAGTGTTCTTCAAGAAAAGCAAAGATTGAAAACACAATAAATGGTATCCTTCATGAAGAGCAGTCTGGTTTCTGAGACAGCAAATCAAGCCACTTCCAGATATTTAGACACAGGAATATTGTAGAGCACCGTATAGAATATTAATCGTATATTAAACACATTCATTTGTATTTAGGCATTGGACATTAACTGGGCAGTTATTTTGACTCTCCATAAATAGAGAGAGACTAAAACTTTGGTTTGGGGTCAGGAGTCTATGCTTATAATGCATAACTCTAAGCAAAGACAGAAGTATGTGCAGATTGGCTCCAGTTCTTTCCTTCAATAACTAGCACCCCATTCTAGACCAGGTGGTAAGGGTGATAAATTTGCTACAATTGGAAAATATGATATTAGAGCAGAATTAGGCCATTCAGTTCATCAAGTCTGCTCTGCCATTAGATCGTGGTTGATACGTTTCTCAACCCACTTCTCCTGTCTTCTCCCCGTAACCTTTGATCTCATGATACACTCAATGACCCGGCCACCACATCTTTCTGTGGCAATGACAAACAGATACACCACCACAGAAGAAATTGCTCCTCATCTTAGTTCTAAAGGGTTGTTTCTTTACTCTGAGGCTGTGCCATCAGGTCCTAGTCTCTCCTACTAGTGGAAAAATCTTCTTCATGCCCAATCATTCCAGGTCTCTCAGTGTTCTGTAACTTTCAATGAGATCACTCCTCATCCTTCTAAAATCTATCAAGTGCAGACCCAGAATTCTCAATTGATTCTCATATGACAAGACCTTTACTCCTGGGATCACTCACGTAAACCTTCTCTTGACCCCCTAAACACCAGCACATCCTTTCGTAGAAACAAGGCCCAAAACTGCTCTCAATATTCCAAATGCGGTCTGTCAGAGACTTTTACATTCTCAGCAGTACATCACTGCTCTTATATTCTAACCCTCTCAAAATGAACACTAACATTGCATTTGCCTTCCTAACTGCCAACTGAAACTGCACGTTAACCTTAAGGGAATTCTGAACTATGGGTCCTGAGTCCTTTTTTTCTTATGATTTTCAAAGCCTTCCCCATTTAGAAACTCTTCCTTCTATACTATTCTTCCTTCCAAAGTGCATAGTTTCACAGTTTCTGACATTGTATTCCCTCTGCTACTTCTATGCTCACTCTCCTCATCTGTCCACCTTTTTCTGCAGCCTCCCCACTTCCTCAACACTACCTGTCCCTCCATCTATCTGTGTCATCTGCAAGCTTAGCAACAATGCTGTTAGTTCCTTCATCAAGATCATTGATGTATAGCTTGAATAATTGTGGTACCAACACTGATCCTTGCGGAACTCCACTAGTCACCGACTGCCAACCTGAAAAAGACCCTTTTATCCCCATTCTCTACCTTTGCCAGTCAGCCAACCCTCTCTCCATACCAATAACATGTTCCTAACACCATGGCCTCTTATCTTATTTAGCAGCCTCCTGTCAATGGCCTTCTGCAAATCCAAATAGATCATACCCACTGGCTCCATTATAAAAAATACAAACTTATTTCTCAGTTTGAATTTGCTAACGTTCAAACATCTATGCAAAATTAAGTACATTTTGTGCTCTGTATATTCTGACGAACAGAAATCATATTTCAGTAAACTGTGATAACATAGCACTGGAATAGAAAGATTACTTCAATAACTGGAGTCAGGGGTAATGCATACATTCATGTTATTTGTTTCACACATTTAAGTGACAACCATTATGGAAACATAAGAAAACATTGATTGGTATTTGACTGGCATTGCTCTGTATTTGATATAGAATGATTGATTTCTTTAATTCCAGAGCAAAAAAAAGACTTATTTGAATTTGTTTTTTAAAAATCAGCATAAGTTGATTTTATTGTACAGCAGTAAAAAAATGATGTGTTGACTCAGATGTGTAATAACTTCCCATGCCACCAAAGCTCTAAACAATCAGGATGCCTATATGGTTGCCTGGCATTAGGTTGGACCAGGATTTTCTTGGCAAGTTCATCCATTGTTATTATTCCATTAAAGCCCAATACATTGTGGAATACAAGAGATGTGCCATGAGTTGTGAAGCAGCACTAAATACTTGTCAATTTACAAGCTCCCACGATTAGCTTCACAAAATAGGACTTCACTATCAATTTCCCCAGGAGTGTCAAGAAAATGGATTGTACCATCAATATACATTAGTACAAATTGACTGTGGCAAGTTAAGGCTGATGTTTCATGGCATGAGTGCCTCATTCGTGCACCATTTGCTCCCTCTTGGAGGACTTAATGGAAAAATTAACAACAAGAGTAGACCATTCAGCCCATCGAGCCCGCCACACTATTCAGTATGATCATGGACCATTGAAACTTCAAATGCTTTTCACTCACCGATCCCAATAACACTGCATACCGCTGGTAATCAGAAATCTATCAATCTCTATCTTAAACAGACTCAAAGCCTTGGCCTCCACAGATGTCTGGGATAGAGAATTCTAAAAGATTCACAACCATCTAAGTAAAAATATTTCTCCTCATTTGTCAGCGTACACCTGAATTTTAAACTGTGCTCTTTGTTTTTAGAGTGCTTAACCAGAGGAAAAATTTTACCTGCATCTATCCTGTTTATCTCTAAGTGTTTTGTAGAGTTCAATGAGATCACCTCTCATTCTTTGAAACTCTAGAGAATGCAAGCTCAGTTTGTCCAATTTCTCTTCACAGGATTGAGCTAGTGCAATTTCATTTACACCTGTGGGTAAATTTTGTTGCTTTCTTTTAATGTTAGAAAGAAATTTCTGCTTAAGATTTTCTTCTTTGTCCATATTTGAGCTGACTCTAATTTACCTTATATTCTCGCCATCATTTGCAGATTCCTTTCTCAAATTCAAATTTTTGACATTCACATGGTGAATGAGATAGATTGTTGGTTATGCCATTCATTCAGGTTCTAGCCCCTCTATTGGTGCTCTATGATCCCTTCTACTTTCAACAATTCATAAAGCACACAAAAGCTACGGATGATGGGTTGTTCCATTTAAGACTTCCAAGATGGAACAAAATGCAACTTACTTCTGTCAGCTCAACTTGTTCTAAGAAATTGTGGATGCTATTACCTTGATGTTAATTCAAATTTTAACACCTAAATGCTTCAGCTTAGTTACTTAATAGATACAGTTGTTAAGCCTAAATTTTATATTAACATTACTAGTTATAAGCATTTATATTTTCGAAACTTTTTGAAATTGAAGAGAAAACCAAATTACAACTTGATGACATACATTTGTATGCTACTTTAACAAAAGATAATATGGTACACTTTACAAAATAACGCATAGGCGAATGCCTCAGGAGTGAACTTCCTAAATTAATTCTGGTGACTGGTAGCAATCTTTGGGTGTACAACTGTGGCTGATTGTTGCCTCAATGTCTGGTGGACTTTTGGCAGTACTGTCAAGTTTCTACAAATAGCTGGATGGCCATCTGGACCCCTTAACTAGTGTCTGGGCAATGTGGCATGTTGCACATGTGTCTATCAGCCATTGCCAATAATCAGGGAATAAGCATTGGGCTTCAGGGAATGGCATATGTTTCAACTTCGGCAAGAATGGACTGTTTCTTTTAAAGTGATTTGGTTACTTTTACATGGGTCTTGAAATGGTGCCAAACAGATGCATGGGCTGCCTTTCATAACATCAATTAAAAACACCCTCTTTTCATGTCCATAAAAGTCTTAAAAAATTAAGTTCAGTTACTAGATGTTTAATTGTTTAAATGATGACATCATGCAAAAATGCAGTACAGGAGGAAAGAAGAATCTGTCATCTTATTTAGCCTGTGACTGTCCTTCCTTTTCAACTAGATGCTTTGAATCTTATTTTACCATCAACACTCTCCTCCTCCTCCCCTCCCATCTCCATTTTGCCATACTTCTATAAATTTGCACTCATCAAATACAATAGCTCTGTTTTCATGGTCATTTAAGATAAAAGTAATCTGATTATTTAATAACCTCCCATTTGTAAATATTTTATCTAATTTGTAGGGTATTTTTAGGAGTAGGTAAAAGATAGTGCCATGGTTACTGATTTTCCAAATATGAGTAATATATTACTATTTATCCTCCCAAGGTTTTTCATGATATTGACCTTATTTATTAGATGCATCTTAACCTGTGTTGATCCAATATGAAAGAAAAATGATTATTTTTTCTTCATAGCCTGACAAGTATAATAAAGGCTGAGATTTTTAATCAGTAAGAGAAACAAGGGTAAAGTCAGGGAAATGAATCATATCAGTCATAATCTCATTAACTAGCAGAGCAGACTCAGTGGGCTGAAGAGCCTACTTGTGCATCTAAATTTCTGGTTGTACTCCAGTAAATTCACAGGACTACCATTCTAGAAGCATAATATTGCCTTTTAATGGGATTTCCAAAACCTAACAAGTTTCACAATTAACACCAAACTGCTTTAGAGTTAAAGGTGCTTTCATTATAAAATTCAGTGGGTCTTTTAATGGGTTTTGCCAAACTAAATTCCACTTATAAGGATCTATACGTATGTGTTTATAGAATTTTGTGGCTCTAACAATTTCTTCAAAGCATGTTTTTTTTACAATTTTAAGGTTTGTTTTCCAAACGAGGCAATGAATATCACGAGACTAATGAAGTAAGCAGTCTAACATTGAATACAAAATAGATCGTTGAGTACCTTATTGATCAACTGTTGGAAGCTTGATGGAGTATTCTTCAGAATAAACAACATTTGGATGGATTGAAATAGTCAGCCCCATGTAGTAATCAATGTCTTTATTTTCTTATTCACTTCAACATCCTAGCAGATCAATTAAACTAACTGATTGTACTCCAACTAGATTATCAAATACTTCCGTCATCAATCACTGGATGAGCAATTTGTTAGGTTAAGAAATTCACATCATAAAACTCAGCATCAACATGGGATTTCCAGCTTTCCCGTTATTGCTCAGAATTATGGAGAACAGTTACCTCATTGTCAACATTGCTATAAATCTTTGAGTATCTCCTTAATTTTTAACATTTTCACGGTGCACATGTATAAATGCGGACAGATTTTCTGTGTCCCTGCCCAAATTGAGTACTTCATCCATTATTAGCATATGTTAGAAAGTAATGACTGTATGGTTGCAAATTTCAAATCCTTTAACAGTGGCTGGAGCTCAGAAAATCAACTAACTTTGTGAATTACAGTAGGATTTTACACCTCAGTTACAGGACAACTTTAAATAATGGATGAGTTATGATAGTAATAAGAACAAATTCAGCTTGTTTTTAAAAACAGATCTACAAATTTATCACACATTAAGTAGAATAAATCTATTTCCAAATTGTAATATTCCAGCTTGAAGAAAATTCCATGCAGAGCCTTCAAAAAATAGAACTAAGAACTTTAGCATTAGATTTCTAACTCCATTAACTGAAGATGGCTCAGTAGAACTGAAAGTATCTATCAATATCTTCCTAATCAATGCTCCAAAATGCTATCCATGTGTATGTGAACCATTTCAAGATGTTTAATTAGAGTACTGTCAATAAAATATTTGGCACCAAGCTGCAGAAGCGCATATGAGGACAGACAATTACAACCCAAGTCAATAAGGTGGCTGACAACATGACAAGAACAGGGATAACAAGGTGTAGAGCTGGATGAACACAGCAGGCCAAGCAGAATCAGAGGAGCAGGAAGGCTGCCATTTCGGGCCCAGACCCTTGGCCTGCTGTGTTCATCCAGCTGTACACCTTATTATCTCAGATTCTCCAGCATCTGCAGTTCCTACTATCTCATGACAAGAACAGGGATTGGATGAAGGAATGGAGTCAGGGGCAAGATGAGGGAAGAAGAATCCAAAGGGATAACAGTGGAATGGCTCATTGGTCTAGGGGTATGATTTTCGCTTCGGATACTGTGCAACGTTGATGTGCAAGAGGTCCTGGGTTCAACTCCTGGACAAGCCTGGGCATCTTATGGGGGGGGCTGCGGTGGTACAATGGTTAGCACTGCTGCCTCACAGCACCAGGGACCTAGATTTGATTCCACCCTCGAGTGACTGTCTGTATGGAGTTTGCACATTCTTCCCGTGTCTGCGTGGGTTTCCTCTGGATGTTCCGGTTTCCTCCCACAGTCCAAACGTGTGCAGGCTCGGTGGATTGGTCATGCCAAATTGCCCTTAGTGTTCAGGGATGTGCAGATTAGGTGGGTTATAGGGGAATGAGTTTGGGTGGGATGCTCTGAGGGTTGGTGTGGACTTGTTGGGCTGAAGGGCCTGTTTCCACACTGTAGGGATTCTATACCTTCTAAATCTTGTTCCTCAACATCTAAATGGAAGTCAAAAAAAAACTTGTTTTGAGACAAAGACTGAAATGGAAGTGAGGACAAAGGCAGCCTTGAGATAGTATGAGAAGGTGCTGATGGAGAGAGGGCTCGAGAAAGGTAGCACATTGCACTGAGTTTTGGACTTCAGGATGTGGCAAGAGCAGCTGTCTGAGGTGCCTTGTATGTCTTGGAGATACTTGTCATCTTGGTTCGGGTTGAAACATGAAAGATAGAAGAATTATAAACTGTGCAGCGTAAGGCAGAGCCAGAAACAGTTACCAAGGAAGGAAAATGTAGCTGTGAAATTGTGTTTTAGCAAACCCTTTATCAAGTGAACCACTGGTTCTAAAGAAAAGTCATATCAGAATAGAATGTTTAATCCTTATTCTCTCTCCATAGATGATGGTAGACCTGCTGTTTTATTCAGCAATTTTTGTGTTTGTTTTGATTTCCAATATTAGCAGTATTTTGTTTTTGTAGGTTTTAGTTTGGGTTTGAGGTGACCATAGAAGGGAATTCTATGATGATCCAGTCTGCAATCTATGCCTGGCCTAGTTCATGCCAGTCCCCTTAAGATCATAAGATATAGGAGCAGTAGTAGGCTATTCATCCCATCAAATCTGGTCCACCATTCAATGACATCATAACTAATCTGGTATTCCTCAACTCCACTGTCCTTCCTCTTGCCCTTGATTTCTCTATTGTTTAAAAAATTGTCGAGCTCGGCTTCGAATATACTTAATCACCCAGTCTCAATAACTGTTTGTGGTAAAGAATATTACAGATTCACTACCCTCAGAAAAGAAATACATCCCCATTTCAATCTTAAATGTGCCACTTCTTGTTCTGACATTATGTCCCCTGATTCTGGACCCTCCCACAAGGGGAAGCAACATTTCCACATCTACTCTGTCATGTCCCATAACAATCTTGTTTGTCTGATTCAGTTGCTAAACCTTCTTTACTGCTCTACAAGTAGTCTGGATGTAAGCATAGTAAAGTAATTCCAATTCTTCATTCAATCTATGGACATTATAGACACCCCTAGTTCGAACCAGTGTGTTGCTTCTCTCTCTCTCAGTCTCCAGTTCAGGTTGTTCTGCTTAAGTCACATTAATGTCAACAGTTGTTCACTGATTGAATTACACTAACCCCTCATCCATAGATTTAGAGGAACATTTTGAAGGAAGAGAAAAAAGTTAAGAGACAGAAAATGTTCAAGAAGATATTCGAGTTGATGGTCTGGGAACCTGTAGGCAAGGTTTCAGAGGAATAAAGTAAGTGATGTGCCAGAGGTAAAAATCAGAGGAATACAAAGATCTCTAAGAAGCTTCAACAGGAAAACCATCCATAGTAGTGTTTACATTCCACTTGAGCAAATACTTCTCAGTGCATTTACTGGCATTGTTCACACACATATCTTAAACTCATTTTCCTTAACATGCTTATTTAATCTAATCTTAAATGTTGACTTAGTTCCTGCCTCAATTTCTCAACCTGTAAGTGAATTCTCCAGCCTTATGACACTTAGTAAAGAGGTTTGTCTTGTTTTCTGTTGAAAGTCTTTCACATCGAATCTATGGATTCAGCCCTCTGGACTTTATGACTTACTTTATGGATTGTGATTTTACCTAACAAGTATAAAAGCAACTATGTCAATGATATATCAAATACCTAATAGCTGAACCCTCCCAGGCCCTGAACAATGTGGGCTACAGCGAGACATTTGGGAGAATTACATGAGAAGTTGAGCAGGAAACTTTCTTGACATCAAAAAGCAGCAAGTCACTTTTCCAAAATAGCTGTGGAGGTCAACATAGGGTTTTCACTGGTGAGTGGCAAAAGGTCTCTTAAGGGGATCATTACTCATTAACACTTCATTACTACCGAATCTCAACTCATTAATATGCAGGCTCCTATTCTACCATGTGCCTGATAGAATCTAGAAGCTGAGAATTCCCAACATGACTGTCAAAGCGGGTACCTGGTGACACTCACCACTTCCACCTCATCTGAACATCCTGCCCCATGGGCAGTGGCCACATGCAATCCATGTGCATGAACACAGGCATTTGAGATGTGTCAGGCTCTCTATATCATCATGGCTCATCGTAAATTTACTTCCTTCTGTACTCCAATGCTGCACTGGGTGTACATTGACATCAATCACTGCAATGCTTCTGAAAAGACACTGTGCATGCTCTGACAGCATGCCACCCACAGAATGGAGCAAACTGCTTGATAACTCTAATAATGTTCACTCACTTTTAAAAAAAATCTACCTCATTGTTCACAGCATCCCTGTATTGTCTTAACTTTTTGTGTTTTACCCCACAACCAAAACTGACAGAATTTCTTCAAGGTGGGCATGCCTAGAAGAGGTGTGGCAGTGAGTTACACACTACCTATTGTTAGCTACTAATGGTCTCCATTAACAGCTATTCACCCTCCTAGCCAGACAGTTATCAAATCCTTTGTCTGTCTAACTGTTCTTCTCTCTCTTTGGGCTCTATCCCCACCTTGAAAAAGTTCTGCTCCTGTCATGCACACTCAACATCTCTCTCCAACAGCTTCACATCACACTGGCTCAGGGCTGCACCATTCCGCAGTTCCACTTCATCCTCTGGCTCATTCGCTAGCTAACCAGAAACGTTTCCTTTCAGGCATCAGTGCTCACAAGATGCAACAATTCACAGATACCCATGGGCCTCTGGAACTTTCCGCTCCTCTCCTTCCTTTTGACTCCATCCCCTTCCCCAACCCTACTCCCTGTTGGGTATTCACCATCCCTCCTAACCTTCTGCTCTCCGATGCAGAATGTTCTGTACTCAGCAAAGGCCTCAGCTTTATCCCTCCGTGTCCCCACCTTAAAAAATTTCAGGCACGATATGATATCAAACTCTTCTTCCACCATCTTCACCTCCATGCCCATTTCTTTGGACAGGAGTCCTCTCCCTGTCCCACAGACCCCCTTCACCCAGCTCCAACAATCTCTCTCCACCTGGATCCTTCCCTCTGGCATTTTACCTGCACTCAATCTAGTCATTGAGAACTGTCAATGTGACATTGTTCGCCTCAATTTCTCTGCCCTCCCTCACCCAATCCAACCTATTGCCTTCCGAACTTAGATCCAAACCTGACATTGTTATTAAGCCTGCTGATAAGGGTGGTGCTGTTCTAATCTGGCGTACTGACTTCTACATTGCAGAGGCTGAGCGCCAGCTCTCAGATACCTCCTCCTATCTTGACCTGGACCATGACCCCAACATGGCATTTCAGGCGAAAGTATCAACCACGGTAACTGATCTCATTTCATCTGGTGATCTCACCCCCACTGTCTCCAAGCTGATGGAACCCTCAGCCCATGCAGCCCCCTTCTAACTCCTCCCAAAAATCCACAAACAGGACTGTCCGGGCACACCCATTGTTTCAGCCTGCTCCTGACCCACAGAACTCATCTCCTCCTACCTTGAATCGGTCTTTTCTCCCCTGGTCCAGGCCCTGCCATGTAAATCCATGACTCCTCTGACGCTTTACACCAGTTTCAGAATTTCCAGTTTGCAGGCTTCAGCCGCTTCCTCTTTACCATGGACATGCAATCCCTTTAAATACCCAACCCCCACCAGAATGGTCTCAAGGCTCTTCAATTCTTCCTGGAGCAAAGGCCTGAACCGTCCCCACCCACCACCACCCTCCTCCGCTTGGCCGAGCTCATCCTCACCCTCAACAACTTCTCTTCTAACTCCTCTCACTTTCTTCAGGTCAGAGGGTTGGCCATGGGTACCCGTATGTGCCCAAGTCATGCCTGGCTCTTCGTTGGGTACATGGAACATTCCTTTTTCCAGTCCTATTTTGGCTTCCACCCACAATTATTTCTCCACTACATCAATGGTATCATTGGTGCTGCTTCCCTCTCTCGTCCGGAATTGGAAAAGTTCATCGAATTTGCTTTCAATTTCCACCCTGCCCTCACTTTCACCTGGTCTATCTTTGACTCCTCATTTCCCTTCCTTGACATCTTTGTTTCCATTTCTGGGGATAGATTGACCACTAATATCCACTCTAAACCCTCCGGCTCTCACAGCTACGTGGATTATACATCCTTGCACCCTGCTTCTTGTAATGACTCCATTCCACTCTTTCAGTTTCTCTGATGAGGATATGTTCCAATAGGTCCAACTTTAACAAGGGAGCTTCTGAAATATCCACCTTCTTCCTCATCTGAGGACTCCCCAGCACCGTTGTCGACAGGGCCCTCAACAGGTGCGACCCATCTCCCACCCCCTCTGTTCCCTCCCACAACAGCAATAGGGTTCCCTCGTCCTTACCTAACAACCCACCAGCATCCTCATCCAGACGACCATCAGACGCCATTCCTGCCACCTCCAGTGTGATGTTACCACCAGAACACATATTACTATTCCCTCTCTCTCCACCTTCCACAGGGACCATTCCCTCTGGGACACCCTGGTCCACTCTTCCTTCACTCCCAACAGCCCCCACAGCCCTACGGCACCTTCTCCTGCAACCAGCGAGAGTGTAACACCTGTCCATTTACCTCCTCCCTTCCCAGTATTCAAGGGCCCAAACATATCTTCCAGGTGAAGCAACACTTTACCTGCACTTCCCACAATCTAGTCTACTGTATTGACTGCTCACAATGTGGTGTCCTCTAGACTGGGGAAATGAAGTGTAGACTAGATGACCACTTTGCAGAACATCAACGTTCTGCCTGCAGAAAAGACCCTGAGCTTCCATTGCCTGCCATTTTAACAGCTCCCTGGCCGACATGTCCTTTTCAGGCTTGCTGCAGTGTTCCAGTGAAACTCAGCACAAGCTGGAAGAATAACACCTCATTTTCCATTTGGGGACCCTTTCAATATCGAGTTCCATAATTTTAGGGCCTGTACTCTCCCATGTACTAGCCCCCTACCCCACACACCAGGCCTTGTTGTCACATAGTCATCCATTACACACTACCTATTGTTAGCCACTAACAGTCACCATTAACAGCTATTCACCCTCCTAGCCTGATCATTATCAACTCCTTTTTCTGTTCAACAGTTCTCCTCTCTCTTTGGGCTCTAACCCCACCATTCTTCACTCCTTACTCCCTCCCTCCACCCTATCTTCTGCATATAAACCAACATTTTCCTAGCTTCCATCAGTTCTGAAGAAGTGTCACCAGACCAGAAATGTTAACTCTGATTTTTCTTCACAGATGCTTCCAGACCTGCTGAGCTATTCCAGCAACTTCTCTTTTTGTTCCTGACAGAATTTCTGCTGAATCTTGCAGTTGAGTGCAGACACAATGTTAGACAGTTTGTCAACAATGTTTTGTCAGGGGTTGGACTTGTTGTTGTATAGCACACCACTGTGTAAATCTCAGACCTGCTTTATGTGCCAGAAACTTACACAGCAAACATATTCCAAGATCTTCAACCAAATAGCCATGCCTCAAAGTTGAAGGGAATGGATTACAGTCAGGTCAAGGGAGATAGTATTCAATCAGGCATTGCTGGCAGTCAGTCAAGGGCACCTCTGAGATCAGTCCGGGGGCTTGGATTGGTCAGGCTCAGGATAGTCTCCTCAAAATGGATGAGGAGCTAAATGTCAGACACCCATCTTGGTTATTTCTGCCCAATTGTGTGTCACTTTCATGTGGAATGAGATTCCCAAGGACAGCCACCCCAATGCCCTGACTATGAACATCCTAGTCCCCTTTTCCTGTGACTTGCCACTTGCAAAATTCTCCACCATGTAGATTACTTACTATAGCCTGTGGTCTTTCAGATCCTGAGACTTCGAATTATGTTGAGAATGGAGATGGGGAAATTGTGCTGGTAGCAGCCATGGCCACCTCAGCAGTGCTGCTGAATGCAAGAGACACCATCATCTGATTGGCCAGAAGCTCTTGCTAGGCAGCTACCGTAACTGGGATCTTATATCTGCCCTAAGACCTTTTAATATATCGTACAAGTGAATTTATGAAAATACAAGTGTGTAGAAAAGGGCTTCATGATGTTTTAGGTCAAGAACATCAAGTGGCCTTTGAAGTTCAGAGAACTTAAATGCAAAATTTTATCTTGCTGTTGGGAATGTAATTTTTGGCCTCTCACCCAATGTACTTACCCCACCTGCCTTGGTACTCACTTCCATTTCATCTCAATGTCATTTATATATTTTTAGCTCTCCGTCATGCTGAGTTAATTTCATTTGTTTTCCCCTCCTTATCTTCTGTCCTCTCTGATATGACAGGAAGGATATCGCAGCAAGGCCTCACCTGCCTCGAGAGTTCCTACAAGTGACAGAGACTGCTGTTGTCCTGAATATTGTTACTAGGTTACTGGCCCTAACTGCTTGCAGAGAAGCCAAAGATAATAATCATTGAAACATTTCAATCTGTTATTCCTGCAAGCTAAGCTCATACAGTCTGCGGTACTTATAGCACATGTATTAACATTAAATCACTTGATATAGACATTGGATGGTAATATTTTCACAGTCTCATGCTTTCCCATCATAATGCAGGCAATAATTATTCATAGGAGCTATTTATGGCTATATTATGTCTAGTCTGGCAATGATATGCCCTCCATTCTTAAACTGGAATTCAGCAATCTGATATGTAAAATATTTTGAAATGTAAAATGTATCAAGTCACACATTTTAAGCTGAAATACCAGCAAGTGGCTATTGTCAGAATCATAGCAGTCACTGCCTGTATTGCTTCATCACATTATGAAATCAACAGTGCTATTAAGCACCACATGCTCAACAGTAACCTGTTCACTGACACACAGTGATAGCGGGTTGTAGCAGAATCACTCAGATCCTGACCTCATTGCAGCCTTGGTCCAAACATGAACAGAAGAGCTGAATTCCAGAGTTGAAGCAAGAGTGGCTATGCTTCACATCAAGGTTGCATTTGACTGAGGGTAGCCTCAAGGAGCCTTGAATGGGAATCAGGGAGAAAACTCACTGCTGTGCGAGTCATATCTGGCAAAAATGAAGATAGTTATGGTTGCTGGAAGACATTCACCTCAGCTCTAGGATATCTCTGCAAGTGTTCCTCAAGGAAGTGTCCTAGGCCCAACCACCTTCAGCTGCTTCATCAACAATGATCTTCCCTCTATCATAAGGTCAGAAGTGGAGATGTTTGCTGATGCCTGTACAATATTGAACACCATTCGTAACTTACCATACACTGAACCAGTCTGTGCCTAAGTGCAGCAAGATCTGGATAATATCCAAGTTTGGGCTGGCAAGTAGAAAATAGCATTTGCACCATTTAAATGTCAGGCAATTGAAAATCTAACCATCACCCCTTGACATTCAATCGCATTACCATCACTGAATGCCCTCCACTACCAACATCCTGGGACTTTCCATTGACAATAAACTAAACTAGATTACTCATATAAGTACGGTGGCTACAAAAGCATATGAGATGCTAAGAATTCTGCAGTGATTAACTCATCTCCTGACTTCCCAAAGCCTGTCTGTTCTCTACAAGCTTGAGTCAGAAGTGTGATAGAATACTCCTCTCCTACCTGAATGGGTGCAGCTCCAACAACACTCTCAAAGCTTGACAGTATCTAGAACAAAGTAACTCATTTGGTTGGCACCACAGTGTCAAACATTCAATCTTTCCATCAACACTCAATAGTATCAATGTGTACAATTTACAAGATACAGCACAGAAATATGTCAAGATTCCCTAAACCTTCCAAACCCATCAGGACAACTCTCTGGAAAAACAAGGATAGCAGATTTATGTGAACACCGTCATCTGCAATTTTCCTCTAAACTACTCAGCGCCCTGACTTGGAAATGCATCATAATTCCTCAGTGTCACTGGGTCAAAATCCTGGAACTCCCTCCATAACAACACTGTAGATGTCTTCACAGTGCAGGGACTGCAGCCATTCAAGAGGACTACTCATCACCACTTTCTGAATGTCAATTAGGGATAGGCAATAAATGTTGATCCAGCCAGCAATGCTCATATCTTATTACTGACCAAAAAGAAAGGTAAGTTATTTGAAACTTAGGCCTTAATGTTTAAAGATGTTGAAGGTAAAGTTGCCATCACCAGGCCATGGAGCTGCTTTCTCATGAGCGAGAGAGAGACACACATGACTTGTGGTAGTTTCACCTAAGGGTCACCACACTTCAGGTGAAACGAATAGTAGATGCTTTCATGGTATGCTCAGCCAGTGTGGGAATTGAACCCATCAATCTATATCACAAACCAGCTGTCCAGCCAACCGAGCTAACTGATAAAGTCTTAGAGTCATTCAACATGGAAACAGACCCTCCAGTCTAACTCGTGTGTGCTGACCAGACATCCCAATCTGTCCTAGTCCCATTTGCCAGCACCTGGCCCATATCCCTCCTATTCATATAGCCATCCAGATGCCTTTTAAATGTTGTAATTGTACCCACCTCCACCACTTCCTCTGCCAGCTGATTTCATACACGTACCCACTGTCCGTGTGAAAAAGTTGCCCCTCAGGTCCTTTTTAAATCTTTCCTCTCTCACCTTAAACCTATGCCCTCTATGCCTCCGATGCTCCAGGGAAAAAGGCCCTAGCCTATTCAGCATTTCCCTATTATTCAAACCCTTTCTTCCCACAGCAGCAGACGTCTTTTAGAAATTTTAAAAATGACAGGCTTACAGGTCACAGGCAGGAACTTGTGGCATTTTCTGTTCACCTCTAACTTTGAGTACTCAACCAGCAATACTGGCAACACCACTCAGTTGCACTGCAGCACAGCCCGCATCTACCACACACCTTGTGACAATAGCATCCCTACCCATAACCCCTGGCAACTGGCATTATTGACTGTTCAACCAGCAGCAATGGTCACACAGTTGAATGGCAATGTTAAATAGAGCAAAAGAACTGCGGATGCTGTAAATCAGGAACAAAAACAGAAGTTGCTGAAAAAACTCAGCAGGTCTGGCAGCATCTGTGAAGAAAAAAATCAGAGTTAATGTTTCTGGCCTGGTGACCCTTCCTCAGAAGGATCCTCAGTTCTGAGGAAGGGTCACCGGATCCGAAACATTAACTCTGATCTTTTCTTCACAGATGCTGCCAGACCTGCTGGGCTTTTCCAGCAACTTCTGTTTTTGTTGCTGTTGAATGGCAATGTTGCCTGTTAATCATGCAGCAGTGCCAATATCAAATATTTGTTTCTCAGCATTGCTGGATTCCCCGATTTGTTATTCATCACTGATAACTTTGACTGATTACCCTGCAAACTGATGGTTTTGACCATTCAGATGGAACACTGGCAGATTCTACTCTTCCATTTGTGAAACTGGTAGATTCTACTGTCAGCCCTGTAGCACAGGCAGCTTCTATTGTTCAATTTGTGGCACTGGTGCCATTGATTGATCCCACTGGAACTTTGATAGCTTTCATCTTTCCCCATAAATCAGGCTAATACGAATGGCTCTGACAGTACAAACAGAACATATATTCACAGTTAAACTATATACCCTTCAACCTATAACTTTAACAATTGTAATTATTGAACAGTAGCTATAGAAAGTTAACTAATTAAAGTAATCATATTTTAATCTCGATACAAAGAACTTACCTAAATAGCTCAGGCACTCAATACATCGTTAGGTACCATATAATTAAACAAAAATGAAAACTGGTTCTTGTTAACACTCCACTCTCAACAAGCATCCACATGTAGGCAAATAGTGAGGATCTTAATGATCAATCAGGACAATAATCTGTACCCGATTGTTAAAACTGAGAAGGCATCTATGTAATACCAGTTCATGAGTGTGGTTTAGAAAAATGAGGAAAGGATTTTTTTTTATTGATTCAGGGATGTGGGTTTCATTAGCTGGGCCAGCATTTATTGACCATCCCTACAGACATGAAATGACATGATAGCTGACCACAGAATCATAGAATTATGACAGTGCAGAAAGAGGTCATTCAGCCCAGGGGGCCTACATCAGCTCTATTGACTAGTGCCAATACCCTGTCTTTACCCCATATCTTTGCACACCATTACGATAATACCTTGCAGATAGCAGTGAGTTCAATTCGTTGCTTCAAGTGGCCTGGTTGCAACAATCCCACTGTCCATAGAATCCCTACAGTATGGAAACAGGCCCTTTGGCCCAACAAGTCACACCGACCCTCAGAGCATCCCACCCAGAACCATCCCCTGAATTTACACATCCCTGAACACTACAGGCAATTTAGCATAGCCAATCCACTTAACCTGAACATCTTTGGACTGTGGGAGGAAACCAGAGTACCCAGAGGAAACCCACACAGACACGGGGAGAATGTACAAATTCCACACAGATAGTCGCCCGAGGGTGGAATTGAACCCGGGTCCCTAGTGCCATGAGGCAGCAGTGCTAACTGCTGAGCCACCAGGCCACCACCTTCTTGAATTTTTTCACTGAACCTGCCTCCACCACATTTCTAGGCAGTGCATTCCATACATTAACTATTTGCTGTGTGAATAAAGTTTATTCTCACATCACACTTGTTTTGTTTGCTTATCACTTTAAATCTATGCTCTCTCATTCTTGTTTCTTTTACATGCTGAAACAGTTTCATCCTATCTACTCTATCCAGCCCGATCATGATTTTTAAAACCTCAATCATATCTCCTCTCGGTCTTCTTCTCTTCAAGGAGAAAGCCTGACTTCTTCAAACTATCCTCATTACTGAAGTTTCTTATGACTAGAACCATTTGAGTAAATCGCTTCTGCACTCTCTCCAATGCATTTGCACCTTTCCCATAATGTGGCACTCATAACAGTACACAATACTCCAGCTGAGATCTAACAAGTGACTTGCTCTTATGATCTACAACTATTGTGATACATTACTTTTGTCAGCTCCCATAACAGAAGAATGAGATGTGGGTCCGATAGGACTGCAAAATGCAACTAATGTTAATGACAGCACCTGATATCTACATATGCACACTATAAACACAGGCACCAGTATGGCAGGGCTCAAGCTCAGCAATTCAGATATAATATAGCCTACTTCAGTAAGGTGGAGACTAAGAGCTTAATTCAATTAGGTCAAACGCCATGATATGGTGATGACATTACGTCCCTTGAAAGTATACAGTATTGCATATCTGTTGAGATAATTAATTATGTCCCGTTGTCCTGAAGAAGATGGTGGTGAGCTGCCTTCTTGAAATACTGCAGTCCGTTTGATGTCGATAGATCCATAGCGCTGTTAGAGGGATACTTCCGGGATTTTGACCCAGTGACCCAGTCAAAGAGTGGCAATATATTTACAAGTCACGATAGTGTGTGATTTAAAGGTGAACTTGCAGATGATGGTGTTCCCTTGTATCTGCCTTGTCCTTCTAGATGGTAGTGGTCATGAGTTTGGAAGATAGCATCAGTCTTTGTAATAAAAGCATCTGCTAATTGTCTCGTCGAAACACAGTTAATGGTGTTGAATCTTGAATAACCACTCTCATATTAGCATTTAAGGATGCATTCATGCTATAAATTAGAGTATAAATGAAACTAAACAACTTCACAATGACATTGCAGCTACTGCATGAAGGAAACCAAACTGACAGAGGGGGAAGAACAGTTAAATTTTACAAAGGGTATAGTCAATTTAATGCAGCATGGTCAATATATTGGATCATGCCATCTTCAGTCTGAAGGAACTAATGCAGCAGTACTCATCCCTCCCTAGTACTATATATTGATCTGACATGGTTAATAATGAGGAGTACCTGAAGCACCATACACTATGATGATGGTGAGTCAACTTGTGGGCAAAACAGCTAAGATCTTGAAGACCTCTAACATTCATACACTCTTAATAGTCACTGTCCATCCCTGCAAGGCAGTTTAGAATAATGCAATCTGTTGTGTCAATTATTCTAAATATAGGCAATCACGTATTTGAAGTGAATGAAGTAACACCTGCATTAAAATAACGTCAATGTCACATTCTGAAGAAAGGTCACTGGATCCAAAATGTTAACTCTCTACAGATGATGCCAGACTTGCTGAGTTTTTCCAGCAATTTCTGTTTGTGCTTCTGATTTCTAACATTCACAGTTCTTTATTTTTATGTTAAATGCTATTTTAAAAAAAAGCTTATATATTTAATTCTCCATCCTAAATTGCCCTTGAACTGAGTGGCATGCTGGCAGCAATTAAGAGTGAGCCACATTGTTGATATTCCAAATCAAATATCCAGACTGGGTGAGGACAACAGATTTCCTTTTCTAAAGGATTTTAGTGAACCAGTGCTTTTTAAAAAAAAATAACAATCAATGGTAGTTTCATATTCAATATCAATGTGACTAGCTTTCAATGTTACTTGTGATTAATTTAATTTAATTTCCACATTGACGTTTGAACACATATCCTCAGATAGTTTGGGTTGCTGTCTTTTTCATCCCTTTACATTATGACTACAGCACCATCTCCACCAGCCTTCAAGTATTCTTACAAAGATAATAACAATGTTAACTACTGCATTTCTATTTTAATTTCAAACGATATTTTAATCTTTTGTATAGCCAAATTGAAGTATTTGAGCAGATGTTTACAGAAGTTGATCATATGTAAAAGTAATCTACCATCGTATATAAGCTGCAAACAGCAGCATAAAAGATAGCTACTGATTTGCAGTTATCAAGAGTAGATATTTTCCCAACTAACCTGTTCAGAGACATTCTGACCCACCTTTGGAGCAGATTGGACTTGAACATTGGCTTCCTGGCACAAAGGTAGGGAATATTACCACTGTGCTATAAGAGCCCCCAATGGTCAGGAGTTTTACACATAATCAGATTCAAAACACTATCAAAGCAATTGGATTATCCCAAGCAACTATCCCAAGCATGACTTTGTATATGTTTACTGTTATGCTATTAAAATGGATTTACTCACTAGAAAAGACCAGTGAAATCTGTTGAGTGTTGATAACTGCAAAGTAAAAATAACTGAATGAGTCAATGGAGCTAATGATCAATTTAAAAATCTCAAATTAAAGGAGGTGTTTAGATGCAACGTAAAATCTAAATTGCCCCAAATTTTGTCCTTGTGTACAAAACCCAAGTGTTTCATATCATTTCTTAGCTGTGTTATCAATTTGATCAGCCACTTTCCAAGACTAATGAACTCACACATACAGTTCTGTCTGTCCTTGTGTTCGCACTCAAAATAACACCAAAGATTATATTGCTGCTGCTTGCTGTTTCTCCAAAAGTGCATCATGTAACAATAATCTGCATAAGACTATATCTGTCAAGTCCATTCTCATTTCACTGCTTTGTCTATAATCTCTGGAGGTCGACCACTTTCATGCTTATTATTAATCATATTGACAGGTTTTGTAACCTCCGCAACTTTCAATGTTAAATATAAAAATAGCTGAGGTCCTAATACAAATAATTTGGAAAGAAAAGTAAACTTCTTATCATTTAGGAAAGAAGAACACATCCATTCACAGTGGCTATCTCAAGCTTATTACTGAGTTAATTTGTAGCCATGTTACCACCATCACTTTCATACTGTGACCTTCTGTTTTCTGAAAATGTCTGTCATGTTGGGATTTTTTTTTCAATGTCTACATTCCTCAACTCTTTATGTTACTTTACCCAAAATACTAGAGTAGGCCATTCAGCCTCAAAACCTGTTCCAACATTCAACTAAATTATTACTGCTCTGTTCTGCAACTCAATGAACGTGACTTATCTCCAACTCCTTTGGAATGTTGACTGATTAATAACCGAGCAAGCTTCAGTCTGCAATGAATGCTGCCTGAGGCACAGAGTATTAAGTCAGGAATTGGGTAAGTGAAGGGAGTTAGATTAGGAATGAGAACTATAAATTAATTAATATTAATGTATTTAATAAACACAATAAAGATAGCAGGACAGGTGATGTGTCTTAGCTGCAGCATATGGAAGCTCCTGGATGCCATGGCAATCTATTATAATCACATCTGTAGCAAGTGTATGCAGTTTGAAGAGCTTCATGGTTTCTGAGCTGGAGTGGAGCTGTAGATATTGTGGTGCTTCAGGGATGGGGTAGTTATCAGGAAACTTTGTTCTTGGAAGCAGTCACACTGTTTTATTGTTCCAGTGGTCAGGTATAAATGGGTGAGCCTGCGAGTCAGGTAGCTCAGTTTTTGACAAGATAGGAGTACAAAGGTGTCAGCCTTTGCAACAGATGAGGTTCTTGTGGCTTGCACAGTTGATAATGGGGCCAGTGTTTATATATTTGCCTTGGCAGCCCAAAAGAACTGATTCCTGAACTGAACTCGTAGGAACTTTCCCAACTTTGAAATTTGAAACATCACGTGGGTTTTATGCTCTTTTATGCTCTTCTGCTGAAAGTTATTAAAATTGGGATTTCTACTTATTATTCATTGAGAGGAACAAACCCTCTTTACTTAAGCTTTAGATAGCTAGTGCAGAGTTAAATTCCCTTTGTAATGAACAACAATGCCAAACTTCAGAAGACTACCTTGCAGCGTAACTTTTTTTATTGAGCACATCATATATCCTTATCTGAATAGAACTGTCAATTTTAATGTCACATTGTGGGTAGTTCTGCACTGAATTCAAATGGCACAATTTTCTTTTCTCTGTCATGATTATTTTGTCATGGAGAAGTGAAGGCCTCCAGTCAATCGGATTGAACAGGCAAAAACCAAAGAACTGGAAGGGCAGATGGTACAAGGAAGGCTGGGAAATTGACCTTAGAATGAAATTCATTCTGTGTAACAGTATTATTACTGGAGGTAGACAGGCTCCAGTGAAGAAGCCTAGGGTTTACTATATGCATCTACATACAAGAATATTTTCTTTATTTTTTACGATAATAATAGTTCAAGAAGTGAAGTTCTGGTACATTAGTTGATTCAGCTGTAATGCCCACCAGAATGTTTGAGCCTTCAATTCCAAGTTGTTAGAAACACACAATAAATTATTTTCCTGCAGACATTTATATATTTACATTGCTGACAAAAGAGTAATTTGCTTGTGAGTCAGACATTTACTTTTCTGTACTGGAAGATCAAGCTGGTTGCTTTGATTTGTGTAAGCTTATCATTGTGGCATCAGTTGTACACTGTGTACATTTTTCTACATTTTCTTTCTGTAATCTAATGTGAAATTTTGCTCAATAATTGAAAGTAATTACTTTGAATATTCACGTTACTTATGGTGCTTTCAAAATTAAAATAATTTTCCCAACGCACAGGAGTTGCCATAGATGCTTCAACAATGAACACCCATTAACATTGATGGACAAACACAATTTACTTAAGCTTTGTACCTTTATTTCTACTTTCCAAAACTTTCATGATGAATGTTAACCTTACTGATGTATAAAAACAAATGTATTTTGGTTAAATTTTATATTGATTCCATATTATTTAAATATGGAATCTACATATTGCTGAAAACTACAAAACTGAGTGATTGTGGAGTCCTTGTCCATGAGGCACAGAACACTAGCATCCAAGTTCAGTGGGTAATAGAGAAGGCAAATGGATTGTTGATCTTGCTTTCAAAGAGACTGGAAAATAAAAGTAGGGAGGTTTTCTAAAACAATAAAAAGGCACTAATTGACCACAGGTGGAATACTGTGAACAATTTTGGGCCCTTTATCTAAGGAAAGATATACTGGTATTGGAGGCAGCCCAGAGAAGGTTCACATAGCTGATACCAGGTCTGGAGCAACTGCTTTATTAGGAGATGTTGAGTAGTTTGGGCCTCTACTCATTGGAATATAGAAAAATGAGAGGTGACTTGATTGAAACATCTAAGATTTTTTAGAGGATTTGATCAGGTAGATGCAGAAAAGAGAGACCAGAGCCAGAGGGCATAAATAATGGATTGCATGTTTAAGGCCGAGTTGAGGGGGAATTTCTTCTCTTAGACTGTAGTGAATCAGTAGAATTCTTTACCACAGAGGGCTGTAGAGATTGAGTTATTAAGTATTTTCAAGGCTGAGATCGACAGATTTTTTTAAAAAACGTTAGTAAGGGAATCAAGAGTTATGGGGAAAAGGCAAGAAAGTGAAATTGAGGCTTATCAGATCAGGCAATCAGATATTGTTCTATGATATCATAGAATGGTAGACAAGATTCAAGGGGCTGAATGACCTTCTTCTGTTCCCATGTCATAGGGTCCATTGCCCTTGAACTGAGTGAGTTACTAAAGTCATTTCAGATGTAAGTTAAGAGCCAACCACATTTTTGTGCAGCTGGCGGCACATGTCGGACAGAGCAGCTCAATAGAGCAGAATTATGTCCTGAGAGGGCATTAGGAAATCAGATGGATTTTTCAAACTTCAGTAATAGCTTCATAGTCCTCATTATTGAGATTAATTTTTAATTGTAGATTTATTACCTGAATTCAAATGCCATGATTTATTGTGGAAATATTTGAAATTGTAATCTCCGAAGTATTAACCTGGTCCTCCAGTTAGGAGTACAATGATATTACCACTACATCATTGTTTTCCCAATAGATTGTTGAAATTCACATTCCAATCACATATTAGGAGAAGCCACACGACAAGGTTAAATAATTGGCAGTCATGAACATTCAAACATGTGAGTGGACTACTCCGACCCTCGAGATGTTCTGTCATTTAATAAGATCATGGTTGATCTGATTACATTACATTCCCACCTACTCCCAAAAACCTTTTTCCTGTTTCTTATTAAGGTATTATCTACTTTTGCCTTTAAAATATTCCAGTGTTCTGCTTCATTTTTTTTGGAGTGTACCAAAAATCACATGTCCCCTTTGAGAAAATAATTCTCCAATATCTCTGTCTTAAATAGGTGACCCCTTAACATTTTAAAAAAAAAGGTAACACAACATTCCAAGGCCTTTGTTGAATGTCTTGCCAGCAACAACAACTACCTCCCCAATTCACTTCAGAGTCCAGCAAAGCTGCTTACTTCTGGTTTGTCAATAATCTGGTTAGCCTGGACGTCCACCACAGAATCCTTGGCTGCAGGCGCAGGGCTCACTGTCTAGAGCCTGAATTGCACCAATAAAGAGGGCCTTCCCTGATAGAGTCTACACAGAGGTCCCATCATCACTGCAGACTTAATACCTTAATTATGCATGTGCTCCGCACTCACCTACAAACATCACCCAGGCTAGAACCAAAAATGAAGAGCTTAATTTCATTTTCTTTCCCTGACATTAGGCCCCACACATCCAAACCTGTCTCTCATTGGCAATTAGGATTCAATTTGTTCCACAGTTTTTCTCTCTGTCCCTACTATTTTTTTCAGCCCTCATTTTTCTTTGAATTAGCGTTTCAATTTTTCTTGACATGTCATAAAGGATATTCAGTTGATGTTCACATAACACATTTCTCCGAGATACTTCGGTACAACAAAATTAGACCAGTCACGTTTAATTTACTTGCAGAAAATAATACAGAGTGCTTTAGACACATTTCATGCTCGAGTCCTCACAGTGTGATTAAGTTGAATCATCTTTTGATGTACAACACTATTAAAATAAGGAGGGCATAATTACTATTCAATGTAATAATGATGCAACAGTCGCATAACCATACAATTAATTATGTGTGTCATGTATTTCAGGGTGAACATTTGAAATCTAGTGGATGGCTTATTTTAATTGACTGGCACATCCCACAACTGGAAAGATCAGCAATCTTTGTTAACAAAAGATCTTTATCAAAAACACAGCTTTGTTTAGTTTAAATGCTCACAACTAAGTCATTAGCGATAATGATTCCCTCTGGAGGATAGCTTTGTAAATCTTCAACCTTTGAAAGAATTTTTAAGCTGCGTCAACTTCAATTGCGTAACTTTAATAATGAGTGCAATTACCTGAAGTGTTGTGAACGTTTCATGCTGTAGAAGTCAGCAGATGGCAAAACTCAGTTTCAGGGTGAGCTTATGTTTCTGGGGTAAATATGCGTGACAGGTTCATTGCCAAGGTTGTTCTGTCAGAAGCTCTGAGTTCTTTAGTTTTATAAATCCAATTTATTCTAGAGAACTGAAACTATTGTTGCCATTTCTCAATTTGCCTAACTAACTCAGCAGACAGATTTGAAAAGCAGGATATTATTTAGGGGACAATATTATTGTTGGTAATTGGGCTCAGGCACCTTCTGTTTGACACTTCTGATTGAGAAAGTTAATTCGCTTCTAAAGTCCTGAAAATAGTAGGTAACCTCTGACTGATGTATGTAAATTCTGCCAACTACCAGAATCAGCTGAAACAAGTGGAGGGGTAGGGGATGGTGGTGAGGGTTTTCCCAGCTAAAAAGGTGAGTTTGAATTTGGATTCCTTTAAAAGGAGAACATTTAGAGTGGCTCAGTAGTTCGCACTGCTGCCTCACTGCGCCAGGGACCTGGGTTTGATTCCACCCTATGGCGACTGTCTGTGTGGAGTTTGCACGTTCTCCCTACGTCTGTGTGGGTTTCCTCTGGATGCTCCAGTTTCCTCCCACAGTCCAAAGATGTGCACATTAGGTGGATTGGCCATGCTAAATTGCCAGTAGTGTTCAGGGATGTGTAGATTAGGGGGATAGGTCTGGTGGGGATGCTTTGATAGTCAGTGTGGACTTGTTGGGCTGAAGGGCCTGTTTCCACACTGTAGGGATTCCATGATTCTTTCCAATGCATTTATGTTTTTTGTCATGATTCTACATAGGCAACGACATTTGATTCTCACTGTTTCTGATGGGTTCAGATGACCGTGTAAATGTAATGTTCATCAAACATTTCCCTTCTCAGTTCATGGGCAACTTTATTTTTAATGCCTGTTGGAAACAATCCACATCCTCACAAATGCTATCTGAATAAAGCTGAGTGAAGGAATCTGAGTTTTTGCCTTGGTCTTAGAAATCAAATCACTCGAGGTGTGAGACAACAAGGTGCAGGCCAAGCAGCATCATAGGAGCAGAGAGGCTGACGTTTCAGGCCGAGACCCTTCATCAGAAAAGGGGGAGGGGAAGGGGGTTCTGAAATAAATAGGGAGAGAGTGCGTGGTGGATAGAAGATGGATAGAGGAGAGGATAGGTGGAGAGGAAACAAACAGGTCGAAGAGGCGGGGATGGAGCCAGTAAAGGTGAGTGTAGGTGGGGAGTTAAGAAGGGGATAGGTCAGTCCAGGGAGGACGGACAGGTCAAGGGTGCAGGATGAGGTTGGTCGGTAGGAGATGGAGGTGCGGCTTGAGGTGGGAGGAGGGGATAGGTGGGAGGAAGAACAGGTTAGGGAGGCAGGGACGAGCTGGACTGGTTTTGGGATGCGGTAGGGGGAGGGGAGATTTTGAAACTTGTGAAATCCACATTGATACCATTGGGCTGCAGGGTTCCCAAGCGGAATATGAGTTGCTGTTCCTGCAACCTTCGGGTGGCATCGTTGTGGCACTGCAGGAGGCCCAGGATGGACATGTCGTCTGAGGAATGGGAGGGGCAGTTGAAATGGTTCGCGACTGGGAGGTGCAGTTGTTTATTGTGAACCGAGCATAGGTGTTCTGCAAAGCGGACCCCGAGCCTCCGCTTGGTTTCCCCGATGTAGAGGAAGCCACACCGGATACAGCGGATGCAGTATACCACATTGGTAGATGTGCAGGTGAACATCTGCTTGATGTGGAAAGTCTTCTTGGGGCCTGGGATGGGGGTGAGGGAGGAGGTATGGGGGCAGGTGTAGCACTTCCTGCGGTTGCAGGGAAAAGTGCCGGGTGTGGTGGAGCTGGAGGTGTGTGTGGAGCGGACAAGGGATTCACGGAGAGACTGGTCCCTCCGGAAAGCAGATAAAGGTGGGGAGGGAAAGATGTCTTTGGTGGTGGGGTCGGATTGCAGATGGCGGAAGTGTCGGAGGATGATGCGTTGGATCCGGAGGTTGGTGGGGTGGTACGTGAGGACGAGGGGGAGTTGAAATGGTTCGCGACTGGGAGGTGCAGTTGTTTATTGCGAACCGAGCGTAGGTGTTCTGCAAAGCGGTCCCCGAGTCTCCGCTTGGTTTCCCCGATGTAGAGGAAGCCACACCGGGTACAGCGGATGCAGTATACCACATTGGCAGATGTGCAGGTGAACATCTGCTTGATGTGGAAAGTCTTCTTGGGGCCTGGGATGGGGGTGAGGGAGGAGGTATGGGGGCAGGTGTAGCACTTCCTGCGGTTGCAGGGAAAAGTGCCGGGTGTGGTGGAGCTGGAGGGGAGTGTGGAGCGGACAAGGGAGTCACGGAGAGAGTTGTCCCTCCGGAAAGCAGATAAGGGTGGGGAGGGAAAGATGTCTTTGGTGGTGGGGTCGGATTGCAGATGGCGGAAGTGTCGGAGGATGATGCGTTGGATCCGGAGGTTGGTGGGGTGGTACGTGAGGACGAGGGGGATTCTTTTTTGGTTTTTATTGCATGGACGGGGTGTGAGGGATGAGGTGCGGGAGATGTGGGAGACACGGTTGAGGGCGTTCTCGACCACCGAGGAGGGGAAGTTACGGTCCTTGAAAAACGAGGACAACTGAGATGTACGGGAGTGGAATGCCTCATCCTGGGAGCAGATGCGGCGGAGGCGAAGGAATTGGGAATAGGGGATAGCATTTTTGCAGGAAGGTGGGTGGGAGGAGGAGTATTCTAGGTAGCTGTGGGAGTCGGTGGGCTTGAAATGAATATCGGTTTCTCGGTGGTTGCCCGATATGGAGACAGAGAGGTCCAGGAAGGGGAGAGAGGTGTTAAAGATGGTCCAGGTAAACTTAAGGTTGGGGTGGAAGGTGTTAGTGAAGTGGATGAACTGTTCGAGCTCCGGGAGCCTCTCTGCTCCTATGATGCTGCTTGGCCTGCTGTGTTCATCCAGCCCTGCACCTTGTTGTCTCGGATTCTCCAGCATCTGCAGTTCCTACTATCTCTCACTCGAGGTGTGAGTTTGTCTGGGAGGGTTGGAGACAGGAACAAAGGGCAGGAAATCAGTCCTGGAATTCATTGAATTCTGTTAGCATCATAATCTTCGTCATTACCCTCGTCTTCCCATTGCTATGCTAGGTGATTCCCACAATAGGAATGGTAGGAGTTACATTTGAGTTAACACATCCCCTTGGAGGTAAAGCTGGGATTGAAAGATTGTCTCTATGTTGCCTACAATGGATACGACCAATGCTTAGTGACTGATCTGGTAAATAGAGAGATGTTGTACCACTGACAGTAGGAACACAGTTTTCTTTTCACAAATACATATCCTTATGTTGTTTTCTATAACAAAGTATGACACTTCTCACATTGGATTACTCAATTCAATTTAGTTATAAAAAACTCAAACAGCTTTTCTTCCCAAACAAACAAACAACACACAATTACAGAGGAATTAATGTAAAGATATTCAGATTAACTTGGTACTGCTTGCAATCCTCATGGCTCCTAGTCATGTGGTATCATCCTGGTCCTTATCTCATTAGAATACTGAGCTCTTAAAGCAGTAACACAACATCTGCTGTAATTTTTGGGATAGAGATCCACAGCCTAGGGGTATGATTCTTGCTTTGGGGATTACACATAGTGAATATGTGAGCGGTCCTGGCTTAAAATCCCGGACGATCCCTGATTGCTTGTCTTCAGTTTTAGGGCAGCACAGTGGGTCAGTGATGAGCACTGCTGCCTCACAGCGCCAGGGCCCGAGTTCAATTCCACCCTCGGGTGACTGTCTGTGTGGAGTTTGCACGTTCTCCCCGTGTCTGCTTGGGTTTCCTCCAGGTGCTCCGGTTTCCTCAAACAGTCCAAAGATGTGCAGGTTAGGTGGATTGGCCATGCTAAATCCTGTAGTGTTCAGGGATGTGCAGATTAGGTGGGTTTGGGGATTGGGTCTACGTGGGATGCTGTAATGGTCATTGTAGACTTGTTGAGCTGAGTATTCTGTTTCCATACTGAAGGGATTCTATGGACAGTAGGTCATTACAAAACTATCTACACTGAAACATTTGAGTTTCACAATCTAATTAGAATGTGGACAATTGAAGATGGCTTGACATTCCTTCTGGATCCCATAATGGTACAATCTTCCAGAGATCAAGATTCTCATATTTGATTGTCTCAACTTAAAATATGTTTATTTTTTTGTTTGAGTATTGGTTATTGTCAAGACTGTGATCCACCTTCATTGTCTGCATGCATCTCTGCACACAGTTGGAGGAATATAAAATGTCCTATTTGGCTTCTGTTTCTCCTCAATGTTGCTCCATTAGCTGTAGTGACTTTGTGGGATCAAGGCTCACTACATAACTTTAATACATCTGCAGATAACATTGGGAAGGATATATGACACTGACTTTTCATCCTACACAAAGACTTGGTCTTTCCACGCTCACGTGTCAGTCATATACTAGTTTCAGTCTCCTTGTTTTTAAAACAAAAGGCCTGTATCTCTGTGTTCATGGGCAGATGAATGCTTTAATCGTGCAAACCATTCACTCAGGGAGACTGATGGATCTGAACTAATGTGATGAGGTTATTACATAATTTAAGCCCTATTTGTCCTGAAATATCTGCCTGTTTATTATGACCCATTGACAGATATGATCACTCTAGGTGTGACAGACTGAATATGGTATTCAGAGGGCTGAATTTTGTGAGAAATCAGCTAAGTGTCAATTTTGATGAGTTTCACGGAAGGTTTCTCTCATGAGTGCTAGCAAGATTTCTCAAGCTATTTTTCAGTGATTACCAAGGCACCTCACCTCTATGGCACCCCACTCATTTTATCTTGCTTCTTTCCAGGGGCAGCAGTCCTCACCACTGCTGGGACCTCTTGGGATTTCCTGGTGCCAACACCATATTTAAAAATTCAGCTGTGCATCAGATCTAGGGCTTTCAGTGTGGAGTCACCCTGCTTTGTACCTGTGAATAAAGATCTGCCCTCAAGACAGTGGACAGAGTCAAGTTGGCACCCTGATTTGCTTATAGGAACTTTGTGTTACTGGTGGATGGTGTGATGCAAAGCAAGGCTGTTCTGTTGCCTCGGGACCAGCAAAGGAGACCACACCACCAGACCTTGCCAGCCTGGTCAGAGATTGCAACCTGGGTCATTGTCATTTCCACAGTCAGGAGAAATGCTCATTAATGCCACAAGATGGCCAATGCCCTTATTGGTTTCCCAAGGATAAAGTGTCAATCTTTTCTCTTCTACCTCACACTCAAACACTGCTACTGCAGCCAAATCCCAGCAAGGCCCATGGCCTATCACTATCATCATTGCATGCAATAACTTTCTTTTGCTAATTCACACCAACCCAATCCTTTCACACTACTAAACTTGCATGACCTCTTTGCTGCCTATCACTCACTTGGGTCACCTCATCAACTTTAATGCACTCTCTGTAGTGTGTAAAGAGGTCAGCCAGGTGGACCTCATAGGATTTGAGTTCCCTGTCTGGAGCAGTTAATCTGGTCCAATCAGAGACCCCTAGCTGACAGATTAAAAGAGGAGTGTCTGAGAGAGCTGGACTAAAGTCAAGGACTTTCCACATGTAAATAAAAGGTGACCTAGTGACGGGATATTGGCCTCTGTGGAGTTATTTCAGTGGCAACCAGAGTAAAGCACATTCCTGAAGAAACTTGCTTGTAACAGTTGTCTTTGAGTACGGGTTAGCATTTCTGACATCATGCCATTACTTGGGAAATTTGACTCATTTGACCCTACTGTCAAAGGCTGGGCCGAGTATGTGGAAAGAATGTGTCTTATTTCCAGGCAAATGACATTGGGGCTGATGAAAAACAATAAGTAATTCTCCTGACAACTTGTGGACCTGCAGCTTTTTTCTGTGATTAAGAGCCTAACTTTCCCTGAAGCACCAGATACTAAAACTTTTCAAGAGTTGATGGATTTAGTGAAGAAATATTATAACCCAAAATCTACACTAATTCTGAGATGCTATCAGTTTTATTTGGGAATTTGAGAACCGGGGAATCTGTATCGGGATTTTTGACAAGGTTAAGATGACTGGCAGAGCTTTGCGCCTTTGGCTTAACCCTTAATGAGATGCTGACAGACTGGATGGTATGTGGAATTAATGATGTAACCATGCAAAAGTGCCTACTAGGTGAAGTCTAACTGGACTTCAAACTGGCACTACAACTGGCTTTATCCTTGGAAAATGCAGTAAGTGGAGCATATGAGTTGCAGGGTATTCTGATGGAAGTGGGCATCCTCACCAGTTCAACTAAGATTGGGGAACACCACTTGAATGAAGGCAATTGCACAGCCACACTCAGAACATATATAGAACAGAGAGACTCTAGGTCAGCCCACAGTAAAACCCCAAAACAAAGCCATGCCTTGGCAAAACTGTTAAAATTTTCTTTAGGATCTAGACCAGCAAGACATTGTAGTTGCTGCTGGTATGTGGACTCAAGACAGCAAAGGAGTCCCATTAGATCTAAGCTGAGAAGAGAACTCATAAACAAGTATCCAGGAGATTACAAACCCTGGAAAGTCCATCCAGAGCTGGTTTGGAACAAATAAATTGCTCGGTAACATCTAAATCAGAACCAATCAAAATAAATGGCTGGTGAAACAGTCATCCAGTTCTAATAGAGTTTGATACCAACGCAGCCATTTCAGAGATCACAGAACAAATCTTTAACAAAATTTGCTCTGGACTCCAACCCTTAAGTTTGCTCAAGACCTCGGCTAGACTGAGAAGCTATACCAAGGGACGTTTACAGATTAAGGGTGCAACTTCGGTTCTGGTCTCATAGGAGAAACAGCTGGTTGAGTTACCAGTAATTGTAGTAAAAGGATCATGCCCAAGCTTGATGGAACAAAATTGGTTGAGATGATTTACCTTGATTAGCTCAACATTTTTTGATTACAAAATGGCTTCCTGAGTGAACTCATAATTAAATACCTGGAATTTTTTCATGAAGGTCTAAGGACTCTCAAAGAAGCTAAGGCCAGCTTACATGCTGACCAGAAAGCAATTCCATGATTCTGCAAGCCCACCCAATGCCACTTGCCTTACAGGCAAAAGTAGAGGCAGAAATCAGAAGGCTGGAAACCTGTCCAATTTGTGGAACGGGCAACACCAATCATATTGATTTTGAAACCCAGTGGGTCAGTTTGTCTTAGTGGGGATTTTAAACAAATAGTAAATCACTTTTTACAGCTGCATAAATACCCAAACTCTGGCATAGAGGAGTTATACACAATACTAGCTTGAGGGGTGCTGTCCTTCTTGAAGCTGGATACGAGCCATGCGTACTTGCACTTGTGGTTAGATGAGGACTCCCAGAAGTATGCTACAATTAATATTATTTAGGGTTTGTACCAATACACAAGACTATAATTTGTGGTATCACGAGCTAATGCACGTTTTCAGAGGCCGATGGAGAACATTTTGCAAGGTCGACCCCAGTTTGCCATTTATCTAGATGACATGCTAATAATAGGGAAGACCAATAAGGAGCACTTATAGAACTTGGCCACTGTGCTTAGCTGTTTCTCCCAGGTGGGTGTATCCCTACGAAGGGAAAAATGTGTGTTTTAGGCACCCCAAGTGACTTCCTTGGGCTATAGAGTCGACAAGAGTGGGTTACATCTGTTGGAAGATAAAATAAAGGTGATCAAAGGTGCCCCGGTTCCCATGTCTGTACTGGAGCTTAGGTCTTTCCTTGGGCTGGTGAATTGTTATGGAAAGTTCATGCATAATCAGGCCTCCATTGTGGCACCTTTGCATCAACTTTCAGGGAAGTGAAGAGAAAGCTATCATCCTCTAAGGTACTGACACACCATGATCCCAAGCGAGATCTGGTATTGACATGCGATGCCTCCTCATACAGCATCAGGGTAGTATTAGCTCATTGGTGGCCCAATGGAGAGGTACATCCAATAGTGTATGCATCCAGGATATGGGATATTGCAGAGCGTAAGTATGCCCTGATAGAGAAGGAAGTTTTAGCAGTTATATTTGCAGTCAGGAAATTCCACTAACACCTTTATGGATGTAAATTTGCAATAATGACAGACCACAAACCTCTACTAGTTCTACTTAAAGAGGACACCCATAGCTTCAGGCTGAATTCAATGGTGGGCTCTAAAACTAAGTGTGTAGAATTACAAGTTGGAACACCAGCTGGGAGGCCATGTGACAAATGCGAGCACATTGAGCTGCCTCCCATTAACAGATACACCACTGGAAGAGTCTGTAATGGTTTTAAATTTTTTAGACACACTTCCAGGTCATAGCTGACAATATCAGAGCTTGGATGCAGAAAGACCTGGTCCTGGCAAAACTGAAACAGCTGGTGATGATGGGCGAAACCAAAGATCTGTCACAACCAGAACTGAAACATTTTTGGGCCTGAAAAGACCAGATCACAGAAGAGGACAACATTTTATTATGGGTAGCAAGTGATTGTTTCGAGCAAAGGTCACCAGCAAAGGTCCACCAGATTTCCTTTCCTAAAGGATTCTTGTGAATCAGATCAGGTTTTACATTAACCAACAGTGTTAACATAGTCTCTATTTAGTTAGCATTCTATTCCAGGCTTTATAGAAAACCCATAGTGTAGAAAGAGGTCATTTGGCCCACCAAGTCTGCACCAAGCCTCTGAAGACCATCCCTTTGGAGACCCAACACCCCCATCCTGTCCCTGTAATCTTGCATTTCCCCTGGCTAATCCACTTAGTCTAACATACATGGTCACTATGGGCAATTTAGCACAGCCAATCCGCCTAACCTGCATTTCTTTGGACTGTGGGAGGAAACCGAACTACCTGAAGGAAACCCACGCAGACACAGGGAGAATGTGCAAACTCCACACAGACAGTCGCCTGAGACTGGAATCGGGTCCCTGGCGCTGTGAGGCAGCAGTGTTAACCACTGAGCCACTGTGCCGCCCTATTTTTAATGTATTCAAATTTCATGACAGGCCGTGTTAGGATTCAAAAACTTGTCTGCAGAGCCAGGTATCTCTTTTACTTCTCCAGTGATGTTATCACTCGATTACCATCTGCTCACTTTAGCTCCTGAACGCTGTTTTGATCATATCATCTGCTAGATGCAATCCAGCACAGTTCCACCATCAAAACCACTGCTGACTGTCTGTGACATCCACCCTCTCAAAACAGAGAAAATACAAACAGAAATAGACCATTCATCCTCTTAAGCCTGCTCCATCATTGAATATAATCATAGCCAATCATCCAACTCAGTACATCATTCCTGCTTTCGCCCCGTACCCTTTGATTCCTTTAGCCCGAAGAATCACATCTAATTCCTTCTTAAAAACTTTCAATAGTTTGGTCAGGACCATTTTTCCTGACAGAGAATTCTAATAGTCTCACCACTTTCTGGATGAAGGCCTCTCTCCTCATGTCAATTTAAAATGACCCATCCTTCAATGTGACCCCTGATTGTGGACTCCCTGATTATTGGAATATCTGCCTTGTGCTTATCCTCTTTAGTCCTGTTAGAATTTTACAGGTTCCTATAAGATCCCCCCTTTATTCTTCTGGACGTCCTCCATTACTTCTTTCTCTTCCATGTTCTATTGTCTTCCCACCATTTATTGTGGTCAGGTGACCAATGACTTCCTGGATTGTTACAGAACTATTGATATTTTTCATGAGCAGTGATAAAAACTCAAAATGTGAAATCCAGGTTTAAACCTAGCTGTTCTCTGAAATCTGCACACTGCAGAGCTGGAACAGACAATATTCATGCAGCCAGTTCTTGGACAATCATCTTCTCTTCAAAACCAAACAGTTCTGGAATGGTCTGGTCAGCTTTCAATGGCCACATTGTTTCAGAATGAACCATTGTTTACACCTCCAATGAACCTGCTTTCTAAGACAAATGTTACACAGACTTGGTGGAGTTCTACTCAATAGGAGGTCAGAGGCATAGTGTGACAAGGACAGTACTTGAAAGTTGAAAGTTCAAAACCATGTTCTGTGACCTCCAAGTATAAAAAGTAGTCAGAGTTAATAAAATATGGAGCTGGAGAAGCACAGCTGGCCAGATAGCATCTTGGGAGCAGGAAAGTTGACGTTTCAGGTCGGGGCGCTTCATCATGTGTCCAGTTTGCCCACTCTGACTTTGTTGACAGGGATTACAAAGCTTCTATTTAGCAGTTGAGAGAATAGGACGCTGTATATAAATGAGGTACGATTAGCTAAAGATGATGTGCTGACACATTCAAATGGATGCAAGTAGGCCCTTTTGGCCCTCACTAGCAGGATTCTGTTTGACACTTAGTTGGAGATTGTGACTTTTTCTTCTCAATGTCAAGAATCGCATTTCCACTAATCTCGCCCTATTTCCCAACACAATGCCAGGTTCCCGATACCCAGGTTGTTTAGAGGCTGGAAAGATTTCACCTAGTATGTCTGACATGGTTGTTATTAAAGTATTCTTTAACCATCTGACAATTAGAAAGTTGGAAAAGTAGTCTCACTGTCTGAGGAAAATTGTGAATAAATATGTTGCAAGTTTTAAGCAAAAGATGGGAAATCTCATGAGTGTGTATTCATTGTATTGTTGTGTTCACTGACTTTGGCATTCCTTGCATATTGACATTGTCTTCTCAATGTCACTGTTATCCTTGTCCAGTAAACAATATCTAATACAGACATTTTGTTTACACTATGCCAATGTGTCCCAGATATAGTTGTGACAACACATGCTGGTGAAGAGCTTTGATCACAAAATCTTGCCCATTGAGATAACTTCTTCATCTCTGTTAAGACAAAAGTGTCTGCAAATGTATGAGACACCTTTGATTAAGTCAAGATATCCTTCGATGATTCAGTCCTTTAATTATGGATCATTAGCCATTTCTTTTTTCCTGAAGCTGATTGTATTTGTGCTGACCAGAAAATCAACCTAAAGCACATCTTTCAACTCATTTACGTATGCAGTTTATTTCTAAGTCTAGTAGAATTTCTGTATTCTTACTTGCAATGGGTAATCTGCTCAGTTTGTCTAAAGTAAACATGCTGGTATCAAGTTTGTTACAGGTATGCACTTTTTACCCGCTCTTGCATGATGCATTGCTTTCCAGGATTGTGTTGTTCCTCGGGTTGTAGTACTGTAGGATACATGTTTTTGATGACAATGCTTGTTTGAGTGATTTGAACTTAAATTGATGGTGCTCTCACCAGACATGTAGGTGACTTTGATGATGAATTCTCTTAATGGTTGAAAGTTCCTTCACCTGAATCATGACTCTGGTCAGTTTTACAAATAATCATGTATATGTGCTTATGTTTATGCAGATTTCTGGCAAACTTCTTGTTGTTACTATCAGCAGGCTGCACATAGTTTTTGTTTGGCTGTGTCCTATATACCAGCTGGTTGCATCTTTAGAACTAGATTTCTTGCATAGGTAAGCCCAATGGCCATAAGAATAAGATGTCTTATAAAGATCTTGAAATGCAGGACAGCTATAAGGTGGGTGTAACAGACTGTACTTGCCACATAGTTTGCTTGTTTTCTGCATCCTGTCTAGCGCACCAATACTGATAACTTGTCACTTATAATTGTCGTTATCTGGCTACAATGGTTTTATACTTTCTGTCATTTTTTTTTTCAACAGTGTGCTGATGTAATTACCTTTCCTTTTCTCCAGGAACTTCTTTTTTGGACAGTTTACATGGGAATTGAAGTTTTAACCAGTTCCATTATCCAGAAAGCTCAGTCTCTGAAAAATCACAGTCCCTGCTCTTGTCACTTACAGACAAACTGATTTATTGATTTTTGTGGCTATTGTTGATAGCACATCAGCTCTAAGTGGTGAATTCTGAAGTTCATTTTTACATAAAGCTGACACTCCAGCATTTTCCATATCTTAGCAGGATTTTTCTGTTCCTCTTCAGACACATCTGGAGTGTTGACTCTTTCAACACCTCAGTTACAATGGTGATCTTTATTTTCACCATTTCCTGGTTCAGTTTTGTAACAGCTAAAGCTAAAATCTCTGAAATACCTAAATTCAAAAGGGGCACTTGTGACTTTCCAATTCACCCTATGGAATTTGGTATTAATTTTCTAATGATCTCTGATTTGCATGGGATTTATGACAGGAAAACTATAAGCCTGATCTATCTAGAGCTTGAGGAAAGCAGATTCTGTTTTTTTTTAAAGTCTTTTCTGCAGGTTATTTTCAAATGCTGCTGATGCTTATTTGTTTTCTATTGCATAGGAATAGCACCAAGGATGTTCCAGTAAGATTTCAGCTTCTGCAGCAAAATTTGGAACCAATTCACAGTCTACACAGATCACCGATAAAGCCAATTTACTCACCAAATACTCACAGTCCAGTCAGTGGCATGTATTTTTTGTCTGAGGGTCCAAAGCAAATGCAACTTCTATACAGATTCAAATCTTTCCTGTCGTTTTTTCTGCTGTGGCTTTCAATTTTGCATCATTGTTTCTTTTTAAAAAAACAAATAGGTATTGCTGATCATGTATTTTTATGTTATTTTCACTAATATGGAATTAACACTCTCATACGGAATTGGTAAGTAGTCAATCATGACTCATGGTCAGTACAGTAGTATACAGATATGAATAGGTTTAGCACTTAACTAATAACTGGCAGTTACATAACACCTTACATGAAAATCCTTAGGCTAGCATGCTAATGCTTGTACTCCTCTTGGCTCCAAATCATATAGTGCTATCGTGGTCTTTATTAGTGTATTCATCTCGTAAGCAGTAATACAGCAGTGCATTTTTAAGATGTGCTTATACTTGGAAATCCAACATTCATTGTTCATTCTTAAATCACCTTCAGATGATGAGGACGAATTGCCTTCCTGAATTGCTGCAGTCTATCCCATGTAGGGGTACCCACAGTGCTGTTATGTAGGTGATCTATGATTTTGACCCAGCCACAGTGAAGAAATGACAACGTAGTTTCAGGATGGTTTGTAGCTTGGAGGAGAAACTGCAGATGCTGGCATTCCTGCATCTGCTTGGTTGATGTTCTAGTGATTGAGATAATGGTTTGAGACAGAGGTGTAGAAGAAGTCTTGGAGATGTTACACATCACTGCCACTGGGTGCAAATTACAGCCAACATACTCCAGATTTGCAACCACATCAATAAGTACATGAATGAGCTAACATAGGAAGCACTTGTGAAGGTACATCTTGTTGAGTGTGTGTCTGTTTAGGCTCACAGTTAACATTTTCAATGGGTTTTTTTCAGCCTGGTATGAAGAATGCTTCTAGAATATTGAACAAACATTGCATTGAGCATGTTTCCCTTGTTGGAGATTGTCCCTCTAACACAGACCTCTGTCCATTGATTTACCATCTGGAAAACAGGTTCAATGAGGCTGAACATTTTTGCCACATCTTAAGTTTCTCCTCCTCCTTCTCCCAAGTGCCTAACAATTCTGGACAACTCTTTTAAAACTACATAAATTAATATATATTCTAGAATGAGGTCATCTGTCCATTATTCATACACCTGTTCTATGAATGATCTCTCTAATTAGTCTTGCTCCCTTGGTCTTTTCCAAGAATGCTGATGACATGGTCTTTATTTAATAACATATCCAATTTCCTTTAAACGTTATTATTGAAAATGTCTTCGCCCACCTTTTCGGGTAGTGCATTCCATCATGACAATTCATTGTCTGTAAAAATAGCACTGATCTCTGTCTCTTTCTCTTTACAAATAAAAAGACCATAAAACTGTGGTTACTGCCAATTGAAACATCTTCTCCTTATTTAAACCATCAAAGACCCTGACAGTTTTGAGTACTTCAATGAAATCTCCCCTTCTCTGTCCAAACAGAACAGTCTCAACATGTCCAGCCTCTCCACAAACTGCTGTACTTCATCCCTGGGATCATTCTATTAAATCTCTTGTATAATCAATCCTAAGCCCTGACATGCCTTCTATAGTATAATCCTGCTGATGGCCATGGGGAGATGACGATTTATTGGTATCATCACTGGACTATTAATCCAGGGACCCAAGAAATGGTCTAGGGTCCTGCATTTCTGCAGAATTTAAATTCAAGTAAAGGAATCTGGAATTAAGAGAATTTAGAAACTGCTGTCCTTACATGGCCTGGTGTACATATGACTCCAGGCCCATAGCTATGTAAGTGATGCCCATGTCCTTGGAATGAATTTTAAAAAATTTCATGAATTAGCTGGGCTCTATGCTCAACAAGTCCCTTGCAAAACCTCTCTACTTACCTTCAAACTCTGCTTAAAAATTATCTCCTTTGACTAAATATTTGGTCATCTTCCTTAACAAGTATGACAAACATACTTGTTATCATATTTGCTTTAGGCCCTGCGAAGCATATTGTAATGTGTTCTTACATTAAAGGTGACATATATATGGATATAATTTATTGTTGTTATACTAACCTGTGATTTATCAATGTTCAGCATAATTTCATTGACACCAGTTCCCAGATCTGGGTCTGCAACAGGTCTAATCAGAACTCAATGATGAGAGGAGACTAATAAGAAGACAGTGGAAATGTTTTAGGGTCATCCTCAAAGTGTTGCTGAAGAGATCAAAGCTCTCTGTTGATTCATGTGTGTTCCTGCCCTCTAACTGACCAACACTGAAGAGTTTTAGAAAGATTTTTTTGGGAACAAGCTGAGGTGAAGGCAAGGTTTTAACAGACCACACAGACTTCCAAACAGCTTGTTCATTTAACACTTCAAGCACCACCAAGCTCACATGTGGTAGAATCTGTAGATCACAGATTGAACACAATAGCCATCTTAGGGTTCATTGAAACCAGAGTGGAAACAAACTATCTTCAAAGACAAGGGATTTCCTAAACAGAGGGAACAAAATTTGAACAATCAAAGGTCCAAGTGCTTTTTATAAAAAGGCTTAGTGACTTATCCTGCCACCATCAAGCAGAAATCATTCTGAAAAATCAGCAGAGGCAAACTAACAAGGAACTCAATCCAGAATGAAGCAACCTATTTGATCGGTACCCCATCACTACCTTCGATCTTTACTCCCTCCACGTCCAACGTACAATAGTAGCATTGTATACCATTGACAAGATACACTGCATTATCTCACCAAGAATCATTTGACAGCACCTTCCAAATCCACGAACACTGCCATCTTGAAGACAGGGGGACTGATGTATGGGAACACCACCAGCAGAAAATTCCACTATAAATCACATACTATCCTGACATGGAAATATATTGCCGTTTCTTGAGTGTCACTGGGTCAAAATCCTGGAGTTCCCTTCCTATCAGTGCAGTGAGTATTCCTGCAGCTCAAAGACTGCAGCATTTCCAGAAGGTAACTCATCAGTACATTTAGGGCTGTAAATGCTGGACGAGTTAGCAATACTCACCTCCACTAAATGATTTCTTTTTAGATGTCCAACTAGTTGAGAATAATTTTTATGATCATGGTGATCTTTTACATTAACAGATTGCTAATGTTCAATGAACTCCACGTTTAAACTATTAACTGTCCCTTTTCCTACATCTTCTGTTTTTTTCGGCTCCATTATAAAATCCATTTATTTATCTGTCAGCGTTTTTTTTTAATTCCAATGAAACAGTCCATAATAAAATGTTAAGTTGTCTTATTAAAAAAAAAAGAAACCTTGATGAACCTGCTTCGTATTCCTGATTTCTGTGAATATTTAATTCCTCTTTCATATTGCTATCATTTGCGTTTTTTCCCTCTTTCTGTTTTCTTAGACTTTATATTTTTTGCTCCTAGCTGCAAAAGCTAGATTATAAATAGAAAGGACAATCTGTTTTCCAATCAATCTGGGTAGGAAAACTGTTCAGATAAAATATAATTTGCCTGACTTTTTGGTATAACGTTATATTTTCCTTCCAACCATGAAGGAAACATAATTAAAAATAGGTTATTAACATTGAACCTGTATTTGAAAATGCCAAAGAGAAACCCATGGATTAGAACAAAATTTTGTAACCCAGTTTGTGATATGAGTGAGATAAGTTTGATCCCAGGGATGGCAGGACTGACGTATGAATACAGACTGGATCATTTAGGACTACGCTCACTGCAGTTTAGAACAATGAGGGGCATCTTATTGAAACCCATAAAATTCTAACAGGTTTGGAAAGGGTAGAGGCAGGAAGGGTAATCCCAATGACTAGAACTGGTGGTCACAGTTTCAGAAATTACTTCATGCAGAAAGTGGTGAATCTGTAGAATTCTCTGCAACAGAAAAGGGTTGAGATGAAACCATTGAATGTTTTCAAAAAGAGGCTAGATACTTAGGTCTTCAAGGATCAAAGGGTCTGTGGCAAAGTGGGAACACAGTACCAAGTCATGATCATATTGAACAGTGGAACAGGCTCGAAAGGCCAAAAGGTTTACTCCCGCCCCAACTTTCTATATTTCTATAAACATTGACATTTGCTTCTGTGACATTCAGTCTCCTCAGAAAATGCTTCATTTCTGACTGTGACAGTCTGTCCAGCTCATGCCCAAGCCGGCAAAATTGGACCGATCTTGATCAAGCCACCTGTTCAGCTAAATAAAGCAATTGCTTTAAGTATATCCAGCTGGACTTCTCTATTTGAGACAAAAAACATGAGAGGTCATTGTGCTAACAGAAAGCAAACAACTGGCAGATCATAATGCCGATTACACACATGAAAGCTCAATGCCTGGTTAACCGAAAAACCTTCTTTCCTTTGTGACACCTGTGACCTTTGCACACATGGCATGTCAGTGGCCAGGCAGTGTTTAAATCTGTTTCTCGGAGCCCCACTGTTAACCTCAGCTTTACTGTCAGCCAGCAATAACATGAGGATAAGAGTCTATGTTATTCAATTTAAACGCCCATGCAAGTACTTAGACCCATGCAAAGTGTACCCTTTGCCACTGACAGATTTAGAAAATAATTAGAGAATGGCTTATTATCTAGATGGTCATTAGAAAAATTACAATAATTAGCTGCTGCATTTGTTGATAAGAGGTGTTGCAAAACAAAAGAAGTGAAGTTCAAAATCCTTACCCAAGGACACAAATTATTCAGGAAGGTGAAACAACCCCAAAGAAGTGAACCTCCTGAATCACTCCAACCCCCACCTCTACCAACCTCACCATCCAAGGTAAAGAACTAGAATATCTGCCATACCTATGGTTGAGTTGGATGGTCTGCAGAACAAAAACCATAAAACAAGAGGAAAAGTATCACAAAATTAATTAATCCCATGCATGGAAACTAAATGGAAATTATTCTGGCAATGTAGATCATGCGGGTTTATAGATAATTGTGAATTGTATAACTCACTAAGCAGGTTAAAAAAAACATTAATTAGTGCAAAGTTATTATTGCTGTTTACTGGCCAGAATTTAGTTCAGGGTTTTGGGGTTAAATAAGCCGACTAGAGACATGGAGAGCGAGAGAGAGAGACCCGTGCTGTCTCCTCCATAAAAAAGCCCAACAAATCAACATAATTGGGCATTGGCACCATGCCGGGATATTCGGAGGCATATTTGGGTGGTGATCTCCCTAGACCTGTGCCCTTCCTAGCTCTGTCACACTACGCCCTGGGCTTGGAGTCAGGCTAATTGTAATCTTTGTGATAGGCTGCCCACAGTGTTGGCATCCTGGTAAACCTCAGGTTGGGAAAAATAAAATCTCTGCAGAATTTACTTTATTGTTAAATCAGACTTAATCAGATTTGACCTTACACTTTAACCCACAGTCTCACCTTCAGCTATCAGAAATCAGGGATTGTGATGGCATTTCTGATGATAAACACTAGGAAGGTATTCATTATGTAAAATATTGACTGCATGTGTTGATACTTAATTTGAAATATAAGGGAATATTTTCAACAGCCACCACCACCTTCATTGAAAAATCCCAAAAGTGCTGACAGAGGATTTAGGTTTATATTTATTGTCATACGTATATAAAAATACAGTGTGAAGTGTTTTCTCACGTGTTATACACAAAGTATTGCCATGCTCTGAGGCCATCTTGAAACACCAATAAAATGCAAGATTTTACTGCGGTAAAGTTCATCTTTCTTCTTGCTTCTTGTTCCTCCTTCCCTGCTTCTCCAAATGCTGCTTGACATTGGCTGGACTCCCTGAAATGGGCTCCCAGGGTCTCTGTAAGGTGCTCTGAGGTTTTGGCTATGGGCCTGTGTTGCTGTCCCAATCCCAAGCTGCCGCCATAGGCCTGGGGATGCGTGGGTTCCATACCTCCTCCCCATCTGACAGTCCTCCAGACACTGTTGCTGTTCATCAGGGTCATTGGAGTTCCCACCACCCCCTTTCACTGATGCTTCCACTCCTTCGGGCGCCTGGGCATGGCTGTGGACCTGGACCCTCAGCTCGGCCTGTGCGTGCCGGCTGGTGGAATCAGCCAGAGCCTGCTCCTCGCTTGCTGGGAGACTCTGGACTGGGGTGGAGCTGTTCTGCCTCATCCTGGCTGCCACTGCCGCTGGAGATCTCCTCCTTCACCTACCACTCTCAGAATTGCTTGGATTTTCATCTGTGTCTTCGCAACAGGAATATTTGCTAATGACATGCAAGAGACAAGACCAAACAAAGCACATAGTCGTGGCCAAGTGGCTAAGGTGATGGGGTAGGAATCCATTGATGTTACCCTGCATTGGTTCAAATCATGCCGACTATGATCCTCTATGTTACTGGAGCAAATGCATGAGCAGTTGCTGGCTGTATCAAAATCACCTGCATTTTATCGTGGCTCTTTTGAGGAAATTTGCAATGTTCAGAAATATGGAGAAACACAGAAATCTAAACACGGATTCAGCTAAAGCGAGGCATGTGCAACTGTGGTGTAACACCTTCTTTCATAATCAGTGAGCAAAAAGAGACATGAAGGTGAGTCAGACGCCAGAGATTTTCACATGCTGATGGTGTTTCTGACCGCTTCAACAGTGGGCAGTTTTCGACTATAAATGTAAGAGAGATTTCTGACCCAAACAAAATAAAGCAGTGTCTCAAAGAGAATCTCAGATAAAAGCTGGCAGCAACGGGACTCAAACTCATACCTCTCTCGAGACTGGAATATTTGAGCAGAACCATTTTGCACAATCACCTAAATTGCCCCTAAATGAACCTAACGGTCTCTGTAGATTTTCTTTTAGTCTTATGGGGGGTGTCAAGGAATCTGGAAATGGCTGGGTTAGTGGAGTTGGGAGCAGAGAACAGTCACAATCCAATTAAATGGCAGAGCAAGGTCAACGGGCTATATAGTCTACTCCTGGCTTGGGCACTTGCTAGGGGTCTGAGGGACCTGTGGCACTGCTGCAAACTCCATTTACCCACTCCCACTTACCAGAAGGGCAAGAGCCCATTGAGGGCTGTACTCTCTTGTATTCCAAGAAGATGCTCTGGTACTTTTTCTTTCTGGGGACATACCATCACTGGACTTAACCTCCTACAATTTTCCTTCACTAGTAACCCTGGGTATGTTCAGAAATGATCTTCCAAGCAGAATAAAAACCTAAGCTAACTTCTTTTGAAATTTAAGATGCTATTAGAATATTTTCCAAACTGCACTGAAACAGTTCCAGATACTATTAAATGCAAGTTTATTATAATTTTCATTATTTAATAATTGTGAGCCATGTCAATTTGATCCTTCACTTTTGCTGGCAAAGAATTTGGAACAAAATATGCATGTGGCAATTTAATTTGACAGCAAATCTGCACTATCATTACGTGGGGCTCTGGCAATGTTGCATAATTAATAATAAGGTAGCACTCTCCAGTGAATAACTAATCATAAAAAAATACAAAAATTGTGCTCATGTATTGTAGATTTATATCACGGAGCATTAGAACTGAGGAGATTTGGATACTCACTGGTGCCTGAGTTCTTGACACATCATAGAGATGTTGATGAATTTGTAGCAAACTTTCTTTCAAACTCTGGATAATGAAATTTAAGCGTTCAGAAACTATATTATACCTTAAAGGTAAAATGACACATCCAATGGAATGCTAATCTCTCATGCAGGATTATTTTGACTGTCTGCATCGAAGGCTTTGTCATTATAGTTATATTACATATAATTTAATAGCGCAGGAACCTGCAGTAGCTTTATTACTCAAGTCATTCCAAATTGATAAAGTCCTAGGTTAAATATACATTTTTACCTTTGAATATCATTAAATTAACACAATTAACAAAAGAGTGAAAAAAGTACAAAATGAAGAGAACAGAAATTATAAGAATGAGAGAAGGGAATAAAATTAAAACATGCCCATTCATAGTTAAGAAAAGAGTAAGAAGGTATTCAAAAGAAAAAAATGATGCTGGAAATCTAAAATTTACAGCAAAGGAAAATGCTAGAAATACACAGCAAGTACCTGTGGAGAAAAATAATATTCATATTTGAAGGTGAGACAAACTTTCCTTCGAACTGGAGAAGTTTGGAATTTTTTAAAGTTACATAATGAAAGAACAGGAAAATATGAATTTGAACAGAAAGTTGGGAGGGAAAGTATTAGTGCCAATATAAGAATGAATAAGTGAGAAGATAGATAAAGACAAAAAAATTCAGAAATGCTGATAGCAGGTGTGAAATATTTGGGATGTAGCACTTGGTTTTTAGAAGAGAGAGGAAAGAGAACAATGCTACCTTATCTGGGTCTCATTGAAATATACCTAGTGAGGGCTCCAACCAAGGTTTAAAACATATTTGTGTCAAGGGCTTCTCTTAAAATTTTCTTGACAGCTAGATTTTGATATTAGGGGCCTCCTTTTTGGTTTTCAGGACCTCCTTTTTTCATTCTCACCAACTCATTTATTAGGTGATGCAGTTACATAGTAACGATATCTTTTGTATTTGTGGTGATATATGGTGTATTTGGATTCACACAGAAGCAGAATTAGAAGAATTCAACAATATCCTCAGTAATCATCTCTGCTTCATTAAACAAAGATACAACTCACCATGAAAGCATTAATTTCCCAAGCATCACAGTATTTGAAGATGTGGCATGTGTTAGCAATAAATATAATTTTACACACAAAAAAAACTGGCAGACAACTCTATAGGCAAAAAAAAATCAATACTCTAAAGATAGTTTCTGCAGATGAGTGATGGTACTTCTAAATGGTTGCGGCTTTATCTTTAACATAGTTATTGCACCTCAATTTCATCACGGTATTTGAGATTGTTTGAGCTGTGATAATGCATAAATGTGGATCTTTATGCAATAAAACTGTTCAGCATTAACTTTTCCAATTGGTAGTGTTAATTAGAATAATATCTACTACAGTTTTCTTCTTCAAGTGGTTCCCAGGCTTCTGTAGCTTAGGCTTGAGATTTCATATTTATTTGCAAAGAGTCTCTTTACATCATTGAATTTAAGTTTTTCTGGTTCAAAATTAGCTGAGTATTTTTTTTTCAAAGGTTCAAAGTTGCTCTCTTACCTTTGCAATATTCTCTCTAACTGAAACTACTCTCCCCCGTTTTGCAGCCCCTCATTCCAATCTTTGCAGCCCCTCAACTCACCATCCTATTTGTGGCCCTCTCACTGATCTTTGCAAACATTTGCCCTTTCACAATCCTTTCTCTGCTCTGTTAACAGTTCCTCTGTCCCTGGTGCAGTCTGCTTTCCCCAGGCCATTGGCCTCCCTACCCAAGCCTTACTCTAGAGCTTCACTCTACCCCTGCTGACCCAGTAACCTTGCCTCTGCCTTTCTTGCAGACTCCTCTACCAAAAGAAACAGTAAGCACAAGAGTGAACAAGTCTTTAATTGAAGGAACAGCTCCACGAGACTCTGTACACTCTATTTACAGTGCTAACTTTTCTCAAATTGTTTGTGCTAATCAATGAATATTTCAGGTAATTTTGGAGTCTTTTATGGGCAAATTGATCAAGCATTAATGTGTATTTTGAATGTTGGCTCTAACACTGGTTCGCAAGACCAGGTGCAACTAGCAAACAGATCCAAATTAAGTTTTGACACTGGGGACAGTGGGGACAGTGGAGTAGACAGGAACCTGCATTCAGCCTGGAAGTAGGGTTAATTCTGCTCCTCCTAGTGAAGTTATCATAGGTGTTATGCATAATTAACAGGATTCACGTACCATTCAAGCTCCTGTGAAAATTGTCTTTGTTTTACAAACATAATTGGATTTCCCAATATATTGTGCTAATTGCTTAATCTTTTGTGGCATTTTTAGGATACCTGGTGAGCTGCCATTTTCTCATCATGAAACAATTTATCACCTGCTCTCATGTGTCATGGCCATATATTAAGCTAGTTATCCCTTCCTCTTATGTTAGTTGAGTCCAGAGAGGAATCCACAAACATTCTAGGATAGCAAATATAGTGAGTCTCATTATCTAAGGATAATTAATGTGAAGATTAGTTATTCAAAAAGATTGCCTCAGACAAATTATTCTTGAATGGGTGGAACAGCAGAGGACTGTGTTGCATTCTGGCAGTGAAGTTGGTAGTTTACTGCCAACAAACTTTGTTTTACTCTGCTGCATCAAAGGCTTGTTTAATTAGTAGAAGAGCATAGACCACTGGTGATTCTATACGGAAGTGATACTTGTCTTACATAATAAGCTGGTTTGTTGCATGATAGCCAAATGTGCAGTTTATATTATCATGCTGGGCATAATTACTCCATACTCTTGGGAACAGTGCAGACCACATTTGTTCCTCTCAGGAACTCATTGAGATCTCAACCTCTTCCATGATGTGGCATAAACTTTCACTCCTTCACAATCATTGTCTTATACAATATCTCACCTCAACCCTACTTCGTTTTTTGTAAGGTCATCCATTATATATTCATGCTTATAACTACTTTTATACTTGCAACTACCCCATCTCTGTCCAAATTTCTGACTTCAAAAATGTAGGCAGTTTGGATTTTTCACAATTTTTTCCAGAATTCACTCTGTTTAAACATGGGTGAATAGTAGGCCTTTTGCTTGAGGACTATTGACCTTGATTCTGAACTTCAGAAAGGCTGTTTTCTGTTGTTACTCTCTGTGTTTGCTTGATTGGTGAAGTCGACTTTTCCACACTCTCAGCTGAGTTACTCAATGATTGATGCTCACTCTACTTTAGCTTTTTCATTGACATTGACTGCTCGGGTGCATTAAATAATTTACCAATTGTTTTGCTGCCTGAACATAATCAGTGAAAGATGCCATATGAGCTCACGCGAGTTGTGCTTCTCATTATTGTTCTCAGCATTGGTCTCTTCTTGCAAGTTTTGCTGAGTTCTTTTTTAATCTTTTCCTCTGACTCCAATGATGAAAGGAATATTTCCAGTTATGACAATCTTGTGTAATCACAGTTTTCACAATGTGACATGTAATGTTCAATCTCTTTCGAGATCTCTGACCACCACACTGCTGACTGAGACATGGAGAAAACATCTGGCAAGCACTACATTTCCTTGGCATATTCTTTCCAATGCAATTCCCAAAACGAAGCTGGAATCACTAGTCTTTTATCCTGCGTTACATTCATGACTCATATGTTTTCAGCTTTTCATATTATATGGTATTGGCCAACTCACAGGTCTCTTGATCTGAGTGTCCTTCAACACAATGTGACGTGTGAATAATAGCACAGAATTGGTCAAAAGATCTTTTGCTCTTGGTAAATTTAGTTGAGTCTGTCTTTGCTTGTTGATCACTGTTTCGTCATGGCATATTTATTTTATGGCATCAAAACTAACCTCAACATGTTCTTTCTTCTGTGTAGTTTCTGGAGAAATCTAGGAAGCCAGATGAAATATTCTATTAGTTGCACTTTGTTTCTTAAACATATATTCTTCTCTGCCCTCTTAGGGAAGTTGAGCTAGTAGGATCAAAAGCACAGAGTGTTGATTCTGAATTATGTATGTGTTTTCATCTCTCTTACACTGCTTGTGTAGCAGTGTAATTTGTAGCAATTGAATGTTCTTTACAGTTAGTCATTCTATGTATGTCATCTCATTTCTATAGGCTGTACCTTTAACTTTTCAGCCGTGTTATCTGATCTAATAGCACAATGAAATTCAGTCCAGTATCAAGTTTAAAACTAATAGGATGTCCATTGACAAAAATAGGTTCTGAGAATCCAGAATCATTGGAATCACCAATATCTCCTATAAATACCTCTGATACTTTTTCTAAAGGCTCAGGTTGTACCACATTAATATCTGTTATCAGTAAACAGTTCGAGATTTTTTTTCTGCTGTGAAATTATGTCTTATGTCTGTTCATCTTCTGGAGGTGACATACAATTTTACAGGTGTAGCATTCTTTTATCTTGGCTGGGCATTATCTATGCCCTGAAGTATTTGCTGTTTAGTATTTGCTGTTTAATGTACCGCATGCTTGTATGTGTCAGCCTCAGATTTATTGTTTTATTTTGAAGCAATTCTGTATCTTAATAACTGCCATCTGCAAGATGTCCAGTATTATTTGGTCTATATTTGACCTTAAATCTAAGTATTATCTTTCCTTCCAATACAATTGAATGTAGTTATTTATTCTTAATATTGTAAAGCTTTTTTTTAAAATCTGGAGTGTTTCATTATCACTTGTAATCTGATATTTGTTAAACTTGCATACTTGCATTAATCAATGCTGTTTTAAATTCTGTTGTTGTAAGGTTTGCTGGACTTTTTAGAGCAGCAACGTTGCAGTAATTTCTTTGTCTGTCTTTCTTGAATTCTGTATTGTGTATTGGACTAAATTCTTCCAAAAAAAGCTTCTTAAGTCCATTTCCCTATGATTCTGCCTCTCTGTACTATTTTCTGGGTTTTCCACTTTTTAATGATCATAATCATGGCTTCTTGTATTTTTTAGGATTTTTCTCCATTTGGAAATTGGATATTCTCCCTGTCTATTATTGTCTAAATCAAAATGTACTTCCTTATGCACAAATCTGGCTGTAGTATTTATATATCTTCCATACTAATTTGCAATTTAATTATTGTGTCCTGGTTCTTTCAAATATTAAGATTTTTTTGTAAATTTTCTTCTTCTGCTACACTCTGACCCCAACTTCCTCTAAATTTACTTTTTTCGATCTGAAATTATTTTTGAGATCTGTCCCACACTTGTCCCCTGATATAAATTACTTTTCTTGCCCATGTAATGTCACTTGCAATTGTGTCTCATGGAACCTGGTCAGGTTGGCAGTAATGCCCATTTTTGAGAGCTGAGAACTCTCTTTTGTTTCTCCCTTGCCTTATCTTATTGGTCTTGGTGGATTTTCAGAAACTTTATTCCCATTTCCCTCAGTGATGCATGAAACCTTCACTTTTGTTGGTTGGGATAGGTTTGTCAATTGACAGCGGGCAGACAGGCAACTTAAAAATTACAATAGTCAGGAGATGTCAGAATGGGTAGGGAGGAGGTTACTCTTTCTCATCCTGGCCCACACGCCACACTGTAAAACGCAGTGGCCTGCTGCTGGTGGTTGCTTCTGACACAATTTAGATGTCTTGTCTTGCAAAATCCCTGGAAAGCACGGATTATATTGTTAAATTTCAGTCTACCTCCCATCTGAGTCGAACATTATAAGGAAGTATCCATCCTCTTCAAGATTGGCCAGACACATGCCATACAATACAGAGTAAAAATGGTGGCTACCTCTTGAGCAGCAGGTTCAAAAAGTGGTTCCTGTTTTCAAGTGTGGCACATCCCCTCCCTCCACCAACCTCCCAGTTAACTCTTTATTGCCCATCATGCAGGGATCAATCAATGAAGGCTGGTTTTTGTGATGGACTGGGCTGAATTCACAACTCTCTGTAATTTCTTACGGCCTTGGGCAGAACAGTTGCCAAACCAAACAGTGATGTATTAGGACAGGTTGCTTTCTATGGTGCTTCTATAAAAATTGGTCAGAGTTATTGCAGATATGCCGAATTTCCTTCGTCGTCTGAGGAATTAGAGGCATTGGCATGCTTTCTTGACCACAGTGTCAACGTGGATATACCAGAACAGATTGTTGGTGATATTTACTCCTAGGAATTTGAAGATCTCAACCATCTCCACCTTAGCACCATTGATAGAGTCAGGGGCATGTCCTCCATTCTGCTTCCTGAAGTCGATGTCCAGCTCCTTCATTTTGCTGACACTGGGGGAGAAATTGTTGTCTTTACACAAGACCACTAAACTCTTTACCTCTTTCCCTTATTCCGTGTCATTGTTGTTTAAGATCTGACTCACTACAATGCTGTCATCAGCAAACTTGTAAATGGAGTTAGAGCTGAATTTGGCCACACAATTGGGAGTATATAAGGAGTATAGTAAGGGGCCATGTATGCAGCCGTGTGGAGCACCAATGTTGAGAATTATTGTTGAGGAGGTGTTGTTGCCTATCCTTACTGTTTGCCATCTGTGGATCAAGAATTCGGAGATCCAATTGCAGAGGTGGGAGCAGAGTCCTAGGTCTTGGAGTTCGGAGATAGGTTTGGCTGGAATTATGGTGTTGAAGGTGGGGCTAAAGTCAATAAATATGTGCCTGATGTCATTGTCCTTGTTAACCAGATGTTCCAGGGAGGAATGCTGCGCCAGAGCGATGGAATCTACCATGGACAGGTTGTGACGGTCAGCAAATTATAGTGGATCAAAGAAATCTGGGAGGCTGGAGTTGGTGTGTGATCACTCAAAGCACTTCATTACGATTGATGTCAGAGCCACTGGGCAGTAGTTAGTAAAGCACACTGCCTAATTTGTATTTGGCACCAGGGTGATAGTGGTCTTCTAGCAGCTAGGAACATCAGAATGAAGTAAGGAGAAGTTAAAGATGTCTGCGAATACTCCTGCCAGCTGGTGAACACAGGATCTGAGGGCATGGCTAGGGAGTCCATCTGGGTCAGTCACTTTCCAAGCATTCAATCTCAAGGAGGCCAATCTGACATCTACAGCAGTGACCATGGGTAAAGGTGCATCCGAGGCTGTCAGGGCAGGTGACATCTTTTCACTGACCTTCTGTTCAAAAGGAGCAAAGAGTGGGGAGCTCATTGGGGAGGGATGCATTGTTGCCAGCAATTCCACTTGACTTTGCTTTGTAGCCCAGCCAACATATGTTTGTGCAGTTAGTCTGGGACTCTAGCTTACTCTGGGATTGTGTTTTGGTGCCCCGATGGCTTTCCGAAGGTCGTAGCTAGATTTCCTGCATAGCCAACTTGAATGCCTCAGACCTGGACTTCAGTAGGGAGTGGATCTCTTAGTTCATCTGCCATTTCTGGTTGGGCAACACTCGGATTAATTTCTTTGGGATGCAGTCCTCTACACACTTGCTGATGAAGTCTATGATGGTAGTGGCGTACTCATTTAGGTTGTCTGCTCAGTTCTGGAATATGGACCAGTCCACGGCTCCAAGGAGTCACAAAGAAGTACATCCATTACCTCAGACCAGTACTGTATTACCTTTGTCCCCAATCCTCATGCTTCAGTTTCTGCTTGTAAGTCAGAAGAAGGAGCACTCCCTACAGAACCTCCCAAGGCCCTTCCCATTTTGGCAACGTGGATATGTTTCTCTCTTTATACCAGCTTACACCATTCACTCTATGGCCCTTATCAGCATCTTCATAGAGTTATACTTTTGGAGAGCTGAACTTGTCTTATTGCTGACCTCATGCCTGCTACTGTCAATTTTTGCATTTCAGTAGCTAAACGATTTTCTGTGCCTCCTTAATGTGGTTACACACTTGACATGCTAAATTCACTTTACTTCAAAAATGTAATTATTTTTCAGGATTAAATAGATTTGGTCATATCCTGGTTTTGGGACTCCACCACTACCAAATATCATTTTTGTGTCATACGTCAAAGGTTGGTCTAGTTATTGTTAGCAGAGGATAGACCACTGGTGAGTCTAAACTGAAAAATCACACGTCTCAAACTGGAAAGTAGTTTATTACATGGTAACATTAGGTACAAAAACCTTAATTGCTGAGCAGGGTAACTTCAGAATCTCAGAATTTGTACAGAGCAGTTCCTTTCGGTAACTTGTGCAGATCTCAACTGTCCAAAGATTATGTGGTATTATCAGATTTGGTGGAACGTAATGCAACATGAACATTAACTCCTTCAGAATTATTACCTTATACAAAACAAAATTAACTTCTTCAGAATACAACAGACTGCTTGTCTGGTGTCACCAAGGTCATTTTAGCCAATTGCTGGTTTTATAAAATTGCCATTGAAGAAGGCATGTTACTTTTTCAATCTGAAGAAAATGATGGTGATTGCTGCAGCCTTGCAGTACCATGAGAGTCCTGGGGACCTTAGAATGTGAAACATAATTGCCAAGAATTAGCTGGTTTAGCAAGGGAAACAAACATTTAATGGTACATTGCTCTAAGGAAATAAATATTGTCTCAATAAAACTTTGCATTCTCTATTTCTGTCATCCCCACAACCTCACAAAATCCCTCATTGTCCAAGATTTCTACCTTGCTACATCAGAAAATAGAGATCTTCCACATAAAATCCAAATCCTAAATCCTGAAAATGCGAAGAGAAGTGAACAGACAATTCTATGTGATTGAGCTCTATTTATTCTAGCATGAAGTTTCAGACTTGGTTCACAGATCGTACTCTTGCTTTCAAGCTCCATTCTATAAAGATCCCTGCACACAATCCAAGCTGGCACTTCAGCGTAGTAGTGAAGGAGCACTTCTTTCAAATGAGGCATTAAATCGAAGTCCCATTTGCCCAATCCAATCAATGCAAGAAATGTTATTACTTGAAAAAGATCAGATAAGGTTTATTGCTACCCCTCTCAATCATCCTCACTGTGAATAAGGTTATCCAATCAGTTATCTAATTGCTGTTACCTGGATTCCATTATGTGCAAATTTACAGTTGCATGTGGAGACCTGTGTGTACATATCAAAGTTATTTCAAACATTACATTTGCCAAACATATCTTACAAACCTTACAAAAACTTACAGCACAGTAACAGGCCATTCAGCCAAACTGTTGTATGCTGGTCTTTAAGCTCCACATGAGCTTCCTCTCATCCTCCTTCATCAGAACCTATCAGTGGAAACTTCTATTCCTTTTATTATTAATATCAGTAATATTCTGTTCTTTCCTTTCCTTTACACTCCAGCCTTATTACATATTTTACTTTTCAGTCTCAGGATATGGATGCTACGATCAAGGCTGTCATTTATTGCCTACCCATAGACCCCCTGAGAAGATGGTGCTAAAATGTCATTATGTTATTAGTTGGTCTGGGGGGGCATTTTTCCTTCTCATTCACTTCGTACCCAAGCAACCTCACTGAGAACCTAGCAGCCATGTGGCATAGTGAGATCCTGAATATATCTTGAATCATGGCTCTGATGCAGCTTGTTTATCTTTGGGATTGATTCCAATTCCAGTAGTGACAACCACTCTGAATAATTCCCAGAAGGCGTTCCTCAAGCCAATTACTAGCTCAACTGGGTCACATAAATGAAGTCAGGCACATTATTCCTGTTTCCAGTGTGAAATTCAGTTCTTGGCCATTGAATTAATTGGTGTTTCTGGGTCTGAGTCAGTCCCAAAGGACAGCCAGCTTTTATAATGATTGGAATGAGGGCTAGGTGGATCTCATTGACTATGAGATCCTTGTTTGGGGTTGTTAATCTGGGCCAATTAGGGACCTCTGGCTGACAGATATAAACAGGAGATTCAGAGTCTCCTCATTCGAGGGATTGCCTCTGAGCTAGCTGGTCAGAGCCCATGTACCATGCTCATGAAAATGATGGGTGACTTGGAGGCAGGGCACTGACTTTTGTGCAGTTATTTTAGCTTTCAATTGGATTCCCTCTGTCAAGAGGGAATCTGCATTTAGCCTTAAGAAAGATGCCAATAATGCATGGGTAGGGCTGGAATCCCAATACCTCAAGAGCTAAAGATGAATTTAAAGGGCTAAAAGCACCTATTTAGAAGCAGAAGTCTGTCTCAGGTAGTCAAGGCTGAATTGTTCTTAATAGTGAACCTGACATAGTCTGACGCTCATTTATTTGACCATGTGGCCAACCTTGATTCCATTTGAAATTTATTGTGGCCAGCAAAGGAGCAGAACCAGAAAAGGAAATAGTGCACCTCTTTGACTTAGTTTGTACCACTTTTGTCTCATGATTCATAATCTCTCAAGCATTAAGGGCAAGTTCTTTAGTGGAAACCAAGCTTGCAGATATGTGCTTGACTAGATCAAGTGCCACCTCTTATAAAACTGCCCTGTGAAGAGGTGGTAGTAGACATGAATGGGAAGGAAATCAATCAACCTCTCCATCCCAACCCTGCATTTCTATTGAAATGTAACAGATGGGGAAGGAGAAGCATGTGGTGGTTTTGTATGGAGGACTGGGACAGGGTGTGTGGAATGAGGTGTAGGGAAATATGTGAGGATCTGGTAAGGCTTGCCATTACCTTCCATCCCCATTGTTTTTCCAGCTGAGTTTCAGTAGGATTCAGCATCATGGAATTAAAACCACTCTTTTCTCGGCTCAGGTGAAGGAGAATAAGTTACAGGGATTATATTGACAACTGCAATCGCGGATGGCATGCATCATATGGCGATAGAGCAGACTGGATCATAATTGTGAACAGAATGACAGTAAGTCTTCTAATTGTCGTACAGATGGATGAACAGTACAACAGTAGAAAGTTTATATCTATCGACCACAATCCAAACACTGAATAATAACTATGTCACTCACATTTTCCCTGAACAAAAGTATATCTGCTGTAGCCTTTATTTGGCCCAACTTACTAGCCAGGCTACTTTAAAATATTAAAAAATATGCTGCCCTAAAGTGTTTGGTCGGGAGGCACTGAATGGCAACCGCCTCTCAGGTGAACAGTCTTCTCACAGAAATATAATTTCATTCCTTTGAAGTAAACAGAACCAAAATAAAATAGATGGCTGCATCTATCTTGATTACCTGAGATAAAATAGACCCTCATCAATATTGAATGGGCAACAAATTCTCTGACAATGTTAAAGTCGTTTCTGATTCATCATAATAGCTCGAATCAGTGAGAACGTTTACATTTACTTCCTTCCTCCTGTCTTCTCCACCAACCACCATGCCTTTGCATCACTCCCCCACCCCATATCCAATCTTCCCCCAATATGTTACCAATGAAAGGTGCACTTTGTTGTGGCTTTGCAGCCATGCTGCTCAGTAGCTTTATGGTGAAAATTCGCTTGACTCATAGAATCAGTGCTACAATGCTGAAAGTAGCCATTCAATCCATCAAATCTGTACCAATCCTCTGAAGAGCATCCCACCCAGTCAGATCTCTGAACCCGCACCCCCCAACCCCCCCACCCCACCCCACCACCCTAAGCCTGCATTTACAATCACTAATCTAACTAGCTTACACGTCCCTGGACACTACTGGCAATTTAGTAAGGGCAATCCACCTAACCTGCACATCTTTGAACTGTGGGAAGGAACCAGAGCACCTGGCAGAAATCCACGTAGTCACAGGGAAAACATTCAAATTCTACACAGACAGCACAGTGGCTCACAGCACCAGCGTCCTGGGTTCAATGCCAGCCTTGGGTGTCCTAAGCACTCATTCCCTTATATACTGCTTGCAGTAGTATAAATTCAAGACAGATTTAACGATAGTTTCTGAATTAAACTGCTTGTCTTCATCACTTCAAACCAGTTACCTTGTCAAAATTGTTTGCACTGTTATGTATGTATTGCCTTACGTGTGATTTTGAATAGGAGCACTTTTCTTTCTGTAACAGGCAAAATAACTGCATTATAACACAGCCAAAGGTATCTTGGGAAAATGGGAAAGTAATTTTTATATATTACATTCTAGAAGGGAACTTCACAATTGGTTATAAATCGTACTTACAGTTTTCTATTGGTTTATAAATCGATCTGCAACTTGTTTTAGATAATCTGAGCCAAGAAAATGGTGATAACAAATGTATATGTTTGAGTAAAACAGTCATGGTTTCAAAGAGGGCTGTTTCCCCATGTGCACTATTAGTAAATCCATTTCTAAAGAACTGCTTTATGATGCTGTTATACACTGCACACTGAGGAAATCTTGGCCTATTCACTTAAGGAGCTTGCTATCAAATGTTCTTCAAAGCCTCTCACAGATGCATTCTGAATTCTTTCATGAAAGTGTGACATATGTAGTTGCTTGTTATATCTATTAATGAATTATTGATCCCTTTGTAGTTCAAGATATCAATCATATTTTTACACAATTCCAAAAAGATAGTTACCTGCAGTCTGTAGAGAAGACATCAGAAATATCAGACTCTTTCAAAATCATTAAAAAGTTCACTCCGTCAAGGGTTTAGTGATGGTATAGGAAAATTATAGCATAGTTTTCAAATTGTACCTGGCCTTGGTGAGTTCCCATCTGAAGTATTGCATTTGGATGTTATTTCTGGACTGGAAAAAAGGAACCATATGCTATACACGAATTCCTGATCTTAGAAAGTTAAAGGATAAGGAAAGATTGCAATCACTGAGAATTCAATCTCTGGACTACAGAAGGCATGGCGGCTCAGTGGTCAGCACCAGAGACTCAGGTTCAATCCTGGCTTTGTATGATTGTGTGGAGTTTACATGTTCTCAGCGTGTCTGTGTGGGTTCCTCTGGGTGCTCCTGGCTTCCTCGCAGAGTCCAAAGAAGTACAGGTTAGGTGGATTGGTCATGTTGAAATTGTCTGTATTGTTCAGGGTTTTGTAGGCTAGGTAGATTAGCCAAGGAGTTAGGTGGACATGGTAGGGGGTTGGTTCTGGGTGGGAATGCTCTTCAGGGGGTTGATGTGGACTTAATGGGCTGAGTGGCTTTCCATTAAAAGATTGATAGAACTGGAGAACAGCTTATAAGCAGGGTTATTAGATAATTTTATGAATGTTTTATTAATTTTAATTGGTTTTTGGAAGTAATTCCAGAGTATAAGTTCTAGACAATGAAAGGCCAGTTGTCAGTGGTGATGTCTAAAATTAAGCAAGGACAAGAGCCAGAATTGGAAGAGTGCAGGGATCTCAGAGGCTTGTGGAGCTGGAAGAGAGACACAGCTTGAACATGGGAAAGTGTGGCAGCCATTTCTCCTTTGATAACTGGCACATGGGGATAGGAGTTTAATTGAGAGCTAGTCCAATGACCAAATACAGCAAGGAATAAGAATTTGCATCTGGTCAGCCTGATTTGTGTCCTGTCCAGCAGTTATCTGCTCGAAAGTAGCGAAAAGATGTTGCTGGCCAGCATGTAACTTGTTAATCCAGCAACACCTTAAGCAGCCTTCACACTGTTGGTGTGTGTGGTCAGCTTTTCAAATTGACAATCCTGTTAAAGTTGGCACACATTACCTCTTAAGGAGAGAGTTATTTGTGTGTTGTCAGTTTGTCCTCTATATGGCAAGTTCATGCTTGCTGCACTGGCTGTGTGCCAATGTGGCCTTAAGTGAAAATTAGACTGGAAGCTATCAATTACCTGCAAGGTAAGTGGCAGGCAGGCTGTTTCAATCAAGAAGCAGTTAGGAGGGTTGATAGTCTGAGCCGGGGAGGTGGCCTCAACAGACACCAGGCCCCTAGGGCTGTGAGGCAGCAGTGCTAACCACTGTGCTACCATGCCAAGTTAGAACTTTCCTTGCAATGCCCAGTAGAGAAGCTCTGCTACTCTTGTTCTCACAATAGAAAGTTTATCACTAAAACTCTGGGGGGTTTGAGCAACATCTGGGAAGAGCAACTAGTACCAGTTTGGAAATGTGATTATTTAGTTAATACATTGCATAGTCATCTTAAACAGTGTGAAGCTCCCAGCAGATCAGTATATCCCAGCCGTGACCTTGAATGACCTTCCAATCTTAATTTGTTCCATTCCCATCAGGACAATTACATTTTGGTGGCTCGGAATGGCCTTAAAGGAGTACCACACTGTAAAATGTGCAAAAGTGGTTTCTACTTATCAAGGATTTGAACCAATGAAAAATATTTTTACTTCCCTAACAGTATATCATAATCTGTGAAGATGACATGTCTGAACAAGATTTTTTAAAATGTTATTTTTAATTTCCCAGAGTAGTCATCCCAAGCCCTTGACTTAACTTGTGAATTTAAATTGTGCCTGCTCCCATTAAAAATGGAGGGATCAAGGACACAATGAAAGTGCTGCAGGATGATGTGAAAACCCAGAACATCACAGCTTCAGAATAATATATGGCTTTTCTGCAGTGATTGCTTTGTTTCTTTACCTTATTACAGGGATGAGCAGTTGATATCTTAGCTAGTTTTGTCTGTTCAGATAAGCCTTAGCCATACTTCCGGGGTGGCATGGTAGCACAGTGGTTAGCACTGCTGCCTCACAGCCCTAGGGGCCTGGGTTCAAGTCCTGCATAGGACTTGTACTATACAGAGAACATAGATGATATTGAGAATGTGTATGATCAGAAACTGGCTCTATTCAATAAGTACTATATAGTTTTGATCTATGAGAATAAGAGTAAAGAATAGGGGAAGGACAGCCAGAATCCTTACCATAGCGCCTTGGAGTAGGAAGCTGCCAAGGTCAAAGTGGAGGAGGATGTGGTCTGGCATCATGTGGGTAGTTGAAGGTAATTCAGTAATTTGTTGCGCTGATGGCATTGTCTGTAAACAGGACTACAAGGTCCACACAGTACATTGTCTATATGATGTTGGGGTGTGGGACATTTCAGATCAGCTTGAAAAATTAATTGAAGAGGGAAGAGGAGGATTTGGATATTGAGATCCATGTTGGGGTCAACAATATTGGGAAAACCCTGTTCAGGGTGTGCTATTTACTCACAGCTAAATCAAGGAACAAGGCCTCAAGGGTTATAATCACTGGATTATTGCTCAAGTCACATGCAAACTGATAACAGTTTCATAAGGTCAATAATGGGCTAAAGGAATGGTGTTATACATATTATTCCATTTCAAGCGACATTAGTACCACAACTAGGCCAGGAAAAAATCATACCATTGCCATGGGGCTCACACAAAACACACTGGAGCCAGGGTCTCAGTGAGAAATAGGGATAAAGCACCAATGAGAATATTTACAACAGTAAACCAGTAAATGGGTGTTTGATGAGGAGAGGGAGGGGAAATGGTGAGGGAATGGTGAGGAGGGAGACACTCAAGTGTAAAAGGTGGGATGAATAATGGTTCAAAAGTTAAAAACAAGTGAAGAGAGTGGAGTGAGTAACAGCAGAAAATTATGCTTTAGGCACTGTGTGTGAAGGGAAAACTGAAATATTCAGTGTCATTATACCACTAGTTAGAAATAAAAAATATGCACATAAAACCATTAGAGCAAAATGACAGATTAGAAAGTATGCATGCCAAACATCCCAAAAGCATCGGTGATGTGTTTACCTTTCCACAATCTCAGGTTCCATCATTTTTCTTTGCAACAACAACCTCAGTGTTTGACTCTTGTAGGACAAAGAGTACTCAACTGAGGTCTTGCTGTTGGCCCCAGTGACAAACTCCACCACAGAGGTACTGAGCAGACACCGTCAGAGCTAACTTACCACCACCTGAGTTAAAATGAGGCTCCATTGACTGATTTGGAGCTGCCTTTCAATGCATCACAGAGTCAACCGGCGAGCAGTAATCTGTGCTGTCCTGCCTTTATAGGGTACAACCCAGAGAACCAGGGTAGGTACCAGATAAACAGACAGTGTACGTGTAATTCACACAAGGTGAGGAGGTTGGGACAGCATGAAGTGCCATTAATGTGTGCAGCCAGAGACCAAACTGATCCGAGTAGTTAGTAATGTCATCATCTAAGCCTATTTCAAATAAGACGAGTATCTGCAGCATTGCAATTTTCCCACCGTTACACTTTGCAAAGCCCCTGAATCACTAAAACCATTCCCATACTAGCAACCTTCTCAAGATAGTTGCATGTCCAATTATCACTTTCATATCCTCCTTCTGCCACAATTCATTTCAAATGTACATACAAACATACATGCATACAAACAAGGAGCAGAAGTAGACTATTCAACCCCTTCAACCTGCTCCACAATTCAACAAGACCAAGGCTGGTCTGATTGTAGTCCACAAATCCACATTCCTGTCTACCCCTGATAATCTTTCATCCTCTTGATTACCAAGAGTGTGTCTATTTCTGCTTTAAAAATTTCAAAATACAGTGGTCCAGCACCTTTTTAGGAAGAAATTCTCAAATCCTAGCAACGCTGTTTGAGAAAAAAAAAGTCTCATCTCTTTTAAATTGGCAACACATTATTTTTCAGCAATTCTTCATTTTCCACAATCTCAGGTTCCATTATTTTTCTCTGCAACAACAACCTCAGTGTTTGACTCTTGTAGGACAAAGAGTACTCATCTGGGGTCTTGCTGTTGGCTCCAGTGAAAATCTCCACCACATAATTACAAAAGGAAACAATTTCTCCACACCTAACCCGTCCAGACCCCTCTAGACTTTCTACTTTTCAGTCAAGTCTCCTCTTACTCCTCATAACTCCAAAGATACAAGCCTAGATTGTCTAACATTTGCTAATGCCAAGCTGCCCATTCCAGGTATTAGTCCGGTAAATGTTGTCTGAACTGCTACCAATGCACGTACACCCATCCTTAATCAAGATAACTAATACTGTTCATAATACTCACAGTTGCCTCATACAACTGAAGCATAATATCATTATTGTATATTCACTTTGCCTCACAATAAATTATAACATTTAATCAACATTTATAATGGGACCTCCAGCCACAGGTGGCAACAGTGATTGAAAGCACATAGCAAGGAAGCTGACCACATCGCCAGGACCCCGCCAGCGTGTGATGATGATGAAGTTGGAACGTTCTAATGGATGCTCACTGGGCAAAAAAAAGGAATATTTGGGAGAATGATGACTGATGGGAAGAGGGTGAAGGCAGACAAGGGATTTCTCAGCTCAAGTTGCCAACAGGCTTTGTTCCAGGTGCATACTATAGATACATCCCTTTTTTATCCTTAATTTCCTTTCCTGTTTGTAATGACCTGATGTCAGTGGAATAACTAATTCCTGTTCATTTTCTGTGGACATTCTAGGCATTCAAATCTTATGTTACATTTCCCTAATTAATTGTTGTACCTGCATTATTGCTTTTTATGATTCATGTGCTTGGACACCCAGATCCCTTTGCATCTCAGAGCTCTGTGATCACTCATTGAGTCGATAATACTTTCCATCTGACACAACTTTGGCCACTCAGCCAACCTGGCTCTGTTTGTACCAGCCGCTTTGTTTCCTCATCACCAGTTACTTTCTCTCTTAACCTTGCATTCTCAGCAAGCCTAGAATACATTACATCCAATCCCCTCATCCGAATAATTAATATAAATCCTAAATACATGAACCCCATATTCTTGTAATACAGTGTTAGTTAAAAACTACTAATCCAAAGATACACTGTTTATTATTGCTATCCATTCTCTATCTAGTAATTAACTATCATTTCACAGTCAAGAAGGGTATGGAAAAAGCAGAGGATAAAACAAACGAATGGATGGTGGAAAAGACAGACAACTTGAAGGAAAATAAAATCATCAGTGTCTCAGGTCAACAATATCCATCTATGTAAGAGATGCCCGCTCATGAATCGGTCTGTAAAACCACTACAGGCAACGTCCAATCCAGAAATGACACCCTCCCTGAACACAGTCCATCATCCCCACAGACTGATATTAATCAAGAGTATGGTAAACAAGAAGAATTTTTTTTTAAGTTGACAGGATGTCACTAATGATGTGCCGCAGGGATCAGTGCTGGGGCCTCAACTCTTTACAATTTATAGAAATAATTTGCAAGAAAGGACTGAAAATATGGAAGATAAATTTGCTGATGACACAAAGACCAATAGGGAAGTGAGTTTTGAGGAGGACATTAGGAGCCCACAAAGGGGATACAGGTAGGTTGTGTGTGAGGTAGAAAAGATCTGACAAATGGAATACAATCTGGGAAAGTGTGAAATTATCCTGTTGGGAAAAGAGAAATTTTTAAAAAGCATACTATCTAAACGGTGAGAGATTGTGAAGCATTTTTTAAAATTCATTTATGGGGCATGGGCGTGACTGGCTGGCCAGCATTTATAGCTTGTTCCAAGTTGTCCTTGAGAAAGTGGTGATGAGCTCTGAGATGCAGAGATCTGGATGTCTTAGTACATGAATCGTGGAAGGTTAGTATGCAGGTACAGCAAGTAATCAGGAAAGCTAATCGAATATTCTGTTTTATTGTGGATTGAATTGAATGCAAGAGTAGGGAGGTTATGCTTCAGTCAAATAAAGTGTTGGTGAGACTGCAACAAGAACGTTGTGTACAATACTGGTCACCATATTTATATGGGATGATAATGCATTGAAAGCAGTTCAGAGAAGGTTTACTGATGAATATCTATAATGAACAGACTGCATTTGGAGGAAAGAATAGGCAGGCTGGCCCTGTATCCACTGGAAGCTTAGAAAAGCCAGCAGTGAATTAATTGAAATATATAAGACCGTAAGGGGACATGTGTATATGGAAAAGATGTTTCCTCTTGTGGGATAATCTAGAACTAGGTATCATAGTTTAAAAGAAAAGGGGTCACCCATTTAAGACAGAGATGAAACATTTCTTCTGTCAGAAGGTTGACAGTCTTTGGAATTCTCTTCCTCAAAAGACAGTGAATCTTTAGATATTTTTAAAGCAGTAGTCAATAGATTCTTGATTACCAAGAAGATGAAAACTATCAGGGATGTGCAAGAATGTAGAGTTGAAGTTGAAGTCAGATCAGTCATGATCTTATTGAATGGCAGAGCAGACTCGAAGGGCTGAATGGCCTACTTTTGATCCTTGTTCATATACAATCTTTGTTATTTTTGACAATCCTTCTGAATATCCAAATAAAGCACATCCATTGATTCTGTTCATCCACCCTATTCATTTTATTCTGAAATGTCTTTAAGAGTCTCTCAAGTCCAATTTTCCTTTCATAAATCCATGTTGATTCTGCATTAGCGTATTATGATTTTCTAAATGTCCTGAAACGATGTCCCTAAAAATGCCTGGTTACATTTTGCCTACTATTGATTTTAGACTACCTAGCATTTGTTTATTGTTTTCTTTCTTAAATATTATAATGGAGAATAAGGAAATGGTAGACAATATGTTGTAACTGGTCTTACAGAAGAGCACATAAATATATCCCTGAAATAATGAGAAATCAAGAATTTAACAAGGTTCAGCAGTTTATGTTTGCTACCTTCTCATCGTTATGAACTGTTCTAGGATCTAAATAATTCTGTAATACTAAAACCAATGCATGTACTATCTCTGGAGCTTCTAAAACCCTATGAGGCAGATCGATGTGTCAGGGGGATTTTTCATTGCTTATTCCCATTTACTTCTACAGCACTATCACTCTCCTTATGCAATCTCTTCAAATTCCTCATTATTGCAACTCCCTTGATTATTTCAGGAATTTTTGTTCTGTCTTCTGCCCTTGAAAACAGATTCAAAGGGCTGGATTTCCATGTTGGATTTGAGAAATGTGACTCCAGCCATTTCCCAAGTTTAGAAATGTATCTGCTCTTATCTATCATAAAATCAGCTCTCATTGTTCTAACCTCCAATGCTATACAGGCTCAACTGTTTCTCGTATGATAAACCCCCTCATCCCAGGAATCAGATGTTGCCTGAACTGTCTCCAATGCAAGTATGCCCATCCTTAAGTAAGGAGACCAAAACTGTACACGGTACTCCAAATGTGGTCTGTACAGATGCACTGCATAGCTGTTGCAAGAATTCCATACTTTCTGTGTGCAGTGCCAAGGGAGATAGACTCACAAATGAATAGAAGAAAAAAAAGTTAACACAATAATAGTGTTTACTTCTTTCAGTGAACCACCCTCTAGTTTTGCTGAGGAGAATGAGACAGTGGAGGTAAACATTACATGATGATGATGATTAGATCCAGAGATTATTTTAATTTTGCCATTTTTGCTTTCAGATGCAAAACTCTGAGCAGAGCAACAATATTTTCATTTCACAAATTAATTGTAAGCTCATGATTTATCACACCCTTAAAGTCCCTGACTTTGTGGGTAGCTCTCTCACCTCTAAGTCAGACACTTTTGAATTCAACAAAAACAGAAGTTGCTGGAAAAACTCAGCAGAACTGAGTTCTGAGGAAGGGTCACCAGACCTGAAACGTTAACTCTGATTTTCTCTTCACAGATGATGCCAGACCTGCTGAGCTTTTCCAGCAACTTCCGTTTTTGTTCCTGATTTACAGCATCCACAGTTCTTTTGGTTTTTACTTTTGAATTCAAAATCCTCTCCAGGGCCTGAATACCTAATCTAGGTTGATCCTCCCCGCGCAGTACTGAGGGAGTGCTACACTGCTGGAGGTGCCATATTTCTGGTAAGACATGAAATCAAAACACTAACTGTCCTCTCAGGAACAAAAACAAAGTTGCTGGAAAAGCTCAGCTGGCCTAGCAGCATCTGTGGAGGAAAAAACAGAGTTAATGTTTTGGGTCTGGTGACCCTTCCTCTCAACTGGATGTAAAAGACCCCTTGGTACTAATCTTAAGAATAGCCAGACAAACCCAGGCATGGTGGCTCAATGGTTAGCGCTGCTGCCTCACAACACAAAGGACATGGGTTCAATTCCAACCTCAGGCGACTGTCTGTGGATTGGCCATGTTAAATTGCCCATAGTATCCAGGGATGTGGAGCCACAGGGAATGCAGGGTTACAGGGCTGGGTAGGGAGGTGAATCTGGGTGGGACGCTTTTGGAGGGAGGTGGTGATGTACTGGCAATATCCCTGGACTCGTAATTCAGAAGCTTAGGCCAATGTTCTGGGTTCATGGGTTTGAATCCCAACAGAGCAGATGGCAATAAGTTGAATTCAATAAAAAACTACCTTTAAAAAAAGGTGCAGCATGGTGGTTTAGTGGTTAGCACTGCTGCCTCACAGCACCAGGGACCTGGGATCAATTCCACCCTTGGGTGACTGTCTGTGTGGAGTTTGCACATTCTTCCTGTGTCTGCATGGGTTTCCTCCCACAGTCCAAAGATGTGCAGGCTAGGCGGATTTGCTGTGCTAAATTACCCAAGTGTTCAGGGATGTGTAGATTAGGGGGATGCGTCTGGGTGGGATGCTCTGAGGGTCAGTGTGGACTTGTTGGGCCAAAGGGCCTGTTTCCACACTGTAGGGATTCTATGATCTATGAATTATCTCCAATATCATGTAAGTAATTATCTTGCAACCATGCCCTTTCCACCCTGATGTTTCCTACATGACCTTCACATTGTCCATGCACCCCTTGTATTCTCCAGAGGAACTCATCTGTGATCCATTATGGTTAGACCTTGGAATACCTTTGAAATGGACATAAAAATATAAATGTTAAGGAATCTAACAGGGCTCACATATTCAAAAATTTTGTAATTTGAAAAAAGACTCTCAGCTAAAAAGCCCCTTCAAAAATATTCAACTAAACTAAAACATCAGGTGACCTTTTTTTTTAAAAAATCTTCTACCAGTGGTTCACTCCCATTTCAAAATAGGTATCCTGTCAATCAGTGCAGTTTTATGGTTCTTAGAGTAGTTTTAAAGCTCAACAACAGAGTAATTCTTCTTTTGAAATTGAAGATCACTTAGCCTTTAAATCACAATTCAAAATATAATAGGATTGTTTACCAGCACATTTCTCTACACTTGAGTGCATTAAGGTGAATTCTGAATTGGATAAAATACTGTAACGCATGTCAACATTTGCCAAGAAACTTTGTCAATGTAATGGTCAACTTGCCTTTGCAGGATAAAGCCCCCTGGTCAATTAGTGCATCAAAAACACATCGGTATTATAATACATTATCTAGTAATGATGTTTAAAGGTATCAGATCAATTAGCACATACCGATCAAAATGTTGGGATCCTTCAGCAGTCTTCCCACAGTGGTCACAACATCTCAAACCTAGCAGCACTTTTTCACGACTCCCAAACCCACACCATGACATGAAAAGAAACTGAACAACAAAATTTGAATCTTCTAGGATCCTCACAATGGCAATGCTGATCTCAGAATAGGTGTTGCAGGACTTGAACTTAAGGCCTCCTCATCCTGTAATGGTAACAGAAAAATCTTGCAGGGTTGGTAAGGTACTGATAATTGCAATTTGCAGTCAACAATCATCATTTTTTCTTTGCTTTCTTGACCTCATTCCCATGTACATACAGAGAGAAAAATCTGGGCCAAAGTATTTGTTTGATAGCTGCACATTTCCCTTTGTCCTCATTCTACTTTCTTCTCCTGTCTCCCCTTCTAACCAGCCATTGTTCAATTTCTCTGAGTGGCATTGTCTGGTATTACTGGGCATTAGGAGGCAGGAAGGGCTTGATCACTCAATTCCGACTGGCTTCCAGCATCCACTGGAAATCCGTTCAGTATAGAAAGGTTCATGGGTAACAGGCCTGATCTGCTGACAACTGAGACTCAATTTTTATGAGATTTAAATCTATTAAGGGCCACGTTAAGGCCTCAGCCGGTCTCTTCTGTGACATATAACATTTCCAGATTCAATAAGGGTGTGTTACTTGTAATCTGTATCCTGGCTTGGGTGGGGTAGGGGTGTAGGTTGTGGTGGTGGTCGTGGTGGTGATGGAGAGGAGGGTATGGTGGCCTTGCTCAAAGGTACTCAGTGCTTGACCTAGGAGCTAGGACCTGATTTTCAGGAATGGGAGTAATGACCACTGACAGCCAGATCCTCACCCTGCTGCCTCTTCTCAGTGTGTCAAAAGGTATAATGCCATTTTATTTAAATTAATCACGTTAGGCCTCACATGGAATATTGTGTTCAATTCTCACCACTATAAGCTTGGAGCAATGTTCAGGATTCAGAGAGAGTGCAAGGAAAATTGACTTGGATGATATTGGTGATGAGGTCTTCAGTTATGAGGAGGGGTGGAGAGCCCAGAATTGTTTTTTCTTCGAAAGAGAAGGTTGTTGGGAGATGTAATGGTAATGCTCAAAATGATGACTGATTTTGAAGCTTTTCCCCTGTCAGGAGAGCTAGTAACTACAGATTTAAGATCACTGGCAAAATGGCAAGAGAGAACATTAGCATTTGTTTTGTGCAGTGATGCTATGATCTGAAAAGGTGGTTGAAGCAGATTCAGTCAGAAGAAAATTAAATACATAATCGAAATGGAAAGGTTTGCAGGGCCAGAGGGAAAGAGGGGGGGGGGGAGTTGAGCTAATTGGATAGCCCCTTCAAAGGTCCTGTGCAGGCACAAAGTGCTGAATAACTTGCTTCTGTGCCATGTGATTCCATGAATTCCAAACAGAAGAAAGAATCAGAAACATTTCTGTGAGACAGAGGTGGTGAAATAGTAAAAACTGAAAGAACTGAGGATGCTGTAAATCAGGAACAAAAACTGAAGTTGCTGGACAAGCCCAGAAGGTCTGGCAGCCCCTGTGAGGAAAAAATCAGAGTTAACATTTCAGGGCTTGTGACCTTGTTCTAAGGAAGGATCACCGGACCTGAAATGTTAACTCTGATTTCTCTTCACAGATGCTGCCAGACCTGCTGAACTTTTCCAGCAACTTCCATTTTTGTTGTGGTGAAATATAAATGGTTTTACAATGTTATTCCACACAGAAGCAATCTTTCCCACAAGGGTTAGGTTTTGCTATGAGTCTGTCTTGTGGAGTGTTTGGGTTGGTACAACTTATTGATTTCCCTGTTGCAGTTCCTCAGCTGGCAGATAATGCCAACTGCAGCTTTAACCAGCAGCTCCTATGTTACTACTGCCACTGTTTGTGTACAAAGTGTAAACTAATAGTCAGAATAGGATTAGTTGGGATACCTGAAGACGAATACAGATTATGGTGCTTGGGTCTGATGGATTAGGACAAACAGGCACATAATTGTCACTGTTACCTGAAGGTTTGATAATGTGCACATATTGGGAGTAATTTTCAAATCAATGGGATAGAACTCAGATGGGAGGGCTGTCGTTTCACCAGATTATTGCCCAGGCAGCAAAGTTGAAAATTATCCTCTTCTTCAACAAACACAATATAATTACAGGCCATCTGTTAATGTTGTTTCCTGTTTGACATTACTTGTTTAATCAGGCTGAAGAAAAGTAGAATAAATCTATTGACCTGTAAAATCATTGACACAGTCACCATTTCCTTTGGGTGTTAACCAGCCTTCTAAAACCCTAATATGGTGGATACAAACATAATAATGGATTAGGCCACTATCACAAGACTAATTTGCACAGGGTCATTCAAAAACAAATGTTGTGAACACAGTTTGTTATTCATGAAGACAAGATTTTTCTTTAACCTGAATGTGAAGCAATAGGAGTTAGAGTGTTTGCCACGATCTCACAGAAAAAAGGGCACCATCCCTCCCTATTACCCCACTCTCCAATCTCCATGTTCTCCAAATATTTGGACCTTAGATTACTTCATTATCTGATCTCCCTTCCTGACCATCAATCACACTCCTGTGTCTACATTTCCCCATCCAATTCCCTAATCACATTTCCATTTCTTGTTCCACAAATGTTCGCTGCTTTATGTATTACTCTAAGCAGAGCCTGATCTGTGTTTGAATCCTCACTAGCTAACTTTCTGCACCCTGACAACATTACTAAATTATGTCCCAAGGCTCAAAAGCAGAGATCCCTTTGGTTTCTTTATTAAAGTACACTAATCGTGCCCTGTGGTTACTTTGCAAGCAGACACGAGCAAGCACAAGTTTACACTTCATTCAATATGGATAATTTGCAGTCAATGTTATTTAATAAAGTTCTGTAAGTTGTTTAGTGTACAATTTATTCCGTTTTGATACAATATTGTTTTCTTGTATGATAAAGTACCAACTAATGTTGGCTTGTGGTTGGGACAGAGTGCTGTCAGCAGTCAACTTTCTGATAATTTAAAACAAACAAATTAAACAAATGAAAATTAAAATTTCAAAGGAAACTTTGTAAATTTAAATCAAGATATTGTTTTGTATGAGACCCCACAGTGCCCATTGATGAGGAGGGGTTGAATTGTACTGGCAGACACCATGTGCTTCAAGAATACGAAGGCAGAAAGATAACATTGGGAAAGAGGCAGGTAGTGGGTGCACTGACCCCCTCCATGGTCTGCTTTTACTTATTAATGGCCTCCTTGGCCAGGCCCTGGAACTGACCCATGAGGAGGTCTTCCCATCTGCCCTCCACTCTCTGTGCTGTGTATCCAAAAAACACTAGGCCAAACAGCAATAATTGTACTGTTAGAACCAAAGGAGAGGATGAAGCCTGAAAATATTGAAATAAAGATAGTCACCAGATTATTGCCCAGGCCACAAAGTTGAAAATTATCCTTTTCCTCAGCAAACACAATATAATTACAAGCCATCTGTTAATGTTGTTTCCTGTTTGACTTTGCTTGTTTAGACAGGCTGAAGAAAAGCAGAATAAATCTATTGACCTGTAAAATTGTTGACACAGTCACCATTTCCTTTGGGTGTTAACCAGCCTTCTAAAACCCTAATATGGTGGACACAAAAGTAATAAAGAACTAGGCTACTACCACAAGACTAATTTGCACAGGGTCATTCAAAAGAAATGTTGCGGATAAAGTTTGTTATTCATGAAGACAGATTCTGTGAAGGCATAGAAAACATAGGCAGCTCAGGAGTCCATGAATTTACTTAACCTAAGGTTGTATGGGACTGCTATGTGCAACATCTTTCACCCAGACCCCTGATGGAAAGATGAAGGACTCCCTCAGACAGGGGCCTTGGCCACTTGCAAATGATAAGGTGGAATGCCAGGACATGTCCAGAATATAGGTGTAAGTTAGAATAAAGCCATAGAGTAAAGTCTGCTTTATTGAATGGAAGAATGCATAATGATTACCTCAAGTCAGCTCAGTTTGCAGGGACTGTGTCCCTGAGGGAGGTTGAGGGCTTGGAGCTAATATAAAATTCAGTCAGTGAATGTGAGCAGTTCAAATCAAAGCCCATTGAACACTTGAGCTGTCAATACACAACAAGTAGCCTCAGAACTGAATGATTTGACATTCGGATGACTTCACCTGCAAACTGCACACTAACTGATGCCGACTCAATAAGTTTGTATGGTTCGTATAAGTTCTCCTGTGTCAGCCTACACTTCTCTAAGTCCAGGCACCCCATCATATAATCTGTGCCATGTGGAAGCACGCCATTCAGTCTATCAATCCACATTGACCCTCTGAAGACTCTCCTATCCAGACTCACTCCCCTGCCCTATCCCCCGAACCCTGCATTTCCCATGGCTAACCCACCCAGAATGCACATGCTTGGACATAATGGGCAATTTATCATGGTCAATCCACGTAATCTGCACATGTTTGGATTGTGGGAGGAGGCCAGAATACTCAGAGGAAACCCACGCAGACAAAGGGAGAATGTGCAAACTCCACACAGACTGTCACCCAAGACTGGAATTGAACCTGGATCCCTGGGGCTGTGAGGCAGCAGAGGTAACCACTGAACCACTGTGCTGCCTTGAGTGGTCCAAGCATTTTCCTTTGTCAGGCACCCAATGTCATACCGAGGGAGGTGCCAATTCCTCAACAACATCTCCATGGTGACACCGGATGGAGAAGTGCTTCAGCATGGAGTGATCAGATTAAAAGCCTAGATCAGGTCCTGGAGAAGATAAGCAATTCTCATAAACCATTAGAAAGACTGAATCAATGTACAAATTCAAGCCACATGTCATCATACCAGCTGTGTACCGAATGGAAGAAAACACATGCAGAGCAGACAGGTTATTAAACAATCAATAAGAAGCACTGTTGTTTTCAAATTCCACATTTCTTGCTTATAACAATTTTAGCATCACACACTTGAACATAACATTGAACAGTTTAAGGCCACACCAGCACTATTTAAAGGATCATAAACTATTTTCAGGTCAGTGTAGGAGGTTGAGAGGTGACCTGATAGAAGTTTATAAAATAATGAGAGGTATAGATAGAGTTGATGGTAGTTGTCTTTTCCCTAAGATGGGAAATTTCAAGACTAGGGGATACATTTTTAAGGTGAGGGGAGAGAGATTGAAAAAAGTCACGAGGCAAATGTTTTACACAGAGGGTAGTTCGCATGTGGAATGAGCTTCCTGATGAAGTTGTGGATAGAGGTATAACTACAACATTTCAAAGATATTTGGATGGATATATGAATAGTAAATGTTTGAAGGGATAAGGTTCAGGAGCAGGGAGGTGGGACTAGTCTAGTTTGGGATTATGTTTGGCATGGACAGGTTGGACTGAAGGGTCTGTTTCCATGTTGTATGACTCTATGACTCTAAAAGCATTGTTATGGCACACCATCTGTAAAGAAGTTCAATACAAAGGTATCATTGTACTGCATATAAATAGTAAGTGGTCATTGCAAACAAGTCCCTGACCACCCTCATCAGCAGGAGACTCAGAACCTCAGCAGTGACCCAGTGCAGCCTCTTGTCCCCAAAGAAGTCTATGAACTTTCTCTCGATTTTTGTGACACGCTGTCAGGGAGGAATTAAAGTAACCAATCAGTACCACTACATGGCAGTGATCAATTGGTTTATCATCAACTCTTGACCCCTTTAGGACAGCACTGTGAGCAGCCCTGTTCATTGCCCTATGTGAGTGGTGACTTGGTCTCCAGCTTTTGTCATTTCAACAGACAACTTTCTTCAGCAAGGCTAAGACAGACTCCCAAGTAGAGGAGATGGGTAATGCATTAGCTGAAGTATCAGAGTTCCTCAAACAGGGAGTCGATCCACATGGGAAATCGATTGGGCAGAGGACATGTTTTAAGCAAATACAAACAGCTGATTGGCTGATAATTAAAATGCCTCCTCATGAGGGCTAAAAAAAAGAGCATGGAACACTGATGCCATAATCATGTTTACATTATGGTTGGTAGAATGTAGGTCCAAGAAAAGGAGGTGCCACAACTTGGTAGCTGCACTGTGAAGGAGCCATAGCCTCTTCAAGTTTTGGCTAGTTATATGCCTCAGGTCAGTGAAGGGAGGGATGAGGATGCTTGTGTTTGAGGCCAGATGACATTGATGATGCTGAGTCAATCTGACCTCTTGCATTTTGAATCCTGATTCTCCTCTTCTCAAACAGAGTCTTTAAAAATACATGATAATATTTTAGAATGTTGCCATTAGTATCACCTTTTTGTATTTTTTTTTATATTTATACTCTCTGAGGTTTAGATGAATGAGAGGTAATCTCATTGAAGTGAACAATATTTTTACAAGTGAGATGCAAGAAAGATCGCTTGGCTGGTGGGGTCTCGAACCAGGGGACACAGTTTGAGAATATGATGTAAACAAGGATGAGGAGGAACTTCTTCACTACGTGTACAGTGAATCTTTGAAATTTTCTAACCCAGAGGGCAGTATAGGCTCAGGCATTAAGGATGTTCAAGAAGGGGACTGGTAGATTTCAAGACACTAAGTATGTCTGGAATGAAAATTACCTTGAGGCAGTTCAGATTTGATTTTGTTTCTGCCTCTTTGACCAGAATTGATAGACTGAATCATCTCCTCTGCTCCTGTTTCCAGTATACCCTGTGTCAACTGCTACCAAGGAATCTGGACACTTTTTTTTTAATACAGGCATTCATTTGAGAAGGAGAATAGGGCATTAAAGAGCAATATTTAAATGTGTCTTTGGTGAACTAAGTAAATTAATGAATTCAATCTCATTGATTCAACATTACTTTGGGTTTCACTGAGCATTTCAGGTTTCAGGCCTCCCATATCCGAAAGTGAGGAAAACTGTGTAACGTGAGTTTTGCGAGTAGAGATTCAGTCCAGGGCTCCTTCTCCACTTTTCCTTCTTCACCCATGCCAACAGAGAATATACACGAAATCTGGAAAGAACAAAATATTTCTGAACATGACCTCTGGGATGTCCTGTGGCCCTCTTGAAACATGACTGCCTGACACTTTGAAAATCTTCTTTGCTTGGACAATAGATTAACGACAGCGTTCTGAAGTGCTTCTCTATTTCAGGCTGAGTCATATGGGTCCAGAGAAGATTTTGCTCTGTACACAAAATTAGAATATGCTACCGATATTGCTATCTGTCATTACAGATAAAATATTGCTGTTCCTGTCAATTCAGCTCAGTGCAATGTCTCATTAGTGTTTATACAGCTGTAGAACACTTGAATTTGACAGATTTGTGTCACCATTCAAGGGCAAAGATGTGCTTCTGGCCACAATATTATCAAACTGTGCGACAAATTTTAGATCAAACTGAAATTTATTGAGATGAGATTTATTGAAAAGCATATAATATAAAGTACATGGAGTCTTTTTGATGAAAATTAGAAATTAGTTCATCATAAACTCAGAGTTTATGTAACATGGAAGGCGAGTACTGCAACACCTGAAGATTCATAGCTGACCCATTACAGTAGCTCTCCTGATGACACTGTAAGGTTATATCCTGAGTAGTTGTTCCGTACAGACAAATGACACTCAGGATTTGAAAGGCCAGTACATTTCTGACCACAGTTTTGAAGAGGAAACTACGATTGTCTTTAGTGCTCCTGCAGTGAAAGAGGAGAACCTTGGCAATACTCTGGCTGTTGATTGACATACAGCGGTTCTTCTCTGAAAGATGGTAAAGCATGGGTGCAGTAAGGCTGTTCGTCCAGGATTGTTCTAGATTCTCCAGGATTTGAAGCATAATTTCCAGGATCCTGCTGTGAGTGACCTTCCAAACATATGCCCACTATAAACTCGAAAGATAAGGCAGTGACACTGCTTGCAAGTTACTCTTCAGGCCCACACAATCTTGACTTGGAAATATATCATCATTCCTTCACCATCACTAGTTAAAATCCTGGAACACCTTCCCTATCAGTGCAATGGATGTAACTACTCCACATGGATGGAGTTGCTCAAGGAAGTGGCTCAGCACCAACCTGTCCAGGGCAATTAGTGATGGACAATAAATGCTGACCTTGTCAGCAACAAAACTGCAAATTTCCTTGTTACAAGCTTGAGCTTTTGTTCTTGTGAACAGCCTTCATCTTTACAAAGTAACTTCTGTCTATCTCAGTCCTTCTTCTAATTTTAGTATCTAAACTATCATTTTATTTTACAAATTGTTCTGAAAATGATAGAACTATCTATTTGCTTCAATGTGACACCATCCACTTCAAAATTCACTCTATTCTAATGTATTTCTTCTAATTGCCATTTTTGTCCTTTTGTTGTGCATACTCAATCCATATTCCAAATTTTAGATTTTAATTGAGCTGCCATGTTTTGTAAGACCTCTTCTGCTTCTGTAGATAGTGCTGTGTTGTCAACAAACCATAAGTTTGTTATGTTCTTGCATTGGAATTTTACCGCTTATTTTTATGCAGTAAAGAAGGTAAAAGATTCATATATTTTTACACAGTTGTTGGTGAAAATTAATTGATTAAAAAGTGAAAATGTTTTTAGCTTAAGTACAGGTACAAAGACTCTGAGTATGGACAAAGATACTTGGAGGTGAAAATAAAACCAGTCTCTCTGATTATTGCAGATCTGTTACTTCCTTGAAGATTTTCTTTCTGAAAGGGAAGGGATTGAAAAATTGAAGTCAGAATTGAATAGTTCTGATGGCTCTGTAGGTGAACAGTCGGATGCAGGTGGATTGAGCAAAACAAGTTCTGAGAATGAGTGTTTTGCTTTTACAATGTTACAAGTCGTGGCCCCTGACAGATTGACTCAGTGAGCAGTCATTCTGCAGATTTGCCTCCCTTCACTTCCCTTGAAAATGGCTTGTTTTTGATGGTGACCCATAGTCTGTCTTATCTAGATCAAAACTTAAAATGATTACTGCTCCAACATTGTTGCAACATGCTTTCAAATTATACTTTGAATTAACCGAGGCCACCAGCACAGACCCCATGCATTCCCTTTTAGTTGAAGTCATTAACTTTTAACTGTTTTAACCATTGGCTTGGATAGCTCCCATTGCTAGCTTGTGGCAAGTTAGGAAGGGCTATTCACACCTTCAGGGGAAATCATTGCCCAGTGGTTTCTATTAAGTCTTTGGAGTGTTCACTAACTTTCAAGGACTCTGTCTCCACAACTCTCTGTGGCAAAGAGTTCCAAAGACTCAAAGCCCTCTGTGAGAAGAAATTCCTCTTCATCTCAGTCTTAAATTGGTGCCACTTTATTGTGAGACTTTTCTCTCCGGTCCTATGAGGGGAAACATCCTCTCAGTATTTACCCCATCAAGTCTTTTAAACAATCCTATATATTTCAGTGAGATCACCTCTCATTCTCCTAAAGTCTAATGAGTCAAGTCCCAACTTGTTTAGCCTTTGATCTTAAGACAATCCCTCCATACTAGGATCGTAGTGAACCATCTTTGAACAACCTCCAACGAAGTGATAACTTTCCTTAAATAAGGGGACTCAAACTGCTAACAGTACTCCAGATATGGTTTGACCAGCACCTTGTTCAGTTGCAGTAAGACCTCCCTACTCTTATGCTCCAAACCTCTTGAACTAAGGGACAATATTCCATTAGCCTTCCTAAATGCCTACGAACCTGTGTGTTAGCTTCCTGTGTTTCATACACAACCATCTTCAAGTCCATTTATGTTTTTCTCCATTTAAATAATATTGTGTTCTTTTGTTCTCCCTTCCAAAATGAGCAACTTCACATTTCCCCACATTATACTCCATTTGCCAACTTTCTATCCACTGACCTATCCTATCAATATCTCTCTGTGAAGTATCTCTTTGTATCTTCCTCACAACTTGATAATGTAAAGTAGCAAGTCATTAGTGAATGGAAGTTTCAGTTTCCAATGAAGAGTCACCTGTGCCACCTGTGTTCCCATAGAAGATTTTCTTTTTTTTTTCCCTCCACTCTGTGTACTGTGTACGGCTATTTGTGGCTGGCAGTGATTGACTTGATGCATAGATGAGTTTCAAATATGGCACGGGTGGTAAAAATCTCAGAAGATCCTGATATTGGCCAGTGGTGGGCACACGATAGCGTGAGTGGAGAACCATAGTTCATTCAAGATGAAGTGAGCAACAGAAAATTGCATGAGGTAACACACAAGAGCGCACAGTGAGAAACCTTACTAAATGCCCAAATTGACACTTTGTTGATTTTCAATAACATAAAGCGAATGTTCTCTATTAGAGAATGTTCTCTAGTAGCATAAAGTCCCTACAAGAAGTACGTTTTGTCAATATTGCTCCTTGGTTTGCCTGTTATGGTATAAGTTTTAAAACGTGATCTTGTTGTGTTAACCTTTGAGCTATTAAGGGGGTGTCAAATTTCTTTTTAGAAGTTGTCTGTCTCTACGGGACAACGCAGAAGTATTTTATATGTATGCATTAAACTGTTTAAAGGAATTCTCATCATCTGTGATTAATGTTCAGAGCTTGAGTATCCATGGGATTGGAAGAGTTAGTGGGCAGAAGATTTGTAGGCGCTGGAAGGTTTGAACATATTCCAGCTCTATAAACATGTCATGGCTGGTTTATCTGTCGGCTTTAGTTTTGAGGACATGCAATACTGTGCTAGCATTCAAATTAATTGTTGATTCCAGTGAAGCTTATGTTTGCTTTGTGTTCACTATATTTTTATCCATCTATATACTTTGTTCATTTTTATGCCTCTGATTTGGGTACTATTATTGAAATAGATTCTTGATGGTATGATTGGTCAGATATTTCCAACAAAACATGCAAGAAAAATTGAAAGAAGCCTTTATTTCTAATAATTTAGGTTAGATTTTAACTTGGGCATCAAAGATAAAATGGCACCTTTTTTTGCACAGGATGCTGTCCATTCACATTTTGTTTTATTTTGAGCTTTCGTAATTTGTTGTTGCAACATATTAAAAATCATAAGGAGGCAATGAAATCTATTGATATTTGATATACAAACATTTGCAGATTAAATGACAATGTTAAAATGCCACCATTTACTTGTAACTATTATCTCTAACACAATTAGATGCACACTCTTGGGAATTATGCTGTTAAATGAAGGGACTGACCTGTCACTGTTACTTTTCACTTTACTACTATTCAGCTGATTACCCCATTTTTATTCTTTCTCCCTGACGGGAATACTTTGTAATATATCGAAACAAAGTCACAGTGGAAGGTTTTGATTGCATCTCTTGTACCAACAGCTTTTACAAGGAGCAGAATTTTACAACGTGTAATCAGGTAATCAATTGGAAGAGTCGAAATGGATAGCTCCTTGGTTTGCGAATTTTGAGTAACTTTGCTCCTCATGGAAGATTTTGAAAGACATTTGAAGATTGAACACTCAAAGATTATACCTCTGTTGACATTTAAGGATTAATTTTATTAAGAGAGAAAAACAGCTAAGAATGGCATATATCAGCAGTAATATTTATGATTATAAATTCTTCATCCAGATTTAGTAGAGAACAGGCTGTTTATAAAGAATAAATGATGATTTAATGCTTTTGAAAATGCAGTTAAAATCTCTCTTTTTCACAAATTTGAGGCTGAATGAATATTTTCAGTGATTTAAGAAGTCTGTTCTTTTCGGTAGATATCTGTGCTTATTGACGTTGGAAATAGAGCAGTGAAGAGTATGTTTTGCATTAGTGTGCTCTTGACACTTCTGAGAAGTGAAGATCAGAAAATCGCACAACACCCGCATGTGATTTCTATTCATTGATTTTCAGAAGGTGAAACCTTATGCTTGAAGTCTTTTAAATACAATCACAATTGTCAAACTGGCTGATGATTTGGATTGTAGACATGGGATATCTTTGTTGATATATCACAGACTGTTGAAGGAATCAAAAGTTGTCTAATGGATGAGATCATTTGAAGATGGCAGAATTGGCACTTAATGATGCAAACGGGTTCTCTCTTTTGAGTTACCACCTGTGTAATAGCTTTCAGATCCTACTTCCCCAATGCGGCAAGGATCAAATAATATGTCTCTATCTTTCAAAATCGCTCACCTCAGTCCTTCTGAACCACAGAGCCTTTCCTTTTAAGACTAAATGCTTTTGTTAGAGATTTTAAGACCAGATCTTGATACTGATAGATCTCAAGGTGGGATTGCCAGTGCTTGCTCGCCTTCAGGACAAAATCAATACTGTCAGACCTCCAGGGCTAGGTTTTTGATAAGACAATTCATCTCCAGAAACATTAAAAATGCCAGGTAGGAATCTGGACATGGGTCTATTTCCCATTTATGGCAGAACATTTTTTTTTCCTAGACAGGGCAAAGTTAAAGGATGCAGGAGTGATTACATTGGCAGCAGACCAAAATCAGCACAGCCATATGAAATTCATTCTGTTTTCAAACAGACCTTGTTTTTGCTATTGGAAGAGCCTTGAGACTATCCCTTTGGATTACAAAAATTTGATCCTTTCATCTCCTTCTTCAATGTTCTCTTCAACGTCAGAAGGGGTTTACAGTGGCATCTTGGAGAATTTCCCCAATGCATGCAAGACACATGCTCAATGAGGACATCCCTCCACTTCATTCCCACCTTTTCTCATGTTGGTTTTTACTAATAGCCTGATAGCTCATGCCTGTTGTCCCCCAATGTAGGCAAAGTACTGTTTACGTTAAAAAGCAATTGTGGCAAAAAAAGGACTCCTAATTATTGAGTGAAACATGATGGTGGGCTGCCGCTTTCACACTTGCACACTATCGGAAAACTCGAGGGTATTTAAGAAGGTGGTGTCCCAGCTTCCCAGCTGATTTTACTTCTCCCCTTTACTGCTAATAGCATACCACTGGGGAGTTTAAAATCCACACCTTTTGTTCTGTCTCCTCGTCATCAAAGTCACAGCACTGCCTCAACATTCATAAATCCAACCCCCACCCCGCTACAATAAGCCAAAAACCTCAAGGTGTTCCTCCCTCTACTCCTAGGTACCACTGCCAGACCTAGCAACCATATTCAACTATAGGCTGCTTTCTCAGTTCTAACAAGTGCGGCAGTTGTATGGGAAGACACCATCTGCAAGTTTCCTTGAAAGACCATCCTATCTTGGAACTATATTATTGTTTTCACTGTTACTGGAGCGAAATTCTGGAACTGACTCACTGCATGTATGATGACTGTGGTGATTCAAGCAAATGGCTCACCACCACCTTTTCCAGGCCAACCAAGGATTGAAAATACATGCTACTGATGTCCACATGATATGGGGCATATGAAATAAGTGCCATTACCATCCTCTTACTCATAAACCAATGCTCCCATACTACAACTTGAAATAACACCTTAGAAAACCTTAGCTTCCTATAAACAACACTATGAGAGATAACAGTTAAATAATTGATGCCATTGCTTAGTAGCAAACGAGCAATCTGTATTGATTTCACTGGTATGTATTCAGCATTACACCATACGAAATTGTATGCATGTTGAGTGTTTGAATATTTCACGCTAAGGTGCTTGGTTAGTTTAATGTAATTAATACCATTCCAACTCTGTTGTCAAGTAGGAGATTGATCCCTGCATGATGGGCAATAAAGAGTTAACTGGAAGGTGGGTGGGGATGTGCCACACTATAATGAGGAACAACCTTCTGAATCTGCTGCTCATGTGCTTGCCACTACTTTTACTCTTGCATATTGTGCGACAATTCTTGAAGAGGATAGATACTTCCTTAGAATGTTTGACTCAGCTTCAGCCAGAGCAGGTGGGAGGTGGATTGGAATTTAATGGTATAATCTGTGTTTTTCAGGGATTTTGCAAACCAAAACATATAAATTGTGTCAGAAGCAAACAACGGCAGGCTGCTGTTTTTACAATGTGGTGTGTGGGCCAGAATGAGAAAGAATAGCCTCCTCCCTACCATTCTGACATCTCCTTACCGCTGTATTTTTGAACTCCTGCCTACCCACTATCAATTCACAAACGTATTCCAAACAACAAAATCTCAAAATCTCTATTTTATTTAAATGTTACTATAGTCTCATAATCATCATAATAGTATTTTTGTTGCACTACTAGGCGATATCACTTCCATTCTTTCATCCTTTTTGTTAGAAATTTCACTGCAAAGCATTTCTTCTGAGTTGAGGCTGGTGATAATCTAACAGACTAAATAATCTTGCGCAGAATGCTCATTTTGTGAAGCAGAAAAGAAAATTGAGTGCCGTGTAAAACAGGATGATAATATATTAGCCCATACAAAAACCCCTCCTCTGCCAAACCCAACCTGATTCCCCCATTGCCATCCCAAATGCCCAGACCATACACTGACCCTACACACTCCCCAGTAGACACAATTTCTCCAGTATGTCCTATGCACTTAATTGCCCCATTGCCACCTTGTACTCTGGAATCCTACCCACTCTTGAATTGATAAGCTACCACCACCTCAGCTGGCACATTTTTACTCCCCAGCTGGTACCCTACTCAATTAGCATTCTACTTACTTGCCACTAAACCCCTCTTCAGTTGGCACATTACCCAGCAGCACCATACTTATCTGGCATCCTATCCCCACCCAGCTGGCACCTTACCCACTTGGCACCCTATCCCTTACCGTCTGGCATTTTACCACTTTGTACTTACCCGTCCCCAGTTGGCACTGAACCTTCTTGGCACCCTACCTACCTACATCTTACCCTGAGCAATCAGCACCCTAACATCACATTTACCTTATGTACCTTTAGAAGGAGTTGTCAATGTGGTCGTCAGGGTCTTTAAATATCAGACTATAGCAGCTGACTGCTGTGAAAACAGGGCATTATTTGCCTACCACTGACAGTTCTACGCTACGAAAGAACCATCAGAATAGAAATATAGTTTTGCATTTCTCACAAAGCCATGAGCAGAATCTCCTCTCAGAAACTGGAGCTCTCTTACTTGATACAAATATGGGCTATGTGGCAATCTGTGTGAAAATCTGGCGCATTGCATCCAAAACGGAACATCATGTGTTTGGAAGGAAGTAAAGGCATTGGAAATGTCTTGCAAGAATTGATTTTCTGAAATTATTTGTAAGAATAGTTCCAAGGGCGATTAAACTAATTAAATATGTTATTGTTTCCTAAGATGAGAGAAGTTTGGAAGCAGATTTGAAGGAATTTCAAAGTCATCAAGGGTCTGGACAGAATAGACAGGAAGAAACTTTCCCATTTGAGGAGCTGGTGACATAGTGAAAATGTCACTGGACTAGTAATTCAGAATCTCAGGCTTATGTTCTGGGAACATGAGATTTGAATCAAATCTGCAATTAAAAACTAGCCTAATGGAAACCATTTGGCGCCTATTGATGGTCATTTAAAAAAAAAAACACCTATTTCATTAACGTATTTTCTGGAGAGAAATCTGCCATTCCTACCTTGTCTGGCCTACATGTGACTTGTTTAAAATCTCTGAGGCAGACCCAATACTCCTGAAGTCATCATAAACGTTAAGGGTTTTAAACAGTATACAAAGCTCAGGAATCATTATTTATTACAAGTAATTAGATTCTAGCTGCAGATAAACAATCATAAACTAATTAAAATACTAACTAAAACTTATAAATACCCCTATAAATACCTCCCTCTCTCTCTCTCTGTCTCACACAAACACACACATACAAACAAACACAGAACAGAAAGGAAAAGCTGGAAAGAGAGTTCAGCAGTCTGTGTCCCCAGATTTTGTTGTTGAGATGGTCTTTATGATTCTTCTGCTGGCCAGCATGTTCATTCAGTTGTCTTTGTCCAGATCCTTCCATTGCTTGGCAAGAGACACAAGGAGGCCAGTACAATTTAAAACATTTTCTGACTTATCAGGTTAAAGTCACAGCCTACAACAACATTTGTAGGAAAGATTGGCTAGCTTTCTTCATATTTACTGTGAGTTTTGACTGCAGAGAACAGAGAGAAAGCTCCCAAGCTGGGTAAGAATAGAACATTTCTTTTTCTCTCTCTCTCTGTAACTTGTTCCCAGCTTCAAGTCATATAGTTGATGGAAAGCAACATTTCTGTCCGTGATAACTGTCACTAGTCCATAGACCAAACAACTTCTTGCTTTCAGCAAAAGCAGCATCCTAGTTCCCTTGCAGCTCCAAATTACTTGTAACTCAAACTCCAAATATGGATTGTTAAAATTGTTATTTACAATATTATACAAATATCAAATAAATATCTCAGCAAAGGGCCCAGCAATCACTTCCCTAGCTTCCCACAAGATTACAGGGTATATCTAATCCAATCCCAGGGATTTATCCACCTTTATATGTTTTAAGACATGTAGCACCTCCTCCTGTAATATGGACATTTTTCAAGATATTGTAATTTATTTCCCCAAGTTTTCTGGCTTCTGTATCCTTCTCCACAGTAAATACTGATGCAAAATACTTGTTTGATATCTCACCCATCTCCTGGGTTCCACGTGTTGGTGGTCTTGCTGATTTTTAAGGGGTCCCGTTCTCTCCCTAGTTAATTTTCTGTCCTCAATGTGTTTTCAGAATTCCTTTGGATTCTCCTTAACCCTATTTTCCAAATTTATCTCATGTCCCCTTTTTGTCTTCTGATTTCCCTCTTAAGTATACTCCTACTGCCCTTATATCCTTCTCAGGATTCACTCGATCCCTGCTGTCTATACCTGACATATGTTTCCTTCTATTTCTTGTCCAGAACCTCAATTTCTCTAGTTACCCAGCATTCCCTACACCTACCAGCCTTGCCCTTCACCCTAACAGGAGTGTACTGTCTCTGGACTCTAGTTATCTCATTTTTGAAGACTTCCCACTTTCTAGCTGTGCCTTTCCTGTGAATATTTGCCCCGATCAACTTTTGAAAGTTCGTGCCTAATATATCAAATTAGTGGCCAACCTCCACTTTTAACTTTTAAATAAGTTCTATCATTTTCCATAACTATTTTAAAACTAATAGAATTATGATCACGGGCCCCAAAGTGCTCCCCAACCTCAGTCACTTGTCCTGCCTTATTTCCCAAGAGAAGGTCAAGATTTGCTCCTTCTCTAGTATGTGCATCCAAATATTGAAGAAGAAAATTTTCTTGGACACACTTAACAAATTCCTTTCCATCCAAAAGGGACTTAAGGGGCAACTTTTTCATGTAGAGGTTGTGTGCATAGGGAACAAACTGCCAGAGGAAGTCATGGAGGCTGGTACAATTACGACATTTAAATGGCACCTGGATGGGTGACTGAAAAAGAAGGGTTTAGAGGGAAATGGGCCAAATGCTGGCAAATGGGAATATGTTAATTTAGGAGATCTGGTCCACATGGATGAGTTGAACCGAAGGGTCTGTTTCCATGCTGTACACCTCTATTGCTCTATGACTCTATGACAATACCTGTAATAGGTATCAGGTTACTTGTTTTTTTAAAACTGTAGCTACCTTTTTAAACACTGACTTTAAAACGTTTTAGTTCACACTTTTTAAAAACACAAAAATAAAATTACACTGTCCTTATTGACTTCAGACATGCAGATTGACCCTTAGAGATAGTAGGAACTGCAGATGCTGGAGAATCTGAGATAACAAGGTGTAGAGCTGGATGGACACAGCAGGCCAAGCAGCATCAGAGGAGCAGGAAGGCTGACGTTTCGGGCCTAGACCCTTTTTCAGAAAGGG
>NC_063337.1:73605776-73648403 GCF_021869965.1 Rhincodon typus
GGCTGACGTTTCGGAGAAGGGTCTAAGCCCGAAACGTCAGCCTTCCTGCTCCTCTGAGGCTGCTTGGCCTGCTGCGTTCATCCAGCTCTACATCTTGTTATCTCAGTCACAGCTGTAAATGTTTGAACATACAACCAGGCAGCAGAACTCATATAAGGAATGGACAGGCAAAAGTAATCGACCCAGCTAAAATTTTCACCTCCAATCTAGTAAGAAGTGCAGGAAAAGCTAGTGAGAGATTATGCAAACAAATCATACTAAGGAATGACAGAGTCTTTAGAAGAATGATTTACTGAAGAGATTTGGGTGGGAAGCGATCGTTTCAGAGCTCAGTAAGTAAACTTAAAAATCTCTGGCTGCAAGGGAGAAAACAATATCTTAAACTAATGACGCAAAGGTCGAGAATGAGATGGATGGAAATAAACAATTGTTCACTGTGAGTGGCACTGCCACTGTGACTGGGCACAATGAGGCATGACTGTAATAGTGGAGTCAATAGCCATTAGACTAATTAACACTATAGTTGTAATGTTCTGATCGTTGCAGGGCTTTAAGCATAAAAAGAGTGATTTAAAAGATTTAGAAGACAAAGTCTGACAGAAAATATGGCTTGAAGAATATTAAGGCTATGATAGTATTGTGACAAATGTTAGCCAGACCAAAGACCAAGGTGTTTGGTCTTAAGGACTGATTTTGAGCATCAGTAGCATTTCACTATGATTGGTAACTTGTGGATGTTTGATGATAGGCTTTGCTGTGGGATGACAGTCTAGATAGGCTTCACCAGGGATGTATAGGGATTACCAAATGCAGAGCAGAGGTCTTGCATCGGAGTGGTTGCCAGGGATCTCAAAGGCAATTTGGACAAAATGGCTGGAATGTACTATTCATAGACCTAAGCAAAAAAGAACTACTCATCCCCACCATTTGCCACACTGGACCATGGAACAAATGGGAATAGACTGATGGATATTTGAGGGATGACCTGAGCTTATTACTGTTAATTATTTTGTGTGGTTAGTCGAGGCTAAAATAAAGTTATATATCATCACCACACGTGCAGTTATAAGGGAACATCTATTAAATAAAACAAAGAACTTCAGATTCTGGAAATGCTGCCAGACCTGCTGAGTTTTACCAGCAATTTCTGCTTATGTTCCAGTATGTTTAATATTTCTTGATCAATATAACTTCTCAGCCCTGGCATTGATTTGCCTTCAATCTTTTATTCTGCATCTTCTCCATTGCCTCAAAACGTTTTACTTGTGCAGTATGGAACCTAGAACTGCAATAAAAGGGATGATTAGGTGGATGTCTTCAAAACAGACAATCTTACTCTCAAATTGGGGTCATTTTATTAGTCAAATAAAATTCAGCAGTTTATACTGTGGCAAGGACTTGTAAGATCATAGCTTCAAGATTAAAGGTAAAAATTGGGAGTCAGGATATAAGCAGCATTTCATATTTTGCAAGAAACAACCTGTTTAATTATCTCAAAAAGCTCCAAATCTCTTCTGCCTTGCCTCAAATTATGGCAAAAATTTACCTGAAAGTAAAATTAGGAGCACATCAAAAGACTTTTCTCAGGAAATTGCCATCGTCTGATTGCAGGTAAGAATTTGCAGATGCCTGGTTGACACCCTTTTCATTATTTTTTCTTCAAAGAGAACAGCAGTTCATTAATATGTCAACAAATAAGGAGAACATGATAGTAGACAGTGCTTAAATCAAACAAAATAATGAAACAATAAACCAACAGCTGTCTTGTTTAACATGCAGTTCTGAAGGCAAATTTTGTGTGACATTGTTCAGACTTGAAACAGTTAATGCCCAGCAAGGAAAACCAGTCAAAAAGAAGAAAGTCAGGACCCAACAATAGTGTACAAGTTCAGGACCAAACCTATCTGTATCTGCATTGTAACTCAACCTTAACTGGAAGCCGCCAAGCAAAATCAACCAAGTCTCCATTTAAAGTATCCACTTCACCCTGATCCTATTTCTCTTAATTTAATGTATTAGTTGAACAGCAGAAAAATATTCATTGAAGAGTAAGGTTAAAAATTAAATAAACTTTCCAACATAAATTGCATTTTATCATAAATAGACTTCATTAACATATTGGCAAAGATCTGTAGCTTGGTTGTGGATGAGGTTATTGACATGCTTGCTGAGCTGGCGTGTTTTTGTTCAGACGTTTCGTCACCATGCTAGGTGACATCATCAGTGGAGTCTCCGATGAAGCGATGTTATTCTACTCCGCTTAGAATTTATACTGTCCGGTCCATTGTGGCGAGTAGTGTCATTTCCAGTTTTGATTCGTACGGATTTATATATGGGGTCCAATTCTATATGTTTGTTGAATGAAGTATGAGTGGAGAACCATGCCTCTAGGAATTCCCATGCGTGTCTATGTTTGGCTTGGGCTACTATGGTTACTTTGTCCCAGTTAAACAGATGGCCTTCATTATCTGAATGTACAGATATTAAGGAGAGTTCATCATGCTGTTTTGCTGCTGGCTGATGTTTGTGTATTCTAATGGCTAGTTTCCTTCCTGTCTGTCCAATGTAATGTTTGTGGCAGTCGTTACATGGTATTTTGTAAACCACGTTGGTTCTGCATGTTGTGGGAATGGGGTCTTTAATCCTTGTAAGTGTTTGTCGTAGAGTGGCTGTGGGCTTGTGGGCCACCAAGATTCTTAGCGCTCTTAGGAGTCTTGTCAGTTCCGATATGTTCGTGATGTAGGGAAGTGTGGTCAGTGTGTTCGGTTGTACTGTGTCCTCATCCACCACCTGAACTACAGATCTTTGTCAATACTTTAAACAACTATGGGCGTAACATGCTAAAAATTGCCAGACAATGGGAAACCTTCGCCAACTGACTGAGCTCTGCCCACCAACAACTTTACTTACTCCACAAATGCCTTAGGAACCATGAAATACAATCCTCCACTCAACAACTCACAGGCATATCAAACAGTTGAACAGAATGGACGCAGAATGCTACGAGCAATGTTTAACGATGCCTATAACTGACTCCACAGGTACAAACGAGAAATTGCGTGCCAAAAATCCCAGTATCTAAATTCAATGGAACAGCAATGGACTACAAACCTAAAACAGGCCATCACTATCAATCAACACAAAAGCAAAACTAAGAAGAGACACGAACTACAGGAGAAACTCACCAAACTGATCCACTACAAAGACAAGGACAGCAACCAACCGGACACATGGATGACAGACAACTCACAGAAACTGAGAAAGATGTCCTATTACACAGACTGAACTATAACTACAAAGATGCAAACAGAACAGACTTCATGGCCGCCCTGGAGAATACATTAAAAGACTCACGGATGAAACACAACAAGCCATCTGACAAACTATAATCCCCACACTACACAGAAGGAACAAAGGGGATGAACTGAACACAGCAGAAAGAAAAGCACTAGGTAAACTCAGGAAGGACAAGAACACCATAATCCTACCAGCAGACAAAGGGCGCATGACCGTCATTATAAACAAACCAGACTATGTGAAGAAAGCACAGACATTGCTTGCAGATACAACCACTTAACAACAGGTGGCGATAAACCCAACACTGCAACCAGGTAATGGGATCACCCAGACACTGAAGCAACTAATGAATGCAGGGCAGATAACCAAGACAGACTTCATGAGGATGAAACCAGAAGGTACAAACACTCCCCACTTCTGTGAACTGCCTCAAGTACATAAACCAGACATCCCTCTCAGACCCATTGTCTCCCGACCAGGCACACCTTCTCACAAACTGGCCAAGGACCTACAACAGAGATTGAAACACCGAGTAGACGGATCACCTCATTCTATCCACTCAACCCAAGATTTCCTCGATACCCTCAAGAACATCAGTGATGACGAGTTTATGGTATTCTTTGATATCACAGCTTTATTCACATCAATTGATATCCCACTAGCCAAAGCAGCAACTCCATCAGCAAGGATAACATATTTAAATTACGAGACCTCTGCCTCACCACACACTTTGTCTTTAATGGTCAAATATACAAACAGATCAACGATACACCAGTGGCGTCACCCATCTCAGGACTCATCGCAGAAACAGTCACTCAAAGACAAGAACACACCACCCTCCCCCACATTCAACCTAAACTATGAATCCGGTATGCAGACAACACATTTGTCATGATTAAACGCAACAAATTAGAAGAGACCCACCACCTTTTCAACAGCGTATTCACAGGGATTAAATTTACAAGGGAAGAAGAAAACAACAATCAACTTCTGTTTCTGGATGTTAAGGTAGAATGACTGACAAACGGGGAGTTCCAAACCTCAGTAAACTGAAAAGTAACCCATACAGATCAAATCCTCAACTTCCACAGCAACCACCCCAACATCCACAAACCAAACTGCATTAGGACACTGTTTAAATGGGCCAGGGCACACTACAACACTCCAGAACTATGCTGGGAAGAAGAAGAACACTTACACAAGATACTTGCCTTAAACAGATATCCCCACAACTTCATCCACAGATGCCTACATAACAGACAACAACAGGAGGACACAATACGACCTAACACACTGGCCATACTGCCTGACATCAGGAACATATTGGAACTGACAACAAGGCTCCTAAGACCACTAGGAATCATGGTGGCCCACAAGCCCACAGCCACTCTATAACGAACACTCATAAGGATTAAAGACCCCATTTCCACAACATGCAAAACAAATGTGGTTTACAAAATACCATGCAATGACTGCCACAAACATTACATTGGACAGACAGGAAGGAAACTAGCCATCAGAATACACGAACATCAGCCAGCAGCAAAATGGCGCAATGAACGCTCCTTAATATCTGGACATTCAGACAATGAAGGCCATCAGTTTAACTGGGACAAAGTAACCATAGTAGCCCAAGCCAAACATAGACACGCATGGGAATTCCTAGAGGCATGGTTCTCCACCCATACTTCAATCAACAAACATATAGAATTGGACTCCATATATAAACCCATACAGATCAAAACTGGAAATGACAGTACTCACCATAACAGACCGGGCAGTATAAATTCCAAACGGAGTAGAATAACATCGCTTCATCAGAGGCTCTACTGGTGATGTCACCTAGCATGTTGCCGAAACGTCTGAACAAAAACAAGCCAGCTCGATGAGCAAGTCAACAACCTCAGATTTCATTAACAATACACAATGTAGTAACAAGCATTGTGATTCTGAATGAATTCCCACAGAAATCCTCCCACTTCTAAGTGGAACAACCATACAAGGCCAGAAAGTAAAGAACACAACAGCCATCTCAATCATAATTGTGGGGTTCATGTGTTTACTGACATGAAATTACAGTATTTGAAGTTGTGCAGGAACCCTCTTGAAATTTCACAATATTTTTGCTTTTATTTCACAGAGGATACTAAATTATGATTATTGATAAATGATATACACAAAATTTGAATCAGTAACATGGCTAGAGGTGGAACCAAGGAAACTGAATGCCCCCCATGAGTGGGGACTGTGCGTTTTTTGTTGGCATATCCCCAAGGGCTATCACTGTTATGAAAGCTTGGCTCTGTTTGAAATTGTATAATTAACTCCCCAGAGTATTCTGTGTTCACAGATTGACTGACAGCTTCAGAAGGTGTTTTAAAGGATTAGCTGTCTTTACTGTTGTTTTCTGTAACAGGTGTCTGTTTGCTTATGAGATTTATCACTTCAGGAGATTTAAAAGCTTTGTATGGCTTTTATGAATGGAATATTTTTCACGATTAAGTTTGTAGAACTTAGAATTATATCAGATTGTCAGACATTTATTTTGTTTCATCTCCTCTTGGTTCCTGAACTCTGCTCATGGTGGATTCACAGTGATTAGATATGAAGTTGTCACTGGGGGTGGGAGGAGGTGTAATTGGATGGATGCCTGATGTGGCACTGAGTTGCGTGGAGAATGTGAGGGAACATGATGGATGGACATAGTTCAGGTGCTAACAGTATCAAACAGAGAGCCTGACAATTTATAAAACAGCTGTTATGAAGTTCCAGAGTGCCAAAGCAAGCCTCTAACCAGCGCATCCACAAGGGTACTTATTTCTGCTTCCAGGGTCAGTTGGTCAAATCTAGTCCACAACCAACAACTGCAACCTAACAACTGCATGTATTGGGCTACATTTTGCCCTCGGTGAATTGGAAATTGTGTGGAGTTTGCACATTCTTCCCGTGTCTGCATGGGTTTCCTCAGGGTGCTCCGATTTCCTCCCATAGTCCAAAGATGTGCAGGTCAGGTGGATTAACTAAATTGCCCATGGTGTCCAGGAGTTGCAGGCTAGGTGGATTAGCCAATGGGAAAGCAGGGTTACAGCGATAAGGTAAGGGAGCGAGTCTGGGTGCGATGCTGTTCAGAGGGTCAGTGTGAACTTTGATAGGCTGAATGGCCTGCTTGGGATTCTATGAAATCTATGAAATTTCCAACTCGAGCTACCTGGCTCAGTAACCAAAATCTGGCTCCATATGTTTAACTATCAGGAGGAGCCAGCATTGCATTATTAATAGCGCCTCATACACAATTTGCAGGTAAGGTTATTTAGAATAACTTCTACCATTGCAAAGTGAGTGGAAGTACTTCTGGCAATGGTGGGTGAGTTCCTGAATTTGGTTAAGATTGCAACCACATCCTTGCAGTGAGGGCAGACGAGTAGTTTATCTGGAGGCACATAGGCTGGATTTCACATCAGCCTTGCCGCTAGCTTTGGAGCACGTAGAACAGAAGCTGATCTTCACTGGCCTTGTGACGTTGTTGGACTCCTCATTCCAACCTTTTAAATGCTCTCTTTGAGGTCTTCCTATGAAACCATACCATGGGCAGTTGTTCATTGTTGTTTAGCTGGGAGAAATAGGTGCATGGGTGGGGTGTGGTGGTAGGTGAGGGCAATGTGGATGAGTATTTGGAGAAGGAAGAAGAAGTGCCAGGAAAAAAATAAACTGCAAGGAAACCCACTGTTGAGATACAAATTGAAGTCTGTGGGCAAGTAGCAAGAATAATGCAATGTGATGAAATGCATCAACAACAATGGTGATTATGCACCACTTACACAATAAAACACTATTAACTCCTGGTTAGTTTGGGTTTTACCCAGGATGACTCAGCTCCAGAACTCATTATAACTTTGCTGTCAGCATGGATGAAAGTGCTGAATTTTACAAGTGGGGTGAGATGACTGTCCTTGACATCAAAGTACCATTGACAAAGGGTGACAGTGAGGAAATCTCTGCAGGAGTTCCACAGGGTTACTGCTCTAGGACCAACCATCTTCAACTGCTTAAAAAAAACCCAAAAGATCTGCGGATGCTGTCAATCAGGGACAAAAGCAAAGTTGCTGGAAAAGCTCAGCAGGTCTGGCAGCATCTGTGAAGGAGAAAACAGAGTTAATGTTTTGGGTCCAGTGACCCTTCCTCAGAACTGATGGTGGCTGGGAAAACGTCAGTTTATATGCAGAAAATAGGGAGGTGGTTGTGGTAGGGAGTAAACAATAGGATAGAGCCCAAAGAGAGAGAAAGACAGTTGGACAGACAAAGGAATTGCTAACAATCAGGCTGGGAGGGTGAATAGCTCTTAATGGGGACTGTTAGTGACTAACAACAGGGTGTGTGTAATGGCAGGCTATGTGGTAACAAGGCCTGGTGTGTGGAGTGGGGGACTGGGACATGGGAGAGTTTAGGCCCTAAAATTATTGAACTCAATATTGAACCCGGAGGGCTGTAGGCTCCCCAAGCGGAAAAAACACTGCAGCAAGCCAGAGACAGAGATGTTGGCCAGGGAGCATACCATCCAGCAGGTCAAGGGCAGCAGATATATAGGATCACCATTACCACCACCCCTCCCTCTTCATCCACCCAACTACCATCCTGACTTGGAAATGTAGCACTATTCCTTCAGAGTTGTTGGTCAAATTGCTCGAAACCACTGCCTGATAGCATTATGGATTTGTCTGCATCAATTGAAGGCAGCTCATACCATCTTGTCAAAGCTTACATCTCATAAATGATTTTTTTGAATGAGGCTGAATAAAATTAAAATTTGAATCAAGGTCAAAACCTTCCACTAGCTAGAATTGTCCTGAGAATAATGGAAGATTTCTGTGGCTGAATGGTCTCTTGGATTCTGATGGGCAGAAGGAGAATAGAGAGATGACTCCAATTAATCTATCAGGCCCTCATCTGGACCTTTTGATGAACATAACATCTCCAGGCTGCTTGACTGTTTCAAATTTATAGAGGCTTAGCTCTGCGTGGAAACTACTGCATGGTACTCCCATCACGTGGTATCAGTTTTGATTTGAATGGAGTGAGTCTGTGGATCAGGTATATAATGAACTTTGTTGGAAATTCAACTGACTGCCGTGAATAGAGGTCTGGTAGGTTGCACATTTTTTGGGTATGTCATAATTCGATATCTCACTGTAACACACCTCTCTTTCCACCTCGATTTGTTCAAGTCAGCAGTTGTACATTCGACATGAGCACATGTGTGGGAGAATAGGGAGTCAATTCTCAGTTTTCTTTTTTAAAAAATTCTTTTTCTTTATTCTTTCATAGGATATGGGTATCACTGGCTGGACCATCATTTATTGTCACTCCCTGGGTTACCCTTGAGAAAGTGGTGATTTGCTACATTTGTGAACCACAACAGTTCGTGGGAAGTAGATAGATCCGTAGTGTTGTTCGGTAGAGAATTCCAGGATTGTCTTCTCAGGAGGAACAGGCATGAGACCAATTTGGAATAGAGTAGAATAATAGCTCACAAGTGCAAGTTGGATGTGATCATTCTTTCTCAGTTTGCTTCACTGTACACAATCCTTTTTGAGATTTATCTTTTGTTGATGACTATTTTGGAGAGCTGGTAATATGGATGAATCTATATGATGTTGTGAACTCTTTGAAGTTCTCATTAGCAATCTGTATCCATTTTAGCAAGACCAATTATGTTGCCCAGGGGTTAATTAAATTTGAAATGTCTCCCTTTTTTTAATTATCTTAGGATTACACAGTTCAATAGCTTTTGAACAGCCCAATGTAACAAATGTCTGCTTTGACTTCTATCTTGAAAGGACTTTTAAAAATTAACTTTTATGTTTTCTCTCAATTTCAAAATTATAGCACAGAAATGTTTTTATGACATTTTTTATTTATTTAAAGAGTAGATGAGAACCTTTATGGGTGTAAAGCAGCTTGATTTCAACTCAGGTTGTAGAATGGTGTGAAATGTTGAATCAGTTTTTCTAGTCCTGTGAACAGCTGCAGAAATTCAACTGTGAGGTTTATAGGGCAATCTTTTCAGCTTTCCAGTTCCTCCACATTGTAAATCGCAAATGAGTTATTGCAGGCTTTTCTGTGTAACAGTGAACATTTCTGGCTCTGGAGCAACCTTCAACGAATTTTCTCTATTTTGAAGTGTTGCATTCAGTTGCCTTATGACCTTGAGCTCTATTCATCCTGACCCTTGTAGTTTTCTTTACGATGGTCAAAGAGAACTTGTTTCCAACCATGCTTCAAAGAATCAATTCTGCTGCATCTATGCCTGATGTAAAGGACATCTTGTTTCTATCTCCTCTGATAGCTGCGTTCCAGTAGCTTCTGAATTCATGGATCTTGTTAAGGTAAGGAAAATATATAATGAATACTTTCAATCTTGTGGATATTTCCACCTTTTTAGAGCTTCTCTTTTAGCGTATTCACTCCAAGATTCTTGCTCCAATGCAGTTTTGAAGTGACCTTCCTTTTGCAAAAATTTTTTTTCAGCCTCTTTGGCTGGATAATTTTCACTGCTGCATTTTTTCCCAACACACCAATAGCAGTAAGGAGGAACAGTTGATCCACACTCTGCCTGCACCCTTCCTTTTATAGTCACTCTCTTGTCAATTTTACATTTTCAACTGAGAATAGGTTTCCTTGGGATATTGCTTCCTGACTTCAGCTCATGTGGTCTGTTGAATTACCTTTGCAAATGTTAGGTTATTCCGTGACTGCAAGTTGTCAAATAATGCTTCATCTAAGTTCCTGCGAGCTGTTTTGTTGCTGATTATTTCCTCTTTTAAGGTACGATATTCGTAGTTCCCTGAAAGTCTGTGCAGATCATTGATAAAAGGATCAATGGTTTGTCGAGGTTGGTTGGCTCACCGAGCTGGTTTGTTGTTTTGCGGACGTTTCATTACCATGCTTGGCAACATCCTCAGTGCAGCCTCCGATGAAGCGTCAGTGTGTTTTCCCACCTGGTTTTTAAACTCTGGGGTCCGTTGAGATGGATTGCCTCACTTCTGGTTTTCCTTCATAGTGGAATGTATATGGGATCGAGTTCAATGTGTTTATTAATAGCCTGCTTCATGGAGTGCCATGCTTCCAGGAATTCTCGTGCTTGTCTCTGCCTAGCCTGTCCCAGGATCTTGGTGTTGTCCCAGTCGAAGTCGTGATTCTCCTTGTCCATGTGGATTGAGATGAGTGAGTATTGGTCATGTCTTTTTGGAGCCAGTTGGTGTTCATGTACTCTTGTTGTTAGTTTCCTTCCTGTTTGTCCAATGTAGTGTTTCTCGCAGTCTCTGCAGGGGATCTTGTAGATGACATTGGTCCTGTCCATGGCGTGGAGTGCGTCTTTAGTTCAGGTGAGCAGTGGTCATAGGGTTGACGTGGACTTGTGTGCCACTCTGATGCCCAGCGGTCGTAGGAATCTTGTGGTGAGTTCCGACATGTTCCTGATGTAGGGTAGTGTGATGAGCATGTTGGGGCGTGTAGAATCTTTCTGATGCTGTTCGTGTAGGCATCTTCTGACCCAGTTCTTTGGATATCCATTATCCTTGAACACTTGGAAGAGGTATTCTTGTTCCTCTTGGCGTAGTTCCGTGTTGCTGCAGTGTGTTGTTGCCCTTTTAAATAGTGTTCACACGCAGCTTTGTTTGTGTGTGCTGGGATGGTTACTATTGAAGTTCAGTACCTGGTCTGTGTGTGTGGCTTTTCGGTGTACTTTTGTTTGCAGTTCCCCATTTGTCTTGCGCTATACTATGACGTCCAGGAATGGGAGCTGTTCGTTCTTCTCCTCCTCTCTGGTGAATCTTATTCCGGTGACTGTGTTGCTTATAAGTTTGTGTGTCTCTTCTAATTTGGTCCGTTTAATGATGACAAAGGTGTCATCTACATAGCGTATCCACAGTTTAGGTTGGATTTGCGGAAGGGCGGTCCTTTCCAGTCTTTGCATCACTGCTTCTGCTATTAGTTCGGAGACAGGTGATCCCATGGGTGTCCCATTGATTTGCTCGTATGTTTGGCCGTTGAAGGTGAAGTGGGTGGTCAGGCGTAGGTCCAATAGTTTGAGCATGTTGTCCTTGGAGATGGTTTCACTGGGGTCGTGTTCTTGTTCAAGTAGTGTTGTCATTGTTTCCCTTGCTAGTGGTATGTCTATTGATGTGAATAGGGCAGTATTTCAATGGTTTCTTGTTGCTGGGTATGCTTATTCAATGTAGCCTGCTTGACAATTATATTTCACCATAGATTGAATAAGAATTGTGTTTTTATTATTTGTTCAATGCAGCATTCTCTAATCCTTTATCCAAGTAGAATATCATTAGTACAGTTGCCTGTTGCATACAATAGTGTACTGACTTCCTCACTGCTTGGCTTCACATCGAAACCGGATGTAATATGATGCTTTGCAAGTTGTCTGCAAAAGGGCAGTCATGCTTCGGCTTGATTAAGCCCTGCAACCTGCTCAAGGCTTTTCAGTAATGGCAGACTTTTGCATATTGTTCTTTCCCTTACTGACATCATATAGGCTTGTGCTGCTAGAGAATATTTACATAGCTTGCTGAGATAAGTAAAACATTAACTTTATTCAAGAAACATCCTCTTATGGCTTGATTTTGTCCCAAAGCTGTAAGAAAGAGTAAGATCATGTGACATTCTATAATTTCCTCTGATGATGAATACTGCCTCATTAAAACATTAGTTAGAATTAACTTTTATACGAGACAAACTGGCAAACAAATCAAAAGAAGAGTTTAAAAAAGAGCAAAGCAAATAGGCAAAAATCTTTGTTGCTGTCACTCATTAATCAAACTTCTCAAAACTTGGAAGCCAGATTTGTAATATGCTTATATAGGTGATGACCTTCTTCAAAAAATGCATTATGATGATGATACTTTGGCTTTAATAGGTGTATTTTGTCCTAGTTTGTTTTTGTGAAGGGAAGTTGAGACAGAGGTGAGGAGCAGACTGTTCCAAGCCAATAAACACCTTCTGGGACTTTGGGGTTTTATTTGTAAAAGTTGTAACAATAGAAGCAGCATTAATGGGTGGAGTCAGGCTCCCACAAAACCAGGGTTTTCGTTTAGCTTTCAGTAGTTGTTGGGGTTGTGAAAGCTGTAGCATCTCTGTCTGTCTTTGCTACAACTAACAGCTGGAGTTCTGTCTGTGTCACATGCAATTCTAGCAATCTCTTTTACTGAATTTGCCTTTGCCAAGGGAATGTTTATGGGATGTTACTGTACTGGAATAGTTTCTGTTTAGTAGTTAAATACTCTATTATTCTTTAAGTTTTCCACTGCAGTTAAGTTATTCCAATTATTTTTCTTTTGTTTGAATTTAGTTTACAAGGTAAGAATAAGGCATGTTTTGCTTAAAGCTGAGTACTGTAACTAATTGAATTACCAGAAACACAGCACCTTAGACCTGCCTTTAAATGAGATAAAAGTTAAGATCTCGGCTATCTTTTTGTTACATTTGAAGGGGATTAGTCTAGTCCATAACAATTTGGAGGTTTTTGTCAGTATCACAGTCTTCAAAGTTTTGGCAAAGATCAATAGCTCAGGTTGTGGATGAGGTTGTTGACTTGCTCGCCGAGCTGGCTTGTTCTCGTTCAGACATTTTGCACCATGATATGTGATATCATCAGTGGAGCCTCTGATAAAACAGTGTTATTCTAATTCCAAGCAGAGTCTGAACAAGAACAAGCCAGCTCAGCGAGCAAGTCAGCAATCTCAGTATTACAGTCTTTAATTCTGAGTTGGGTATAGGAATATTGAACTCAAAGACAGTGAATGGTGAGTGTTAGCCTTCTCCTTTCGGGTGTTGCATTTGGTTGATTTAAACAGAGTGTGCCTTGTGTGCTCTTTCAGAGGCTAAGAGTTTGCTGGGTGTGGAAAAGTTACTTGGGGTTTACAGAAGGTGCGTAAGGCACAGCTTTTGGAATGGGCTGACAAGCTGATGTTGAAATTGCCTTTGACCATGAGGAGAGGGAGGTAACTACAGCAATAGCTCGACATTTGCAATTGCCAGGAGTGCAAACAGAATCATTGGAAATGGCTAAAATTCAATTGCAAATGAAGCAGCTTGAACAGGAAAAGGATGGATACCCAAAAAACTGGGTCAGCAGATGCCTATTACACGAAAAACCCCAGGAAGATACTGCACACCCCGACACATTCATCACGCTACCTTACATCAAGAACATATTTGAACTAACCACAAGACTCCTACGACCACTAGGCATCACAGTAGCACACAAACCCACATCAAACCTATACCAACTGCTAAGCCGAACCAAAGACTCGCTACCCACTATGGACAGGACCAATGCCATATACAAGATTCCCCACAGAGACTGCAAAAATCATTACATTGAACAGATAGGAAGAAAATTAGCCACAAGAGTGCACGAACATCAACTGGCAACAAAAAAGACACGGCCAATTCTCACTCATCTCCATTCACATGGATGAGGAAAACCACCAGTTCAATTGGGACAACACCAGGATCCTGGGACAGGCGAAGCAGAGACAAGGACAGGAATTCCTAGAAGCCTGGTACTCCACTAAGAAAGCCATCAATAAACACATAGAGCTAGACCTCATATATATTCCACTGTGAAGGAAAACCAGAAGTGAGGTAACCCAGCTCAATGGACACCAGAGTTTAAATAACAGGTGGGAAAACACAACAGCACTTCATTGGAGGCTGCACTGATGATGTTACCCAGCAGGGTAATGAAACGTCTGTGAACTAACGAACCAGCTCGGCAAGCCAACCAACCACAACATCCACAACCTGAGCTACAAATCTGCTCAAAAACCTTAGGGATTGTAGAAGAGTTACTCACATTTTTTATTAGATAAGAACTACTCACAGAAATACAATCAGATCAAGTGCCAAATTTTACATAAAAATTATTCACAGATGTTATGGATATTTTAGGAATAAAACAACTTAAATCAATGGTGTACCATCCAGAATTGCAAGGAATATTTGAATGGTGGCATCAAACTTTTAAGACCATGATGAGGGCTTATAGTCTAGACTATCAAGTGGATTGGGATAGAGGAATTCCATTTGTACTTTTTACAATTAAGTATGGGCTAAATGAATCAACTAAATTCAGTCCACTTGAATTAGTTTTTGGGCATGAGGTGAAAGGACCACTGAAATTGATTAAGGAAAAATTGATAGTCAGAGTTCAGAGACCACATTTTTGAACTAAGTGTCAAATTTTAGGGGAAGATTAGAGTGGCTGAGTTAGCTAGACAGCATTTGAAAATAACACGGCATGTGATGAAACAGGAAGCAGACAAATCAAAAATTTGTAGTTTTGCTAGAGGACATGAAGTGTTAGTATTACTACCAGTGGTAGTAGGTGAACCTTTAAAAGCAAGGTTTAGTGGGTCTTATCAAATCAAAAGGAAATTGATTGAGGTGAATTATTTGATAAGATGCCAAATACAGGGAAATTTCTCTGTGTCACGTGAATATGCTCACACAGTATTTTGATGGGGATGGAAAGCAAAAACCAGTGATACTGGAAGTTCTCAAAGTTGGGACAAATTATGGAGTTACCTTGCAGATGAAAATCAATATGACCTGAAATAGTTATTACAATCACATGGAGAGGGGAATAAACTGGGAAATACTAACATGATTAAACATGTTGGTGGTATAGGAAATGATGTTCTCATTAAGCAACATTCTTATAGACTTGAGCCTCTAAAATTGGCAGAGGTTCAAAAAGAGATTGAAAGCATGCTCAGAGATGACATAATTTAAGTGATTTGCAGCAAATGGGACTCATTCATAGTCATGTTGCCAAAACCAGATGGTACCGAACGGTTATGTGTTGATTACCGTAAAGTCAATGCAATTATGAAATCTCATTCATATCCTATTCCTTGGCTGGAAGACTGTATTGAGAAGAGGGACAAGCAACTTATGTTTCAAAACTGGACTTTCAAAGGATACTGGCAGATCCCTTTATTCGAGAGAGCAAAGGAAATTTTGGCTTTTGTGATACCGAATGGTCTGTACCAGTTTAAAGTTATGCCATTTGGTGTGAAGAATGTGCCAGCCACATTTCAAAAACTAACCAATAAAGTCATTTCGGGACTACCCAATTGTGTGTTGTACATAGACGATCCAGTGATTCTTACTCACACATGGAAGGAACATTTGGAGCTTCTAGCAGTATTATTTAATTGACTTCAGGAGATTGGCTTGGCGAAGATCGAATTGCAAAAGCTCAATTCATGTTCCTAGGTCATATTATTGGACATGGTTAAATCACCACATAGGATGTGAAAACAGAGTTAATGGGGAGTTTCCCATACAATCGACGATGAAGATACTGCTATGATTCCTGGAACAGAGTAGTTTTTATAGAAAATTCGTACCAAATTTTAGCAGAGTAATTGCTGCACTGATTAACTTGTTGAAGAAATGCAGAAAATTTCAGTGGGTGGAGGAATGCAGAAGGCATTCGACAGTCTGAAGGCTGTGTTAACCACCACCCTAGTGTTAACCATACCTAATTACCGAAAGCCATTCAAGGTGGCTATTGATGCGAGTGATGTGGGTGTCGGTGCTGTTCTCTTGGAAGAAGACGACAAGAAGGTAGAATGACCCATTGGGTATTTTTGCAGAAAATTAAATATTCATCAACAGAGATATTTCACAAGTGAGAAGGAGATCTTGACTTTGGTTTTGGCATTGCAGCATTTCAACATTTATATTATCTGTAATGTATCTGAGACAATTGTATATACAGATCATAATCCTTTCATGTTTTTGCAAAAACTGAATGAGAAAAATACCAGACTGTTTAGATGAAGTCTGTTGCTATAGCCATTTAAGTTGAAATTTATACATGTGGCTGGATGAGAGAATGTAATTGCTGATGTGATGTCACCACTTCGACGAAGGAAGACTAAAGTGTTCGGTGGTGGAAGAAACGGATTGAAATAGTTTGCAGTATTGAATGTTGCATGTTTAAAGTCAGTGTAATGTCTATGCATAGAGTCTACTATTAGCATAAGACAAATGATTTTAAATAATTGAAGCCATCTTAGTGTATTGATGGTTCTTTTTTTAAGGGGGTAGGTGTGATTATTCTATGGTTTAAGAGGTATATTTTGACCTCTTAAAAAGGTGCCAAATAATTTGTTCCAAGTCATTAAAGTCAACAGCTTCTGAGACCTTTGGGACTTGTTGGAAAAGTTGTAACAATAGAAACAGCATGAATGGGTGGAGTCAGGCTCCCACAGACCCATGGTTTCAGTTTAGTTTTCAGTAGTTGTTGGGAATGTGAAAGCTGTAGCATCTTATTCTCTTTGCTACAGCTGGGAGATTCCTCTGTGCCAGAATTGCATGTGAGACAATCTGTTTTACTGAGGGTGCTTATGGGATGATAATATATTGGAGCAGTTGCTGTTTAGTAGTTAAATAACATATTATTCTGTTAAGTTTCCAATAGAGTTAAATTATTCCAATTTTTCTTTTGTTTGCTTGTATTTTAGTTATAATGTAAGAATGAAGGTGAGTTGTGTAACCAATTGAATTACCTATGGAACACAGCACTTCACATTTGCCTTTAAATAAGATAAAAGTTAGGTTCTAGGCTATCTCTTTGTTATATGTAAAGGGACTTAAAGTATTGGCAAAGATCTGTAGCTCAGGTTGCGGATGAGGTTGTTGACTTGCTCGCCGAGCTGGCTTGTTCTCATTCAGACGTTTCGTCACCATGTTAGGCGATATCATCAGTAGAGCCTCCGACTGAAGCGATGTTATTCTATTCTGCTTGAAATTTATACTGTTCGGTCCGTTATGGTGAGTACTGTCATTTCTGGTTTTGATCTGTATGGGTTTATATTTGGGGTCCAATTCTATATATTTGTTGATTGAAGTATGGGTGGAGAACCATGCTCTAGGAATTCCCATGCGTGTCTATGTTTGGCTTGGGCTACTATGGTTACTTTGTCCCAGTTAAACTGATGGCCTTCATTGTCTGAATATACAGATATTAAGGAGAGTTCATCGTGCCATTTTGCTGCTAACTGATGTTTGTGTATTCTGATGGTTAGTTTCCTTCCTGTCTGTCCAATGTAATGTTTGTGGCAGTCGTTACATGGTATTTTGTAAACCACGTTGGTTCTGCATATTGTGGGAATGGGGTCTTTAATCCTTGTAAGTGTTTGTCGTAGAGTGGCTTTGGGCTTGTAGGCCACTATGATTCCTAGTGGTCTTAGGAGTCTTGTTGTCAGTTCTTATATGTTCCTGATGTAGGGCAGTGTAGTCAGTGTGTGAGGCCGTACTGTGTCCTCCTGTTGTTGTCTGTTATGTAGGCATCTGTGGATGAAGTTGCGGGGATATCTGTTTAAAGCGAGGATCTTGTATAAGTGTTCTTCCTCTTTCCGGCGTAGTTCTGGAGTGTTGTAGTGTGCCCTGGCCCATTTAAACAGTGTCCTAATGCAGCTTGGTTTGTGGATGTTGGGGTGGTTGCTGTGGAAGTTGAGGATTTGATCTGTATGAGTTGCTTTTCTTTGCACTGAGGTTTGGAACTCCCTGTTTGTCGGTCATTCTACCTTAACATCCAGAAGCAGAAGTTGATTGTTGGTTTCTTCTTCCCTTGTGAATTTAATCCCTGTAAATATGCTGTTGATGAGTTGGTCGGTCTCTTCTAATTTGTTGCGTTTAATAATGACAGATGCGTCGTCTGCATACTGGATCCATAGTTCAGGTTGAATGTGGGGGAGGGTGATGTGTTCTCATCTTCAGATTTTAACTTCCCCTCTGTTGACTAGGGCTTGCTGAGTGCCAGGGGCCTAGATGGGACGTCAGGGTCGGGGGTGGGAGGTGCAGGTAGTGGATTTGTTAGATCTGTCCAGGACAGTCTTTTTTTGAAACAACATGTAAATAGTCCAACTAGGGAGGGGGCCAGACTAGACCTGGTATTGGGGATGAGCCTGGTTAGGTGCTTGATGTTTGAATGGGGGAGGATTTCGGGAACAATGACGATAGTTCTGTAAGTTTTAAGTTACTTCCGGATCAGAATGAAAGAAGTCCTCGGACGAAAGTACTAAATTGGGGGAAGTCTATTTACCACAATATTAAGCAGCAGCTGGTGAAGGTAGATTGTGGTGGCTGTTTATGGATAAATCCACATATGGCATGGAGGAATCTTTTAAAGGCCAATTGATTCGAGTTCAGGACCAGCATGTTCCTGTGAAAATGAAAGATAAGGCTGGCAAGATTCAGGAATCTTGGATGGAAAAGGAAATTGAGATCTTAGTCAAAAAGAGAAAGGACGCCCAACAAAGTGTTCTGAAGAAGCATCACTGGACCTGAAATATTAACTCTGCTTTCTCTCCACAGATGCTGCTAGACCTGCTGAGTTCTCCCAGCAATTTCTGTTTTTGTTTCGCATTTCCAGTATCCACATTTTTTTTGTGTGTTCCACAGGGATTAGTGCTGGGAGCCCTGTGGTTTATAATATAAATAAATGATTTGAAGGAGAATGCAGGTAGCCTGATTAGTTAGTTTGTGGATGACACAAAGAGTGGGGGAGCTGCAAATAGTGAGGACGATTGCAGGATATAGATAGTCTGGAGACATAGAGTGAGATAGCAGGTGAAGTTTAAACTGGACAAATGCAAAGTGATGCATTTTTGGAAGATTTAATGCAGGAGAGAAGTACACAGTAAATGGCATAACCCTGAGTAGCATCAACATTCGGAGATATAGAACATAGAGCATAGAACAGTACAGCACAGTACAGGCCCTTCGGCCCACGATGTTATGCCGAACTTTTACCCTAAACCTAAGGTCTTATCTAACCTCCACCGCTTCCTTATACTATCATCCATATGCCTATCTAATAGCTGCTAAATGCCCCTAATGAAGCTGACTCGACTACCCTCTCCGGCAATGCATTCCACGCCCCTACCACACTCTGAGTAAAGAACCTACCTCTGACGTCTCCCCGATATTTACCTCCTTTCACTTTAAAACTACGTCCCCTCGTAAAAGCTACCTCCACCCTAGGAAAAAGTGTCTGGCTGTCCACTCTATCTATACCTCTGCTCATTTTGTACACCTCTATCAAGTCACCTCTCATCCTTCGTCGTTCTAAAGAGAAAAGCCCGAGCTCTCTCAACCTTTCCTCGTAACACCGTCCCTCCATTCCAGGCAACATCCTGGTAAATCTCCTCTGCACCTTTTCCAATGCTTCCACATCTTTCCTGTAATGAGGTGACCAGGACTGGCCACAATACTCCAGATGTGGCCGAACCAGGCTTTTGTATAGCTGGAGCATAACTTCACGGCTCTTGAACTCAATCCCTCTATTAATGAAAGCTAACACACCATATGCCTTCTTAACAACTCTATCCACCTGGGCGGCAGCTTTCAGGGAACTGTGAACATGAACCCCAAGATCCCTCTGCTCCTCCACACAGCCAAGAATCTTTCCGTTAACCCTGTATTCTGCTTTCAAGTTTGTCCTTCCAAAATGAATCACCTCACACTTTTCAGGATTAAACTCCATCTGCCACTTCTCAGCCCAGCTCTGCATTCTACCAATGTCCCTTTGTAACCTAGAACAGCCCTCCGCACTGTCTACAACGTGACCCACCTTTGTATCATCCGCAAACTTGCTAATCCACCCTTCCACTCCGTTATCCAAATCATTTACAAAAATCACAAATAGAAGAGGACCCAGAACAAATCCTCATGGTACACCACTCGTAACTGAGCACCACGTTGAATATTTTACGTCCACTACCACCCTTTGTCTTCTAAGGGTCAGCCAATTCTGAATCCAACCTGCCACATTTCACCCTATCTCATGCCTCCTTACCTTCTGCATGAGCCTACCATGGGGAACCTTATCAAACACCTTACTTAAATCCATCTATACCACATCCACTGCTCCACCTTCATCCACGTGTTTGGTTATCTCTTCAAAGAATTCAATAACGTTTGTGAGGCATGATCTACCCCTCACAAATCCATGCTGACTATCACAAATCAAACTGTGCCTTTCCAAGTGATCATAAATCCTGTCTCTCAGACCCCTTTCCAAATAATTTGCCCACCACTGACGTAAGACTAACTGGTCTGTAATTTCCAGGGTTATCCCTGTTCCCTTTTTTGAACAAGGGAATGATGTTTGCCTCTTTCCAATCTTCCAGCACTATACCCGTGGATAGTGAAGATGAAAAGATCATCGCCAAAGGCCCTGCGATCTCGTCCGTTGCTTCCCATAGAATCCTTGGATAAATCCCATCAGGCCCGGGGGACTTATCTGTCTTCAACTTCCTCAGAATTCCTAGCACATCTTCTTTCCTAACATCAACCTCCTCGAGCCTACCTGCCTGTTTCACAACATCCTCCTCTACAACTAGGTCCCTCTCAGTTGTGAATACAGAAGAAAAGTATTCATTAAGGACCTCTCCTATCTCTTTAGGCTCTGTGCACAAATTCCCTTTACAATCCTTGATCGGCCCTACCCTTTGTCTGGTCATTCTCTTGTTCTGCACATACGTGCAAAAAGCCTTGGAGTTTTCCTTGATCCTATCCGCCAAGGTTTACTCATGCCCCCTTATAGCTCTCCTAAGCCCTTTCTTCAGCTCCTTCCTGGCTAACTTGTATCCCTCTAGAGCCTTTTCCGTTCCTCTTTTCCTAAACCTTACATAAGCCTTCTTCTTTCTCTTAACCAGTTGTTCGACCTCGCTCGAGAACCATGGCTCCCTCACTCGACCGCATCTTCTCTGCCTGTTAGGGACAAACATATCGAGCTCATGCAGTATGCTTCCTTAAACAATCTCCACATTTCTGTGGTGCTCTTCCATGACAGCATCTGTTCCCAATTTATGTTACCCAGTTCTTGCCTAACTGAATTGTAATTACCCTTCCCCCAATTATAAACTTTACCCTGCTGTATGTACCTATCCTTAACCATGACTATTGTGAAAGAAACAGAGTTATGGTCACTACCGCCAAAATGCTTTCCTACCAACAGGTCTAACACTTGGCCCGGTTCGTTGCCAAGCACCAAATCCAAAGTGGCCTCTCCTCATGTTGGTCTATCTACATACTGTGTCAGGAAGCCTTCCTGAATGCACTGGACAAAATCTGCTCCGTCTAAAATATTACAACTAAAATGTTTCCAATCAATATTTGGAAAGTTGAAGTCACCCATGACTACAACCCTGTGACTTCTGCACCTTCACAGTATCTGCCTCCCAATCCGCTCCTCTACTTCTCTGCAACTATTAAGGGGTCTGTTAAAAAAAAACCCAACAATATCTAGACATACAGGCCCACAGTTCACTAAAGGGGCAACACAAATGGATAACATGGTCAAGAAGGTATATGCCATGCTTGTCTTCACCAGTTGTTGCAAAGTGTATAAAAATTAGCAGGTCATATTGCAACTGTATAGAACCATATTTAGAGAGCAGTTAGAATGTTTGCGCAGTTATGTTTGCCACATTACCAGAAGAATGTGCAGATGTTGGATAGGGTACCGAAACAGTTTAACAGGATGTTTCCTGGTTTGGAGGGTATTAGCTATGAGGAGAGATTTGACAAACGTGGTTTGTTTTCACTTGAGCATCAAAGGATGAGGCATAACCTGATATGGGAACAGTTTTTCCTGACTGGCTTAGACTACAGTCTGGATCACCTCAAGAACTTCCATTGAATCTCTCAACTTCCAATTGCTAGGTTTATACTTACTCCCTTTTTTTGAACAAGCATGTAACATTCCCAGTTCTTCACTCTCTGGTTCTACCCCCCTTATATAGGCAAGTTTGCCAGATTATATTCAGCATCCAACCTCATTCCCTAAGTAGTCTTGTATAGCATATGCGTTCCTGACAATTTATTAATTTTAATTTAACTACAGTCAACTTGCTCAATACCTGTACTTTATCCATTCTTAGCCTGCCCAGTATCTTAGTTTACTCTGGCTGGATAGGCTGGGACTTTTTTCACTGGAGCATAGGAGGTTGAGAGGTCACCTAATAAAGGCTTATAGAATAATGAGGAATATAGATGATGAGACTCCAGGCATCTTTTCCATAGGTATGGAAAAGACATGAGTAATTTTTTTACATGGAGTGGATAGTATGTGGGATGAAACTTCAGAATAAGTGGTAGATGTGGGTACAGTTACAACATTTAAAAGACATTTACATAAATGCATGAGTATGAAATGTTTGGAGGAATATGGGCTAAGTGTAGGCAGGTGGGACTAGTTTAGTTTGGGATTATGTTTGGTATGGACAGGTTGGACCAAAGAGTCTGTTTCTATGCTGTATGACTCTATGGTTGTATGGCTCTATAGCAGCCAGCATGATATTTGTTTCACCAGCGGCAGCCAAAGTTTGAAATAAATTTATTTTAAAAGAATGTATGTGGGCTTAATCCCACCTATGGGCATAGTGACTCAGTGGTTAGTACTACTGCTTTACAGTGCCAGGGTCCTGGGTTTGATTCCAGCCTTGGGCGACTGTCTGTGTGAAGTTTGCACATTCTCCCCATGTCTATGTGGGTTTCTGCCAGGTTTCCTTTGGTTTCCTCCAACAGTTCAAAAATGTGCAGGTTAGGTTGATTGGCTATGTTGAATTTCCAAGTAGTACGCAGAGACATGTAAGATAGGTAGATTACCCATGGTAAATGCAGGGTTATGGCTCTGGATGGGATGATTTTCAGAGGATCAGTGCAGAATTGATGGACTGTATCTGCACTTTAGGGATTCTGCAATGCTATATTCATGAAAGACATGAGCTGACAGTCACTCAGAGGAGGGGTGTAAGTTTGGGTAACATGGTGCTGAGCGTGTCAGGGGAGAATGGTGCCCATAATTTATTGCCGCCACTGGTATGTTATCAGTGACGGATGATGTGTTGGGCAGCCCATCAGTCTTTGGGCTTATTGAGGTCTATTAGTGGCCAACTTGTATCTACTTCCCACTGCTGTTGGTAAAATATCAGTGGCATGCATATCTAACCCATGTAGTATGCCTGCCAACTTTAACCCATGTGCTCTGGAGCTTGAGGACACCCTGACTTGGGTAACGTTTGGCTCCAAAGAAACCAAACAGCAGGAATAACCACTTTCAGTTGACATCCATATGTGGTCTCCCTCATCCAACTTGTGCTCCCTTTGTCAGACCACACCCAGTTGGCAATGGGAATTTGAATCACCTACTCCTTCCTTCATCACTGCTCTTCGGTCATGGACTGATGACAGCACAAGTGGTAGCCATTTTTCTAGTCTAATTGGCCAGCAGCTCTTGAAGGTGGGATATGAACATGGAAGGCTAAGTCTCATTTGCCTGACAAGTGTAAAATCCAGTTATGGCTTTCAAGACTACAGGGAGTCACAACCCCCCACCCCCAAAACAGACAGGCAGAGGATGGGGACATTGCCTCTGTGTTAAATTATTGCCAGAGGAAGTTCAGGTCACAAGAGAATGTGATTGTCATGTCTTGAGTGATACAATTTTATATATTCATGAATCGTATGGGATAGTCAGATAAAAGATAAAGGACAGTTAGATAGTCACTTAGGGGAAAGAAGATTATCACCGGGAGATCCATGCTTGGAATAATGGGGAGAACAGGGGAGAGAGAAACCAGGGAATGACAGGCCAACAGATTGGGATCAATAAGAGGGAAAATGCAAAGAACTGTTATTCAGGACATGGTTCATGGAAAACACGATGTGAATTAGAACAGTGGAATCATTTTCTGCCAGACCAAAACCAGATCCAACCCAAAGTATTATGACCTCCACTAATGAAAGGATCAATCAAGGAGTTAGATCCTGATTCTGCTCCTGCTAGAACAGTGATTGAACCCCATGCTCTTTTCCCCAATCTGCACCACAGCAGTCAACTGTCCACTGAGGAGTCTGGGTGTAGTGATTGTAATGAGGTCAGCCAGCTGGACATCATAGAATATGAGTTCTCTATTGGGGCTGTTAATCTGGCTCAATCAGGGACTCCTGGCTGAATGATAAAAAAGAGGAGTGACAGAGATATTACACTCTGATAGCTGACTCTGAAGAGGCAGTGCTAAAGCCAAGGACTGTTAGTGTGTAAATAAAGGACAACTTGGTGATGGGATACCACCTTTTATGGAGTTATTTCAGTGGCAATGAGGATGGAATAGCACATTACTGAAGAAACTCTTGCTCATAATAGTCATCTTTGAGTTGGGGTAAGCATTTTTTACATCATGTTGATGTTTAGGAAGCCTGCCGTTGAGGACTAGGCCCAGTATGTGGAAGGAACACGTTATTTTTTCTGTGCAGATGACATTGTGGAAGATGAAAAACAACAAGTAATTCTCTTCACAGCCTGTGGAGCCTTAGCTTTATCTGTTATTAGAAGCCGAATATTCCCTGTGGCAGAAGATACTAAAACTTTTCAAGAATTGATATAGTTAAGAAATACTAGGACCCCATGCGTCCTCTAATTCTGAGATGTGATTGATTTTTTACTGGGCAATTTGAGAATCAGGTGATTCCATAATTGGAATTTTTGACTATGTGAAGATGACTGGCAGAAGCCCGTGACTTTGGTTTAACCCTTCATGAGTTGCTTACAGACTGTTTGGCATGTGGGATTAATGATATACTAGCTGAAGCCCAACTGGTCTTCAAACAGGCGCTACAACTGGCTTTATCATTGAAAAGTGTAGCAAATGGAGCATATGAGTTGCAGGTTACTCCAATGGAAGCGGACACCCTGGCCAATCCGACTGAGCTTGAAGAACACCACTTGAGTAAAGGCAATTGCTGTGAGGCAGGCACTATGCCAACCACTGAGCCACTGTGCTGCTCTGTACTTTCTCTAATATGTTTCTTTATAATTTCTTCAAAATGTGAATTAGTCAAACTCTTGATGAGTCAAGACCAAATACAACATATTAAGTTATTTTGTTTAACAGTAAGTGAACAGAGAGAGTGCAAACTGTAAAGGATCAACGTATCCTTATTGGGGTCTTGATGGTTCTGAGGAATGGTTATTGGACCTGAAACATCACCTCTGCTTTCTCTCCACAAATGCTGCCAGACTTGCGGAGTTTCTCCAGCAATTTCTGTTTCTGTTTCTGATTTTCAGCATCAACGGTTTTTTTTTAACACTTATTGCACTCAGCTTCATTTCAATACCCGTGCATAGAAAAGGGAATGAATTTATCAATAATTCTGAGTTGGTGGTGGTGCTCCCTGGATTTTTGTGTACCTTCCACCATAAACAGCAGCAACAAAAAATTATATTAATGTAGCACCTCTAATATATTGTATCACAACCTTTGGTGCTTCACAAGAGTATTATGAAACAATATTTAACATAAACGGCTGATTTATTTGAGGCACAGGATCCCCTGACTTAAAAAAGTTGTGGAAGGGAAGGGAATGGGGGAAGGTGTGCAGTTAGCCTGTCCACGATTGCCGTGAAACCCTGACAGCTGATTTAATGCTGGCAGCAGCAGGTACCTTGAAACAAGATTTATACCCATATATCTTGGGAGGAAGTCTCACTTTTGAGGGCTGCTGGCAAGCCAGCAGTTCACCCCACACTAAGGAGTTGCAGCAAGTCTGAGGTCAGGGCTCTCAGCAGTCCACTTGGTCAAGAGGTCAAACTGGAGGGTAAAAAAGGCTGCAATGATCTTGGCGCAAAGGGTTTGGGATGGGGACGAGGATGCCTGCGAGGAGCTCTGGGCACTCTTACAAAAGGAGTATCTTCTTGGTGTCATCAAATGATGGTGCTAGGGTTGTTGGACTGCCACTGGGTGGAGTGGAATATGTGCTGACATTTTCCCTAACCATTTACAAATTGCTGTCCATGCTTTGGACACTCCAAACAGTTTATGAATGAAAAAAAACTTTATCCAAGCTCCCTTGTCAGTGAGGCAGACAAAGGGACATAGAATTTGGTTTGCACTTCAACTCAACTTTATTAACAAAATATTTCTATTAAAAACACCATGTGAGAATTTCACAAATTCCCACAATATTTACTCTCTATTTTGTGCTGTCCATGTGAGAAAGGACTTTATTGGAAATGACTCACGTGTTTGAGCTGGGCCATTGGAATCTCCTTCCTCTTTGACGTAGGGCTGTTTAATTTGGCAACACAAAGATGGGACTCGCAGGTCAGGGTGGATCTTTTCTTGGGTCTTTTTAGGTTGCAGAGAGTTCAAGGTTAGTGTGATGCAACTTTGGAGATTATACAAACACTTCTAATCAAAGGACACCCAGGGACACCAGTGTAGTCCGTGCTGTGGACACTTCGACCAGTTTATGTATTGAAAACACTTTATCCAAGAGCTCTGGTCAGTGAGATGGACAAAGTGACACAATTCAGTTTGCACTCCAACTCAAAATTAATAAAATATTCCTTTCTAAAAACACCATGTGAGTACTTCCCAAATTTCCATAATATTTGCTCTCTATCTGGCTCTATCTGTCTGATTAAAGGCTATTATTTACAATGATCCAAATGTTTGAGAGCTGGGCAATTGAAATCTCCTTCCTCTTAAATGTAGGGCTGGCTCTCTTCTGTGAAAGTGGGTCTCTCAGGTCAGGATGGATCTTCTTCTGGGTCTTCTTGAGTTGCTGCACAGTCTTCTGCCATGAGTCTTGATGCAAGACTTCGCTGAGTGAATTGCATCTTGATGTGACTTATATCCACCTCGCCTTGGACTTTCCTGAATGTTCTGTGGCCTTGGGTCAGTGGGGTCATGAATGGGGTTCTAAAGCATCCCTTCATTACTGCCTTGCTGGGGAGGTGTAAAGTACACGTCCTCAGGTGCTGTCTGGAACTCAAGGTGCCAGAATGTCTGATCGATACTTCTCCAATACATAGCACACAGGCTGATTGCAGCTGGTTCCTTCCGAACCTTTGTGACCTTTTTGAACTTAGTTTCCATTGTTTTCTGTAGTTGATAGCTGATGGCTGCTGTTTAGTTTGGCCAATTTTCAGTCAGGATTGATTTCTCTGGCTATGGATCAATTTAGAATGTCCAATTTTGGGCCCGTATTCTTTTGACCACAAAATTAAGGGCAAGAGTGAAGAAGCATTGGGAAGCCCACCCAATAGATCATCTGTGCACCACCCTCCTTCAAACCTTGTGACATGAAATCAAGTTCATAGCCTCTTCAGGACAGAGGAAAGAGCTAGCTTCTAAGAAAAACCTTAAACACCACAAGAGATGTGGGGACGTAAAGAGGTTGAGTGAGATGATTCACAGTTTTGATGCCTGTGGCAGAGCCACAAAAAAATGAGGTTGCAAAATTAACCAGAATTGGTCATCCACAGGATCGTGAGACTGGAGGGGTTTACAGAAACAGGGACTACATGAAAGATTGTACAAGAGTTTTAAAATAGACCGGAGCGGACCAAGCATCTTCATAAGGCCTTCAGCCCAAGGCAGAACACTCTATCCTGCAGACTGAATACTTGTTTTCTTTTTATCGACTTATCTCCAGTGTATGCTTCCAGTAAAACAGATCATTGCACTGCCCAAAAGTGAAATTCCAACAACCCCCTCCCCCATTCACCAGCCCCTCCCCTCCTTCCCCATCATCCTGACACGCACCACTGTTACTAAGGTTAAATGAACAGCTGTGGCAGCAGCAGCAAGTGCACACACTCACGAGAATCAGAAACAAAGATTGCTGGCAAAACTCAGCAGTTTTCTGGCAGCATCTGTGGAGAGAAAGCAGAATTACCCTTTCGGGTCTAGTGACCCTTCTTCAAGACGAGGGCTTTCCAGCATTTGCTATTCATTAGTTTTAACGCTAACTAGAATGTTTAAGTTTTCATTGTTGTGACACTGTTCTGACTTGTTCTGACACTGCATCAGCATACTAAGTTGCTTCTCCCAACCCTGCTATCCTGTGAATTTATCATCATGAGACCTAAGTATCGGCTGACAAAGTTTCATACGTTTATCCTTAGCACACTATACTCCCTCTCTGGGGACTAAGTCAGGAATTTTGAAATGTGACTGCTAATTCCATGAAAGGTTTTGCAATAATTGAAATCTATCAGGATATCATTCTTCAGTTTGTATATTGTCTCTGGCTTGTTTTCAACTAAAAATTCAAACTGTTGCATATAAAGCAATATTATGGACAGAATGCTTAATGTCAGGCCACAAAGATTCAACTTAGATTTTTTATTTGCTACCATCTTTACTGCAAAGTATTTGTAAGTAAGGAACAATGATAAATAGCATTTTATTTTCTTTAGAATCTCTTTTTTTGATAAATGGCTTATTTACCACACAGGGTGCTGAGATATTCTTGTGCATTTAAGACATAATTGCTCCTGTTTCACTGACTGATATCTGGCAAGCTCACTTCCATGCCTAGTGGGCCATTACCTACAGTGGTACTTCGCTAAAATCCCAAACTAATTATGATGCACCAATTACTAATTGCTCTCACAGTTGGATATTAATCACCCAAGCCTTTACACAATCACACTGTGAGATTCGTAGATTAAATTGCAGATTAAATGTTTTACGGCTGTAATCGACTTCATGTGACAAAGCACTCGCAGAAGAAATAACTGATTATATTCATATCACTGCAGGAACAGGGTCTCTGAGGTGCTTTAAATTGTAACTTTGAAATTAAGATGAAAATAGCAGGTTTTTGATTAGATTGTTTTTGAATGCCATGGGAAATAAAATACGATGTTGAGTACTGTGACCTAATGCAATTCCTGCATAAACAAATTCACCAGTATTTCAGGTTCAAACAGAATAACTAAATTGTCATGTTGCTCAAAATTTGTTGTTCTTATGCAACTTTTTAAAGATCTGATATGTTAGCAACATGCCATCCATTTGCTTCAGCAAAATAAGAAATTGTTAGAATAACTGAAACAAAATAGACAATGTTGGAAATAAACATCAAATAATCACAAGAAAAGTCAATAAAAATTCATGCTTTCATCAACTGGGTTCCTTCATCAAATACTACAGGCAAGAGTTTTTATCTTCAGTCTCAACTTTCAGTTGCATAAACTGCGTCAAGTCTGCATAATAGGAAATGAATCATATTCCACTGGAAACATTCCTACAATATAAATGGCATTCCAATCTTGTTTTTTGTCCCAATGAAATCCAGCTCACCTTTGTGCATTTGCGTTTATATTGTAGTCTTCAAAATGATCTTTGTTTTCCTTGGCTGAACCTTGCCCAACCTCATTGTGGAGATAGCCTTACCTGATCAAGACAAGGAAAATTAAACTTGTTTCAAGTTATAGTGAAACCAGTGGCCTAGTGGCACAGCACTTAGTACTGCAGCCTCACAGCACCAGGAATCTGGGTTTGTTTCCACCCTTGGGGGGAATTGCCTGTGTGGAATTTGCTCATTCACCCCAAGTCTGGGTGGGTTTCCTCCAGGTGCTCTGGTTTCCTCCCACAGACCAAAGATGTGCAGGTTAGGTGGACTGGCCGTGCTAAAGTGCCCATAGTGTCCAGGAATGTGTAGTTTAGGTGGATTAGCCATAGGGAAACACTGGGTTACAAGAATAGGGTAGGGAGTGGGTCTGTGTGGGATGCTCTTCAGAGGGGTTGGTGTGGATTTGATGGGCTGAACGGCCTGCTTCCACACTGTAGGATTTCAATGATTTGTAAATTATTGTTAAATATTTCTAAATTGTGGGCAAATATTCGTTAAGATCCTCTCCATGCATCATTAGCCTTGTTCAAAATAATTTCAGTCTCAATGAGTACCTCCAGTGAATGTTTAATGTTCACTTCAAAGTCCCTTTTTGGCACTGGAGCAGAAAATAAATTTGAATTTTATTCACAGAGAGAAAAAAATTATAAAGACATCATTAATGTTAACTTATTGATATAAACAGACAGGACCCTTATTAATCATTGAAAACGGTATATAAAAGATACATATATTAATTTCTAAAGTGCTTTGTTGTATTTTAAAGTGCTTGACACAAGGAGTTACTGTTTGAAGTGCAGTGATTGGTATTAACTAGACAAAAACCTTTAAACAGAAACAAGGCACCAGTGGCAATGAGTCAAATAAATTCCAAATCGGATTTTTTTGTTTGTGTCAGTTAAGAAAGAAACGTTGGTCTAATTGTGGTCTTAGCTTAACTCAACTGCATGTCCACAATAACCCTTAGCTACCTTGTCAATCAAGCGCCTGTCCGAATTAACCTTGATTATATTCAATGACCGAGTTTCCACTTCTCCCTGTGGAACAAATTCAAAAACTAACCATCTCATGAGAAATGAAATTCTTTTTCATCTGAAGGATTTACTCTGTGTGCTGACTTCCTTTTGTGTGGGCCTGTGTGATATATTTTTAGTACCTTATTTAATGCTACTGCACTAAATTAATCCATAATTTCACACAAGAGTTTACACCTTGTCAGACCCTCTATACTTCTGCATTTAGAAGATTTAATGACCTGTCCTCAGAAATCTCTATTTACAGATTGGATGAATGTAGGGATTTTGATGTTTATTATTTTAACTATCAGATTTATTTTTAAATTTTCAACCTAATACGTTAAAAGCCAACTTGGAGAGTAAATAAATGAAATGCAACTGATGTGAGTGAACAAATGTTATGCCATATAATGTACTAGGCAATACAGCCTGTAGTTGGGTCTTCTTATTTTGATCCCTTTTTGAGGCTTTTCAACTGATTAGAATAGAAACTTTGAAAATGTCTTGTCTTATACATAGTTAGAAGACAAATTTCATTAAAAAGGAATGTTTATCAACAGCCAGGCCTTCTGCAATCTTTTATATACCAGGAAATGCAAATTTATTTTCTGTAATCTTTCCTTGCAATGAACTTTTCCTTGTTTCAAAATAAACAACCTCGCATTTATCCACGTTCTCACTTAATCCAGCAACATATTTTGTAATGTAATGCCCCTGTCTACATCACGTCCTGTTCCACGAATCATATTGTCATTTTCAAATTTGGATATTTGGCTGTCTATTACGTTACACAAATTATTGATAAAAGTAACAAATATTTGAGGCCTGAGCTGAGAATTTTGAGGGACAGTATTAGATACTTACTGCATTTAAATACATACTTGCGCGAATATCAGGCTTCTGCCTAATCTTCTAGCTAGATCAATGAATTCCTTTCATGTACGCAAGCTGTAATTTTAGGTAACAGTCTTGTGGAATCTTGCCGAATGCCTTCTTGAAGTCCATATAAATTATATCCATTGTCGGTCTACTGTCTACTATTCTGGTTGCTTCCTCCAAAAAGTCAGTTATTAACTAGAATTCATAAAACTTATTTCAAAGTGTTCAGGAATTTTGTCCACAATTATAAACTCTATTATATCCCATATGCTAAATAAACACACGTATAATTTCTTGATTGCTTTCTCTCACCTCCTTAAAAACTGTAATTACATGTTGAAATGTTCCAGTTTAAAGAGTTAATCCCTGAATTGAGACATCTTTAAAAAATAATGACCAAAGCATCTACAGTTTTCTCACCCATGTATTTTTTCAAAAAAAAGCTCTGCTTTGGAAGAAATCAGATACTGAGGATTTGTCAGCCATTATATTTTCTAATACCGTTCTCTTACTCACGGTGGCTTTCGTGAATTCTGGTCTATAATTCATTATAAAGATCTACTGCACATCAGTTATATTCACTTGCTCTTCCACCAACGCTGACACAACATAATAATTCAACATAGTTGCCACTCTTTATTTTTATTTATAATGTTAAAAGCATTTATTTTCTATGACTTGACTTCTGTTTTGTTCTCATCCAGTAGCAAAAACATTTTGTGATACAATAGCTAACAGCATACAAGTCAAGTTGGCACGAGGGATGCGCAATTCATTTGGTCCCAAATATCATGTTTAGGCATTACTCACCTAAGAAGCTGAACCCCCTTTGCAGCCACAACATGGTATATACTTGTGTTAGTAACCAAGATCAAGTTTCTACCCAACAAATGGATGTTTTACTCACTAATACATTATAACTCAGTGCAAGTGTTGCTAAGATGCCCAGGAGTTTAAGACATCCTAACGCAAATTAAACTCATGGTGCACAGCAACAATGACACACCATCCACACTCATGCTGGTGGTTCAGTTTCATGCACAGTGTAAGTCAGCCCATATTTTGGAAGGGTTTGTCGAGACTTCAAAAGTTGACTCCTATGCTGACCTCTTCAGTAATCCTGATTTCACTCCTAAGCTTGTTTGTGCATTTCTTCAGTTGGTTGTTGGAAAAGAGTCTTATGGCCTCTGAGGCCTAATAAGTGGGCACTGTGGTATCCGCTGTTGGACCTCTACACATCATGGGAGGCTAACTCAAAATGTCCAACCTGCCAAATAAACTCTGGTTGGATGGTGGAAAAGCAAAGGGATTAGTAGAATTCCTATGTTAATTCATCCAGACCCACAACCCCTCTCCCCACCAGTATCCATCCTCTTCCCTCTGATGATCATTGAACCCATCACTACAAACTCTTACCTCTGCCATGCCAGAGCCTGGCAGTCAAGCCTCAGGGAAACCCCAAACTTACCTTTCTGTCTAGATCCATTGCATTCACTTCCTGTGCCCATCTCTCCAGGTGGCGCTGCTGGGACAAGAACATTGCTGACTCTCTTATTGGGTAGCAACTCTCGGAGGTGAGTCCTCTATTGTTGAATGAAGTCTCACCTCAAGTCAAATAAAAGCTCCACCGCTGTTAAATAGCTCTGGGGCCATCCACCAAGATCCACTTCAACCCTCAATGCAGAATTCACACTGAGTTTCATTCTTATCTTCCTTAGAATTTTCTTTTATCTCCCTTATTTCCAGTCACAGAAAGGTGGTGGAATGGAGGGTGTGAGATCTTTGCTTCAAGGCAATGTACTATGGATTTGAGGATGTAGTGGAACTCAGAATAAATGCAAGTGCATTAGGAACGAGATTCACCTCCCCCTGCCGACCCCCAAACATCTGAATTGAATGAAAGAGCATTTGGCTGATTGCCAGCAAACCTCTCAAGGCACCATCTAATCACTCAGTTGGAACAATAATTCAACTGTATTTTAAATTTATTAGCAACTTTGCATGTTTCCTGGGCTTCCTATAACACACTGGTGAAAACACACTATCTTTTTTTTCATTCATTCATGGGATCTGAGTTTTGCTGGTTGGCACAACATCCATTGCCCATCCCTAATTATCCTAGAGAAAATGCTGGTGAGCTACCTTTTTCAAACACTGCAGTCCATTTGGTTTAGATAATGCCAGTATGCTCTTAGGGAAGGTGTTCCAGGATTGTGACAAGGTGATATATTTTAAAGTGAGGATAATGAGTAGCTTGCAGATGAACTTGCAATTGTTGGTGCTACCGTGTATCTGCTGCTTTTGTCCTATATGGCAGTGGCTGTGGCTTTTGGGGTTCTTTCTAAGAAAATTTCCGCAGTTCATCTTTGTAGATGGTACATCCTACTGGGAGGAATTTTTCCCAGCTTCCCTATTCCTTACTGAGTTTAGTTTTTCTAGAAGGCAATCACTCTCATCTCACATCTGGAGATCAATGTATAAAACATCAGTGATTGGACTGATTGAACTTCATGAAAGCAATGCAATTTATCTGCTCGATACTCAGAGCTGCGTTCTTACTTGCTAGCGGAAAGAGGTTGTTCAAAGTACAATTGCTGAGAATTTCATTTCTATCTTTCAGAGGTTCCCTGAATCCAATCAGGATCATGTTTGACAGGCTTTGACTGGATTTTGGCTGCTAAGCAATATGAGTCAGAGATATAGCAACTTCTGAAGCCTGTTGGTGAGCACTTATAGCTGGACATTGGAAAGTGATGAAGTAGAGAGTTGCAGATTGTAGGCTGCACAACTCATCATACACGATATGCAGGCAGAGGTTGAATTGCACTGACATATTGAAACAGGAGAGTTTATGGACATTCCATTTGTCAGATCAAGTGATGGCAAACACTGGCAGCGTCCAAGAGAGATCCTGGTGTGTTCTGTGTTTATTAGCTATGACTATGAAGTCACCATTAGTTTAACTTTGTTGGCTCCTGGATTCTGCCAGAGCGCTGATCCTTTGGTTTGCAGCTCAAAAATTAATTCTACATTAGACTGAACAGTCATTTGCTAGGATCAGCAATGATCCCTTTATTTTATATTGCCAATCACAACATGCCGACATTTGAATTTGCACCTCAGGCCAGCTTCCCACAAGTGCAGAATACCATTGAATGCTCATAGAGGTCGACTTCGGTAACAGCTTGTCAACCAGGAGCATCAGTCAGTTGTAAGGGCTTCCACTCCATTCAAGTGAAGCTGGTATGCAACCATAAGAAGATAATTCTCCAGACGTGTGCAGTATTTCTGGAGATCTGCTATGCTATCAGCCCCCCACCGCCCCGAAATATGTGTATCTAAACTGGTACACGGGGGTTGCCATGAGTCCTGTGACAGTGCACCTGACAAAACCAAACATCGACAATCGACATTTTCTGCACGTGTGTAGACCCAAAAGGACGTAAAAAGTATAAATTGTAAAAGTGTTACAAATCAGATTTCTCTCTCTGTTGAAATGAAGCCGCCATGCTTGCATTCTGTGTCGCTGATTATGTAATTATGTCAATGGGCAGCTGGGTGGTTCATATCTCCCAGAGTCCAGCAAACACGATTTAAAAATATCCTTGGATGCCTAGAGACTCCTCTTCCTCTTCATTGTGCTATATGCTTAATCTTTCCTTCAGTGAATGTATTATAATGATGAAAAATGAAAATAATTTACAGATGCTAACTACTCGGGTGAAACATGGAACTGCATACGGCGGTAATTAGAAATTTTGGGATGTGAGACAGTACATAGAAAGAGTTGGGTTGGTGTGCTTGCAAGGGTAGTGGATGCAAGGAGGGGTGTGGCAAGTAAATGTAACAAGATCATGGTGATAGGATGCCTCTAACACCGTGTTTTTACCTGATGTGCAATGCTCACTGTTGTCTCCTGTACCATAAAAAAGGTTTGCATATTGCAGCATTGAAGGATTTATTAACTATTATGTACAAACATTATATTTTATACAGTAGACTAATAGGTTACAACAGAAGAGCAAGTTTCTAGTACAGTGTCATGCTTCAAGTGACCTGAGGTAGAGTGGAGCAATAGACCTTGATACTTTCAAGCCAGGTGCTATGGTACCATAGTTTGAACTCTTAAAAGCATGCTGGCATACTGATTTTGAAACAAAGTAAATTGGGTCTCTTTCGTCAAGGACAAGAAGTTATCCAAAATAGATATATATGACTGTATGCAGGCAGTTGTTCTCAATTCAATGATTATACAAAGAGGTAAAACAAGGTTTTCATGTCTAATATTTAAGAACAACATTGTGTAAGGCTTTGGAGGTTTGACAACCGGCCCTGGTCCTGTAATTGTGCACCCATCTGAAGAGGTACACATTGTTTCTGTTTCTGTTTCTGTTCAATTGTTTAACAACTTGGGTATCTTGCAGCTGGTTGCTGTCACTTAACTCATCACACAATCATCCTCACAGTGTTCAGGGCCGGTTGGCAGCATCAGCAGCAGCAAAAATGTGGTTCCCTCTGACGATTGATGCAGAACTCACAGGCTGACCAAGAATTCAGGCTGTGGCTAGGCCCAGGTGCCTGCATTGGTTGTTCCAAAACATCTTTATAGGGATAAGACTTATATTTTAACATCTGGATATTTTTATTATCTTTCAGCTTTCTTTTAATTCTGCTGTTGTTTTCTTAAACAATTCTAGTCTTGTAACCAAGATGACACATAGAGAATGGTAACTTAGTACACTTTCCACTGTTTTTGTTTCCTGTTCATTTTTGGGACGTGGACGTTGCTGGCTGGCCAGCATTTCTTGCCCATTCCGACTTGCTCTTGGGAAGGTGGTGGTGAGCTTCTTGAACCACTGCAGTCTACCTGTTGTAGGTTGACCCACAATGCATCTAGGGAGGGAATTCCAGGATTTTGATCCAGCGACAGTAAATGAATGGTGATATATTTCCAAGTCAGGATGGTGAGTGGTTTGGAGGGGAACTTGGAGGTGGTGATGTTCCCATATGTCTGCTGCCCTTGTCCTTCTAGATGGAATTGATATGGGTTTGGAAGGTGCTGTCTGAGGATCTTGGGTGAATTTCTGCAGTACATCTTGTAGATACTACACACTGCTGCTACTGAGCATCGGAGGTGGAAGTAGTGGATGCTTGTGGATGTAATGCCAATCAAGCCGGCTGCTTTGTCCTAGACGGTGTCAAACTTCTTGAGTGTTGTTGGAGCAGCATTCATCCAGGCAAGTGGGGAGTATTCCATTACACTCCTGATGTGTGCCTTACAGATGGTGGACAGGCTTTGAGGAGTCAGGGGATGAGTTACTCGCCGCAGTATTCCTAGCTTCTGACCTGCTCTTGTAGTCACTGTGTTAATATGGTGAGTCCATTTGAGTTTCTGGTCAATGGCAACCCCCAGCATGTTGATAGTGGGGGATTCAGTGATGGTAACACCATTGAATGTCAGGGGATGGTGGTTAGATTGTCACTTATTGACGATGGTCATAGTCTGGCATTTGTATGGTGCAAATGTCACTTACCACTTGTCAGCCCAAGCCTGGATATTGCATTTGAACACAGACTGCTTCAGTAACTGAGGAGTCACGAATGGTGCTGAACATTGTGCAATTATCGGAGAACATCCCCACTTCTGAACTTATGATGGAGGGAAGGTCATTGATGAAGCAGCTGAAGATGGTTGGGCCTAGGACACTACCCTGAGGAGCTCCTGCAGATATGTCCTGGAGCTGAGATGATTGACTTCCAACAACCATGACCATCTTCCTGTGTGCCAGGTATAAATCTAACTACCAGAGAGTTTGCCCCCTGATACCCATTGATTCTACTTTTGCTGGGGCTCCTTGAAACCACACTCGGTTGAATGCAGCCTTGATATCAAGGGCTATCACTCTCACCTTCAGCTCTTTTGTCCATGTTTGAACCAAGGCTGTAATGAGATCAGGAGGTGAGTGGTCCTGGCAGAACCCAAACTGGGCATCACTGAGCAGGTTATTGCTGAGCAGGTGCTAATGCTGCTTGATAGCATAGTTGATGATGTCTTCCATCACTTTACTGATGATCGAGAGGAGACTGATGGGGCTGTAATTGGCGGAGTTGAATTTGTCCTTTTTATGTACAGGACATATTTGGGCAATTTTCCACATTGTCGGGTAGACACCAGTATTGGAACTGTACTGGAACAGCTTGGCTAGGGGAGCGGCAAGTCCTGGAGCACAAGTCTTCAGTACTATTGCCGGAATGTTGTCATGGCCCATAGCCTTTGCAGTATCCAGTGTCTCCAACCATTTCTTGATATCACGTGGAGTGAATCGACTTGGCTTGAGACTGGTATCTGTAATGCTGGGGACCACTGGAGGAGGCCGAGATGGATCATGCGCTTGGCACTTCTGGCTGGAGATTGCTGTGAATGCTTCAGGCTTATCTTTTGCTCTGATGTGCTGGATGAGGATGGGGATATTTGTGGAGCCTCCTCCTCCAGTGTACTCATGTGCTCCTATATTTGGAATATATGTAGCAGTAAAATTGCCTGTCAAGATGTTGGTAGAGTAGGATGGTCCGGTCAGACCTCCTCTACTTGCCAGACCCTTTCCCTTTCCCTTTTGTTTTCTCCTTTCATAGCCTTTCTTTTCTGCACCCCCCACCCTACCTGGAGACTGGAGTTGAGGAGTGGGCCATGTCCTGTGGCAGAGTGGAGTGAGTGGGCCGTGTCCCATGGCAGAGCGGGGCGTGCACGGGCTGTGTTCTGCAGTGGAACAGAGCAAGCACGAGCTGAGTCCCAGACCAGCAATGGAGCAAGTCCTGGATGGAGACCGGCAAGTGGAGGCAGCATAGTCTCGTGCTCTGGAGCCTACAGGCATGGACTAGAAGTTAAGTACTTACAGTCAGTTATTATCATTCTGGACTTCCTTACTGTTTCATGTTAATCTATATCCTTTTTTACTCTGTAACAACACTTCTTTGTAAGATTTATTCCTCAACACTTGTACCTAAGATGGTGCCATTAAGGGCAGCCATTGTAAAAACTTTTCATTGTATTTCTGTCCTGGAGTACATGTGACAATAAAGGATATTCTATTCTATTTTATTTTAATTTTAATTCATTTTTTCCCATCAACTCACATTGTAGATGACACACATAAAATACATCTTCAAATTAACCATTATTATTGTTTGATTTCACAGTGAGTTAAAAGCATTTCTATGATGGAACTGCAAATTAGTATTTGTGTGGAACAAAGCTTTTAAACATTGTTCTCTGTTAAAAAGACTCTTTCGAACCATTGTTGAAAGTGTGGAGTTGGGCATTTCTCTGGAAGATTGGAGGAAGCAGTTGCACAGCTCTACATTATATAGAAGCAATAGCTTGTCCTGTTAATCGACACATCTCAGAATTAGGGCCAACATGCTTTACTTGATTCTTATTAGATTCCATAAGCCATCACCTGTAACTAAAGGCTTTGGTAATGGATTGCTGCCTGATAAAACAGAAATCCACTGAGGTGTGCACAAGAACAGGAATCCAGAGTTATTGGTCTCACTTGTTACAAGAAGGGGGAAGAAGTGTGATGGATTACAGCAGAAACGGGAAAACCAGACTTGACAGGCTAGGGCACATTCCCTGTTTTAGATTGTTAATTCATCAGCCAAATGTCTCCTGCAGATCATGAAACAAGAGGCTAATATCAAGGACACGGTTTCTTGTATTTATCCATTACTTATCCTTTTTATAGCTCTTATGGATGACAAGCTTTCAAGGACTGGCAGGGAAGAAAAAAAACAATGCGATTTTCTTGAATTTTGTTCAAAGTTGAAGGCACCATGCATCAAAATAAATTAGCAAGGAGAGAAAAAAGACCTTGCAATTCTGAAGCATCTTTCATGACCTCAGGGCATCTCAGAGTTTACAGCTAGTGAAGCACTTCTGAATGTATAATAACAGCAGCCAATTTGCACACAGCATACTCTCTCAAACTACACTATGATCATGACCAGGTTACCTATTTCAGCAATGCTGATTGACGGGCTATATGTTAACCAGAATGGAAATAATGCCTTGCAATTCTTCAAAATAATGCCATTCAGTTTTTTTTAATACCAAGCTGAGTAAATTGTGTGGAACTTGGGTTTAATATTTCATCCAAAATAAAACCCTTCCAACAATGAATTTCTTCCCTCAGTACTGCACTGGATTGTCAGTGTAAATGTTTTGTTGTCAAGTCTCTGGAGCGGTAAGTGAGTCCACAAGAGGAAGAGACAACAAGGTGCAGGGCTGGATGAACACAGCAGGCCAAGCAGCATCATAGGAGCAGAGAGGCTGACGTTTCGGGCCTAGACCCTTCATCATTTGTACAATATTTGTGTGATCTCAAGTTATTCAAATATCACATTGCAGTAATAATAATTTTATAAATAAGTCGGCAGTCATCTGCTGGGTGTGTTTCGTATGAATCATGACATCAATCAGTGATGAGTTAGCCAATCTTAGCAGGAGCGGTTAGCTGGAAAGTGACTGCTTCAGCTTACTCTGACTCCTGAACATCATTTAGTTGCTAAAAGTGGAAGTCTAAAGGTTCGGATGTCACATGGAAAAAAGGCTGAATTTAGATATGAAATGTCTGGAAGTTACATGGTCTAGCTACACCTACCATCCAAAATCAGAGGCAAACTTAAGGCAATTTAACATAATGTCAGAGGGCTGATGGTATGTTGAGGAACTGCAGACTAACATGCATCATTGGTTTCAAGGAATTGGGGGAGACAGCAAACTGAAAATCAGTGACTGACTTAACTTAAAAGTTAACGGTTCTTACTATAATGAACTCAATTACATACACTCCTATGCAGAATGAACACAAATATAGGAACATAGGAATTGCTAGATGCAAAAGGTTGAAGGTCTATCTAGTTTTTCTTTTGTCTTGATAGTTCCATAATATATTAAAGATAACATTATCGACTAATCATAATAATAAAGTTCTATCAACTCATCTGCAAGAAATCCAGACATAAGGAGAATGTGAGAGCTTTGTGACTGATAGGCTGAAAGTCATCTATTACTTCCAAACATGCACTCTCACCATACGTCATTTATCAAATTAGTCATACGCTGCATTACAAAAATGTTAAGTTGGGAAATAAAGCTATCTAATCTGGTTTGGGTGAATCAATATTCTCTGCTTTGCCCATCCCACGAGGGAGCCTGTTTCATTGATTGAAGACTTGGTCACTGTAATGTTTCTTTTACTCATTCATCAGATGTGCACATTACTGGCTAGCCAGCATTTAATGTCTGTCCCCTATTGCCTTTGGGAAGATGGTGGTGCGCTGCCTTTTTCTTGAACCAATGCCCTCCATGTGCTATAGGTTGACCCACAATGCACTTAGGGCGGCGTGGTAGTACAGTACTTAACACTGCAACCTCACAGGAATAGACAGTTGCATTTGATTCCAGCTTTGGGTGACTGTATGGAGTTTGCACATTGTACCCATGTCTGCGTGCGTTTCTTTGGGGGTACTCCGGTTTTCTCCCAGTCTAAAAATGTGAAGATTAGACGAATTGCGCCATAGTGTCCAGGGAATGTGAGTATAGGGGGATAGCCATGGTTAATGCAGGGTTACCGGTATAGGATGGAGGAGTGGGTCTGGATGAGAAGCTCTTCGGAGTGCTGGTGCATTGTGATTCTATGAATTCCACGATTTTTACCCAGTGACTATGAAGGGATGGTGATATAGTTCCAAGTCAGGATGATGAGTGGCATGGAGGGAACTTACAGATGGTGATGTTCTCATGTATCTGCTGCCCTTGTCCTTTGAGATGGAAGTGGGTATGGCTTTGTAAAGTACTGCTTAATAATCTTTGGTGACTTTCTGAAGTGAATCGTGTGGATAGTGCACACTGCTGCTACTGACTGTCAGTGGTGGAGAGAGTGGATGCTTGTGGATGTGGTGCGAATCTAGCAGGCTTCTTTTTCCTGGATGATGTCAAGCTTGGGTGTTCATAGAATCCCTACAGTGTGGAAGCAGGCCCTTCAGCCCAACAAGTCCACACTGACCCTCAGAGCATCCACCCAGACCCATCCCCCTCATCTACACATCCCAGAACACTATGTGCAATTTAACATAGCCAATCCACTTAGCCTGCAAACCTTTGGACTGTATATGGATGGTGTTGTTGGAGCTGCACCTATCCAGACAAGTGGAGACTATTTCATTCACACTCTGACTTGTGCATTGTAGGACAGGTTTTGAAGAGTCAGGAGATGAGCTTCTGACCTGCTCTTGTAGCCACTGTATTTATGTGGCAAGCCGAGCTGAGTTTCTGGAGTGAGTGGAGATGAATGTGTAAGTGAGAGGGTTGTTGAGTGTTTGGATTGGTGAGTAGGTGTGTGAAAGAATGGGTGGGGAGGTAAGTGAGAGAGTAGGTAAGGGTGTAGGTATATGGATAGGTGAATGAGAGAGTTGGAGAGTAAGTGATTGACTGGAAATGAGCGGGTCAGTAAGAGGGTGGCTGAGTCAGAGGGTTGTGTGAGAGCGTGAGTGAGTGGGTGACAGGTTGGAGATGAATGGTCAAGTGAGAGAATGCATGAGGGCTTAAGTGAGTAAGAGAATGACTGAGGGTAGAGATGCAGATAGATGTGTAAATAAGAAGCAGTATTTTTGAAGTATTAATTTGTATTGAAGGCAGTGCTGTGACACAACCTATATGTCATATCATATTTGCAATAGTCAACATTTGTGGTACAACTGTGGCTCATAAAAGTATCTTCTTAAATCTAGTGTCAACTCGGTATAGCTGACGATAGGAATTGAATCAGAAATTTAGTTGAAATTTAGCAGTGATCTCATATTCCATGAGCACAAAAACAACCAGGAGTGTGGTTTTGACTGCAATTCATCTCCCAAATCACAAGATCTCACATACTAGGGACACATCTTTGAAAAATCAGTGCTCTGTGACTTTTCATTCATGTAGTTCTGAGAAGAAAATTTATCAAATATTGCTTGAACATCGCTTTAAAAAAGCTTTTATTATTTTTGTGTATTCAAAGCCAAAGCAAGATATAATTGAATCAGAGATAATAGGAACTGCAGATGCTGGAGAATCCGAGACAACAAGGTGCAGGGCTGGATGAACACAGCAGGCCAAGCAGCATCATAGGAGCAGAGAGGCTGACGTTTC
>NC_063337.1:73653403-73666197 GCF_021869965.1 Rhincodon typus
GACCCTTCATCAGAAATCATTTCTGATGAAGGGTCTAGGCCCGAAACATCAGCCTTCCTGCTCCTATGATGCTGCTTGGCCTGCAGTGTTCATCCAGCTCTGCACCTTGTTGTCGCAAGAAGTTAGAGTTGTGAACACAGCCCAGTCCGTCACAAAATCCAGCCCTCCTTCCATTTTCTGTCTATGCTTTCTGCTGCTTTAGGAAAGCAGCCAATATAACCAATGACCCCTCCTGCCCCAGTTATACTCTCTTCCATCCTCTTCCATTAAGCAGAAGTTACAAAAGTTTGAAAACACGTACCAAGAAATTCAAGAACATCTTCTCTGCTGTTATCAGAGTTATGAATGGACCTTTCATATATTAGAGTTGATCTTTCTCTGTAGCTGTAACACTATTCTGTATTCTGTCCTATTACCGTGATCTACTTATGTAAGGAATGATTTGTCTGGATAGCGTGGAAAACAATACTTTTCACAGCGTCTTGGTACATGTGACAATAATAAATCATATCAAAATGGATGACTGAGAAACAATCTCCACTGATATGCTAGTACTTCTACTTTAGGTACAGAATAGGGTGATATGAAATGAAATTTGGTCTCATTTTGCCCATCTTACTAGTAGGCAGGCATAGTAAGTACTACTTCACCTCTTAAACTTAGTTTCAAGAGTTCTTGAAATAACGAAAAGTCAGATTATAAAATTCAGAATTATAGGAAGCAATTATTGCTAACATAAGTGGGCTGAAGAGACACTTATGGAGTAAAATCCAAATTTCTGCCAACATATTGCAAAAGTTGCTGCAGTAAGTTACTTCCATAAGAATAATAGCCAACTGCAGATACCTTACATTTACTAGGAGTAAATTACTGCAGATGCTGGAATCTATACTGAAAACAAAAAAAATGCTGCATATCACAGCGGGTCAGGCAGCATCAGTGGAGAAGAGAGCAAGCTAACATTTTAAGTCTAGATGATTAGGGGCGGCATGGTGGATCAGTGGTTAGCACTGCTGCTTCACAGCAACAGGGGCCCAGGTTCGATTCCCCCACTTTGGGCAACTGTCTGTGTGGAGTTTGCACATTCTCCCCGTATCTGCGTGGATTTCCTCCGGGTGCTCTGGTTTCCTCCCACAGTCCAAAGATATGCAGGGTAGGTGGATTGGCTATGCTAAATTGCCCATAGTGTTCAGGAATGTGTGGGTTTAGGGAATGGATCTGGGTGGAATGCTGTGAGGGTCAGTGTGGACTTGTTGGGCCGAGGGGCCTGTTTCCACTATGGATACTTCTATGGATGACTCTTCATTAGAGCTGACTTGAAGTGTGGAGGGGGCAGCACTTATGCAAGAGTGTGGGGTTGTAATGCTAGGGGAGAAAAGGTGCTGATAGTGCAGATTAAATGTTTGGAATGTGAGAATGTCAGAACAATGGTGTGTCCAACTGCCAAAATAGAAAGAACAGATAGTCCCATTGAGTTGGTGGGGAGGAGGAGGGGTGAAAGGACAGAGAATGCAACAAGTAAAGTTAAAAGAAAGGGAAGAAATGGTAGAGAGTTCACAGCCTGAAGATGTTGAACTCAATTTTAAGTCTAGATGGTTGTAAAGTGCCTAGTCTGAAGATGAGATGTTGTTCCTCCAGTTTGACCTGTGATTTGCTGGAGCACTGCAGCATAACCGAGGACAGAGAAGTGGGCATGCGAGCAGGATGCTGTGTTAAAATGACTGGCTACTGGAAGGTTGTGGTCATGCTTGGACACGGACAGGAGGTGTTCTGCAAAGTGGTCACCCAGTCTGCATTTGTTTTCTCCAATGTAGAGTAGGCCACATTGAATGCAGCAAGCCGGTCCATGCATTTTTTTGTTTTCAACTTATATTGGCTGCAGGTCTGGATGTTGGTCTGGATAATTTTGGTCTATGTTAGTGAGTTTTTTACATTTCAATTTAAGCGGTAGTCCATGACCTGACAAGAAATAAAATGATTTGAAGTTAGCAGCTGTGAAACATTAGAGGATTTTGTCATTTGAGCGTGCTAACAGATTATGTTTTCAAGAGCTTCCGGTGGAACTGTTTCCCGGTCAGGCATCACGTCTTTGAGAGGAGGAAGAAAACTGCCATGAAGAAAATTATGGGAACTACAACCTAAATCCACTTAGAATTATCATTTATCATTCAGATGTTAGCTGGAGATTTATTCAAGAGGCAAATTATAAATGAGTGTTTCATAACAATACACAGCATAAGAATAGGCACTGCTGCATAGTGTTGCAATAATGGCAGTTACATGGGTAAAGATCTGTATCAAGCCTCGGATCCTGCTGTTGAAAAAATACGTACAGGATCAGAGATTTGTAGAAGTAGACCAGCAAACACCAAGAGTGGAACTAAATGACCATGCAGATAAAGCCAGCAATAAGAACATAAGAAAGAACTATAAGTAGCTGAACACCTGTCAATTCATGGACTATCCCACAATATTTAATCTTTTTAGCAAGTATTCTGTATGAATTCTCATAGAAAAAGAGGTAGTCAAGGAATGGTTGAAAATACCTAGCAAATCTTGGTTTGTTGCCCTTCAGACATATTCGAGAATTCAGTTGCCAATGGTACATTTGATTGACAGAAGCACAGATTCTGCTGGTTAAAACAATACCACAGCTATTATGGGACAAGAGATGATTTTGGTTATGTACTTCAACACTGAATTAGCATTTGCTTTTAAGATTTGCTTTCAGTAGTATTCTCAGCAAAATCATGAACTGGGGATTTTGTTTATTCCTGAGAATTAGGCGTCACCTGGGTATATGCAGAAAGAAAAATCCAACGGGAGGAATTTCTTAAATAATGAACGTCATAAGATTTTTGTCCCAGTAACTAGCTTGGAAAGCCAGCTTTGCCATCAACTCTAAAATCAGCTGTGCTATTTTTGCTATTACTTTTAATAGTGACTATAATCTGTATTGTTTGTTTGGATAAAACAGATCTAATGATGCGGCAAGGGAATTATATAGTGTTGTGATGACACGAATGTTTCAAATATTAATTTTTAAATCATAGGCTGGATACAGACATCAGAATAAAGAAAATAGAGTTGTTTTTAAAATGAAACAATAAGCACTGACTGAAACCAAATGTAGTTGCCACAATTTTTGTTAACATGTAATCCACATCTCAATCCATTGATTTGGAGATGTAGACCCAACCAGTGATAATAACGCAGCATTTATCATGCTTCATTAGAAATCATAGAATCCCTACAGTGTTGAAGCAGGCCATTCAACCCATTGAGTCCATACTGACCCTTCCAAGAGCATCCCACCCAGACCCACTACCCTATCGTAAGCCTGTAACCATGCATTTCCCATGGCTAATCCACCTAGCCGGCACACTATGAAGAATTTAGTATGGTCAATCCACCGACCCTGCACATCTTTGGACTGTAAGAGGAAACTGGAGCACCTGGAAAAAATCCATGCAGACACAGGGAGAATTTGCAAGCTCCACACAGACAGTTTCCTGAGGCTGGAAATGAACCCGGGTCCCTGGCACTGTGAGAGGTGGTAACCACTGAGGCACCATGCCATCATGGGGTGAAAAGCTGGATGCCACCTCTCACCTGACCTCTACCTCTCATCTCCACCAGTATGTGCTCTCTCTGCCCTATAAGAGATGCCTTCTCCTTTAACGAAGAGAGGGAGGAAGCGATGAAACAAAAGTGGTTGGCATGGCGGTTAGTCCTCATGTAGTTGGACCAAGACTGTAGTGAGACGAGGAGCTGAGTGAATCTGGCAGAACTCAAACTGGGCGTCACTGAGCAGGTTATTGCTGAGCTGGTACTGCTTGCTAGCACTGTTCATGACACCTTCCATCACTTTACTGATGATTGAGAGTAGACTGGTAATTGGCCAGGTTGGATTTGTCCTGCTTTTTATGTACAGACATAAGCTGGGTAATTTTTCTCAATGTCAGGTAGATGCCAGTGTTATAACAGTCCTGGAAGAGCTTGCTAGGGGGAGCAGCAAGTTCTGGAGCACAAGTCTTCAGTACTATTGGTTGTGAGATTACTTAGCTTGATCTATCACTTGCTGCTTATGCTACTTGGCTAGCAAATAATCCTGTTTGGTAGCTTCAACAGATTGATCCCTCACTTTTAGGTAAGTCCAGTGCTGCTCCTGGCATGCCCTCCTGCAGTCTCCATTGTACCAGTGTTGATCCCCTGGCTCGATGGTAATGGTTAAGTGGGGCATATGCCAGGCAATGAGGTTGCAGATTGTGCTGGAATACAATTCTGCTGCTGTTGATGGCCCACAGCGCCTAATGGATGCCCAGTCTTAAATTGCTAGATTTGCTCAAAATCTGTCCCTTTTAGCATGGTAATAGTGCCACTCAACACATTGGATGGTATCAGCAATGTGGTGGCAAGCCTTTGTCTCCACAATGGTCACTTTTACTGATACTGTCATGGACAGATGTATCTGTAGCTGGCAGATTGGTAAGGATAAGGTCAGGTATGTCTTTCCCTCCTGTTTTTTTCCCTCACCATCCATCTAGCAGCTATGTCCTTTAGGATGTGACCAACTTGATCAGTAGTGCTGCTGCTTAGTCAATCTTGGTAGTGGACATTGAAATCCCCCACCCATAGTACGTTTTGCACCTTTGTCATCCTCAGTTCTTCCTCTAGGTGTTGTTCAACATGGAGGAGTACTGATTCATCAGCCGAGGGAGGACAGTACTTAGTAATCAGCAGAAGGTTTCCTTGCTTGTGTTTAACCTGAAGCCATGAGACTTCATGGTGTCTGGGGTCAGTATTGAGCACTCCTGGACCAACTCCCACTTAACTGTACACTGTAAAGATAGGTGGAGGGACAGGTAGTATTGAGGAGGTGGGGAGGCTGCAGAATGATTTAGACCAGTTAAGAGAGTGACCAAAGAAGTGGTAGATGGAATACAATGTGGGAAAGTGTGAGGTCATGTACTTTGGTAGGAAGAATAGAGGCCTAGGCTATTTCCTAAATGGGGAGAAAATTCTGAAATCTGATGTGTAAAGGGACTTGGGAGTCCTAGTCCAGATTTCCCTTAAGGTAAACTTACATGTTGAGTCAGTAGTCAGGAAGGCAAATACAACATTGACATTTATTTCGAGAAGCCTAGAATATAAAAAGCAGGATATATTTTTGAGGCTTTACAAAGCTCTGGTCAGACCACATTTAGAGTATTGTGAGCAATTTTGGGCCCCGTACCTCAGGAAGAATGAAATGGTCCTGGAATGGATCCAGAGGAGGCTCACAAGAATGATCCCAGGACATAACATATGAGGAACATTTGAGGACTCTGGATCTCTATTTGATGAAGTTTAGAAGCATGAGGGGGGATCTAATTGAAACTCACAGTATGGCTTGGACAGAGTGGACTTTGGGAAAATGTTTTCATTGGCAGGAGAGACTAAGACCCAAGAGCACAGCCTTCGAGTAAAGGGAAGACCCTTCAGAATGGAGATAAGGAGAAACTTCTTCAGCCAGAGAATGGTGAATCTGTTGAATTCATTGTCACAGATGGTTGTGGAGGCCAGGTTATTGAGTATACTTAAGACAGAGATAGATAGGTTCTTGATTGTCAAGGGGATCAAGGGTTATGGGGAGAAAATGGGAGAATGGGGTTGAGAAACTTATCAGCCTTGATTGAATGGCGGAACAAACTCGATTGGCTGAAAGACCTAATTTCTGGTCTTCTGTCTGATGGTCTTATGGTATGCCACCTCTGCTGGTTCTGTCCTGCTGGTGGAACAGAAAATATCCAGGGGTGGGGTTGGTGGTGTCTAGGACAATGCTTGTAAGGTATGGCTGTTGCTGAAGTATTCTGTGTAACAGCTCGCCCAATTTTGGCATGAGTCCGCAGATGTTAATAAGGAGGACTGTGCAGGGTCAACGGGGCTGTTTCTGCCGTTGTCTTTTCCAGTATCTAGGTCAATGCTAAGTGGTCCATCCAGTTTTATTTCTTCGCTGAGACTTTGTAGTGATTCATGCAACTGAGTGGCTTGTTAGACCATTTCAGATGGCAGTTGAGAGTCAACCACATTGCTGTGGACCTGGAGTCACATGTATGCCAGACCAGGTGAGGATGGCAGATTTCTTTCCCCAAAGGGCATCAGTGAACCAGATGTGTTTTTCTGCCAATCAGCAGATTCCTAATTCCAGATATTTTTTATTGAATTTAAATTCCTCAATCTGCCGTGGCAGGATTCATCCCTTGAGACAAAACCCTGGCCAGATGATGCTCCGCTAATCAACAAATCAGAATGCTACAGGCAATGAACCCTAGAGGAGGAGCATCTCCATCTGAGATCATTCAGACAACTCACTGTTGTAAACAATTACCACACAAATGGTCAACCTGAAATGAATGTTTCTTAGTGTGCCGTGATCATATTTAGTTAAAGTTCCTGGATTGTATGTAGAGGTATGTAGCAGCAAGCTCTTTCCTAACATAAATAAAAATAGGAGCACAGTCATAATTTGATTGCAACTTTTAGTGGCAATCCAGTCCAGATTATTTCCAGTTTTTTTTTAATACTCAGTGGACAACCTGTTTGGGTGTGCATGTTTCACAATCACAGTGCAGGTAAATTATCAAACAAATTCCTTTCAAACCACCTTTTCAAAGAGACAAGAAGAGAAACCAAATCATTCTACCATTTCTCATAAGGTTTTAATAGTGTGAAAAAATAGTGTTTCTAATGCAATGTGCTGTGAATAACTTCAGATATTTTATTCTGCTGAAGGTGCTATATAAATGCATGTCTTTGTTACAATATTTGTGAATGCTGTGGCTGGAAGTTTCCTGAGAACTGCCTCTACTTTGGTGGAAGTGAAGTCAAAACCCTTTATGCACATAAACATCAGTTTCTGCTGCAATACCAGTGATATTACTACTGCTCTGAGAGAAAAGAAATCTTCAGCTGCCTCTTCAAACTTATAAAGCTGACTCTACTTATCTTCAATATTTCTAATCATTTCTGTAGCAAATTTCTCTGCTGGAAGGCTCCATTGGCAGTTTTAGTTACTCACTGAATACGGTAATTGGGCCAAAAGATGAACCATATCTTTCTTACAGCAAAATTCAGATGTCCATATTCAAATTTCAGTCCTTATAGCTGACTGTTGACATTAAAAAAATAAACTATTATACATAACATTATATTTTTAACAACAATCCCCTTTTAGGGGATCTTCTGCTCCTTGACCAAAAATATGATTTTAAAGGTTTAAATACGGACAAACACTTCAGTGTCCCACTTCATGCATTGTCATGATGATGTACATATCTTCTTCCAAAGCAGTGTCAACACACTGCTAATGGTTTCCTTGTTACAGGTGTGGTCACCATAGTCCTGCCTGATGTTAGACTGCTGTCTTAGAGAGTAACAACTGGCTGTTGTTTAACCTGGGGATCACCATGCTTCAGGCGAGAGGAGACGTTGAGAAGGAACATCCTTAGTGGTAACGTCAGCTGATGCAGGCATTGAACTCAAGCTGGTGGCATCATTCTGCATTGAAACTCAACTGGTGGGGAGGAGTCAGTTAGTTCAGTTGGCTGGGCAGCTGGTTTGCGTTGCAGTGTGACATCAACAGTACAGGTTCCTGTACCAGCTGATGCCACCATAAGGGTCCCTCTTCTCAAGCTCACCTTTCAGCTGAGGTACAGTAATCCTTAACTGAAACTCACCACCAGTCATCTCTCTCTAATGAGAGAGACAGCTTCTGTAACAATGATGGCTTTAATTTACTTGCTCACTGGTTACAGTCTGGCGAGTGAGGACTGTAGTTTGTTAACTTGCATTCTACAAGCAATTATGAACCAGTTAAATGATTGTTATGCTGGCAGTCCAAAAATACTTCAATTCCTTCCCTAACGACTAACAATTCCTATTATGGTGAACAAATAGAGCAGAGGCACATTGAAACTATCAGATCAGAATTGACTAGTTCCCCAACAACCGAGAGGGAGTATTAAAATTATTCACAGGGCAGGACAATGAAATGCAACATTTTATCATGTGCTTTTTTTTTTGCAATGAGTTGAATTATTATCCAGAATAATTTAGGATGTCATCTCTCCTGCAATTACGTCATCGGTTGACAAACACTGAAGCTTCTGTTCTCCTCATCAGTCTGTGCTTTAGATCATCCATGTTTACTCTTTTATTGCTTCACTCTGTCCTGCAACTGGATCATGGTTTGCAGATTGTGGATGCTGGTGTCTGATACAAGAATAAACCCATTCACTTGTTGCATTTAAGAGTCCTACATTCCCTCAACAGATATTCATCCATTGTTGGCATTTCTGGAGATGGCTCCATTACTTAACCATATCCCATTAATGGATTATTCACAGTAATTCTGCAAACTGTCCTTTTCATCATAGATTTTAGCATCTTTTCTAACACCAGTTAATTGTTCAGAAAATGAAAACGATTTATGTGGTTGCTGTCTGTGACATAAATACTACATGAAACATTAACCAAACAGGCCAAATCACCTTTAAATGCTGCTCAATAGCCAATATTTCTTCCTGACAACTTCAGATGTTTGAAAGTCTATGCACTTCATCTGCTACGTTCATCTAAGTATCACACCAAAAGCAATCTGCATTCAAGTAGGTGCGTCATGAGGAGGTTATTGAACATGTTTTGATACCAACTCACATAAGCAGATGTTAGGACAGTGCAAAGGATGTCTGGGCCATTTTGGGAGGTTATTCCAGAGGTTAAGGCCTTGACAACAAATATCAAAGCAACCAGTAAGTTAATGATTAGAGGTGAAGATGTGCAAAAAGCCACAATTGAAGGAGGGTAGAGCTTGGAGGATTGTAGGACGAGAAGGGGTTACAGAGATAGTAAAAGAGAGTCAAAGAAACACCTTGTAAAAAAATTGAGAATATGGAAACCAAATTGCTGCCCAACTGGGAAGCAGTATAGATCAACAAACACCAACCATGGTAGATGCTCGGGATGTTTAGGACATGGACTGCAGAGCTTTAGAATCATAGAATTCCTACAGTGTGGAAACAGGCCGTTCGGTCCAACAAGTCCACACCGGCCTTCTGAAAAGCATCCAACCCAGACCCATTCCCCTACCCTTTCCCTGTAACCTGGCATTTCCCATGGCTAATCCACCTAACTTACACACCCCTGGACACTTTGGGTAATTTAGCATGGCCAATCCACCTAACCCACACATCTTTGGACTGTGGGAGGAAACTGGACCACCCAGTGGAAACCCTTAAGAAAAGCTTTAGATGAGCTTAAATTGAAAGAAGAGGCGAGACAGACAGCCATCTAGGAGAATTTTGGAATGACTGTGTTGAGTGACAACAATGGCATGCATGAATCAGCAGATGAGCTGAAGAAGAATGGAAACATGCAATATTTCAGAGAAATGTTCATTTTTTCCAATGTAGCTGATATGTGGTAGGAAGCTGTCTCAGGATGAAATGGGATGCCAAAGGGTTGTGAATAGTTTCATCAACCATAGGTCACTGCCAGAAATGGTATGGAGAAAGCGACTGGGGAATAATGAATATTGCGCCTTTGTTTTACTGGAGAGTGGCATTCCGCATTAAACTCCTGTGTTATATTTTCTGCATTAATAGACATAAGGTTAGTTATGGACAAGACTAGACCACCCCAAAATTTAGGAAGGAGATGACCTAGACTCTATTATATGTATATGTATTTGGCAGGTGTAAGGCGCTGTAATTTGATTGGTCCACAAATGGACTTTAAGCAAAACACACTTTATTCTTACAACACAGTTAAAATGCAAGCATGAAGAAGAACTCGCATGACTCTAACTCTCATGAAATACTTAACAAGATAATATATGATTTAACTACGAATCATCAACTGTTCCAATATTGGCAACATCCTACAAATACACCCTTGGCAAGGTAATTTAGCAAAATGGTTTTATTCTCACACGCTGTCTTTCTGCAATCCAGCCAAAAGAACAATCTGCCCCTTTTGATTTTTAAGAGGAGTCTCGCTATCTAAGACTTCACTCCTTCACTAAAACAGCCAGAAACTTAAGCTTTAGGCTCAGCAGCCAGCAAAAATCTTCAACTAACTGAAAGCAAAACTAAAATCCTTCCTGGATCTGTGTGAGCCCTGATCCTGCTCACTCATGATTCTTTTGTCTCATTTGGAAAAAAACACCCAGGGCCAACTCAAAAGCTGTTTACCAATTGCGTGACTGAAGCAGACATTCCAGTACTGCTGTGTCAAACCCCCTGTGCAAGAGAAACAGGACAGAATACCACTTTTAAAGACACAATACTGTCACAGGCCTCTTCCCAAAACAGGAACAGCTCTTCCCACATGAATCCTTGGCTCCATTGAAGGTTGTCTTTAGATCCAGGTTGGAAGTGTTCTTCTTTAAGAATGAACAGTAACCATTTCACAGCTACTGTCTCAAAGGAATTCCACTCCCAGGCCGTCAGTTCTCTGATCCCAGGCTCCAACAAAGCTCAGTGAACTTGAACTCCGTGAATTATTCAGCTGAGCTAACAATTTTTGACTTGTTGCTGATGTGAGGATTATAATATCAAAATGTTTAGTTGTACTATAGTTCTTTTCCACCTACGATAGACTGTCCTGTTTTCAGTCAGCTTAAAGGACAGCAAAAGTCTCTTTTGTGTGAAAATTGTGCTTCGTTGATGCCACCCAGTTTTACAGTGTGTTTTTAAAATCGTACAAACTAAATTATTGAGTCAATCTGACCAGCTTAAAAAACTTCCATCTGTAGCATTTTGCTCAGCTTTCTGAAGTACAGAAAAGCCTGAGACCCAGTCGTTTTTTTTAGTATCTACGCAATAGCTGGAATAAAATCAATTTCCTTCTTTATCTCTTGTCACTTTCTCTTTAACTTGGGAATTCAAAACAATCAGACATTAGAAGCTCAGCACTCAGATTCAATTATAAACGATAAGGTGCTTTCAAACAGCAGAATGAATAACAACTGAGGAAAGAACAAAAGAAGCAAATGAATCAAAAGGCTCCTACTTCTCCTTCTGCGTGTAGAGAACAAATTGCAAGTAACACCCAAGAGATGAGAGCAGAGCATTCTAGCACTCGTTCCTCCCATCATAAAACTGTAATCAGAGCAGTTAAAGGAAAAGAAATCAGCTTGAGGAATGTTTCAAACCACCACAGGCATCCTCTGCGATTACAAACACTGTGTTTTGTCTCTATTTTGTTTTACTGCATCTAATGAAATTAGCCACTCCTTCCATCTACTTCATAGTCCACTTCAGTAGCCTGGCCTTGATGTGGTTTCAGGGCTACCTTTCTCAGTGCAGGCTACGTATTACCGGCAGTGGCTCCTTAACCTCCTTCCTTACAGATATTCTCAGTAATTTCTACTGCACATATTGGGTCACATTCAAATGATTAACTGATGAATCCTTGTTTGTTCCTTGCAAACGTTTCCACTGGTTCTGTGAATGCAATCACCAAATTTATGCAGCAACTAAATGTTATAAGAGACTAAAGCAATAGGAAAAACACAAAATCTGAAAAAATGCCAAATGCAAACTTGTAAGCAACTTTGCAGGTAATGCAGGGAGATTTTGGACCCACAAAGTCTTGAAGACTGCCTACTATGAACAAGAATCTTTCAGAAAATTATTGTGACCCTTCAACAATTCTGCAGTAAAACATATCTATTTCAAGAAGTAAGCTTTCTAAGGTAGGTTAGACCAGATAATCAATCTTTAACACAAAGTTATTAAGCTAAATTTCACCATAAAACCGCAAGCTGTTAATATCAGGGAGTTTCGTGGAAATTCTGTCCTCTATAAGCTCGAGCGGGTTTGCTCACACATTTTTATGCTGCTCACCTTTTTATGTTTGCACTAGGTCTCAATGATGCTGTGCTCAGCAATGTCAGAAATACTCACCACTGCCAGGACCTCCTGACGCCATATTTAAAGCATAGCCATGCACTAGATCAAGTAATACCAGCTCGGAGCTGCTTTTCTTTGTGCATCTGGTGGGCCCCAAATGCCTGAGAATTGGCCCCTGGCTCCAGCTCAGATGCAATAGTCACGGGAGTAGTGGTGGCAGAGGCCCATAACTGATACCTGGAGCCCATTGCAGAGAAGCAAGACGATGTCAAGCAGAGCAACGGGGGGAAAAGAAGGAGAGAGAAAGATAAAATCAACCTTTGTAATACCCTTTAATATATTCAGTAATTCAAAATGGCCTGGGGCATGGTGATACTTAACACTTTACAATTTTTTTTAAAGTACATGTGACAATAAGTCACTCAATTCAATATCATTCTTTAGGACTGGGCATCAATTATGCCTTGTCTGGTCTGGGACACATGATTTTGCAACATTTTATCATTTTCTAGGTAATGTTCTGCCTCCAACTGTTAGCATCTTCTTCCTTAGAAGTTGCTGACGCTTTCCCGGTTCTTAAGCCTCCATCACATCCTTTTTTTTGTTGCTGCAATTTTGCAGAGAACAGCATGCTAGGATTATGCCACAGACACTGTCACGTACTGCAAAGTCAGCCTAGATTGATCCAAACATTGGAACCTCATCTTCAAGAGGTCTGTTGCCTCCTCTACATTGCACAGGTAGAAGAATAGGCGATCACTCCCGACCTATGTCCGTGACACCACCCACGCCCTCCACCTCCTCCAGATCTTCCAATTCCCCGGTCCCCAACACCTCATCTTTACCATGGACGTCCAGTCCCTCTACACCTGCATTCCCCATGCAGATGGCCTAAAGGCC
>NC_063337.1:73666297-73667095 GCF_021869965.1 Rhincodon typus
CGTCCAGTCCCTCTACACCTGCATTCCCCATGCAGATGGCCTTAAGGCCCTCCGCTTCTTCCTGTCCCGCAGGCCCGACCAGTCCCCCTCCACTGATACCCTCATCCACTTAGCCGAACTCGTCCTCACACTCAACAACTTCTCTTTCAATTCCTCCCACTTCCTACAGACAAAGGGGGTAGCCATGGGTACCCGCATGGGCCCAAGCTACACCTGCCTCTTTGTAGGTTACGTGGAACAATCCCTCTTCCGTACCTACACCGGCCCTAAACCCCACCTCTTCCTCCGTTACATTGATGACTGTATCGGCGCCGCCTCGTGCTCCCACGAGGAGCTCGAACAGTTCATACACTTCACTAACACCTTCCACCCCAACCTTAAGTTTACCTGGACCATCTCTAACACCTCTCTCCCCTTCCTGGACCTCTCTGTCTCCATATCGGGCAACCACCTAGAAACCGATATTCATTTCAAGCCCACCGACTCCCACAGCTACCTAGAATACTCCTCCTCCCACCCACCTTCCTGCAAAAATGCTATCCCCTATTCCCAATTCCTTCGCCTCCGCCGCATCTGCTCCCAGGATGAGGCATTCCACTCCCGTACATTTCAGTTGTCCTCGTTTTTCAAGGACCGTAACTTCCCCTCCTCGGTGGTCGAGAACGCCCTCAACCGTGTCTCCCACATCTCCTGCACCTCATCCCTCACACCCCGTCCACGCAATAAGAACCAAAAAAGAATCCCCCTCGTCCTCACGTACCACCCCACCAACCTCCGGATCCAACGCATCATCCTCCA
>NC_063337.1:73667495-73681823 GCF_021869965.1 Rhincodon typus
CTGGCTCCATCCCCGCCTCTTCGACCTGTTTGTTTCCTCTCCACCTATCCTCTCCTCTATCCATCTTCTATCCGCCTCCCACTCTCTCCCTATTTATTTCAAAACCCCCTTCCCCTCCCCCTTTTCTGATGAAGGGTCTCGGCCCGAAACGTCAGCCTCTCTGCTCCTATGATGCTGCTTGGTCTGCTGTGTTCATCCAGCCCTGCACCTTGTTGTCTCGGATTCTCCAGCATCTGCAGTTCCTACTATCTCTGATATTATATCTTGGCCTCAGTCACAGGATTTCATAACAGAGTCATCAACCATTGCACAGAATATCCCTTGTTTCTCACTCACCATCTTTGTAAAACATACAGCTGTTAAAATCGAGCAGTAGTATAAGAATTCTCAAGAATACAGGTGTTATAGCAGCTTTCAGGGTATCTGAAACTGACATCAATGGAGTAGAACCCTTTTCACTTGGTGAAGTCTGACAACATCATTATGGCATGATTGTCTCAACACAATGTATCTGTCCTACACTTGGATAAGCTAGGCACGTTAACAAAGTCTACTGCCCTGGCTGCAGCACATTGTGTATTGAAGTTTTCCTGCCACCTCACAAGCATGACATGGTTTTCAGAACTGCACTACATCTTTATGAAGTCCTGGCCATGTGAAATAGTTTTATTGTTGCCTACGGTTTCTGTGTCTTGCCAGAGGAACTTTATGTGCTACTTGAATATGTCCTTGATCCTCCACTATTTGATAAACAACCATCCATTCTTCAGCCTGCAAGTCTGAGAGGATGTCTCCTCTTCTTCATCAGAAGTCTGTTTTCAGTACAATAACATTCTGGAACTCCCTCAGCCTCAGCTTCAGTGTGAACTGTCTTTGTCATCTTATTTAATTCCAGATCTGCTTCCCGAGTCTCAGTTAATGAAGACATGGCAAACAGCACTTTCAAGCTCTCCCCATTCTTAAATAGAGTTTCATCGATCTTAACACCTGCTGGCAGTATTTCTGTGACCGACGAAAATGGACTTTGTTTGGCCATCACTCTTTTCAGCACAAATTTGTCATTCTGTCTGCATTTCAATAAACAGTTACTTGTGCTAGTTTGTCTCACATCATGACACCTGTGCCCATTTTTGATGCTATTCAATTTATGTCAGTGGTGAGCTAAATATATAGCCAAGTGTTTTGTAAATTTTCTTGACACTTTTCAGGTACTGGTTAGTCAAACAAAACTCAGATTAAAAAAAAACAGAAGACATATTGTGTTTTAGACATCTGACATGCTGATTTGATGATCTAGGTGTCAGTATGGCAACCAACACAGAAGAGAGAATTCACAGGCCTCATGTCAGCACAGAGTGCAGGTTTGTACGCCTGCAAAATGTGATTGCTTTGGCTCAGCACAGAATCCATTCCTTTGTACCAACCTCAAATGTTTCTAACTTTACAAGCTCAGGGCTATCAATCAACATTCAGCCAAGAATACAGTCAATTAACCTGGACTGATGACTTTGTCATTCCTTTAATGGGACAGCTACAACAGATCTGTGACAACTACAAGTATCTTCTCCAACAAACGCTATATCACTTTTGTTTATAAGATATCAGAATCTTAAAGGAAGCAACCTAGTGACAAACAGCATTGATGAACAAATTAAATTCACTCTGCTGCATGGTATGAAGGGAACAATCCTGAAAAATATCTGAGGATATCTTTCATTGAATTGCCACAAATAAGTGTCAAATTGTTGGAATATTGACTTGGATTAAGTTACATAATAAAAGTTGAAGATTGGGAAGAAATCATGGAAGGTGATAGTGAAATTATATTTAGTGTACAATGGCAGATGCCCCAATGTCACTCTTCATGTCAATACTTTCGATTGGCCAGGTATGCAATTTTTAGATTAAAAATACAATTGTTAAATGCCGAAGATTGCAATCCTAAGGTTATTCAGAATGCATTTGTTGGAGATAATCAATGGAGATGTTTTCCACTGTGATTACTCCAGGTATCAACCAGTAATGTGATATGGGAAAAAAAAACCTTGCCTGATAGACTGCTGTGTTTCATACTTGATTGGATACAGCAGCTGACAGATTGTCATGATCTTACGACTGCTTGTCAGTATCAACATAAGTCATTTCCAGCAGTTCCTTTTGCCTTCTGTTTCCATTGAACATAGGACATGACCTTCTTAAAATTGAAAACAAGAAAATTTTGCTTAAGTTTGCTGAATATTTTGTCACTGCCAGATAATGTAATGCCTTATGTTTACCCACATCGTAAGGTTACCGTACTTCGGTATTGCATGTCATCTGAGAATTGTTGTTACATTGTCTATATTCCCACAACTTTTAAGTAATAATTATTCTGTAGAAAGGCAAAAATAACTTTACTGCTAATTCTTTGTGTTGTATCAAACGTTATCGCAAATGGCACCTCATGAACAGTTTTTGTTGTAATATTGTCACAAATATGATAAACCATTCTATCAAACTCATTGTTTACCAGCAATAGGTAGTACATCTGTACTTATTAGTTCAATTCACTAATTCAGGTTGCAGAATTATTTTTATGCACATGCTTATTGGAAATCGAAAAGTAAGTACGATGCATTTCTTTTGTTCTTTAAGAACAAAGAACAGTGTAGCACAGGAATGGGCTCTTCACACCAGCAAAACTATGCTGACACATGATGTCTTTCTAAACTAAAAACCATTTGTCTCTATACGGTCCATATCCTTCTATTCCCTGCCTATTCATGTATCAGTCAAGGTGCCACTTAAATGTTGCTATTTTATCCACTTCCATCATTTCATTTGGCAGCCAATTCGAGGGACTTACCACCCTCTATATAAAAAAACTTGCCTTGCACATCTCCTTTAAACTTACCCCCTTTTACCTTAAAATTATGTCCCCTAGTTTTTGACATTTCTACCCTGGTAAAAAGACTCCCACTATCCATTTATCCATGTCTCTCATAATTTTGTAAACTCCTATCATGTTCCCCCTCATCCTTTGACATTCAAGTGAAAACAAACCAAGTTTCTTCAATCTCCCCTTATAGCTAATTCACTCCAAACCAGACAATATCCTGGTTAACCTGGTTTCTATGCCCTGTCCAAAACCCCTACACCCTTCTGGTAGTGCAGCGACTAGAACGCTACAAAAAATTCCAAATGTGGCAGAACTAAAGTTATACACAGCTGCAACATGACTTACAAATGTTTATACTTTTTCCCCGACCGAGAAAGACAACATGCCATATGCCTAATTGACTACCGTATCCATTTATGTTGCCACTTCCAGGGACCTCTGCACCGAAATCCCTCCATATGTTGATGCTGCTTATGGTTCAGGCATTTACTGTATACTTCCCTCCTGCATTAAATCTCCCAAAGTGCATCACCTTGCATTTGTCTAGATTAAAGTCCATCTGCCATTTCTCTGCCCAGTCTCCAGCCTATCCATATCCTGTCATATCCTCCGGTAATCTTCCTCACAATCCGCTGCTCCCTCAATCTTTGTCATTCACAAACTTGCTAATCAAATCACCTACGTTCTCTTCCAAATCATTTATACATATTACAAACATCAGGGGTGCCAGCACTGATCCTGTGGGGCTGGTCACAGATCTCTAATTAGAAAAAAACACCATTATAGCACTACTCTCTGCCTTTTATGACTAGCCAGTTTTGTATTCATTTTACTAGTTCAGTGCAGAACTCATGTGATTTCACCTTTTGTATTAGCCTGCCATGAGAGACCTTGTCAAAGGCCTTGCTAAAGTCCACATAGGCAACATCAACCGCACTGCCTTCATCAATCATCCTTGTCACTTCCTCAAAAAACACTCAATCAAGTTTGTGTGACAGTACTTTCGCTGCATAAAGCCACATTGCCTATCACTATAAGTCTGTATTTTTCCAAATGTGAGTAAATCCTATCACTAAGAATCTTCTCCAATAATTTCTCTACCCTTAACGTAAGGCTCAACAGCCTGCAATTCCCCAGATTATCCCTGCTGCCCTTAATCAAAGGAAGTACATTGGCTATTCTCCAGTCCCCTGGAACCTCTCCTGTGACTAAAGAGGATACAAAGATTTTGTACAGGCTCCAGCAATTTCCTCACCTGCTTCCCTCAAATCCCATCAGGACCTGGGATTTGTCGACAAAAATGCTTGACAAAACACCTAAAAGCTCTTCTTTTGTGATATTGACATGTTCCAGAATATCAACATACCCATCCTGATACTCACTATCCACCATGGCCATCTCCTTTGCGAATATCGATGTAAAGTTTCTTTAAAGACCTCACCAGTTTCCTTTGGCTCCACATATAAATTCTCTTCTTTGCCTATGGGTGGACCTACCCTTTCCCTAGCTATCCTCTTGCTCTTTAGATATGTATAAAACCTCTTAGGATTTCCCATAATCCTGTTGCCAAAGTCATTTCATGGCCCCTTTTCGCCCTCCTAATTCCTTGTTTGAGTTCTTTCCTGCTATCTTTGTATTTTTTGAGGGCTCAGTTTGTCTTCAGTTTTCTAAAACTTTTGTAGGCCTTCTTTTTCTTTTCGGCTAAGCTCTCAGTTTCTCTTGACATCAAAGATACCCGAATCTTGCTATCCTTATCCTTCATTTTCTCAGGGACATGCTGGTCCTGAACTCTAATCAGCTGGCTTTGAAAAGATTGCCAGATGCCAGATGTGAATTTATTCTCAAACAACTGTCCCCCCAGTCTACATTCCCCAGTTCCTGTTTAATGTTGTGATACTTTTCCTTCCCTCTTCCACTTGTTTTCACCTGAGGACTTCTCTTAGCCTTATTAATAAGTAAATTGAAACTTACAGATTTGTGGTCACTATTCCCAAAATGCATCCCCACTGAAACTTCAGTCACCTGGCTGGGCTCGTTCCCTAATACCAGGTCTATTGTGGCCCTTTCTGTAGTTGGACTATTTACAAAAAAACCCAAAGGAACTGTGGATGCAATTTCATGTTTTCAGAAAGAAAACACAGGTGGAGAGAAATCAGAGTTAACATTTTGGGTCGAGTGACCTTTCCTTAGTTCTGAAGAAGGGTCATTTGATCTGAAATGTTAAATCTGATTTCTCTCCAGAGATGCTGCCAGACCTGCTGAGCATGTGTGTGTATGTGTGTGTGTGTGTGTGGACTATTTACATTTTGTTTCAAACAATCATTCCTGGACTCATCTGACAAATTCCAATCACTACCACTTCCCACCAACCCCCCAGAACCCAACACCGCCTCACAAATGTAATCAGCTTGCCTGGCCTATATTGTAGATATTACTAGACCAGCAATTGAATATTCGGACCTTGTACCAGCTACAATCCATGGAATTAGTCAGTCATCAGAGATACAACAAGAAACACAGCTGACTGTTTCAAGAAATACTTGCAGCACTGAAAAAGAATGAAGAACAGAACACTTCATTTTTTTTTCTTTTTTTTTTCCCAATTAGTTGAACTGAAAGCTTAGCTCTTCACTCTAAGGAGAAAAATAAAAGTTCAGGAAGAAATGGATGAACAACTATCTCAGGATGAATCCAAACTCGAGAATATCATTTCTAAGTTGATGAAAACTTTAGAGTGTATGCCTGCTCAATTTAAAAAGTTGAATGAAGAGCTGAAAAGTAAATTCTGCATCATCAATCCAATTACAAGATTGCTTGCTTACAGTAAGATCTGGAACAGCTCACACCTTGAATAGATCAGGCTCAGCAGGAGTAACTATCAAAACATCAGTTTGAGTGCAAAGCAATACTGGAGAAAATGATAAACATGCAGAACAAGTGGAGGTGGAATAAGGAGCTACAATGCATACATAAGCCAGGCCTTTCAGAGATACATGTCAACAATGACATTCTAGTGAAGGAACAGAAACAAAATAACCACTGAAGCAACAAGTGGAAGAAGTCCAGGTTTTCAGAACAAAAAGAAAACAAAAGTAAAGAAAAGGTAGGACAGTTACTAAAATAGATTATGAAAGAATAAAAATTATATTAGACCTGCAGAAGGCAAAAATCGTGATGGAATTTAAAGAGGGCAGGGTGCAGAAATGAAAGCTCTAAAATTAGCTGGAAGCTCTTTAAGAACAAATCAGCAAATATCTTGAAGATTCAAATGATTGGAAACTGCTTGAGGAACAAAATCAATCAGTGGCTAATCTGGAACAAAATATGCTGTAGTAAATGAGGATAAGCAAATTCTAGACTAATAACTGCAATCCATAAAAGAAAAAACATGACAGCACAAACCAAATTCAGCCAAAAAAAACACTGATAACTGTAGAAATCAACAGCACCTCCGGATAAAATTACCATCATGAGATGTGGATGTTTCACCAAGTTATCCATACACTCTAGAGATTCACAGGCTCACTAGTAAAGAGTTAAACCTTGTTTTGGAAAGGAAGTGAATGTTGTATGTACACCTTGCCTTTAAGGGAGTTTAATTCTGAGGACTCCATGAGCTGTGTATAGACAGTGTTGTGACTCTGCTTGATGGTTGTCTGCTGTGGTTTTGCAAGCTGTACTCAGAAATTACTTGGATTCCTATAACATCTGCTTTGTAAAATATGTTTTACCGTTTTAAATACACTAATACACAGTGTTAATAAATTTCTTACAAGTGATTGATTATTAGACCATTATCACTAATATCTTGTCAGCAATAAGAATCAATAAGCTAAATGGCCAAATAATAACCTTTTCCCACCTCCACTGGCATTTAATCAGCAATTGAGGGTGTTGGGAAATCCACCTCACAGTCTCTAGCACCTATGGTCACATCATCATGTAACTTTATCATATTTCCTCACTGCAGTCTGTCAGTGTCCCAGTTGCCACAGGCCCCATCCCCCAACCCCACACACACCCTGCATGATACTCTTCATGCCACTCATCATACCTGACCTGACATATGAACCACCCTCCCTCTCCACATATGCTACACTCTCCTTCACGACTTACAGAGATCACTTCTGTCAGCTATGCCACAAATGCTGTCAAAGGAGCGGAATTTTTACAGTAGCAAACGCGGAGAATACCTGAGAATCTCAGCAAGTCTGGCAACATCTGTGGAGATAGCGAAACAGAAATAACATTTTGAGTTTGCTAGAAGTCCTGAAGATCATCCCAAACTCGAAATATTAACTCTGTTTTTCTCTCTCCACAGATGCAGCCAGATTTGTTGTGTTTCTCAGGTATTCTCTGTTTGTTTCGTATTTCTGGCATTTGCAATATTTTGCTTTTATTTGAATATTTCAAGCATTTCCTGATTTTATTGTGGGGCTGCTTTCAGTATTTGAATTCCAAGGCTGCACCTTCTGTGGTTCTTGGAAGGTTATCATTACTGTACAAAGCCCTCTTCTGAATCTGAGGATAGAACTTGCACCGGCACTACCAGGCACAGCGACTGAACCTGCAGTTCACAATGCTGAATGTCATCATTTCACATTAATACACCTTTTTATACAAAAATCACAGTAATATTTTAAGACTGTTCAAGGCTGTTCAATGGAATAACCGTATCCAGTATAACTTGGCCAATTAAACTGGAATATCCTATAATAATAATTCTACAAGACAAAGACACAAACTCTCAGTTGTCAATAATAGCCAAGTGTCCACAGATTCTGCCACACTGGTGATAACTCATGGTGCTATACAAAATCAACTGAACACACATGAAATGATAGATCAAGAACTTTTTGGAGAGTTCACTCTTAACATCACCAAATTGTGCAGCAGATTAATACCTCATTTTTAGTTCCAATTTCTTACGAGAACAATGTAAATGCAGCTCAAAAATCAACTATAATAAATACATGAAAATTCCTGAATACTTATATGTGAAAACAGCACTATCATCTGAGGATTTTCTTTTGCTTCCACCAGAGTAGCAGAAGGGACACCACTATCAATCTCAAACTCCTCAGGTCAGATGACACATTATCTGACACTAAGAATTGATATGTGACAATCAGATTAGGATAGGGTAAGTATGAGCTATGAAGGTTGAACAGCCTGGTCACATTATGCAAAGAACAGATAAAAATAAAATGTACTACAGCATGAGTCTTCAGCTGCAGGGGAGGAGGTGAAATGTTGGAAAGTAATTAAAACAATGTTGTAGCTATGCCATATTTATAACTGCAACATCAGGTTTTTAGCATCATTGGGAAATTATCCTTCTTAAAATAAGCAAAACTTTAATGCTGATACATACTAATTGTTATAATTGCATGTAGACTCTGACATATAGTCTGTTGGGAATTTAGCTCCTTCAATACGTACATGGCTGTTGTGCTATCTTTTGATGAATTATTACAGAATTTGAATTGATGAGTACATCTGTCAGTTTAAATTGTGCTGGCAGAAATAACATTTGTCAAGCTTATTGTTCACTTCCTTCCAGCACAACCTATGAGATTTCCAGAGTCCCTTGAGTTTAAATAGATTTCAGGAAGGTAAGAAATTTTAAAAAAGAAAATAAACAACATTCTAATCCTAAGAAAGCTGGTGCTATCATTAATAGCTCAATCATTTCATCACCTAAAAGCAAATCTAAATCTTCTCAATCTGTTAAAATATTTTAAGCTTTCGAATGACATCAAATGAAACATCTGTTGTGTTACATTGCTTATCCTGCAACTTTGACCAGTTGAAGTATCTTGCTATTTCCAAAGTTAAGGCTTCTAAAGATTTTCTCTGCACTTTGTTACATGAATGAACATCATTATGCATGATTCCATTGTTACAAAGTGATCACCAAATGGTCATCACTAGTTAACATCACTGGCAATTAAGGTAGATAGGAAATAGCAAGAGATAATTGGGAATGCCACTCCAGTAGACAATAAATGTTTTAATATCATTTTTATAATGAACTGTACTGAAGACTTACTTATAAACTCTCCTTTCCCCAACACCAGAAGATAATTGTCAGTTAATTAGTTTCTTTTAATCAAACACATTTTTTAATTCCATCTATATGTGATGTATTGTTTTCATTAAACATATTTTTAGTATGACACTCTTTATCCAGAAATAACTAGGCTAGCTCCAGAGTGTAACAATGCATCTAAACTTTCAAAATTTTCAAACAGATTGAACACTGTTCATTGTTGGCATACCAGCTAGTCTGAGCAGAATTTATTTACTTGTAATGTCCAAGATCCAATCACTATATTAATTATTTGTTAAAAGTTACGCACATGTCCACCCTCCTATATACAAAACTCAATATGCTTCCCTATAAATATTTTTCATGATTAATGCTGTACGAAAGATTATTATGTCATTGTCCTTCAAGCAAGTGAACTGCAGTACCTAAGAAGTGTGTTTGTCAGCTCATCAGCCTGAATTATAAAGAATATCATATGTTCCAACAAATGCTACTCACTAAATTTCTGTAGGCTTTGACAGTTAGCTCTGAATAATAGTAATTCAAAGTATCATACAGAAAGGTAGGAAAGACACAATGATTGATTTTGAAATGAGAAATGAATATTTGTACATGGGGCCCATAGGATGATATGCTGTTTGAGTTTTTGGAGAAGAGTGATGTGCATGGACCGTAAATGCTGGTAGACCACAAGCTGGGCCAAATGGTCTGTTTCTACTTTGCAGATTGTACAAGATTATGCTGTAACCTATGACCTCATATCTGCTAAAGATTGTTGCATTATGTCTCATGGTTAGTACATAACACACCATAAATAACTGCATCTTTCAAAATATGTTATCCACATTCTAGTTTATTGAGTTATGAGGAATAACATATGATTCAGGTAAAGATACACAAACTGCACATTGTGGTTAGCAGCGATGGTCATCAGTGAAGAAAGAAGTCTTAAAATTTCAGTGGCATATATTTGGAAACATAATTCAAGATCAACTAAGCAAGATCTCTGGGTATTAAAGTATTCAGAATCAGTATCAGTGAAAGTCACCAGAGTCCAGTGGTCAGTTTACACTGAAGGTCACCAAGCCTTTTACTAGGCGTGAAGTTAAGAAGGCAGGACCTTCATGATAATCTCAGCCAGTACAGGAACTGAATCCACACTGTTGGTACCACTCTACCTCACAAACCAGTCATCCAGACAACTGAACTAATCAACCCTCATTGAAGCATCAGTTACTGTGATTATAGATCTGTACGTCAGCATTGACCAACCAAAACACACAACTTTTTTTTTCTCATTCTCGTCTAAGCCCTTATAATTAAAAAGATCTGTCTCTCATAAGAAAACACCTGAGAACCAGTTCCATTTGAAAAAAAAATGCAGTAAAATCTTCCTGACAGAGTAACCACAAAAATTTCCTAAATTGTAACAATATAGTTGAAAAGAATCACACCAAAAAAAAAGTTTTCTAGCATGGTTCTGGATTGTGGACTGTGATAAGTGATGCAACACAAAGCAATTTAAAATCATCAGCCTCACCCACAATGTGATGCATAAACACTCAGGACACTGTTTTATGCGGACTAAAAGAATTTGTGCATATATTACACATTTTTCAATTTAAAAAAAAAGTAATTGAAACAGACAATGTTTGCTTGACAACACCATAACTAATAGAATCTACCTGCCTGGTCTAAGAATGAAGATTGACAGTTAACTAGACTTGTTGGATCTTCATGCCAGTGATGGTACAACCAATCAGCACCCTCTTCTCAAACTGCATAAAATGGTATATTTTTTGTCATTCTGTATCTTGTATTCTAGTTCCGATAAGTACAAGTAAAATGAAGAGAATCAAAGCAGAAAAGTAAAACAGCAAAAGGTCAGAGAAACAAAATCAGTAAATCATCTAAACAAACACTGCACTATACTTTGTACATCCATATGTGTAACATTCTATACCTATCTGAGATTTTCTTTCCCCCCTCTGGAAAGGGGATTATGTTATATCTCGCAGAGAGTATGTCAGTATATCTTTGAAACACGCAGTGGGTGGAATCTGTTAGGACTTGAGCAGTGTGGGTTATGGGGCAGGATTTTTAGCAAAATTGGGTGAGAAATATGGTCAGGTCTATCTAGATGTCATGAGCAACTTACTGCATATTTTATGCATTTACCAAGTAGCAAAGCATGTTGCCCATTATGCTGTGGTGAGTTGCAAGTTAAGGGGGATTATGGTTTATTAATGGAGCAGTTCACCTTACTAACATTCAGTTTCCTAACTTGCCAACACTCCCAGTAAGCTAGATTTTGTGTAAAGCTGACATGAATTCTAAGTGAGTATTTGGTGGCTACACCTTGCTGCAGGCTGTAAAGTCTCTGAATAACATTCGAGGACATGATCCAGGGGCATGAGCTGCATTTACCTCTCATCTATGGACAGTGGTATCTGACATTTGTGAACTCTTCAAGGCCATTACGGGACATCAATAATTCACTCGCAGGGCACTTAGGAAGTACAGACTTGCAGTACAAGTCACACTGGTGATGAGCATTGAAAGGCTGCAGCAGGAACACTTTGTGTACAGGTATTTAGCTCACAGATTGGTCCAGGCTACATCTTGGCAATGCTCACTTGCTGTTTTCACACTCACCCAGGAGTTTCCAGCATCCATCCTTAACTTGTCTTGCTATCTTTGCCGTGCTAATCAGCACAGTCAAACAACTGGCCAACTCAGCTTGCTGATGAGCAGTCACCAGTCAAGGGATGTATATCTTTGCTGGGTGGTTGCGTGCTGCATCAATCCCATATCTTCACCATTTGTCACTAGCCTACATGGCAAACACATTGCATGTGAATCAAGCAAGTGGCCTCGTTTCAAACTCTTAGGGAAGTAATCTTCATCAAAGTCCATGGAAGTATCCGTCAATCAGAGGGCTCCAGCTCAGTAAGTCAAGAGCAGTCTCCAATATCAGTGTAGACTGCTGAGGCAGCTGAATGGGATCCTTGGTCAGGGGCCCATGCCTCTTCAGCTTAGGGATTAGGTCATGGTCAATTCTGTCGCTCTATAGCAACAAGCTTGGTGTATCAGGCTAACACAGTCAGTAAGATATGCAGCCATCCACCTTTTAAAGCCATGATTTACTCCTGGTATGGACTGAGGAGTCCAATTGTAGACACCCCACCACCCTTCAGGCACCTTTCTGCTCTATAATGGACTGTCTTCTCTTATGATGAGACAGAGGACCTAAGTGAGGTGAACATTATCAATCATACACAGGACAATAATTAAATACACTGTTAAATTAAACACAGATTAAACATTATTAGAATGTAAACAACAATTTTAATGACAGAAACTAATCAGGCTTCCTAACCTTGGAGTCCCATGCATTGTCACCACCCACCTTCCCCTCTCCACTAGCTAGATCAGAACTTTGGAGTTTCGGGAGTTTAAGCTAACCACTGAGGAAAATGTGGTTTTGAAGTATGGCTGTCTGTTTAGGTTCTGGCCATCAGTTCTCTCTTGGTTTGGAACAGGCCGGTGTCTGGAAGCTTTTGTTTGGACAGTGCTTGGTTGGCTTCCCCCTCTCGAATGTCCTTTGTTGCAATGATGCCCTTGGTTTGGCTTCTCAATTCAGCTTCACTGTTTGCCCCTGTGATTCTTAGTTCCGAAGCTGCTTGTTGGGGCTGGAATCCTGTGGAGAAGCTGTTTGTGCAGAAGCTTATTGTTGAAAAGGCTCCCTGAGGTGAGGTCAGGCCTTGCAGTTGTACAGACTGTGTGTCCCATTCTCTCCCCTCAAGTCTGTGTTGTCTGTTGTGTTTCTGGTGTTTCCTTTGAAGTCAGTTGAAGTAAATTGGCTTCCTGAAGCTGAATATTTGGTATCTCTGTGGATGGATTTTGATTCAAGTTGAATGTTTGGTATCAGTGTTGGCTCCTTACTGTCTGTGCTGGGTAGCCCAAAGTGTAAGAGTTAGTTTCAATCGAGCGTTTTGAGTTTGTTTGATTGTTCTATTAGGTTGGAGGTATAAATTGGAATTCCAGGCTGAACAATCATCCCACACTGAAATCATTCTGGTTTTGTTGTGTGTTTGCTGCCTGAGCCCAGGATTCTTTCCAGTATTTGAAATGCTAGAAAAGTCCAGGGTTTTGTCCGGTAATTTAGATCTTGGGGAATTTTGCTCAATCCTACATATCCCCCGTTTGATACTCTACACCGTAGAGTATCGCTATGGGTGAGCAAAAATTGTCAAGACCCAAAAGCCAACTCCCCAATTTACCCAAACCCAACACTCACATTTCTGCCCTTAAGAGACAGTATATTGGTCCCCGAATGGAGAACACAAGGCAAGATTAGAGGAAATTAAAACACACAGGCATATAGTACACAGTGGACGTACACGACATTAGGTTTAAACTTTAGTACATTTTACACAATTTGTCTTTATACAGGAAAACAATGTATACTCCCATCAAGGGTCCCTCCCAGGAGCACAATTTTCACACATTTTACACCTCTGGCCCATTGTATACTCTCTGGTTTTGAGATCTGTGGGCTCGATACCATCCCCTCCAACTGATCCCCTCTTGCGTTAGTGGATCTAGTGTGGTTGGTGTATATGTCTGCTTAGTTTGTGTTTCCTGAATTCTAGCTAGTGGAACCTTTGGAACATCTCCCGGATTGAACTTTTCTTCTGTCGCCCTGTCTCTCTTGAGCAACACTTCTGTAAGTAAACTTCAGTTTAAATTTTAGTGTAATAACCACAACACTATGTACGCCTCAATCCTAACCTCAGACTTTAGTAAACAGCTACATACAATGCCACCCATCTCCAGGTGGCCAGGCTAAAATTTGCTAGGGCCTACCCTTGTTTCCACCTCTGGGTGGCCAGTTCCTGGGGACCATGGTGTCCTCACCTTCAGGGTTCCTAAAGGGGGCCCTCCTGACTCCCAGACTCTGGGCAGATGGTCTGGCCTGAGGGGGTTTTGGCTGACTTGGCTCTATGGCCTGTGGGACTGTAGCCACTCTGGGGCCTCTTCACTGCCTGTGGCTGCTGCCTGGCCTTCGGCCTCCCCTGGGGGCTCTCCCCATTCCAGGGTTGTTACTTGGCTTCCCACCCCTGAGGACCACGGTGTCTCTGACTTTGGAGCACCGCCTGAGTCCCAAACTATGGGTAGGCTGACCTGGCCCAGGAGGGACTTTGTTGACTCTGAACCTGCGGACCGTGGGACTGTGGGCTCTCCTGGGGCCCCTTCACTGTCTGTGGCTGCTGCCTGGCCTTTGGCCTCCCCTGGGGGCTCTCCCCATCCCAGGACTGCTACCCGGCTTCCTGCCTGTGGGGACCATGGTGTCCCCGACTTAGGAGCACCTCCTGAGTCCAAAACTATGGGCCGG
>NC_063337.1:73686823-73706267 GCF_021869965.1 Rhincodon typus
GGTATGGGGGCAGGTGTAGCACTTCCTGCGGTTGCAGGGAAAAGTGCTGGGTGTGGTGGAGCCGGAGGGGAGTGTTGTTAAGGGTGAGGACGAGTTCAGCTAAGCGGATGAGGGTATCAATGGAGGGGGACTGGTCGGGCCTGCGGGACAGGAAGAAGTGGAGGGCCTTTAGGCCATCTGCATGGGGAATGCAAGTGTATAGGGACTGGACGTCCATGGTAAAGATGAGGTGTTGGGGACCAGGGAATCGGAAGTTTTGGAGGAGGTGGATGGCGTGGGTGGTGTCATGGACGTAGGTGGGGAGTTGCTGGACCAAGGGGGCGAAAATGGAGTCGAGATAAGTGCAGATGAGTTAGGTGAGGCAGGAGCAGGCGGAGACAATGTGTCGACCAGGGCAGTCAGGTTTGTGGATTTTGGGAAGGAGATAGAAACGGGCGGTGCGGGGTTAGGGAAAGATGAGGTTGGAGGCTGTAGGTGGGAGGTCACCTGAAGTGATGTGGTTGTGGATGGTTTGGGAGATGATGTTTTGATAGTCGGGGGTGGGGTCATGATCAAGGGGGCGGTAGGAGGAGGTGTCGGAGAGCTGGCATCTTGCCTCGGCGATGTAGAGGTCAGTGCGCCATACTACAACTGCTCCTCCCTTGTCCGCAGGTTTTGTAGTGAGGTTGGGCTTGGAACGGAGGGTGCGGAGGGCTGCACATTCTGTGGGGGAGAGGTTGGAGTGGGTGAGCGAGGTGGAGAGGTTGAGGCGATTGATGTCTCGACGGCAGTTGGAGATGAAGAGGTCGAGGGAGGGTAGGAGGCCTTGAAGTGGTGTCCAGGAGAAGGGGGTGTGTTGGAGGCAGGAGAAGGGGTCAGTAGAGGGAGGGTTAGGCTCACGATTAAAGAAGTAAGCGCGGGCATGGAGGCAGCAGAAATCTGATCAACGTCCAAGCATGAGCTGTATTCATTGATGTTTGAGTGGAGGGGGACAAAGGTGAGCCCTTTACTGAGGACTGACCGTTCATCCTCAGTGAGGGGGAGGTCTGTCCTATAGCATTCCTCTTGCTTGATGCTAGCATGTCACCATCAACACTGACTTGATAATCTGTAATGCACTGGCCATCTTTAAACCCTGGCCAAATGCCCACTCCAGCATTGACATTGCAAAGTTTTCCATCACTGGCAATGTAATGGCGCAAACACAAGCTGCATGGGTGACAGTTCCTGATGCTCGCAGCTCCACTTTCCTGCCCTAGTCACTCATCAAAAGCAGACACAAACAAAACAATGGAGGCTGCAGTTCACCCGCACAATGCAAATAAAAAGTTGCAGGATGACTAACAACTATTGCATATTCAATGATTATCTGTCTCACCCAGCTCTCGTCAAATGGAGCTGGGTGTCAGTCTGGTTCTATCTAGTTTGTAACACCAAACGTAACTAAGATTGAAGCCTCGTTGGGGCATATAGCAAGAAGTCTGACCCCTGGACTTATCCTGACTGATAAGTATGAGAAGCAGCCCAGCACTGTGCATGTGACAAACAGAAATTAATAAGGCCTTTAGGCTCTGTCTGATGCACCACCGTGCTAAAAAGTAAGGCAAGGTAGTCATGCTGTGAGCATGTAGGAAGGCACTGAGTGAGTGAGTGCTAAGAAAGTAAGCACGCAGCCGTGAGATGTGTACTGATTCACTCTGTTTGCTGGGTGCTTGTCCCTGTGTGCAACATGTCCTTGCATCAGTCTATCTTTAGTTGCTGATGCACTCTGAAGTGCAGCTTTAAAGCCCAGAAATGTCCTGCATGTGGACTGGAAATGTGTGCGAGGGTCTTGAGAGGCTGACCTGTGTCAGATCTGAGAGTCTGTGGATGTGTGATGTTCACGGCTGGTGCCCTGATAAGATGCACTGCAGAAATCCACCAAGGCTCTTTAGACAGCACCTTCCACATCCACTACCACTTTCATCTAGAAGGACCAGGGCAGCAGATACATGGGAACATTGCCACCAACAAATTTGCCTCCAAGCCACTGACTATCGAGACTTAGAAATATATCATGGTTCCTTCAGTGTCATTGGCTCAAAATCCTAGAATTTTCTCTGTGACAGCATTATGGATATGCCTATAGCACAGGGACTGCAGCAGTTCAATAAGGCAGCTCAAGAGCAACTGGATATGGGCAACAAATGTTGGTCCGGCCAGTGACGCTCATATCCCATGAACTAATTAAAAATGTAAAAAGATCAGTTGTTAAATGGCAATGCAGGTTCAAACAGACGTGTGGCTGGCTCCTGCAACATTTTAAGCTTTTGTATGCAGCAAATTTACTGACATAATATATCACATGACTAACACAAACTAAATGTTATATATCTATTTGATAAAACGTGCTTGAGATGCAACTAAATCTGTTTCTTATTTAACTTGTTAATACTCCACAATATTCTGGAGCTCCAAAAACTTAAATAAGTGTGACCAGAATCCAGAGAGAAAATCACATGGAACAAAAAAATGCATTTTAGTTTAGTGGTCTTATAATGTTTCATTCATTATTTCTGTTACTGTTGGAGATGGCAATAATAACACTGATCAGATTGGACAGTCACATTTGAGATGAAGGCAGCATGGTGGATCAATGGTTAACACTATTGCCTCATAGTGCCAGAGACCCGGGTTCAATTCCAGCCTCGAGCGACTGTGTGGAGTTTGCACGTTCTCCCCGTGTCTGTGTGGGTTTCTGCCGGGTGCATTGGTTTCCTCCCACAGTCCAAAGCTGTGTGGATTAGCCATGCTAAGTTATCCATAGTGTTCAGAGATTTGTAGGTTAGGTGCATTAGTCATGGGAAATGCAGAGTTACACGGATGGAGTGGCCCTGGGTGGAATGCTTTTTGGAGGATTGCTGTGGACAAGTTGGGTCAAATCACCTGTTTCTGCACCGTAGGGATGCTATGTCATATAAGGAAAATCTCCAAGTACATTCAACTGGAGTTGGCATCCCTGTATTATACTCTGTGATTTATGTGTTTTCTTTTACCTTCAGTGGTTCATTTATGATTCTAGTGAAATATGAGCCTTGCACTTCTCCAGCATTTAGTTCTATTTTTGAAAATTTGTTGGTCTCACTTTTCTTGTTTGTTCATATTTCAGGTTGTGACAGTACATCTGAGCATTTTAGGTTTTGTAGAATCCGAATGATAACTCCAACTCCCTTGATGATCTCCCACAAACATTGAATTTCTCCACAGGAGCTGAAACTCCTTGCTCCTTTTCTGCTACTGATTGAGTTATGCTCTGAGCACTCGAGTACTGCAGAAGCAGAGTAGAAACATGTCTTGTACAATTCATTTCCCACTTGGCTTCTGCTCTACGGCTCACACACTTTCTGATTTATAGTTGACCGTGAACATTGCAGCAGGAAACCAACAGCTGAGGGAGCACAATAAAAATATGGAATACACAAGGGCTAGAATTGGTGGAGCATAGCATTCTTGCAGAGTTGCAAGGTTGGAGCATTTACAGAGAGAGCGGGTGAGAGCCGATGACAGATATTTTTAAAATTGAAGTGTTGTTTACTGGGCGCCAATGTACATCACTGAGCGCAGGGGTGATTGGTGACTGAGACTTTTTGCAACTTAGGATATGGGCATCAGAATTTTCAATTAGCTCAAGTTTATATAGGCTTTATGTAGTTACTCAGAATATTACATTTACCAGCATATCAAGGATAAAATTTAAATTCAACAGTCCAAAATTTATTGGCTTATCTATATTTTTAACAGTAGCATTACAGGGGCCATCTTCAGTTTTCTGGCACAACCTATTTTTCCAAATTTAAAACCATGTTATCACAATTTCTTTCATGCCTTTCTGTTCAAAGAAATTCATTTCTGAAGCATAAGTTTCTCACAGCTACACAAGACTAAAAGTGAAGCATAGTTTCCAAGGCAAGTAATTCTATAACCTCTGGACCTTATTTATTCATTTCAGTGGTAGGCAATTGTTCCAATCTAAAAATTAAGGTCAGGCATTCTGGGCAATAATTATCTGAATATCCCAAGGAAACACTGCAAATTGTGGAAGCGACAAATGCTTAGGTTGTTTTAAAAAAAATGGCAGGCTAGCGTCGTGTAAAATTGTTGCACTTTCGTCCAAAATAATATGAATAAGAGCTATGTTTTATGATTGCTTTGAATCATTTTGTGTCAACTAACTTTAGGAGATCTCTTTGGGTTAACGAGAAACCAGTATAGTGGCTCAATCATTTTCAACAAATATTTTAATGATTTGACTTGTTCTTCTTCTCTGAGTTGCTCGTCGCAGCCTGTGCAATCATACTCTTCACTCGAACAAAGATCAGTTGTGGCAAAGATCAGTTGAGCAAGGAGGTCATATTGAAGATGTGTAGAACGTTGGTTTGGCCTCAGCTGGAGTACTGTGTGCAGTTCTGGTCACCACACTATAGGATGGATGTCACCGCACTGGAGGAGGAGCAAATAAGTTTTTTTTTTATTCATTCACGGGATGAGGGTGTCACTGGCTAGGCCAGCATTTATTGCCCATCCCTAATTGCCCAGAGGGCAGTTAGGAGTCAACCTCATTGCTGTGGGTCTGGAGTCCCATATAGGCTGGACCAAGTAAGGATGGCAGTTTCCTTCCCTAAAAGGACATTAGTGAACCAGATGGGTTTTCCCAACAATCAGCAATGGGTTCATGGTCATCATTAGACTCTTAATTCCATATTTTAATTGAATTCAAATTCCACAGTGGGATTTGAACCCAGGTCTCCAGAATGTTGCCTGGGGCCTGTGGATTAATAGTCCGGCGATAACTAGGCCACCACCTCCCTATGGTTGAAGTGTCAATAAGAAGGGAACATAATTTTAATATGAAATGCAGGCAATTTAGAGAGGATTTGTGGAAAAACCTTTTCACCCAGAGGATGGAGGTGAATGTCTGAAGAGCACTGCCTGGGAGGGTAGTTGAAGCAGGATGCCTCACAAAGCACGTAGCTGAACACTTGAAGTGTCACAGCATTCAAGGCCATGGCCCTAGTGTGAGAAAGTGGGACTATTGTAGGTAGTTGAATATTATTGGCTGAAGGGCCCCTCAAATCGGTCCCGTATGATTGTATGATATATTTATTGTTTTATTTGCATCAAAATATTTTGACCAATTAGAAAATGGCATATTGTGACATTTGTCTCAGTAAAGGACCTTGGTGTGATTTTTCACAGTAAAAGCACTATATGAATGCAAGGGGCTATTCATTTTTCCAAAAATGCCCCATGAAAATGATGAACAATCTTCAAAGCTGACCTGCTGCAATTCAACAGTCATAGTGAAAGTGTAAAGGAGTGTGCCATATTGGCAAATATGTCATCAGCTGTGATTCTTTATTGCAGATGATTGTGTTTAATTTATTTTAGTTGTGGATCTGTTGATGTCTTACATGCTCTATCCAAGCCTTTCTGGCTCTCCCAGAGTCAGGAAATTAGTTATAGAGGTAGTGGCAGATTGCTGGTTCGAGTAGTCAGGGCCTGGTCCATGGGGTATACAATCTGCCTTTCCAACTCCTTCCCTTTGCCATCATCACAGCTATCTGAAGTTTCTTCTTAGCAATACTTACTTCCATTAATCAATCATTAAATGTCCCTGCTTTTTGCATCAAAAGTAATTGTGATTTCTTTGAACATTATTCGGAATTACCTTGCTGCCAATATGTAGGGGAAAAATAAATCACATGGCATCTACTTTGAGGCACGTCCATTTATCAATTTACACCACTGGCATGCTCCCTAAAATGGGCAAAGACATACCCTAACTGAAACTGATAAGATGTTCTAGAGGAAGTTGTGGTGTTACACATGACTCAGTGCATTCAGTTATATGAGGAATCATAGTACTGAACACTTGTGAATGTTTATGCCACAGATTTACAACAGGCTTCAAATTGGTAAAAGACTTCCAAACCCAGAGGGAGCGAACAAGTGAAAGTATGAATGAATTGTTTGTGTTTGTTTGTGTCAGTGCGTTCGAGAGATAGATAACCCTAAGGCTGGTAGTGAGTCAAACCCACAGAAACACACACACTCTTCCCTCCCTAAGATCCTATCCGCACACGTGGCCAGGAAAGGCTGAAAGCCCAAGCTGAAAACAAACCCTGTCTGATTCTTTATTTTCATGTGAATTCTGCTGAGCTCATTCTAGAGACTGCTCAGCCAGAGGTGAATATGGGACTGCTGTTAGTTAAACCCAACTGCTTATCCTAACACCAGTGCTCCCCTCTCCCTTTCCTGGTGACCAGGTCTTGGAGTGGACCGTCGTCTTAAGTGAAACGGCAAAAAAGGGTTGTACTGGCCCTGCTGCTTGGCACTTTTTGATGGTTGTTTTTCGTAATTGTCCATTTTATTCAAATTATCAATTTATTGCTTTGACATCGCTGAGGGGAAAGAATAATCAATTTTGTTTACATTTTCTCTAAATTTTTCTTACTTGAAATTCATGCTTAATGTTGTTCCAAACTGGATCACAGGCTGCTGCTGCTGGGTTTCTTTTTGAAGGAGAATGGGGAGCTTGAACGATTTTTTATTGAAGGGATGGCAAAAAGGGGTACTTTTCCTCCAATAGAAGCAGCAAGTGCTGGAAACGCTCAACATATCTAGTGGAGTTTGGGGAGAGAGAAACAGAACTCAGTGATTCTTTCTAATAACAGGTGCAGATCAGGAACCTGAAGTATTAACTTTCCTCCCTTTTCACAGATGCTACCTGGCTTGCTAAATATTTCACACAATTTCTGTTTATCTTTCAAATTCACACCTCTGTAGTACTTTGTATTATATGTCCTAGATGGGTACTTGTAAGTGCAGTTAGTTTCAATTTAAATATTTAAATTTAATTTCAGATGAAAAGGCATGTATCACTCAACGTAAAGTGTATTTTTTTTATGCTAACAAAACCCAATTGTGCGTACTGAAATAGCACATTGTTGGAGGTGAATTGGTCAGTGCTAACTTACTGGAAGGTTTTGTCACTTTTAAATCTGGGCGGAAATGAAACCAAAATTTACATATCAATTTAGGATGTTAGTTAATAATATTCTCAGTTGTAGCTAATATTGTTGTTTATAGTGCTTGTAAATTTCAAATCTTTTGGACGTTGCTGTCTAGAAGTTGCATAAGACCAAAGGTTCAAAGAAGCAGAGCTAATTCCATAATACGTATGACCAAATTGTGTTTAATCGCCTGACAAAGCCATAGAGTATCATTCTGAAACCTGAATTTTCAATGGGCTTTATACATAAAGGCATTGAGGGGAAAAAAAAGTAAACTTTACCAAACCTATATAAAACAGTTCCATTATAACTGTAGTTCCCAATTCTAGGCATCAGAAAAATGTTAGAGAAATGGTTAGCTGGTCAGGGGGTGGAGGGTGGGGGATGTGGCTTGTAACAAGGACGAGAAAGAGGAGAAACATATAGCCCATGATTTCTCTTCCTCACTCTTTGATTTAGTCGTGATTGGGCCTCTGCATCCCATTTGTTGATCTTACCAGAATGGACCTATGCTGAGAATCTGAAATTTTGTTTGAAGAGTTTTCTTTGGACCTGTTGTGAACAGGCTGCCTGATATAGCTCATAATGGAGTATCTGCTTTGCCAGTCTTAAGTTTGACATTTTGATAATCCTTGTCCTGCACATCCCAGCTGATGAGAGAATTTCAAGCCTCTTCGAGGTGTTTTAGGCAAATCCAGTAAATGGGTAAACAAATAGCAGATGCAGTACAACATGGCTAAACGTGAAGTTATACACTTTGGTGTGAAAAACATAAAGGAAGAACTTTATTGAACTGGTGACCCACTGGAAAGTTTGGATGTACAAAGGGAACTAGGTATTGACTTCGTCGCCAAGCTGGTTTGTTTTCGTTCAGTGTTTCGTCACCATGCTAGGTAACACTGTCAGTGAGGCCTCTGATGAAGCAATGTTGTTCTACTCTGCTTGGAATTTATACTGTCTCGTCCATTATGGTGAGTTGTGTCATTTCTGGTTTTGTTCTGTATGGGTTTGTATATGGGGCCCAATTTTGTATGTTTCTTGATTGCATTATGGATGGAGAACCATGCCTTTAGGAACTCCTGTGTGAATCTATATTTGGCTTGGGCTACTCTGGTTATGTTGACCCAGTTGAACTGATGGCTTTCATTGTCCGAGTGTACTGATATTAGGGAAAGTTTGTCATGTCGTTTTGCTGCTAGCTGGTGTTCATGTATTCTGATGGCTAATTTCCTTCCAGTCTGTCTGATGAAATGCTTGTGGCAATTGTTGCGTGGTATTTTGTAAACGATGTTAAACCAGCTAAGGGTGCATGACCGTCATTATGAACAGACCTTACTATGTTGAAAAAGCACAAACACTGATCGCAGACACAAACACTTACCAACAGGTGGCGATAGACTCAACACCGCAGCTGGGTATTAGGATCACCCAGACACTGAAGACACTAAAGGATGCAGGACAGATAACCAAGACAAACTACATGTGAATGAAACCAGAAGGCATGAACACCCCTCGCTTCTACGGGCTTCCTAAAGTACACAAACCAGAACATCCCGCTCAGACCCATTGTCTCCCTGCCGGGCACACCTTCACACAAACTGGCCAAGGACCTACAGAGATTGAAACACCTAATCAATGGATCACCCCATTCCATCCACTCAACACAAGAATTCCTCAATACCCTCAGGAACATAAAAATCAGCGACGATGAGATTATTGTATCCTTTGATGTCACAGCATTATTCACATCAATTGATATCCTGATGGAAAAAAACACTGACTACAATACTAGAGGAAGCAGGAACGCAGACCAGCAGTTCCATCAGCAATGACGACATACTCAAGCTACTAGACCTGTGCCCCACCCCACACTTTGTCTTTAATGGTCAAGTATACAAACAGATCAATGGCACACCTATGGGGTCACCCATCTCAGGACTCATCGCAGAGGCAGTCATGCAAAGACTAGAACACACCACCCTCCCCCATATTCAACCTAAACTGTGAATCTGGTATGTGGACGACACATTTGTCATCATCATATGCACCAGACTAGAAGAGACCCACCACCTCATCAACAACGTATTCACTGAGATTAAATTCACGAGATAAGAAGAAAACAATAATCAGCTTCCGTTTCAGGACGTCAGAGTTGAATGTATGACCAATTGATAGTTCCAAACTTCAGTACACAGGAAAGCAACCCACACTGGTTAAATCCTCAACTTCCACAGCAACCACCCCAACGTCCACAAACAAAGCTGCATTTGGACACTATTTAAATGGGCCACCACTCACGACAGAACTACACAGGAAAGAGGAAGAGCACCTATTTAAATCTTTGCTATGAACGGATATCCCCGCAACTTCATCCGCAGGTGCCTACTACATAGACAACAACAGGAGTACACAGTACACCCTAACACACTGCCCACACTGCCCTACACCAAGAACATATCAGAACTGACAACGAGACTCCAACGACTACTAGGAATCATAGTAGCACACAATCCCACAGCCATACAATGATAAACACTCACAAGGATTAAGGACCCCGTACACATGAGATGCAGAACCAACAAAATACCATGCAATGACTGCCACAAGCATTACATTAGACAGACAGGAAGGAAATTAGCCATCAGAATACATGAACATCAACTAGCAGCAAAATGACACAATGAACTTTTCTTAATATCGGTACACTCGGACAATGAAAGCCATCAGTTTAACTGGGACAACGTAACCATAGTAGCTGAAGCCAAACATAGACATGCACAGGAATTCCTAGAGGCATGGTTCTCAACCCATACTGCAATCAACAAACATATAGAATAGGACTCCTTAAAACCGGAAATGACACCACTCACCGTAATAGACCAGACAGTATAAATTCCAAGCAGAGCAAAACAACACCGCTTCATTGGAGACCTCACTGATGATGTCACCTAGCATGGTGATGAAACGTCTGATCAAGAACAAGCCAGCTCAGCGAGCAAGTCAACAACCTCACCCACAACCTGAGCTATAAATCTTTACATAAACCTTAAAGGACCTAGGTATTCTAAGACATCAGTCAATGAAAGTAGACAGGTAGGTGTGTCAAGCAAATAGGAAGGAAAATGGCCTTCATAGCAAGAAGATTTTAGTTCAGATCTAGGGATGTCTTACTATAGCTATACAGAGCCTTGGTGAGACCACATCTGTAATATTGTGTGCAGTTTTGGTCTCCCTATCTAACAAAGGATATGGCATTGAGGTAGAGGATTAATAATAATTATATTGAATGGTGGAACAGGTTTCAAAGGGCCAAATGGCCTCCTCCTCTTCCTAGTTGTATGTTTGCAACCATTACCACTACCTTTGCTTTTTGATCTTTGACACCTTTGATTGTGACTCTTCCTTGCTATCTAACCTTTATCTGACCTTCCCTTCACTTGCTTCTCTCCTGCAGCATAGAACTCATCACATTTCTATCTTGTTCTGTTATATAAAACAGTCTCACTCAACTCAAAATGTTAAAGTGTTTGACACTAGCTCTGCAGATTTTCTTCTACCGTTTCTGTTTGTATTTCAGATCTCCAGCATCTGCAGTATTTTTGTTTTATTTTGATATCAGAGCAAATGATCAAAAGCTTGGTCAAAGACATAGAAAGGAAAGAGTTTCAGGGAGGTAATTCCTAACAAAGGCAAGGCTGGCTGAGGTTATGGTCAGCAATGGTGAAGTGATTAAATTTAGGGATGCTTAAGATAGACTATTTCAAGGATCAAAGTGACCTTAATGGTTTACAAGCCTGGTTGTCATAGACGTAAAGATGGATGAAACAATGGTGGGATTTTAAACTGAGTACAACAATGCTAAAATAGAAGCACTTTACTTTTCAGCAAAAAGCAAGACTTAGCCAAAGAAGATGTTGGAGAGATGAACCAAAGCATTGACAAAGAGGTGTGGTTAAGGTGGTTCTTAAAGCAGTGAGAGCAGTGAGAAGGGGTTTAGAGGAAAATGCCAGAGTACCGAGCCGAGAGCCCAGACAGTTTCCAGATGGCCTTTCCCCTCCCTACTTCTGTAATCTCCTCCAGCCCTCCAACTCTGCATCACAATAACAGATGTTGCTGGAAAAGCTCAGCAGGTCTGGCAGCATCTGTGAAGAAAAAAAAATCAGTTAACGTTTTAGGTCCAGTGACCTTTCCTTAGAACTGACGGTAGCTGGGAAAATGTTAGTTTATATGCAGAAAATAGGGAGAGGGGTAGGGGTAAGGAGCAGATGATAAGATAGAGCCCAAAGAGAGAGAAAGACAGTTGGACAGACAAAGGAGTTGCTAATGGTCAGGCTGGGAGGGTGAATAGTTGTCAACGGGGACTGTTAGTGACTAACAACAGGGGGTGTGTAATGGCAGGCTTTGTGGTAACAAGGCCTGGTGTGTGGGGTGGGGGGTTGGGAAATGGGAGAGTTTAGGCCCTAAAATTATTGAACTCAATATTGAGTTCGGAGGCCTGCAGGGTCCCCAAGTGGAAAATGAGGTTTTGTTCTTCCAGCTTACATTGAGGTTCGCTGGAACACTGCAGCAGGCCAGAGACAGAGATGTTGTCCAGGGAGCAGGATGGTGTATTGAAGTGGCAGGCAACAAGTAGCTCAAGGTCTTCTTTGCGAGCAGAACGTAGATATTCTGCAAACCAGTCACCCAGTCTACGCTTCGTTTCCCCAACGTAGAGGAGACCATATTGTGAGCAGCGAATGCAGTAGACTAGATTCTGGGAACTGCAGGTCAACTGTTGCTTCACATGGAAGTTATGTTTGGTCCCTTGGATACTGGGGAGGGAGGCTGTAAATGGGCAGATGTTGGACCTTCGCTGATTGCAGGGGAAGGTGCAGTAGAGCTGTGGGGGAGTATTGGGGGTGAAGGAAGCGTGGACCAGGATGGCCTGGAGGGAATTGTCCCTGCGGAAGGTGGACAAGGGAGGGGAGGGGAATATGTGTCTGGTGGTGGCATCTCGCTGGCATCTGATGATCTTCTGGATGTGGATGCTGGTGGGATGGTAGGTAAACACCGCTCCCTCTGGGACACCCTGGTCCACACTTCCTTCATCCCCAACAACACCCACCTCGCCAACCCCCCTCCCGCCCCCATTGCCCTATGGCACCTTCCCCTGTAACTAGAAAAATTCAAAATTGAAATTGAATTGAAAATTGAAAATAGGGATTAGAAATCCAGAATCAAGTTGTGATTTAGGTGGGTTTCTGTGCTCTTAGGCTTGGGAATGACTGATATAGGAGACCATTGCAGAATGAAATAATTAGTGCCACTGCCTGGAGACCAGAATGATGTGCTGTATATAGTTGCATATCAGCTTCTCTAATAGCTCTGCATACTGGCAATGAGTCTGAGATATATCAGCTAACCCTGCTTTACTATGATGGCATCAAACACCTTTCCTATCAGGAATTTTCATGCCAATATCAGTGAGAGTCTCATTAGTGCCTAAGAAAAGGTGCTAAACAGTTCTTCTAATAGAACTGAGGCCATTTGCAGTGGGAATAATGCCTGGCACAATGTGACTGGATCAGAGTTGTCGTTATGTGCGCCAGGTGTTCAATTAACTGACACAACTGGGTAAAAAGATCCAGAGGACCATAGGGCTGCTGCTGTCCCAACTAATCATTATTCTGAATGAAAATCTAGTGAACATCAGGCAATAGAATAACCTGACCAAAGATAATAAACAAAACTACAAATAATCAAGCACATATATCTTGGAGTGTAGACAGCAATGGTATACAGGCTAGATCACATTTTATACCAAAGTACCAAAGCATTTGAAGAACTTTTTCCCAAAACTAAAATGTTTTTGTACTCCTGAAATACAGGTTACCAAAAGAATGTGTATTTCAAGTATTTCTTACTCAAATTTAGAGTTATAACAATATCAGTGACATCATGAATGGATGCAGGTTCTCTAATAACAAAATCTATTACTTGGCATGGAGGCATGAAAGACAATGGATGTTGGCGGAGGAGCATATCCTGGCGAGACAGGACACAAGAACATTTTAGATTATATTTCAAAACATTTCCTCATGCAGTGTATGATTCACTGAATATCTGGGCTGCTTCAAGTCGTCTGAATAGCTTTGACTTCTTTGCTTACAACGTTGCATGGAGGCCTGTCCTGACATTATCCACCTTCCATAAGCTTCAACTTGATGGCGTCTTCAGAATTGTCTTATTTTTATTACTTTGGCCACAGAGCTGACTTTCAAAAGCAACATTGTTCATACCTGCCTTTATCAGTTTCTTAGACCATCCTGTCAGACTATTGAAACATGAGGTTTACACAGTCATGAACAGTCAGAAACTTCAGGCACTCTGAAAGCTAGGTCACAGGATTCAGCACAATTTGCACTGAAAGTACTCAGGAACTTAATAATTTGGAGTATCCATTTGGAACCATAAAACATCGGGGAACCTCACTCTGCATGTGGTTGTAACATGAATGGCTTGTCCACTCTACGGCTTATTAAGCCCTTGAAATGGCAAATTAATGAACGCATAAAGGCTTCTTCCCACTTCCACTGGTGTTTTACAAGTGGAGAGAGTGTTCACATCTTGTAAACTATGCAGGCCTAGCTACAAGTTTGGGAGACAGGGTTGCAGTATTTGTCTTCAAGCAAATTGCACGCAGCAGAAAGCCACCTCAACAAAACAGCTGATCCCACATGAAGCTCTGCCTGGCCATGCAATTATCACACCACCATTCTCCCCTCCCTTCCAATCACTGGGGTCTTCTTAACTAGCCCTGGTCGAGCCACTTTCCTTTTCTGATTACCCTGCCTCGTTTCAACTTCCTCATCAGGAACTGACTGCAGTCCAAGTCTTGTGACTGTTCATGGAGGTACTGCTGAGACGGTAGAGCTGCTGTCAGGTCCCTTAATTGAATGGCAGCTCTTGGAGCTAGCACATGCTCCAAAATGGTAGAAAGAGCCACAACTTAGACAAGGCTAATAACCGTAAAATGCAACACTTCCTTCCCAAGATAGTGACATAGATGGGATTGTCCTTGACTGTTCATCTGGTGAGCAGGGCTGTCACATCTGCAAAAACTTTCTTTGTCTTCCTTTTCTCTTTAATTTACATTTGCATACTTTCTCCTGTCATTACATGTTAGTATAGGTTCAATCAATTAAGCAATTCCTGTCTTTGCTTCAGCATTTATTAGGGCATCAACTCAAACCTCTGCTTTATGCAAAGTGCGTTTTCCTCCCTTTACCTTCATTCTGTTCTCCTCTGACTTATTTCCCGTTTTTCCTTTGTTCTGCTGTAGATTCACACTTAAAGTGTACAGTATGCTGCTTCACCCAACAATGTTGCTGGTAATTTTGCTTGATTGACAAACAGCAGCATATTCCACTTCTCCCAATGTTCGCTTCAATTAGCTTCAAAGCAAATAAAAATTGGGAGAGATGTAAGGTCAGATGCTTATTCACTATCACCTTCTTTATGCTATTTAACAATCCAAAACTCCTTGTTTCATTAAATGTTTCTGTTTCTACTTCACCATTTACAATAATGTTTGATTATTACATGTATGGGAACAGTTGGTTAACTCCATTGTCTAGACAATAAAGCAGGTCAGCTTAATGATGAAAGCACAACATTCAGTCCGCACTCCAGTTATGGTAGAGTTGAGCTCTGTGACTTTGCACTACTGATGGTTAAAACAAAAAGCAATGCTAACATTCTACTATAGTTCCAAGGACCTGCCTTCAGACAGATGGAGGAAAGTTTCTGTTTTATGTGTTTTCCCTGCTGCTGGAATGTTTATCTTTATAGTGTAAGTATCCATGAGTACAGGTATCTCTTTTCCTTCACATCAGTCAAAGAAATTGCAAATGACAGCATATACAGACAACAAATATGTTTATGTAATCTACTAGTTATTTACACGTCTTCCTATATATTCGTCATCTATTATATGGCCCCTGTTACTTCAGGTGAAAAAAATACTAGTAGGGGCAGGAAACCCATTAGCCAGCAGAATGGCTTTTATCCAGCTTCTTACTCACAACAGTAACTGCAACAGACAAATCTAACTACTAACAACAAGCTCCAATCATGTTGCAACTTTAATTACAGCAACTGTTGCATTCTAATTTAGGCAACAATTTCAACTAGGTAAAACCATCCTGTAAGGGGTAACAGTGGAATGAGTTGGTTGACATGCCCCCACAATATTGATTCTGTGGGATGGTACTTATTTTGTCAATTCTTGGTCGACCTTGCCATTTTTTGCTACACTGTTTAAGTTTGGTCATGTCTGACAATGGACCTTACCCTGCCACCACCGTTTTCCAACAAATAAAATAGAACTGAGGAAAATATTAAAAGCTAATCAACAATATTAGACTGATTAATAGGCTCTCTAGCCTCAAATAACGCTGATCTTGCTAACATTGATCTCGCCTAGCGCACGCCCTGTGCAATGTAATCTGTATGCCTCTGTCTAAGTCTCTTTGTTCTGTACATCCTTTGCTTACTATGATCAGCCTGTACCGCTCGTAAGCAAGGCTTTTCACTGTATTTCAGTACTCGAAGAACAAAAGAACAAAGAAAATTACAGCACAGGAACAGACCCTTCAGCCCTCCAAGCCTGCGCCAATCCAGATCCTCTATCTAAACCTGTCGCCTATTTTCCAAGGATCTGTAACCCTCTGCTCCCTGCCCATTCATGTATCTGTCTAGATACATCTTAAATGATGCTATCGTGCCTGCCTCTACCGCCTCCGCTGGCAACGCGTTCCAGGCACCCATCACCCTCTGTGTAAAGAACTTTCCACGCATATCTCCCTTAAATTTTTCCCTTCTCACCTTGAAATCGTGACCCCTAGTAACTGAGTCCCCTACTCTGGGAAAAAGCTTCTTGCTATCCACCCTGTCTATACCTCTCATGATTTTGTAGACCTCAATCAGGTGCCCCCTCAACCTCCGTCTTTCTAATGTTAATAATTCTAATCTACTCAACCTCTCTTCATAGCTAGTGCCCTCCATACGTGGCAACATCCTGGTGAACCTCCTCTGCACCCTCTTCAAAGCATCCACATCCTTTTGTATGCAGAACTGTATGCAGTATTCCAAATGTGGTTGAACCAAAGTCCTATACAACTGTAACATGACCTGCCAGCTCTTGTACCCAATACCCCGTCTGATGAATGAAAGCATGCCTTATGCCTTCTTGACTACTCTATCGACCTGCATTGCCACCTTCAGGGTACAATGGACTTGAACACCCAGATCTCTCTGTGCATCAATTTTCCCCAGGGCTTTTCCATTTACAGTATAGTTCGCTCTCGAATTGGATCTTCCAAAATGCATCACCTCGCATTTGCCTGGATTGAACTCCATTTGCCATTTCTCCACCCAACTCTCCAATCTATCTATATTCTGCTGCATTCTCCAACAGTTGCCTTCACTATCTGCTACTCCACCAATCTTAGTGTCATCTGCAAACTTGCTAATCAGACCATCTATACCTTCCTCCAGATCATTATGTATATCACAAACAACAGTGGTCCCAACACGGATCCCTGTGGAACACCACTGGTCACTGTTCTCCATTTTGAGAAACTCCCTTCTGCTACAACTCTCCGTCTCCTGTTGCCCAGCCAGTTCTCTATCCATCTAGCTAGTACACCCTGGACCCCATGCGACTTCACTTTTTCCATCAGCCAACCATGGGGAACCTTGTCAAACGCCTTACTGAAGTCCATGTGTATGACATCTACAGCCCTTCCCTCATCTATCAACTTTGTCACTTTGTCACTCATGACAAATAAAGAAATCAATCAATCAATATGGCAAGTGAGGACCGACCAGTTAAATGGAATCAGCCTTCTGACAAAAACCTGTGGGTAGGATTGATGCTTAAAACCATAGGCAGGGCCACAGGTATTATAAGGGTCCTGGTACCACATTGGTGCCTTAAGTTTAGTGCAATTTACTGCCATTAATTCACATCTCTATGCTGAGTCGAATGATCTTTGTAATGTGGAGGATAGGCCACTAGACAGTTTTTAATAAAGACAAACGGTATTATTGCATGATAGCAAGAGGTACAATATTGACTAATTAGGCATAATTACAGCCAACAGGAACCAAGTATGACATGTCTGTCTCTGTTGGGACTACTGATTCTCCATTCAAAGAATGTGTGACCTCATCAGGTTAGGTGGAGCGAATGCAACTTTTAAATTTTGATCTGTCAGAACCACTACCTTAGGCAATAACAGCAGGGAAGGATGCCCTCACTACCAGCTTCCACCCCAGAGATCTCAATGGGGTTTTTTCTGACATCATTTAAATTTTTAAGTTCGTAATTTTTTAAAAAAGCTGTACTGCTGTCTCGATGCAGCCTGCCTCAGCAGTGGCCACCATGTCTTTTACTCTCTTTATTCTTTGGTGGGATAATAACATTGCTGACATTTATTATCCAACCCTTACTGACTTTCTAATATATCGCTTGCTAGCTTACTTCAGAGTGCAGTTAACAATCAACCACAATGCTATCGGTCTGGATTCACATGTAAGCCAACCCAAGCAAGTGTAGTAGAAGGGTTTGAAGGGGTTAATGCTGAGGAATACCTTAACACCACCCACTATGAAAATGTCATATGGACTTTGTGGGAGGGGAGTTTGGGATACAAACAAATGAGGCCTTTCATCCAAGTCTCCCGCAGAGTCTTGGTAAAAATGTCTACCGGTGCCTAGTAGCTATGTTACAATAAACTTCATCTTGTTTAAGGCAGGAACCTCTTGTTATACTACCGAGCAGTTTTTGTCTACCACTTAAAATGAAGTAGGCCGTGTAGATTCCAAATTTAAAAGAGGACTGTAGGAATAAATAAACTTGGAATAAACAATAGTGCAGACAGCTAACCTGACCTTTTGCACGATTAGTCCAGTGACATTAGCACTCCACTACCGTCTCCCCTGAGCCTCCTTAACCACTGGCCCTGTGACTGGGTTGTAGCTCTCTGGGTAGGTTGCAAGCTCAGTGGCAGTCGCTTAACTGGTTAAAAGTTTTGCCCAAAATGAACCTAAATTGTATTGTGGACATTTGAAGTCAAAAATCACACTGCAATGTTATATTTTTGCACTCTTGTAGTTTGGTGATGCCTTTTACTTGTTGTATAGGTCTGGTATAACATAACAGGCAAATTTATAGCAATATGCAGGAATATGATGACTTTTCTGATTCATAACTATTTGACTTGGGGACAATATTAGTTGCACAAAATTTGATGTATTGAAGTACAATAAAGTAATTTGGCTGAGGTTATAATTCAGAGGATTGCTGATTCCTTGCATTGTGTGTTATATATGCGTATCTGTGATAAATAGATAATGTGGGACCAGGCACGAAACAGACTCAAAGTTGATATATTTAGCACTGGAAAAATCCTGCACTCAATCAGTGTGTATGTTTGGGCTATGAATATTTTCATTGCATTTTTTTTTTAGTTACCCTTGCTTCATTCTGTACTTAAAACTAATTCCATCACTAGTATTAAAAAAACCCTGAAAGAACTATAGATGCTGGAAATCAGAAACAAAATCAGAAATTGCTGAAAAAACTCAGTAGGTCTGGCAGCATTTGCGGAGAGAAACCAATGTTAGCATTTCAGGTCCAGTGACCCTTCTTCAGAACCGATGGTACCTGGACAAAAGTGGATGAAAGGGGAATGAGTAAAGGATAGGTAGAGATCGAGCCAAATGAGAGAGAAAACACAGTTGGACAGACAAAGGGGTTGATAATGGTCAGCCTAGGAGAATAAATAGCTGCTAATGGGAATTATTAGTAGCTGACAATGGGTAGTGTGTGATAACAGCACATGTGATGACAAGGCCTGGTGTATGGAGCTGAGGTAAAGCATGGGGAAAGGTGCCTCAAGCCTTAAAATTGTTCAAGTTGATTTCAAGTCCCGAAGACTGCAGAGTTGCCAAGCGGAAAATAATGTGCTGGTCTGCCAGCTTGTGCTGAGTTTTGCTGGAGCATTGCAGCCAGTTTGAGACAGAGATGTTGGCCAGGGTACAGGGTGGTGTGTTGAAGTGGCAGGCAATTGGAAGCTCAGGGTCTTTTAGCAGACAGAATGTAGTTCTGTACTATTACAGTATAGTTTGATACTCCTTTCTTCTCCTTCATGTCTCTGAACTGAGAGTATCTACACATACATCCTTAGAAGCTACAAAAACAAAGTTGCTGGAAAAGCTCAGCAGGTCTGGCAGCATCTCTGAAAGAAAAAACAGAGTTAACTTTTCCGATCCGGTGACCCTTCCTCAGAACTCCTCCTCTGAGGAAGGGTCACCAGACCCAATATTAACTCTGTTTTTTCCTTCACAGATGCTGCCAGACCTGCTGA